>NW_026901456.1:2522500-3122500 GCF_033783945.1 Neopsephotus bourkii | reverse complement strand
AGAATTGGACCTACTCATTATCCAGACAGAAGACTCACAAAAAGAAGCTCTGTGCCGTGCTGTGCTTTGAGAAATAGAGTAGATGGAGTACTCTGCCTTTGGGGTAAGGATTAATCCACTGCCATGGGGCTGGACAGACAGATCTCAGCTGCCAGATGCAGCAGAGCATGTCAGTATTTCCAGGGCTGCTTCCTCCCTCACGCTTCAGTCTCTGAGAGCTATGCTGTTCACAGAGACAGCAGAGAGAAAGAAGGGTGAGGGCCAAAATGGCTGTGAGCTTGCAGCATCTGTATGGAAACTCAAGTTCCTCGGCCTCATGTTCTCTGTGGATCCCAAAGCTTTGCCTTCTTCCCACCACAGTCATCTGTTGATTCTATCTCGTACCTAGTGAATAAGCTATTTTTGTACAAAAGGTGGGTTTGAATCTTCTCTGAAAAAGAAGGGAATCAAAGCCAAGCCTACAAACCGCCCATAAGCACTGCAGCCACTATGCAGAAGGTAAATTTTTCAGGGAGAGGAACTGCTGCTGGTGAACTCAATATTGCTGTTAAAAGCTAAACATGTTCATTTGTTCCTGCCAGGTTCTTCTCTGCCCATCTCAGAAACTTTGACCTTTTTCCTTCCTCTCTCTCTGTATATACTGGATATCAATTGATCCCTTAAAGCAGGAAGTGGGCTTCTTCCTTTTCCATGCTCTGAACTGTGGGGTTAATAATTTAAAGAGATCAGCAGGTCAGTTGTTAAAAGTGAACCTGCAGAATAGACTTGGATGCTCAAACATTTAAGTTACAGTGGTACCAGAAATTTAGCTTGATATAAGGCCTTGGTACACCTGATGTTGTATACCTATCCCTAATGGGTAACAGGGAAGATGCAGATAGATTTAAGACAAAAAAAGCAGTTTTCAAGGCACATGGACTTCCACCAAGCCAGATACATCCAACAGTGTTGCACAGTGGTAGGTAGCTTAGCACACAGCTGGGCACAGCTGGAGGAGCTGGATGTGGGCTGCCTTCAGGCAGTTTGCCAGCCGCCTGCACAGCAGCCCTGTGGAAGGGTATATACAACAGCTCCCCATCTTCCACTTGGCTCCAGTCAGTGGAGCCAAGAAAATTAAGACCCAGACTCTCAGAGTATTCACGTGTCTTAACTCCTACGACATGCCTACATAACCTAAGAGAATGGGACGTACACAAATTGCTCAGCATCGTATGGGAAGCATATGGAATTCCAGACTTAACACCAGTTGGCCCAAATTTAGAAAGCAGAGCCTCTTTCTTGGACAATACCCTGAGAAGAGAAGAGGAGACATACTGGGACCAATGGTCCACCCAGTCCACCATCCTCCTGTCTTCACAGCAGCCAAGAGCTCCTAAGAGGAGAAAGGTACAGGGACAGGAAATCACATGATGCCTTCACCTTTGAGGTGAACTGAATGGTTGCATAGTCAGCTTTGTACTTCACAGTCTTCAAGCTTGCAAGATCCTGTCAGGCAATATAACAAATGGAAAAAGAAGCAGAAACAAGGGACTTCCATGGTCCCATTCAGGCCTCATTCCAGCTGTGTGACTACAAGGCTTTAGGCAAATCAGTTCACCTCTCTACACCGCTGTATTCAACCACTAAAACAACAGACACAACCACCTCCTCAAAGAAACAGTGAAATGATTCATCATTAACGCTGGTACAAAGCCTTGAAGAGGCAAAATAGTGCTTGCAGGGAGACATCTCTACTTTAGCAAAGTGCAGGCTTATTTTTAAGGAAATGGAGTCAGCATGGCCTATCATGTGCTTGCCTGAAGCTACACACTTACTGAAGTGCCTTCTGCAGATACTTTCTAACATCTAAATTATGGACATCTAAACAATATCATGAAGATGTACCAAAAAAGCTGTCAGGAATATGTTTTTATAAGGAACCCTCCTTGCCATAAAATAAATGCCAAAATACCACTTGGAGGCTCCGAGATTTACCAGAGAGTTTTTAAAGTTACCTGTGAACTACTCCTGCCCGGTGCAGATGTTCAACTGCCAGGATAAGCTGCCGGATGTATTTGCGTGCTTCATGCTCCTCAAGTCTCTTTTTCTCGTAGATCTTGTGCATCAGGTTGCCACCAGGACACAGCTCCATGACAAGGTAGTAGCTGTTTTCAGTTTCCAGTATATCCAGCAGCTGAGCAATATTGGGGTGGCGGATCATTTGCTGGATCTGCCCTTCCCGTCGCAGATTCTTGGTGACATAGGTGTCTTTCTTGGCTCTTTTCTTGTCAATTACTTTCACTGCCACCTAACATAAAAACAGAGGAGAGAGGGTTCTTAGCAGTCACGCAGATGATTTATTGCTTTAACCTCCTATTAAAAAAAATCAAAAGGATGTCAGTCTCAACTGACACAACCATGGTTTCAGGCACAACTGCCCACGTCACAGACAGAAATAGCTGTTTTTGCAACCCCGCTCACAGTTTCTTTCTTTATTCCCCCGTACGATGACAGACAAAAGTTATTGCAAGGGAACAGGTAACAAAGAAGAGGAAACAATTTCACTATCCATACCCAAACTCTTAGCACACTTAATGCTGGGCATTCATTTAATCTGTTTTCCCAGAAAGTCTTCAGGCTGGCGTTTACAAGTTTTAAGTGTCAGTTTTGGCATTTCCTGACTTTGGATATATGACTTCAGATGATACGCTTCCAGGGCAAGTTTCTTAAACTATAGCCAAGCGTTAGTTTCACATGATTTAACAGAATAAAAACATACTACAAAAGGCAAAATAATTTTGGTACCATTTTCCTGGCACGTCCCCATCCCCCCCCCTTTAACATGTACATGAAAGATGATCCCCTCGTGACTTCTACAAGTAAGCATCTCTGCAAAACTCTGTTTTTCTAATGCAAGTTCTCAGTGGCACACCTGCTCACAGCTGTCCAAGTCAACTGAAGCCTACCACCGAAGTACATAATACAACTACGGAGGCTCTGTACCGCAATCCACAACACAGCACATGCCTATCCAAGTGTTTTCCTTTTCATTGCTGGTGCAGAGCACCACATGAGAACAAAAGGTTGGGACCGGCTAGGATAGCACTCTGTTCTATGCCTAAAGAATCTGGTTCCTTTCATTGTTTTAAAGGATTCACTAAATAGCCGCAATAAAAGTATCTTCCTTTTTCTGCCTCAAATTTATAGACACTTATTTATTTATTTATTGGGATCTCTTATTTAGATTGGGTGCTGCAGACTTCCAGGTCATCTGCACCAGACAAAGGCTTAACAGCTTGTGCCAAGATGAGCAACAAAAGGCATCATGAAATCCTCTTCCCAGGCTCCTCATTTCCTCAGAGCTCTACAACAAAGGAAGTCCTTCACTGCATGCGCTCAGACCCTGCAGCTCACCCATCATTACCCAAGCGACAGCTGCTTGCTTGTCAGGATGAGGGGGGGAAACACGGTGCTTGGTATTCCTGCATGACACTGAATTTTACATGATGTGGAACGATCTTGTTTGCATGGGAACAGGTCCAACGAAACACACAGAAAATGCTGTATCTGCCCCCAGACTGAGGCACAAAGATGCTGTATCTGCATCTTTGCTATCTGTCTTGATTTGGCTTTGGAGGATACCCCACATTACCTTACTGCTACAGTGAGAAGGAATAACAAATGTGGGGAAAACCTCACGAGTTTCATTTATGCTAGTTTTAACACCCAGACAACACAAGAGGCTTTCCTTCATCTCCAGCATATACAACATCCCTCCTCACTGCTGATGAAGTAACTACTCAAAGCAAACTACATCACGGCAGTCCATAGCACTGGGGCTGGTGAGCTTTGCCAACAAGAAGACAAACTTATTCATGAATCACAGAATGGGTGAGGCTGGAAGGGCCGCCAGGAGGACATCTAGTCCAACCTCCCTCCTTAAGCAGGGTCACCTAAAGCACATTACTCAGGATTGTGTCCAGACAGCTCCTGAATATCTCCCAGGAAGGAGACCCCACAACCTTTCTGGCTCCTTCCCACTCACAGTAAAGAAGTTCTTCCTCACATTCAGGTGGAACTGCCCATGTTTTAGTTTATGCCCACTGCCTCTCATCCTACCACCTGGCACGAATTAAGAGAGTCTGGTCCCATCCTCTTCACACCCTCCCTTTGGATACTTATAAACATTGATTAGATCCCCTGAGCCTTCTCTTCTCTAGACTGAACAGACCCAGCTCCATCAGCCTTTCCTCACAGCAGAGATGCTTCAGACCCTTAATCATTCCAGTAGCCCTTCGCTGGACTTGCTCCAGGAGCTCTATGTCTCTCTTGTACGTATCTGGCCACCTTCCCAGCTTGAGAAAGTGCCAAGCATACATGAAGCACTTGACAGTTCCCAGTCCAACTAGCCTTACCTTTAATTTTCATGCAAGCAAAGGAAAGGTTAAATTAGTGAGCATTTTGGTTTTTCTTTGGAGAACAAAAGCCACAAAAAATATGGTCTGGAAATATGGCAACAAAAATAGATCCATACCCTTTGACACGAATGCCTTGAATCAAAGTCAAGTTTTATCAGCAGTGGAATTGAAGAATAAAACTAGAGGAGCTGGGCTTCACAGTCTCTCTAAGAGCCAGAAGTCAGTATTGCTGAGCATGTTATTAGCTGGACAAATTTCTGCTGCTAGCAGATCATTCTGATGAAATACCCTTGATAAAGAACTATGGCTGAACACCACGCAGGAGACGGCTGCCGGGGTGAAGCCCAGAGCAGCATCAGGACCATAAACGCCTGGAAGCTGCATTCCTGACTAGTCATATTAAAGAAAGATCCTTTAGTTGTAAGATAAGACAACAGGTAAATCAGAGCTTAACTTCACCATTTTTGAAAGCCTCAGGTGATTCACCAAGGAAACAGTCTTAAATTAGTATGTTCTTCCATCTAATGAGATGGAACTGAGAAACAAAGGCGTGCATGGGCTGTTTAGACTGCAAATCACAGAAGTTATTCTGGTGATGTCAAACAAATTCATGGGTTACAGAAAGTGAGATGCCAGATTGTTTGCTGGCAGCACAACACTATCTCTGCAAGAACTAAATAAAGATTATATACATATAAATATATACATAAAAGCACTGATATTTTCCACAGCTGCAAGATACAAAACATGAGCTATTAAAAGTATGGAGCAGCAATGTGTTATCCATATTGGTAAGTTATCCTCCCCAATTCATTGACTGAAAAAACGGACATTAATACATGTGTCCACATCTGCTGCCTAGGCTGAGCACAGCTGTGAAGACAGAGGCAGCCACCTGAACGCAGGAGACAGACCGAGCTATGTGACTACTTGATGACTTTTTCACTCCCATGAAGAATTAGTTGTCTATGCCTTAAGAACAACTTTTCTCCTTGATTTTGACAGATACTTGCTCAGGCACCCTACCTATGCCACCTGACACGCAAAGCTGCTTTCAGACCCACCCGTCCCTCCCAGCTACCTTTCCCCCTTCAAGGCCCTTTGCGTCAGGTCCAAAAGATCCACCAGAGCTGACAAAGGTAGAAACAGCAGATCTGTTTCAGCAACAGTTTTTCACATCAGAAAGAGAAGAGTAAAACTATGGCAGATTTTCACCTCCCGCACACGGCAGGAAAATGTAGTGTGATACTTCTTGCTCCTGGGACAGACATGCATGGGACCTTGCATCCTCTCCCAGACCTGTGCTGTAGCTCAGGACACGTAGGAAATATCTCAAGACAGATGGCCCTCCCTCCCCATCTCAGGGACTACTCCAAAAGCCACTGTCTTTAAAAGATCTCTCTATATCTAAACACTGTAGTTGACCCAAACACAGAAGCAGTCTATTAACTTGCATATGGATGTTCTCCATAATACCTTCTAGCTTTTATTCCTCTCTGTGCCTCCCAGGTGTTCTTCCTTACTACTCCTTTCACTTATTCTCCTGTCTTCCTAGTCAATGCCTATTCCTTTGCACTGCAGTTCTTCTTGCTCCTGCGGAATTACTTTGCTTTCCTAAATGAAATGCCCCCCATGGTACAAGGGTCATGGCAAAGGGGTGAGCACTCTCAGGCAGAGCTCCTGTGGGGTTTTCTCACTGCTAGTTTGGGTTTCTTGGGTCTTCCTCTGATTTACACTTTACTGAGGCATACAGAAGAAATCTAGGGATCAAGCTATACTCAATTACTCCAGGGTTGACTTAGCAAAATATCCTTGATTTTGAGTTTATCCAGAGTTCGACCAGGCTAAGCGAGGACTAAATGTGCCCAAATGCATTTAATATACACAACCTCCTGTATGGTGTAGATGTGTGTGCATACACCTGGAAATTTCACTCATGCAGAAGGAAAGAAGCATTCCATAGAGAAAACAGTGTAGATGTTAGATAACCATAAAATAAACACATTTGAACTTTCACAGCCTACTCAAGACACACCAATTATTCAGTTTTGCTCTCCCAAGTTCCAAGAAGGGACTTCATGCCTATCTCCTGATCTGAACATTGGTGGAGAAATAAAAAATAAATGCTAAAGAAAGTAATTACCCTGAATATGTAGCAACCGTGGCACTTGACATTCAATACTGGCTAAACCTTTGCTGTGTCAAGAAACAAACATTTGGGTTGTTCTGTGTTACGAGATGAAAAGATGAGTAATAGGCCATATTTTTGGTTCCCAAGTCCTAGAATTACACAGTTAGAATGAATTACTTTCCTGAAGTTTATGGTGTGACACATCATATGAGCAATTGCTGCTTCTCTTGATTGTCGCACTAAAACAGTTCAGGTTGGGCTAAAGTGAACTGAAGTGGAGGTGAGGCAGGAGTCTTCTCCACATAAGAAGAGATGGTGACAATGCTCACAGAATGAAGCAGCTAAAACATCATCGGCAAATACAGGCACGTGTCATCACCCAAACAAAGGCACATGCTTGACACACACAGGCGGGGGATTTTTGCCAGCTAGTGTTTTAGGAGGGTTTGTGAATCTGCAAGAGAAGGCGGGGGGGGTGGAGCTGACTGGCACCAAACTGCACAAAAACATCATAGCAAGGCCCTGAGAAAAAAGCAAGAAGAGACAGTTTAAAGAACCAGCTATTGCCTGGAGAAAGCTGAGAGTCAGGGTTTCGGTTGCTAGATCACTGCTACATCCAGACAAAACACATTTTGCATCCTCTTTGTGAACAGTCAGGCCTTGACATGGGGAATTGCAGCAAAGCATGGAAGATGGTCACACAAAACCTGAGCCTGCCTCAGCGTAGTGTCCGTATGTCCATGAAATAGGCACATTTCAAGTGGAGCAGCTCCCCAGATTTGTGTCCCAACAGCATGCTGAGCCTCTGGGGCTGGCGATAGCTCTACTGCACAGGCAGGAGGAACCCCCAGGTGGTTCTGCATAGTGGCCACAAGTCAAAGCCATATTCTCCCCATCTCATTCTGCTGGCTATTTATAACCCTGCCAGTCACACCTGGAAAAATCACTGCTCAAGAAGTAGCACTGCTTTTGTCAGTGAAGTGAAGACATGCTCAGTCTTACTCAGAGAGTGTGTTTTTCCTTTGGACCAATCTTCCCCAAGCTGCAAGCTTGGATTATTCAAGCCACGGTTTTGCAGTAAAGGCATCTATCCCTCTACTTAACTTCTGCTGATGAATCTCAAGCTTTGACCAGTTAAGGCACATCATGATTCACTTGAATAAATAGGAAGTAACAACTGTATGACCAGCAGTGACTTCAGTCACACAGTACGTTAGCACTTGGGGAACCCAGGTCCCAGTTGAGCCTCAGGTTTCTTACTTGCCAGATTGGCTGTCTTTGCACAGGCTGCCTCTTGGCAGAAGGATGCACCTCTGGCAGCAAGCCTTCCTGTTTGACAGAAAATGGGTTTTCTCAATGGTCTGTTTGCCATGTCAAAGTCAAGAGGTCTTGAACACCACTTAGGTTAAATGCATGCAACTAGAATAGTTTCAGAGTAATAGCCCCAGCTTAGCAAATAATGTTAATAACATGTTTAACTTTACAGAGAACAGAAGATGGTATGTGGTCTTGCAAAATCAGTATATGACATTTTGAGGACTTTTAAGGAGTTTTCCCCACTTACCCAACCACTTGAATTGTTTCCCTCTGCACAATCTCTCCTAAGTTTAAATAAGAGGAAGGCAGCTCCTGCAGACCTCTGCCAAAAAGAACTTCAGCTGAATTGAGAGGAAACTGGTTTGAATAAGAATCCAGCAACCACTGTGTGATGTGGCCAGGAGACCAACATAGCAAAAGGGAAGCAACTTCAACTGTCAGAGACACTTTTCAGCTATTGGAGGGACAAACACCTCCCTCCTCCCCTCTTTTATTTTTCTGCCTTTTTGTTGTTGTTGTTTTGTCTTTTTTTTTTTTTACTCTTTTTTTTTTGGCCAGAGGCCACTTCTGGCAGACCTGCTGGAGCTGATGCCAAGCCAGGCAGCAGCACCGACCCTCAGCACTGTCCTGGGCCACAGGTCACAGATGCCTAGTACACCCTGACCATTCAGATTAAGTTCAGTCACAGGCTACACAGTGAGCTGGGGGACAATCAATGGGAACTTGTACTTCTGCACTAAACCCACAAAACTTTGCTATCTAGTTTAAGCTTAGCCAGGAGAATGAGACAAAGAGCCAAATGATGTAGATATTTTACAGCCATCATCAGTGCAAGTCCATCTCCGGCATATTTATTATGCCCAAGGCGGCTCATGCAATGAACATTATTTCTTTTCTTCCTTCCATTCAGTGATAGCTGTCTGGCATCACTTGCTTTGTATTTACCACTGTTCTCACCACAAGAATCTGAGCTTAGTTTTCAAAACCAACTGGTAATTTAGGGTGGCCAATTCAAATTATATTAAACAGACCTAACTTTGAAGTCTGCACAATTGTCAGAACAGTCCTGAAAGCAATCCCTCCAAGGGTTTGGGCAACTAACCAGCCAGGCATATAACAAACTGCTTTTCACGTCTAAATCCAAGGACTAGAAAATGCCAACTTCATTCACTGGGTAGTGTTTATTCTTTCCTTCAGCTGCTGCAGCTTAGCAAATTTTAGAGTACAACAAAGGAATATTTTTTTTTATTATGGGAGGTTCCAATATCTTAAGAAATGAAGCACTGAAGAAAAGGATCATCCAAACAAATGCATGCCAGGAATCAATTAACTGTGCACCTTGAGAAAGAACCATACATGTTCCCCTCAGGACAGAGAGAAATCACATATCTCCCGTTTGGACTGCTGGACACGGACAAGTCACGACACCATCACAGAAACACAAACTTAACTTTCATCTTGGGTCTGCACACAGTGAAACTGTAAGAACAGTAATATGCTTGATGTGCGGCATCTGCCACGTTACCGTAGCACCCCGTTCAGAGAACCCATCTGAAGAGGATCCACAGATGGCATTTTTGGAAGGACTCCCTTCGGCTACCCTGCTTGGCTTCCCAGCCCACTACCAAATGTTAGCATCCTATTCACCTTTCAAGAACTGCTTTCAAATAAGACCATAGAGCATTTCTGAAAGTATCACAAGAAAGTAACCTCTTGTTACTGCTTATAGCTTAGCTATTTACCCTAAGAAAGCCAGCAACCATCCAAATCCGCAGCAGTGTGTAACGACAGACTCTCCCACAAGAATAAAGTCAGTCCTGTCTATCACGGAGAGAAAAGGACAACCATTCAGTGATAGCCAATCTGATACCTTCTGTAGTTGTCTTGTATACTTTCTACAAAGGGAATAGGGGGGACAGAGGTTGAGTTAAATGTGTGCATGCATGTGCACACACGTGCGCTGTGAAAAGGCTGTTCACCAGCTATACAATTAGACATGCACTGAGTTTTTATGTTAAACAAACAGTATCAGCTCTTTGCTTCACACTTGAATCGTGAATGATGTTTGGTCTTTGATATCTCGTATCTACTCTTTGTAGGACATCTGAATATATAGGTTTTGTATTTGCTCTGACATTAATAAAATCAGGAATTAAAGAACAGTAGAGAGGAGTCACTTCGATTAAAGTATTCTCTTTCCTTTTGAGTGTCTGACAGTACAAGTTCAGATTCAAGGTAGCTTGAATGAATCAAATTGCCAGGGGATAAAAAGAACATCTAACCATTACCTACAACCCAAAGCAATGCAGAAAAGAATGCAGGAGTACTTTAGATAAGCAAATGAACATAAGCCCTCTTGATGCCACAGCCAACTTAAACATAATCCTTAAAAGCATAAGCAGGATGTATTTGTTAAAGTAAGAAAAAGTATTAATTACACCTGTCCAAGGCACTGGGGTCTATTATTAGATTACTCCATCCAATTCTGGTGCCAGTAATTACAAAATTATGTTAAAAATTTGGAGACAGTTCTGAAAAGCCCTTCAGGAACAGTCTGAGGTCCAAGAACTGTTCTTGCAGTAACGGGCTGAAGCTCAAAATGTTTAACTGGGAGACTTGAGGATTTTCTGCAAGTATCTACACGAGGAAAACATTTCTGATAACAGAAAGTTCTTTAATAAGATTAAAATTAACTTCCTGAAAGGTAAATTGGGTAAATACAGGCTGTATGCACAATCTGGGGTTTTTTCAGGTACCATGAAAGTAATAGAAACACTTACAGAGATGATGCAGATCTTAGATTCCTCCCCCTTTTAAAGGTATGCAAACAGCTCAACAAAACATCGACACTCCTGACTAGAATACTGGGACTTGTATTCTATAGGAAATCAGGCTGGATGACCACTGTGAGCCCTTTGGGCTTCAGTGCCTGTAAATACATGAAGAGTCTCTGGTCCCTGCAGAGAGTGGTGGGGGACAAGGCATGACACAGGAAGATGGGGGTTGACCTAGGCAGGACACTCTGGAAGCTGCCAGCAGTCACATCGAGGGATGTGCATTTTGCCAGCTCTCTCTGACATCTTTGCTGGAGCTCCTCAGTGCAGAAGGCATGAAGTGTCGTAAGGAGCCACACAATTATTGATGCTGCTGCAGACAACCCAACTCACCCACAGCTCTGCTGCCAGCTGTACCGGCACAGTCAAATCAGCATTTCCACGGGGAAACACAAGTTTTCATGTGTTGAGGCACTGGTATTTGTAAGGACATGCTACAGGGTTGCTCCCACTATGCGAAGAGCAATGGCAGACCACAGGAAGGTTTTAAGACTATCAGGGCTTTCTCACGCTCTGCCTTCCATACAGTAAAGTATTCCCCATAGTTCTGTAGTTCTTCCTCTTACTTCAGTCAGGAAGGAGGGAAACAGAGCAGGGATATTCCTCTTCAACATGCTTTTTACTTCACGTCGTATTTATGGGTAACTTCATACCATACTTCACAGGCTATTATCCCTTCCAGGACATACTTCTGCTCCGCTGCTTCCATAAAGCCAGCTGCCACCTTCCCCTCATCTTCTGCTTCAGTTCCTTATCAAACAGCTGAAAGACATATTCTTACCTGCTAGTGCCTCTTCCCCCTGAAATGGCCAGACCCTTAGAGCACAGTGACCAGCAGGAGATGGTTTTGAGGCAAGGGGGGTGCCTCAATTCTGGCCCTACCCAGCCTTCCTGAAAAGAACAACACCCCCCACACCCCCCCGATTGCATTTTTCCTCAGTGCTGTACATCCAAACCAGCAGGATTTGTACAACTCAAGGATGCCACAGGGTCAGAGCACAGCCAGGGAGCCTGGGAAGCAGGAACCTGCATGGCTACATCCGTGGGAAGGAATGCACGGCTTGTCTTGAGGTGGTCATGAAGGGGATCTGTCTCGCCTTTGGTGGAAAGAAATCAATTCCAGTGACCCTTCAGTGCTCTCTTGGTCAGCTAATTAATAGGGTAGCCATAACTGTATCCCTTGAGGGAGAGAAGCAGATTTTTACCTCCCTGGCCTCTAAAGGTATCTATACAAGTCAAGAGAGATTATGCAGAGACTGATGGAAGTAGTGGTGGCAGAAAGCCAGACACAGAGATACATCAGGATGCACTAAAGAGGTTCCAAAAGAAATCCTTGCAAGCTTGTCAAAACCAGCCTCCAGGCTGGAGACATCTCCTGCAAGGAGAAGGAGTGTCTCTGAATGCCTGGGACAGACGGGTTTGTCCTGCCACTGACATGTAGAATGCGCATCAAGTATCACTTTCCAAATATTAGCTGTTTCTCAGAAAAGGGCTTTTTGACCCCCACGTGTAAGGTAAAGACTGACATACCGAAACGCTGCCCAGCACTTAATGTGAAAACCCTTTGAACTCAAGGTATGACCAGCTAACAGGAAAGACATTTTTCAGGGCCTGTCACACAAGCGCATGGGGACCCTGACATGCAATCACTGCAGCAGATGGAAAACCTGTTCAGACCAGCAAGGTCCTTACTTCGCATCAACAGAAATTGATGGCTACTCACAACTTCTCCTGGAGGAGGCCAGCATGACAAACAGAGGTCCTCTTGACCCAGATGTGGCCCTAATAGGGCCTCCTTGTCAGGACAAGAGGCAGCCACTGGAGCCAAGGCATGGCAAGGCACGGTTGATGTCCTGGTTTCAAGCGAACCGTATCCCATCCAGCTGTTTCTGATAAACCAGAACTTGCCTTGCTAATGGTGAAAACTTCTGTCACAGTGAGATGGATGAAGATCTCAGGTTACACGTGGGGAAGCAAAAGCAGAGGAGTGAGATACCAAATGACATTCCTCCAACACCAAGCCCTACAGCAGAAACCTGGCGGCTAACGCCGCTTCCCATTTTCCTGATCATAGCCTTGTAATGTGTTCCATATTAAACAGCCCCCTTGTCTTGTTTTAGAGATCAAATGCATAACTCAGCTTAAAGAAGTGTCCCTGATTTAAAGCACTTCAACACCAATACAGCTTTATGTCTTTAAGGAAGGAAAAAACCCGAAACAAACAAAACCCCAAGAGCCACTGCTTTTGAGACCCAGGTAATATCAACCTTTGTAGCGATTTACAACACAGCACATAAAGCATTTACAACTGTTTGGAGCCAAGAAAAAGGTGTCTCCAATAAACTTTTTATATATAATGTTCTCTCCCTTAGCTCTATGGACACTATTCAGAGAAATAAAATTATTCTTCAAAAAAATGTTTCCATGACAATCTTCCACAACAGGCAGAGAGCAAAGGAACTTTATTATATATAACTTAGCTTTTTTTAGTTCTCTTTGTTGCAGTGATTTTTCTCATAGTGCCAGTAGCACTGTTCTTGCACTGCACGTGAGAAGAGCCCTGCTGAGCCTAGTGTTAAAGGTGCTGGACCTAGAGCTCCGCAGTGCAGTAATGGAGCAAAGCATTGACAGAAAAGGAGATTTTGGTAAGGGCAGCACCAGCTTTCTGTTAATTTTTTGCAGGTGGTCTCACTGCAGGACCATGGTAACTACTTCCAGACCGTTTTCATGAGGATGAGGCTTGACCCCTTCCCCTGCTAGCACCAACACTAAATGCAGATCAACATGTAGGTTCTGCAGTGATTCACTGTTTCAGCTTAGAAAGGGGTTCTAGCATGAGCCCCCGAGTCATGCTTGTGATGGTGGCTTCTCTCTTACTCCAATAAAGCTTCTGGAAAAACCAACCTGGTTCTCTTCATCAGCACAACCTCCATGAGCACACCAAAAACACTGGCACCATGAAGTTCTTACTTTCAAGGAGATCAGCCACCAGACAAACCACTGTGGATGCACAGCAGAAATTGTTTTACAGAGCCAAAGAATGGAGGGGCTTGGGTTTTTTGCTCTTCAACTTATCTAAAAGTAATGACTAAGCCAATCTGGAGGTGAAGTAATGCAAAGCGCTGCTACAGTGCAAGCAGAAGAGTACTTGGGATGGTCTGAATATAGCCAGTTTGTTTTGGTTCAGTTGTATCCCATGCTGCTACGCAAGCACCAACACTGCAATTTTCTGGCTGGTTTCTACTCAGTCATTGGCTCTGGACAACTTTAGATGCTTCTCTATAACCTTGAAGAGTTGTGCAGTCAGCATGTAAACTCTCAGCTCATTTTTACACTGTTCAAATAACACAACAACTTGGATTTTAGGCAGACTGTTACAATTCAGTCACCAAAAGGTTTGTCACACCATCTCACAATTGCTTTCCTTCTGGGGTTATATCCTTGTGAAGAGTAAGAGTTGCTCATTAATAACCTCCATTTTCCCAAATGCAGGACAACAACTCATGAGAGCAATGGTAAAGACATCTGCTGAAATGATGCATGAAGCTATGGGAGCATTCTAGCTCATTGGTGTAAAAGGAGACATGGCAAACTACAAGATGTAGAAGGAAGCTGTGTGTTAATTACCAAGACATTTATAGGTAACACGTGCCTACAAAAGCAGGCATACAGCTTTACATATCATTAAATATGTTAAAAATACAAAACTTACAAGAACAAATACAAGAATCCAGATGTGAGCATGACATAAGAACTACACCTGGTGTAAATTCAACCTAAACACTCAGCTTCCCTCAATCTTGCCTATGCCACTAAAGTGATTACAGTCTGTAAGAAAAGCAGCACATTGCTGACATGCACTGTTAGTGATGTCCTTAAAACTGCTGAATGTAAACTTGAAAGCAGATTATCTCAAGAGGATAAGGAACTGCCACATGTGCATCAATTCATCTCATCACAGAATAAGTTGCTAGCTACAGCTGAAAATATTTAAGCAATCTTCCTGGAAGACAGACTGTGCTAATGAACAGGGTCTCTCGTCTATTAAAGTCTATTACACCAAGTATGCAACACAGAAAAAGGTTGGAGGGAAGAGCGTGGCTTTATAAGAAGTGCCTGATGCAACTGGTTATTCTCCAGACGAACAACTATCAGCAGGTGAAACAAACTGAGTAGGTAGGTGTACATCAGCAGTTTGGATTTATGCTCAAATCCTTGCATACCCATAACACGTTCTGAGGACCGCTGTGCTGACACAGCGATCTTCTGGTCCTCACTGATGGTACTGCAGCCATGACACTGTCCATCATTTTCTGAAGTATCATATCTTAACAAAACCATACGTTTAGTAGCTTCAATAGGAATTATGCATCTGCACACGCACACAAGCCTCTGTGAAAAGAATAGTGTCAAAGCTGTGAAAGAGAACACTTAGTAGCAAGGAAATGTCAAAATTCAGCCTGCAGAAACACCCTCATTTTATTCCCTCAGTGCATATAATTAGAGTGGCACATCATCCAGGTGCAACAGTTGGCAGCTGTTAATAAAAGTGAACACCATCCTGTGAGAAAGCCACCGTGCAGATCTGCAGTAAGCACTTTTCAAAACAAGCTCTTCTGATTAGAAATAAAATGTAAAAATACATAGAGAAACAGGTAAGAAGAGAACTACTCATTAAATACCTGGAGTGAAAGAACAAACACCTCTAGAAAACTGATGTACAAGTGTTACTGGAGAAAGAACATAAAATAACAGGTCAAATTTCAAATTAAAATCCTGTGGCTTTACCCTCTGAGACACTGAAAGCAATGAAGGCATTCTAAGTTTCAGTTTTACCTGCAACCTCCCAAGATCTGGAGCAGAAAAAAGGAAAGGGTTGAACTGAGACACCAGCGACCACCTTAGAAACTCTAGTTTGCAGTGAAACAACTTCCTGGTCCGTTTGGTTGGCAAGATGGTTTGAAAGCAAAAATGACCTCACACATACTCATGGCCCCCAAAACTCGGAAATTAGACAAAGGTAAAGAACTATATCTGAATATGAGGTTTTAAGCCAGTTCTACTACTTGAGCAACCCTAAGTCTTGAGATACGTACAAGGTTGACAATGGCAAGTCCCAGCGCAGAAGCCTTCAAGGGGAAGCCCTCACCAGTGTTGGTTTTCCAAATGAAGAGCAGTGGTGTTACTAGGGGAGGCATGGTTACCAAGGGCATTAATGGGGCAAGATCTCACCTGCTAACACACCCAGAGGCCTTTGGCCACCATGTCTCCATTCCCTGAAGTCTGTGGTGGAAGACACAGTGGATTTACTCAAGACAAAATTAACACCTGGACATGTGATGTGTATATGGCATTGTAACATCTGCTGTTATCTACTGGCACTTTTGTCCATACTTCTCTGTGTCTACTTGCCTATATTCTTTTAAATGCTTGCTGAAAGACAGAAATTGTGCAAAACAAGCCGCTCCAGCCTTTGCTTTGGGTAACAGGTCCTGACAAGCTGAGGTGAGAGCTGCCCCCTCCATCCTAGCAGAAATAGAGGATGGAGCGGTCTACAGTGGTAAAAGCTCTTGGAAAAGTCCTTTAACAAGGTGAAGCCAAGGTACAAAATCTGCACACAGAAACATGCCTGCTGTGCCAGTGTGTAATTCTGTATAACACACACAGCGCAATATCCCACTCGCAGGCAACAGCTGTGCAGGCACCCTTTGGAAACACCTCCTTCCTTCCAAGAGGGCCCATTGGACATGAA
Organism: Neopsephotus bourkii; assembly: GCF_033783945.1. Lineage (NCBI taxonomy): Eukaryota > Metazoa > Chordata > Aves > Psittaciformes > Psittacidae > Neopsephotus > Neopsephotus bourkii. The sequence continues at coordinate 3,106,069 of NW_026901456.1, read as the reverse complement.
AGAGGCATTGCCAGCTCTCTGCAGGGTGGCTGCTCTGCACATGTACCCACCCCAACACTTCCAGGGTGCCCAAATACACTTGTTTTTCTTCTTTTTCTAACCACTTTTATGCAGAAACGCATTCTGAACATGAACTCTTCTGTGAAAAGGCCACTTTTAATATTAATTGCTTTGCCTTCATAGAAGCAGCTGGTATAAATCGTATTTTTAGCAGCTGCTTCCCACTGTTGCAGAAGCCACTTGACTAACTGTAACTAAAAACGTACCTTTTCGCTTAACAATAGCGCTAAATAAAACCACAAACAAATTTTTTGGTGGATGAGAAACCAAATGATGCAACTTGACTCTTTTATCGCAGTGCTAAAGATTACACCTAAAATTAGTTAAATGCAATACCAGTTCGAGTGTGTTTATAACAACTTTGCTCAATGTGTTGCTGATACATTGCACTGCACAACGCTACAGGGAGTTACTTGGACATTTCATTGGGTTCTGTAGCGGGTAACTCTATCTATTCGGTCTGTGAACAGAGCCTCATACCACCCCCACCTCAGTGATAGCAACGTAATCTCAGCTCTCTAAAAATGCAATAAATTATTACCTTGTGGTATCTGCCTTTGCCCGATTCCTGTTGTTTGGCAATTGACCCTTCTGAGCCCCACGCAGAAGGCTTGAAACAATCCTGCAGTATATACACTGTGCACAGGCTCCCAAAGTTAGTTGAATACAGCTAACTCAGCAGGGTTTCAGAGCCACAATTTAAAGCTAAATTGGCTTGCTCTTCATAGAGGAACTGTGTTTCCTTAGGATTAACTATACAGACTGCCTGAGCTGATCTGACAAATCAGTGCTCTACCCAAAAATGTCAGATTATAGGCTACGATATTTATATTCAAAAGCAATGGAAAGAATAATCTGTTCAACATTCTCCTGCACTCAGCTAAAATACACATAATTGCATCAGGCACTACCAAGCGTTTTTCAAGCCCAGAAAATAATAACATGCCTGGCATTATGGCCACATAAACCACAAGAAGTACTGTAAAAGATCTGATTTAAAGTCCAATGCTAAGGACATTCATTGGGAAGGTTTAGAAACCTTACCTCAGCTCACCCTCTCATGCTCAGGTGCTCGTAGGCGCTGCTCCTTCCTGTCCCACATAGGTCACTCAAAATGCACTGTCCATCAAACTGCCCTCGAAGCAGCTGGTGAAGTAACTTGTGTTTGGCCCACAGTATATAACATCTCATGCTCTCTTGAAGACCTTTATAGCTTCTAGCAATTTCAGGGTGAGGTAATGGCAGATTTTTGGCACCCACCCTGCATTGCCTTGATTCTGTACAATGCATTGTGTCAGTGTGATGGATCCAAGCCTAGCTGGGGACTCATTAATCCACGGATTTCATTGCTAAACACACCATTTTCTGAAACAATAATGCGCATTAACTCCTCTGGAGTTGCTAAAGTCTTTGCAAATCAAAACCTGTTTGGGCCCCCCTTACTGAAGCTAGATATTTCAGTGACCGCAAGGGCCCAGGCTGCCAGACATTAGTAGTAAGTCCTCTACTTCACACTATTATGGCAATTTTACTGAAATTTAGGCGATGCCCTTGCTCAACTTGCCCTCACTTTACAAGACAAAAATCAGATCTCTTTTTTTCTTTTCTTGTTTGCTTTCAGAAATACATGCAGGCACTAATCCTGGAATAACAGGCTCATAAAACATCAGCTCAGAAAAATGCAGCAACTACACCGATCCAGCAAGTTGTTCATGGGAGATGGTTTTGTTTCCACGTTTTGCTTTGCTGAACTCCACTAGTGAGTATGTAAGTATACACTCCTGCAGATTAACTTCTCTGCAAACGAGCAGACTGGAAGACTATACACGGCCAATTTCTGGCTCACCACATGGAAGGAGATACAGCGTTCCTCCAGAGACTCTGGAGAAACATGGTGTCACTTACACAAGAGAAGTTTAGGGACAGAGACTGGTAGGGAGAGATGGAAGCAGGTGACTGTCACATGCAGCTATGGATGCCATGTCTCAGACAGCTCCTGGCTTTGGTCACCTGATGTCTGGAAGAGAAGGTCTGTGCTGAGCATCAGTGTCCCCCGGGCTCAGATGCTGGCACTGCTGTACCTGCATCTCCAGCGCGCCGTCTGCTGTTCACCAACATTCCTCAGAAGGCACAAATATAGCTTAAGCAGCTGACCTGGCCCTTCATGTAATACAATGCTCTTGTGGAAGTACTTTGCCACGGCGATAAACCACTTCTAACATAAAATGTCCTCTTCCTACAGAACCTCCTCCCATGACCACGGCTGGTCCCCACTCTCACACCACCTCATGCTTTTGCTCCCAATCCCATTCCCACCCCTGCCAGCTCCAGCCTCCTCTCCGACAGAGGCTTGCAGTCTGAGGGAAAGGCGTCCGAGTAAGCAGATGTTTTTCTTCTGTTCCTCATATCACAGGCAGAGCTCAGTCACCCATGGTGGGCTCCATGTAGGCAGAGCTGCTGGCAGCTGTGAAGCAGAGCCAGTTTGGGCACATTTCAGCTGCCTTTGGCTGGAGGCCATGCGGAAGCTCGGCAGAGGAAGATGCCCAGAAGAGCTGAATGTCCATTAAGCTCTCTGCTCGGGGTGAAATGCTTATGTGGGGTCATGGTGGGATGAAAAGCATTCACCCCTCTGGCTAGAGGGAGGACCCTCGCTTAAGACAGGACCTCACCTGAAGCATATCAGTAATTCCTTGCCTCCTATACATGAACTCAAACTGGTACAAGATCAGGTCAGACAGCTCAGAGCCCATCATGCCTGTTCACAAAGATGGACACAGGGACTCAGCAGGAAGGCAGTGTGATTCTCCTGGAGTTTCTGCTTGTCACTTTGTCACAGTGTGTGTTATTCAAGAGACTGGGAGAAGAAAAGAAAGCAGCAGGCCTGCGAGCTGAGACAGAGGGGCGTGTAGTGGGTCTTTTTATTTTTACCCCTCTTAACAGACTGAGATAAATGTAGCAATCCAAAAACGTGGAGGTGGGAAGGACGTGTGTGTGCATGTGCCTTTTATCAACTGGAGGATCATTGGATGTATCTGTTACCAAGGAGAAGCACACACTTGGTAACAGCGGAGAGCAAAGATGCATTATATTTTTTGCATTCCTAAATGATAATAGTCGCAGACCTTATCGCTTGTCTCATGATGCAATTCAGAGCCCTGTGTTACATTTCACTCTGTGACAAATTTACTGGAATGAAAAAAAGAAAAGCATATCCAAGAGTGCGGGAACGCAAGCTGCCAAGATGCAATCTGAACAGCAGCACACTTAAGAGTGCTGCTGGAGCTGGAGGAAATTACACTGTACTTAGCCCCACTGGTCCAAGAAGCTTTCAGTAACAACGAAGTCCCGCTTCAGGTAGCGCCCTGTTAAGAATCTGACAAAACAGAGGCAGAAGTCATACTGCTCAAACATGAGCAGCACAACTCTTAAGGGAGGTTGACCCTAGCCAGCTTGCCTTGCTCTGCTCACTGCCCAGCCAAGCCCCCACTACTCCTTATGAGGCTGTGACATATCCTGATTGATGGGTAAAGCCTCCACTGAAGGGTTCTGGATAACAAACGAAAAGCAGAGACCCTCCGCGGACTTCTCTTCCCAGCACACCGGGGAAAAAACCCCACCCATAGTGCATCTCCTATCTTTTGCTGTGCAGTGGTATCAACAACTTCTGATGACCGAGCTGTACCCCCTCCTGCAGACACATGCAGCAGCATTTCCCATCGCTCCCATGAGCGAGAAGTACCTGTGTATAGCTGTGTACACACGCGACATACCGCGCCTGGGCTGCGCACCGCGCCTGGTTCTCAACGATACAAGTCTCACCATTAAAAACACACTTCTGACCGAAAATAAAAGACAAACAAGGAAGAAAAAGGAAAAAAAAAAAAAAAGAAAAAAAGAAAGAAAAAAGGGAAGGTCAAGGCAGCCGAAGTATTCCAAGAGGAAAGCAGAATTACAGCCACCGAAATCTCAGTAACCGAAGGGGAAGCGCCGTTTTCACGCCCGCAGCGTGCGCGGGGAAGTTGAGGGGAGCCCCGACTCCTCCGGGGGGCACAGACCCACACACCCATCTCGCACCACCATCCTTCCAACACTACCCCCCCGGGGTGCGGGCAGCCACCCGAGGAGTCCCCGGCCCGGGCGCGGTACCTTCTCTCCGGTGAGCACATGCAGCCCCTCCCGGACCTTGGCGAAGGAGCCCTCTCCCAGCTTCCTGCCGATCAGGTAGTTGCCGACCCTCTTGGTGTGCTGGAAGTCCCGGAGCCGCTCCCTCGGCGCTGCCGCGCTCAGCCAGGCGGCCAGGAAACTGCCCTCCGCTCCCGCCGCCGCCTTCCGCGCCTCCCCGCCGCCGCCGCTGCCCGCCACCGCCGGCGGCTCGCTCAGGAGCCCGTCGCCCGCCGCCGCCGGCATGCCCGGTGCTGCCGCTGCCGCTGCTGCTGCTGCTGCTGCTGCTGCCGCTGCCGCCGCTGCTGCTGCCGCTCCTGCCGCTGCCGCGCCGCCTGCCCCGCGGGGCGGTCACCGGGCGGGCAAGAAAGTTGCTCTGGGGAAACCGCCGCTGGCCCGGCGGCGGCGGAGGGGCCGGGGGGCGGAGCGGGACTGGCGGGGGGCCGGGGCTGGGGCGAGCCGGCGGCGCGGTGCCCCGGGCTGCCGCCCCTCATTGGATCCAGCGCCTCCCCTCCTCCTTCCTCTCCTCCTCCTGCCGCCGCTCTGCCCCGCGCCGGCAGCGGTTGCAGGCGTGAGGCTGCCGCGCCGAGCGGGGAGGAGGGGACCGAAGGAGGGAGGGAGGAAGGGAGGGAAGGGCTGGCGGAGGGAGGGGAAACGGGCTCATTCAGTTTGAATTTGCGGTAATTTAATCCGCTCTCACGCGGTGGGAGCAGATGCGATCCAAGCCCGGCAACCTGGGTGTTTTCAAACCCGCCTGGCCCCTCCTTGTACCCCAAACCGGGTCGGCAATGCATCCCTCTCTGAAATTAAACCAGGGGTCCAGACTCCCTGGCAGCGCCGTGACTCGGTCTGCTCGGTGTGGTTCTGTTTATTGCTGCCAGAGAGTATCTTTTGTGCTGCTTTTCCCCACCTTCCTTCCCAAGCGCGCCTGACTCTTTCTCACACCCGTGTCGGGAAACGTGCTATTGCGAACAGATCGTGACTGCCTCTCCCCCTGCTCCGACGGGATCCGCTTCCTCCTCGCCCCCCGCGGGTTCACCACCGGCTTCTCCGGCTTATCCCTCCCGGCATTCGGATCTTCTCTCCCACCGTCCTCCTCCTGTTTTGCAGTGCGGGGGTCCTGGCAGAGCTTCTCCCTCCCTACCCCCTGCAGTCTGCATCGGCCGGGCCCGCTGGATCGGGAGAAGGGAGGCGATCTGGGCGCCCATCCGCCGCAGGGTCAGTCATTTCCCCATAGATCTTCCCCACCCCGGGAAGAGGGAGAAGAAAGGAGCAGATTGCCATTTTCACTGGCCAGCCCCCTTTCCGGAGGCTTCACTGGCAAAAAGGAGGAGCTCAGGGAGGGAGAGCAGGATGGGAGGTGAGACAGAGGCGGGAGGGACACCCTGCATCTAGTTGCCGATGGCCAGGGATGCTCTACCCTGCTTCGGTTTCCAATGACCAGTGATGGTAGCAACCCTAAGCTCGTGCGTTGGAAGGTCTAATAGAACAGTTAATTCATTGAAACGCCTCATGGCTCATCAGGATTTTAATCTACAACCTATCTTTGGCGTGGCATCAGCAAGAAAGTAATCAAGGACCCCTATTGATCTTCAACCTTAATCTGCGTGGTTTTAGTGTTGCCCATGTAGGTGCATCAGGTAGTAGTTTGGGGCGAGGGGGGGGGGAGGGGAGGGAGGGGAGAAGAAATCACGCGTACTCTAACAGATGAGAGCTATGTCAGCAAAACCTCCCCGAACGATGCGGTTGTACCTGATCAAAACCGGCTCAGAGCTTTGCTGCAATCACACTCCCGCCCCATGTGAAGCTGGTTTTCCCACTAGAGGGCTGGCGAGCACAGCTCTCGCCGTGCTCACGCTGCCACCTCGCTTTAAACTCTTCTTTTACTCTTTAAAAATGTCAGACTAATTTTACACCACGCCGCTGTCCATTAGCCTTCGCTTCTGTCTTGGTGTCACTCCTGTCACTTTGCGGTAGGAGAGCTATATCCCGCTGGTCCTTCTGCTTGAATCGTCTTAACTGCATCACCAGTCACATTTTGGCTGGCACAGGGGTTGATGAGCCGTGTGCTCCTTCCACACCACTCTTCCTTGACATCCCTGCTTTAGTAAAACTTCCTAATGTAAGCCAGAGCTGAGCAATGCTTTCATGATTTTACCATGCCTGTTGTAATGCATAACAACTTGTAGTCTCCCTAGTGTCAGTCCAGACTTCCCAAGCCATAGTTAAGCAGGTTACAACATACCCATGTCTGGCTTTAGGCAAAAGGTGGGCAGGTGGCCAGGAAGGCTGGCAGTGAGGAGCTTCAGGCGACCTGTGTGGGATGAGGCATTGCTGTTGCAGGTGATGAGCCCTGCCACCTCCTGAGGCTGGGGCTGGTCAGAGTGTGGTTGGGCAACAAGCCCTGTCCACACAAGCCTAATGCTCTTTGTCAGCTCTCTTGGCCCAGCCGTGCCAGGAGGCATGCCGGTCTCCTCCCACACTTAGAAGCAGTCCTTATCCAGACACCTTCTTAGGAGCAGTCCTCATCCAGAACCCTTCTCTTTCTTTGCAAGAGTATGAAAGCATTTAGTCTGCTGGGAAGAGAAGAGGAAATGGAGAGAGTGGGATGCATGGAGGTGGCTGGTAGCTCTGTGGGACAAAGGCCCATACTGCAAGGCAGAATATGAGGAAGGAGAACTGGGGAAGCAGACTCACTCTGTGGATTTCTGGAGCTCAGCTGGCCACCTTCCACTAACTGACTTCAGGTTCCCTGACACTTAATGACCTCTCAAAAATCTATTCCCAATGGCTAAACACAGTGTGGTTCCATTGCTAAGAACCCTGGAACTCACTGCATCACCACACTCAATGAAATATATGTTTTCAGCTGAAATTTCAAACAAACCAGAAATCCAGTGTGGTCCCAATAGGCAGAAATTGGAGAAAGGAATGCTCCAAAGGCAATAAATAATACTTTGGTTTAAAAATAGACACTCATCTCATACTCTGGGTACATTTACAAATATCACAGTACACAGCCACCTAAAACAAAAGTCTGCACGTTCTTCGACCTGCCACTAGCCTGGTAGCATTTTGGTCCCCTGTGGGAAGGTGCAGGGACACAGGACCATGACACACTGCCTGCACTGATGGCTGCTGTGCTGAAATTGTGCTCCTTGTAGCTGGGGGGCACTTTGACATGACAAACCCTGGCAGCAAAACTGATTCCACCCCTGCTCCCCCCCCGATTCAATGCTGTGGCAGTGTGTTTGTGCTGCTGTGCGGTAAACAGAGTTGGTGAAGGGATTCAGGCTGTTTAAAAGCACCAGGAAGCTTAAGACAACTCCTCTACTGTCTTGGCCACCAGAGAAACTGAAGTGGAAGTGCACAGTGAGGCAGTCCAGGTACCACACCATGCCATGCCAATGTCATCCCTAGATAAATTACCTTTTTCATCAGACCTTTTTCACCCTCCTGAATCAACCGGGATTGGTAAGTCTGGCTCCCAGCAAATGTGAGTGGTCCAGGAGAGAACTTTATTGAAGCTTCCTAAACCAAAGCTGGAAGTGTGAAGCTGCCAGGAGCATCCCTGCATTTGCAGGGAAGGCAACTCAATCCTTGCATGGGTCAGAACACTGACAATGGGCAAGGTGAGATAGTTTAGTGGTGCGCTTGGGTCCATGTCTCAGACTTCCCTAGTCCGGTTGATAGGTGTGAGGTTTTTAACAATATTGTTGTATGGGGAGAAAGATAAAAATATGTACTGCAATTACATTAGAAGAATAAAATGTTTGTACATATTGCTTTCCAGTTGCAGAGAGGCTATATTCCTATATTTTTTAAAGACATGACTATGCTAAGAGGGTTTGCAACTATATTTGCTATATAGGTGTTCTTGTAATAGACCAAATACATACTTCAGACAGATAATGTGAGCATTCCCAAGTGTCTCCTATGCAGGTAACTGGAACAAGGAAGTAGGAAACATGGCTGCCCAAAAAAATCCTGGAAGACACGCCTGGATGCAGCTTCTGGCTAATCCATACACACAGTGATGGAGCACAGAGAGCAAAGGCGTAGCCCTGTTTCAACAGCGACAGTGTGCCCTTGGGCAGGAAGAGCTGTAAGGTAAAGAATGCATTTGTTAGCAGCAGGAGACCAGCTCATCATTTAAATGGCAATATGTGCCACGCAGCAAGAGATGCTCAGCGTGCACAGGCCTGCATCCTCTGCTCCCTGCCCATAGAGCTTGCCTCAGCCACCCCGCGCCAGCCTTGGTGTCTCTAAGTACAGATGCCCAAAAGGGGATGCACATTAGCGTCAGTGAGCTGAGACCATAGGCCTTCATCAGGCCTTCATCATCTGCTTCCCTGCTGGTGCCATCTGGAGAAGGGGGGAACCTCACACACTGCAAAACAAAAAGGACCCTTCCCTTGCCCAAAGGAATATGCTTTCAGACAGACAGAGAGAGGTATGTGCCTTTGCTTAGGCTCACAGCTCCCACTCAGCTATCAGAAACATGGTTGTGGCCACTGTGATGATTAAACAGGTGTTAATGGTATGTTTTTCAGTCAAACACCTGAAAATCAACCTCTTTCAGAAACAAAACTGGCAAGAAATGGCCACTGCAGCGAACATTAGGAGAGCTCTAAAAGAACCCAGTGCATATTTTTTTAATTGACTCAACTTGAGGACTTAATGAGTTGACAGTATCCTTTTAAACATGAAAGACTGCTGCCCCCTCACGATTTCTATCCTGTCCAGCTGTGCCCATCAGGGTGCAGTCTGGATCGAAGAGGGATCAAAGGCTGCATTCGTTTCTGCAGATTTAACTCCAGTGTGCTTTATTTTGAGCTGCAGTCTTTCTAGGTAATGACATTTTCTGATTAACTGTTGAAATTACTAAAGAATTAAAGGCGGTAGTCTGTCTTCAGGGTGCAAAAGCTGTAATAACAAGCCACGAAAAATAATATAGAGGTTGACTTAAACCCATGAAAGCAAAGAAATTCAGAGTTACCCTGTCAGTATTGTCTTTCGCCATCTTCAACGTTTTAAAATGTTGTAGTCAAATGTATTATCAGCTTGCAGAGTGTGAGTTTTGCAACCACAAGGAAGACTGAGGCCCCTGGGTCCAATCCCCAATGTCAAGGTCTACTTGGTCTGACTCTTACAAGGGGTCAAACACTACAGCTGAGTTCCCAGGCTACAGTACCACATTCATGGAGGATGTGGCTTGGGACAGAACTGGAAAACACTGGTCCAGCAGCAGAACATGGCACTGCAAAGGAAACATTTGAGAGCCCGCTAGAGAAACGTTTTCCCTTACTGTGCTGCTGCCTCTTCTGGCACAGCTGGTGATGGCAGCTTTCCAAGCACTTCTTGCGGAAGCTGTTGCATGGAATGCTCGAATTCTCCTTCTGCAGATGTGATTAATTTTAATTGCTCTCACTCATCCTGAACAGATCTGAGCTCCTTGAGTGAAGGAACAATTAAATCTCATCCCTTTTCAACAGTGTGCTGGAACAGGTTGCCCAGAGAGGTGGTGGATGCACCACCCTTGGAGACATTCAAGGCCAGGTTGGATGTGGTTCTGGGCAACGTGGTCTAGTTGAAGATGTCCCTGCTCATGGCAGGGGCCTGGAACTAGATGACCTCTGAAGGTCCCTTCCAACCCAAACTATACTATTATTCAATGATGGTAAATGAAAAAGCAGGTAAAAAGGTAATTATGCTGCATGAGATCAACAAGTAAATTGTGTACTGATAAAATTAAAAGTGGGTAATTTATCATTTACCTGCCGCATCACTGGGCCTTTTGAATTCAGTGACTAACTGCTGACTTCAGTCAGGTTGTGGAAGAAACCCTGGCTTAGTAGATATCCTGGGTTAAAACCAGAGAAGTTACCCTGTTATTGTTTATGCTCTCTTTGGTGTTTAGTTCTGCTTTAAAATAACTGGGCTTTTTTTCAGTTCGGGTTTTTTAGACAACTGTCTAGTTTTGTAATGTTGGGGTTTCAGGTATTACAGGGGTATTAATTTAAAGCAGTTGGTTTTTTTTGTTGTTTGTTGGCTGGTGTTTTTTTGTTGTTTTTGCCTTTTTTTTAAATGAGAATATATTTGTATTTGTTCTTAAAGAATTTATAAGACATGGGGTTTTTATAGAGTTTAAATCCATGTCTGAGTTCACACTGGCAAGAACCTAAGTTGTCTGGCACTTACACAGTAACAGACGATGTACCCTGTACAGCAAGTGTGCCCTTTCTCCCCCATACTGCCACATGGATAAAAGTGGAAGGAGACAACTCTTCAGTGTGACAGTGATATTCAGTATCAACTGATAATGTTATCACACGCCTACATGTGGGTACTGCAGATACTATTCAGCTGACAGTGACAGTGGTATTTCTAAATCCAAGTACCCTTGTAATCATAGAGGAAGTACGTACTTTACCTTTCAATGGTTGTAAGAGGATGTCTACAGTTAAGATTAAAACTTGCATTTGAAAAATACTGAACAAATTTTGTCCTCAAAAATATTCAGAATATATAGATTCAGATATGAAAAAGTACTTACATAAGCACTGAAAATATTTGATGACTTTTACAGAAATATGTTGGCAATGGCATTCTCTGTCACTGTGTCTCCAAGGACTGAAAGCTTTGCTATTCCTGTGCTCCCATCAAAATCTCCAGTTTGCTTTCTGCCCTGCAGCTTCTGTAACACAGTTCCCTGCAGCCAATATATAAATCAAGAGCGTGCAGTGACTTGGTGGTATCACAAACTAAATTGAATTTAATATCAAAGTGAATAGCAGGGGACTGCTGTGGCTGTAGTGATGTTGTTATTCTTTTTCACATTTCATTAATTAAGCAGCTCAGTTTCTGAATTTAAATTAAGCAACTGTGAAACCCTTCTTGCAGGGCATGGTGTCATAAAATTTAGGACCTTAAGTTTCATTCAGGTAAGAGATAACACGAGTATTGTATAAATATGTATATGTGAAATACTTTGTATTTTCAAAGGCTTTTAGATATCAGTGATGTATGATATGTAAATAAAAATGAAATCAGATTTTTGTGAATCTCTGGAATTAGTGTATCGTGCAGGAGAAGGTGTGAGGTATTATGAGTGCTGACAAAGCCCCTCCAGTGAACTTCTTGGGTCACTCCATGGTGTCACACTGGTACACTGGTTTTGTGCTCTAAGAGTGATTTAAATACATAGTGAGAATGAAGATGCTTTGTATTTGAGTAGGGGATGATGCTAGTCCAAACAAGCCTGCCAATGTCATGCCAGACTACTTTCAAGCAAGTAACCTGCCACAGTGGAAATTCAGAATCAAGATGCCCTCGAGCTGTAAGACTGTTCCTCCTTACTCTTCTCCTTGGCTGTAAGTCAGAAAATACCCCAGTTCTACAGAGTATAATACAGAATGTGGTCTTCCCACTGCTGCTGCAGGCTGAGTACCATCAGCCTGTGTCTGCTACGTGCTTGCAATCTTTAAATTGAAGAAACTCAGATATTTAAATGCTTTCTTGTAAGAAATGTTCCAAGCACCTTGTTTACACCTGTGCTACAATGTGAACAAACCAGTGATTCACTTCTGAACTAAGAATTCTGTTTTGTTTAAGCCTGAAAGAATTTTTGATGACTGAATGGATCGTTGGAAAGTGGAGTTTACAGTGGTCAAAGTACATGTTATCACAAAACCACTGCAGATGTATGCTCCATATATATGGGCTATGGGAGGGTGACTACTTAGGGACAGGATCTGAAGTGCTCAGGTCAAACCACTCACTGTCTTTGCCAGCTCTGCTTTAGCCCTGCTGCAGGCTTTTCCTCTGTGCAGGTGTCTACCTTTATCAGCCAGATGTACACGGAGATTAAGTCAGTTGTGTTCCTTCCTGCTCCTAGCTGACAACTTGTGCTCCTTCCTTTAAGGTATGTAAAGACTGCTGCACGGAGTTATACAGCAGGAACAGTCACATGGGGAGCAGTCAGAGCATCCAGGTGTTGAACACCCACTTTTGGCTTAGCTTAGCCTGGCTTTAGCTTAAGTTACCAAGATGTTATGTACAGTACATGCCAGCTCTGGACCAGGCCTCCTGTGTTCTCAATAGATGCAGACACAACTCCACTCCATACTGTCAATAAACAGGTTCCCATAGGCTCATAATATACATAGGCTCATAATACAATATATTAATGTGGGGAACACTTCACATTATAAAAGGAATGATACATCTTCCTGATTGCATAGCATGGCAAGGAAAACCAATAAAAAAGTTCAGCCAACCATCATTAGGACTGTTGCACACAAATCCGATTATAAAACTGCTACAAATACAAATCTTGTTAGTATATGTAATGTTAATTAGAATTTGGGAATCCTTATTCATTTAATCAGATTAAAAATATTGAAACAAATGCAGTCCTGTATTAAGGTATGAAAATTCATCTTGGTGCTTTGCAACTGACAACATTAATTTTGCAATTGTCTTCCCTTTTATATGGTTAGACTTGCTGCATGTTTATTGCAAATCTCATTTGCAAATCATGGTTAACTTGCTGCAGTCATGTCTCTGTAGGCAACTTTCCTAACTATTGAAACCACATAAAACATTCTTAGTTGGGAAATCCAATTATGAAGTGCACAGGTTTTTTTACAAGTGAATACTTTGGCATACATTCCATTCCTGGCATAGCCACGAAACATTTCTAAAGTGATATATACTTTAGTTCTAAGTTATGAATCCTGTTTGTGTAAACTTACCTAATTGGGACTCAGTATCTGAAATCTCTAACAGTTCACAGCATAAAAATCTAGATGGGACTATTCTCACAAAAAGAAGCGTGATCAGTCTCCTGCCAACATGAAAGTATGGGACCAATTGCCAGTTTCTTTCTTTATGAGATTCATGTTTTAATAGGACAGATCACGCCAGTAAAAAGTTAAAGATCCAGCTTTTGATCCTTGATTCCAGAGCTTTGCAAACGTTGAAAGGCTGAAGCAGGTGTGGAGGATGTGTAGTGGAAGCAGAAACAGCATCAGGAAGGATGTGATGCTGCTGCACAGGAAGCAGGCAGCCATGCTGAGCATAGGTGAATGGAGGGATGACTTGGAGGAACACATGTAATTTCAAGTGGAAACAGATGATTATGCAGAGTCAGAGTTTTTCAGTTGGAACATAGTATGATCCCTTTGTGATCTAGGGTACTTTCTAACAAGTTTTTGTCATTTCTCTGCTCCCACCATACTTTGTATCTACATCAAAAACCTCTGAGTCAATTAGTATGTTTCCCACTTTCCATTTAGTCCACAGGTATTTCAATCAACAGGTGTATCAACTTGATGCCAGGCCTGTGCTTTTTTTTTCTTTGGGTGCTTAAAAGAGGGACTAACTGGACTGAACTTAAAGAGAAAAAATGTGGTTTTTTGTTACCTTGAAATTCTTTTAGTGTTAATAAGGGGTTTCTGTCACATGGGCTTCTTAGCTTAATCCCGAGCATATAACATGTACCAGTCTGTTGTCATGGAGGTGGTTGTGACACACTTTCTTTGCAGGATTAAGAACGGCCTGCCTGGGAGAGATCACTTTCTCACTCCAGCATGAAGAACCCTCACAGCACAGTTACCAAATCTGAGGGGTTTATTTATTTCAATAAGTTTATTTATTGTAAAATGCCTGTAAGGTAAAATGATTTTGTTTCATTTCCCTGTACAAGTCTGGACACATATACGTTGTTTAAAAAGCCACATACCAGGCTGGCCAATGTTCATCTCGCACAGACTCCCTCAGGACAAGTTAACCATGAGCCTTCCTGCCAGACCCTCAGGCGAAGATCTGAGAAAGCAGATGGGCCTTACATTGTGCCCTGAAGGTCAGCGGACATTGGCTCTGCTAGGCCACTGGGAGAAGTAAATTCCTGAGCTGACGATGTTTCACAGAGAAAGCAGAGCTTACACTCTCCAGATGTTCAGATACAGGGTGTGTCAGCAAAAGCTCTCTGGCTGGTCTCAGCTGTCAAGATAACACTTAGAGAAGAAAAAGAAATTGCTCAGGCAGCCTCAGTCCAAGCTACGCTGTTTCATTAGTCCAAACCAGTGGTCTTGGATTCACAGCATCAGAATCCATGCAGGAACCAATGCCTGGAAAAAAAGGAGTGTGTATTTTGCAGGGAACTTCTCTGTCAACAGTGCAGCTCATACACCATATACTTGTGTAGAAGTTTCCTGCAGTAGGATTTTTTTGTTTGTTTTTTTTTTGTGGTGAACCATACTTGGTTTGGTTTTTCCTTCCAACACACCCAAGCTTGGGGATGCACTGTGCAAGGCCTTCCTTCCAAAACTTGTTTCCATTCCACCTGTGTTTTAGTCCACAACTGAATCTCTCAATGTTGCATGGTTCCCTTTCTGCACAGCTACACATCACCCTCAAAATCCTGGCTTCTGGCTTGGGCATCTGAGATGGCCATGCTGTTGCGGCAAGCAGCACCTCCTCCAGAAGCTGCCCCCAGCTCCCTCCCAGGCACCTTGGTCAGAAGCAGCTTATCTGAACAATGCTCACTGCATACTCAAAGGGATGTTTGCTCCCATTTATTTTCTGGTTTTCTCCAGGTTATTTTTTATTTCTTGCTTATTTTTCAGTCTTGGAAGCATTATCAACAAGCTCGAGTCCCCTGTGATGTTGGTTTAGACAAAGAACACAAAACAGTAGGAGCTCTGGGACTACTGATGATTTAGACCGTTTGCCCATTTCTCCAACTTCCCCCCCTAAACAAAAAGATAAGCTGGTGAAATAATCTTTTCCACAAGATTTTGTTTCTCCCTTCTCTTGCCAGTGTCCTCAGTACAGAGATGGGTTTATTGCCCCCAGATCCCACTTTGGCTACTGCTGTGGCCACTAGGCTCTGGTCCCAGTGATGCTGGGAAGGACTGGCTTCACTTAAGAAGAGAGGATAGGAGCTGGGCGGTGTTAGCAGAAGGAAAGTTGCACAGACTTTTAACGTGGCTGGCAAGCTACCAAGCTCAGCAGAAATGAGCAGTTTCTTGAAAAGTGGCCTGCCTGCCAGCCCTAACTGCAGCCGGTTCAGCAGGACACAGTGCTCAGCAGCCAGCACTGTGCAGTGCTTCCCTGCTGCAGCTACAGCGTGTAGATAAAGTGCCCAAAATGCCCTGCATCTGGCACCACCACCAGATGCATCCTTTCAAACCCTACAACAACAGGCAGCTGGCTCCACCACCAGACACAGGGTGGGCACCCCTGCTGCAATCCTGAACTTCCGGACCTCAGGTGTACTGAGACAAAACTCCTGAGCATCGTGTACTGAGGTTAACAGTTTTGGAGAGAGCTTTATTTTTTGGCTCCAGCTTTGTCTCCACATGAAGATCCTGAAGCACCACCTCTCAGCACTGCCAAGAAGATTGACTTCTGCACTCCCATCCAACTCCTCAGCCAGCCCGCCTGCAGACTGCTAAGGAGGCCCTCAAGTAATGCTAGTCTATGCATCTAAAAGTCATTAATCCCACCTCCAAACATCATGAAGTTGGCTTAAAAATAAGTCTTAGCTGTTTTTGTCTTTCCCTTCTGGTTCATATTTTGTGTTTTCTAGGTTAGTGTTGTGCAGATCATTTAGTCTATCACTGAGCATATGTGATTTCTCAAACATTTCTTTACATAGGTAATCCATGCCCAAATGAACACTCCTGTTCAACAAAATCAGACTAGTCCTACTGAGAAATTTTACAAGGTAAGCCCTAAATATGTACGGAATGACCAAATCTATTTTGGGTGTAAAAAGTGCTGCTTATAAATTTTCTGCAGAGAGATTCCAGTCAACGCATCCTTGTAAAACCTTCAGTGGAAAACTGGAAACCAGTTCCTGCTGGGTCCAAAGAAAGCTTTTACATTTTTTCTTACTGGTAAACTTTCTAGAGAAACAACTTAAAAATAAATCCCAAACCAACCAAAAAAGAAAAAAAAAACCAACCCACACAGGAAACAAAAATAGTTCTGGGTTTGTGTATTTACATGATTGTAGAATCACTGAAAGCTGTGCTTGAATATGTTAGGATAACAGGTCGATTATTACAAAACCCAGTAGGTTATTCATTTCTGCACCTGTTTGTATTGCAAACACATACTTTCTCCCTTGAATCAGCATTGATTTATCTTCCTGGCTGATGAACACTAAGTATCTTGAAGTATCTGGCAGGGAAGAGGAATTACTCATGAAAACTTTGGCTTTGGTATCACTTCCAGACCCTGCTACTCCCTGACTGCTCTTAAATGTCCAAAAGAGATAATGTGACTCAGGCACTGGATGGGTATTTCTGCCTATCAAAAATAAGATCTTAGTCCATTTAAAATGTGCCACATAATGCATACACAAAGGAAAAACAAGGAGTAAATTACAAACTTGCTAAATGATCAGAGTATTCTGCACTCCTGTAACCCCATCTGGGAAACTGAACGTGGTTCTGTTCTCCATAATTTGAGGAATAAGTTGGTAAACTGAAGAAAGTTCAGGAAAGAGCTGTAAGAGTGAAGAAAGACTGAAATAATACACTTAACAGTGGAAGAATTTGGTCCTTTTAAGCCTAGCAAAGGGAGGGACTGATTGCTCATAGTCTGCATGTCTAAGTATGAACACAGGGTCACAGACAAAGTTATAATGAGATCCAGTGGTTGGGAGCTGAATCTAGACAAATTCAAGCTATAAAATAAGACACATATTTTTAACAGTGAGGGTAATTAACCCAGCAACCCAGCAAGGCATTATGGCAAAGTCTCCTTCTTTGGAATTCTGTAAATCAAAATCAGATGTTTTTCTAAAAGACACTGTACTTCAAGCAGGAAGAAGCCTGATGCTGTGTGTCAAACAGGAAGGTGGAGTACAGCATTGTGGTAGCTCATCTGGCATTACAAACCATAAACTAAAATCATTCTTTTGTAATGAACCACATACCCTGGAGAACTGAGACAAAGTTTTGTCATTGGAATTGGAGGTTGCAGTGTTGGACAGGGAGAGTGGAAAGGTGAAGCAAAGTATCGTTCACAGGGAAAAACATGTTTTATTCAATCACTGATACAGTTTGCTCAGCTTTCACTAGCTTGACTAGAGTTTTTTTCCAGCTATATGCATTCATCTAATAAAATATTTTATCTCCTGACAACCCAGCTTCACTTATCATGGAAGATGACTGAAGGACTAGTCACAAGCTTGTCATTAGAAATGCAAAGGGAGAGAGAAGCAGACTTAGAATGAAGATGAGATGAAGCTTCAAAACATGGAAAGGTGAAGGACAAATGGGACAAAGTTATGTTTATGTGATGAATCCCGGCATATATTAAAAACCTAGTGATTAGGCACACAGTCAAACTGCAGAAATTCTTGGTTTACTCATTACAAAGGTGCTGAGCTCCTGAGTGTGCGTGGAACTTGGTATAAAGTATCAGAAAAGTGGCAATGGCTCAGTAGCTTAATCTGCCTTTCAGTTAGGGAGATTTACCTCATCTATGGAAAATAAGAGAACTGACCTCTGATGATCTTATGCCTTCTTCTTTTTACTTACATCTATTTTGTATGGCATTGGGAGGGGCTTGGCAAATCAGCTGCTCACCCTCTCAGTCAAGTAATTGAGATTTCACAAATCCTTAGATGCACTGACTCCTGTAAAATAAACCATCAGAGCATGGAAAGTGTTAGCTGAGTGGGCAGCAAAGAGATAAATGATTCACAAAGAGAAAACTATGGATGGCTCTCATACAACATGAGGCACGTATTATTCTTCTGAGGCAGACGTTTCCCATACCCACATTATATTGTATGAAATTCCTAACCCCTTCAGAACAGAGACTACCACAGCTTTAAACTGCTGCTCTGGTACAAGCAACTGCTAACAAGCCTGATTTTGCAGGAATGTTCAATTGCAGGACCCAGGGCTCTTTCAGCTGCTTTGCTGACCCCTGAAGGACCAGAGATGGAGCAGGAGAAGCAAGTGTGATGAATGTCTGGTCATAGTTCTCATCTTCAGCTTGCTTCTGACACCAATAACCCTGCAAGCCACTCACATAAATAGCGAA
This sequence comes from Neopsephotus bourkii, assembly GCF_033783945.1. Lineage (NCBI taxonomy): Eukaryota > Metazoa > Chordata > Aves > Psittaciformes > Psittacidae > Neopsephotus > Neopsephotus bourkii. The sequence continues at coordinate 3,087,778 of NW_026901456.1, read as the reverse complement.
GTGTTTTACTGTGCGAGACAGTCAAAGTGGGTTATGAAAAACCGATCAACTGACTGACAGACAGGAAAGGTTATGTAGCAAGAAGATTATCATGAAATACTTTGTTATTAAGTGCACTGCAGCATTCCGAATCACAGTTAGAAGTACTCCTTTAGTCTGTCCCCTAAAATACAGTAATATAGGATAAGAGATGAGACAGATGAAAAAAAGAGATCTTTATCTTGAAAAAAATAGAGTAAGTACTTTTTAGTGGAACAAAGGCATACATAAATATACTTAAAGCAAAATATTAAGAATTAGCTCATTCTTACAACAGTTTAAAAAGAAACCCCAGTGATATAACAGGGTGATTTTTATATATAAGAATTGCTACTTGAGAAGAGTAATCGTTTCGACTGTCAATAGCCAAGGTTTAATTGAATCTATTAATCAATAATGACATATACAGATAGGTCATCCTTTGACCAGATAAAAGTCTAGTTTCCCCAAAACGCAAAAATATGTAAATCCCCTCATAATTACATGAGCTTCATTTTCTTGGTATTTTAAATAAAATGCTAACAAACTTTAGGGTCATTCAAAGCATAATACACATATCTTCACAGTCCATGCCAAATGTATCCCATTTCCAGTTGGTTGATTTCCAAATATAAAAAATATACAGCAGTTTGAAAAATCTTTCCAAAATGTCAGAAATAATTCTGAAGTATGTCTCAATCACTACATTGGAATAAAATATCTAAATAAAAATCTTCCTTAGAAGTACATGTATTCAACATGAATGTTTCCAACTATATCTGTATACTTATGACAAGATATTTTTCCTAGAATCCACTACAAATTTACCTATATTTTTATAATACATCTCATAATCGTGGATGCAGCTTAAGTATTGGAAAACAGAAAACAGAGTAATGAATACATCTGAAAACATCTTTGCAATGTATGTTTCTCGTCACACAAAAATCCCCAGGCTTATAAACATTAGGAAAATTAAACACACGCATACATGTGTGGAGGACAAGGATAATGCTAATGAAGGCACTGTGGCTGCAGCTAACTTATCACTAAAGACTTTGCAAATATATTAAAATTAAAAGGCAAAGCTATGAATTTATTCTGGTTTAACTTTAGGATGACATGTTTTACATATTGCGCTTCTATTTATATACCCACTTATGTGGTATGTCAACAGAAAACAATGCACTGATCCCAAATAAATAATTCACTTCACCTGATACATTAAGAATGTTCTTTATAGAAATGCCCTTGTCATACTCCAGAGTACAAATGGCACCTCTAGAAGTATAAAGGATATTGAATACGGCCTGAAAAAAAAATGCCACAAGCCACAGCCAACTTGGAAATGCCAGACAAAATGCTTTGCCCAAGGACACGTGTGGCAAGTGCTGCAAAGGGAAGGCAGCTGTCTCATGGGACACTCATCAGTGCTTGTCACTACAATGCCAACCAGTGCTTTCCAGCTGTTCTGGTTTGGAATTAAAAAAAAACAACAACCCAACACAAAGAAACAACAAACAAAAAACTCAGGCTTCTGCTATGAAAGAAACTTCTCAAAGGCAGGTACAGCCATCAGGTACTAAATTGCCATTGACTGTCAACAGAAATCAACTACCTTCAGAGGCAGAAGTACTACTTCTGAAAAGCCACCCCAAGGACTGTGCTACCACTAAAAGGATGGCCAGAGAGACATCTACCCATAAAGGTTTCCTTATAGAAACACACTTAGATTTCACAAGTGTTTGAACTGCCCATCTACTGTCCCAAAGATATTATTTTTTTATGTGACCTCCTAACTTTTGATTGTGTATGAGGGCTCATCACACGAATCTCTGTTCATGCTCTTATTTTCTGTCCTTGAGAGTTTTTATAGTTTCAGTAAGTGAAGATGACCTCATGGTACTTTCTGTTTCTGTCAATTGTCACTTTACATGATACCCAATACCAAGCAACATGCAGTAACTCACTTCAAGCTGTATCAGAGGCAAGAGGTAGGCAAGGAGAAGGTTAGTTAGGAGTGGTCACATCAACTACAGCTGGCACTGATTTCTCCTGCATATTAATATCATCCAAAGAAAGGGTCAAGCAGATTGCTGTTGGTAGTTGGTCGCATAGCAACGGCAGAGCAAGCGCAGAAACCCAAATATTGCCAGAGTAGAGAGCCAACGCAAGCTCTCAGAAGGCAATAGAGTACAAATGCATGATGAGTCTGCAGAGGAACAGGATAACACAGAGAAACACTGCTCTTTTTAGCAGGAAACTAAAAACTAAAATCCTGAAAAGACAAAATGACTTCTCTGCTTCCCTAGGATGTGAAGTTTTGGGTCTAAACACTATGTTCACCTACAACCATGGGACAAGTCAGGCTGCATCCAGACAGGAGTCACAAATGGAGACTTGTGGCCAGTCACAAGTTGTGTTTCCCAGGGCTTAGTACTGAGGCCAGTTCTGCTCAATATCTTTTTCAATCTGGATAAGGGAATCAAATGCACCCTCAGCAAGTTTTCAGACAATGCCAAGCTGGGTGGGAGAGGGATCTGGAGAGGCTGGATTGATGGGCCAGGGTCAATGGTATGAGGTTCAACAAGGCAAAATGCTAGGTCCTGCACTTGGGCCACAACAACCTCATGCAATGCTCCAGGCTTGGGAAAGAGTGGCTGGAAAGCTGCTCACTGGAAAAGGACCTGGTGGTGCTGACTGATGGGAGCTGAACATGAGCAGCTTGTGCCCACGCAGCCAAAGTGGACAACGGCATCCTGGCCTGTGTCAGAAATAGTGTGGCCAGCAGGGCCAGGGCAGTGATTGTCCCCCTGTACTGCGCACTGGTGAGGCCACACCTCAAATTCTGTGTTCAGTTCTGGGCCACTCACTGCAAAAGAGAGATTGAGGTGCTGAAGTGGGTCCAGAAAAAGGGAACAAAGCTGGTGAAGGGTCTGGAGTACAAAGACTGATGAGGAGCAGCTGAGGGAACTGGGGTTGTTTAGTCTGGAGAAGGCTCAGGGGAGACCTTATCACTCTCTGCAACTTCTTGAAAGGAGGGTGGAGAGAGATTGGGGTCAGTCTCTTCTTCCAGCTAACAAACAATAGGACAAGAGGAAATGGCCTAAAGTTCTGCCAGGGAAGGTTTAGACTGGGTATTAGGAAAAATTTCTTCACCGAAAGGATTGTCAAGCACTGGAACAGGCTGCTCAGGGAAGTAGTTGAGTCACCATCCCTGGAAGTAGATGAGGTGCTTGGGGACATGGCTTAGCAATGGACTTGGCAGTGCTAGGTTTTCAGTAGGACCAGATGACCTTAAAGGCCTTTTCCAATCTATAGGATTCTACAATTCTAGGAGGGCGATGGAAGGACTCCGCAGCTACTCTCTCACTTGCACATTAAGATGTGGGTGATATTAGCAGGTGGGTGGCACTGGAACATCTGACAAGGTCCCCCGCCGGATACCCATCTTGCCTCCCCATACACAGACCTAGGCACAGATACTGGACATTATGTTGTTATCTAGTTCCTGTGGTCTTCTGTGGGATGCAATCTTCTGGGTGCTACTGTGGCTTTGGGAAATGCTTTTGCATAAGTTTCTACTGCTTTTTGAAAAGAGCTTTGAGAGTGTCCTTGAAATTGAAGCTCACCATCCATGTGAACAGCAAGCACAGCTGAAAGACATGCTCCAGAGCTTCTGGCACCCTGCAGGTATTATCATGCTTGAGACCTTAATGTGCTACTGCTGCTCAGGCCTGGGATGGCTGCCTATAGTACCTCCACAAAGTATCTAAGAACCACTCTACATTCACAGAATTTCAAGACTGCTTTTCAACCATTTTGGGAGCTTCAGCAACCAACAAACTACCCTCCTAACCAGAATCTTCTGGTTGTGTCAGCAAAGTACACAAGCTGAATGTCCCCCCTCAGCCACAGTGACAGGACACCTAGGTGTGCTATGTGACACTAGAAGGAGTTTATGCTGACACCAAATGGGCTATGATTTTCTGCAGAAAACCACAAGGCTTTCAATTGTAGACTTCACTGATGAGCACCCTGTATGAATGAGCACTAACTTCACTTGCACACAGTGAGATTTTTTTGTGTGTGTGCTTAAGTTAAAACAACCTACATGTGTTTTGTAGGAGGCTATGCAATTAGCTGAAAATTTCACCTTAACAGTATGTTGCTATTTTGATAGACTTCATTTCAGTTAATGGGTTCAGAAGCTGGTTTTCTCTACCCAATGCAATGTAAACATAACTCATGAGATATTAAGCAAAGTCAAATACAAACTGATATGCACTGATGTTCCATATCCTCATGTTTCGCACTGGACTACTTCAGGTCTTTTATTTGCCTCATAAACACCAATCAGCCACTCACTCAAAGTGAGTAGTGACTTCCAAGAGACACCATCACCCACATCTTAGAGAAGGGGTGCTGTGGCCAAGCAGCAACAAAAGGATGCTGTAAGAGCAGCTACAAAAAGAAGCCAGGTCTCCCACAGTACCTTATGTCCAGATGTTATATGCAACACAGGCACTTAAAAAACCTTTCTCTCTGTAGTACTTGAGTATATTTTGGAGAAGCACATGAAACAATGTACGCATCATAATCTTGCTTTCTCTCTTTAAGTAGTGGCAAATTCACAAATGCCAGGTAACATTTATTTTGGCAGGGTCCAATTTGCTAATTACTTATATTTGAAATTACTGTATTTCTACTTCATGAAACCCCCCACAAACCACCAAAACAAACAAAACCCAACAAAAACAAAACCCCAAACAAACAAAATGCAACGAAAACAAAAACCCAAATAATCCCTGGTTTGTAAATGAAGAGTTTTAACTGAGCTATCAGTTCATGGTCAAAGAAGGCATGGTATTACATATGCATTTAGTAGCAGGTACACTCCCATTGCCAAGAACTGCTTGCAGCTTATGACCTGTGCAGTCAGACAGTGCAAAATAGCAGCAGAAGACTTGCATCTCACTGCCAAGAACCTACAGCCATCCAGTCAAAGAACTACTGAGACCTGGTTTCCACTCACACACAAATAAATAAATAAATAAATAGATAAATAAATAAATAAAAGCATGCACTCTGGATAACAACTGTGCCTCATTCCAGCTAAACCCCTGCTCTGGACCATCAGTAAGCCAGGACTGCAGCCTACTGCAGCCTCCCCACAGTCAATTCCAATGCAGCCAGCCAGCCAGCACACCCCTAGTGCTCCTTGCAGTCCTTCATTCTTTCACAGCTCATAGGCTTTTATCTCCTGCCAGTGGTCAAGTATTTGACATTTGCATACAATCGACAACAGAGGTATTTTCCAGGGGCTTTCCCTTCCAAGACTGTTAATTGCAGTCTTGAGACTTCATAAGCCCCAGCATCCCTTTGGATTGTTGAAGGGTTTAGGCACTTGGATGCAGATCTTCAAAGAACGAGCTGAGGTTTGATATGGCTTAATTTGGTCTTAAGTCACAAAAACAACCACCAGAGCCAGGGGATGAACCATCCTCTGCAAGAATCCCTTTGCATGCAATGTAGAAAATCATCTGGTTGTTAGCAGCCATGGTGCAACATGCATGCGTGTGGGTATGTGTGTGTGTATATATATATATATATATATATAATGACCTTATCACCATGAGGCACTGGATGAAAACACAAATGAAACAGGTTTTCAAGTTGTTCTCACACTTCAGTTTTCTGACTGAAACAGGGACTCCAGGATGAGGAAGTTTGAATGCAAGCTAGCACTCTGCACTACAATGCTTACTGCTTTCATAAAGAGCAAAGCAAAACGTTTGGAAATGAATCCTAAAAAGTAAATCAGTGATAAAAAATGATAGTGGGAAGAAGGCTGTGGGCAATGGCAAGTGAAAGGGACAGAAAGTCACAAGGGATCACTGACTGTGGCTGTTGGTGCAATGAACTGACATGTCAATGCCCTGGCAGGCCCTGATAAAAGGTTTATTTGAAAAGCAGGGCTACAGGGAGGTTTGATCCTGACCCCATGAGAGTGCCACAGGCATGGGTCCAGGAATTTTATAAAGCACTACCCCATGCACAGCAGGCCAACCAAAACTGTTTAGGTTTTGCCCAATTTAGATGGACCCCATGATCTGCAAAAAAACCCCCATGCTAACAGCCTTGGGAAATTGCAGCCACTTTATATCCTCCACCTGCAATTTCTTATATGCAGCTTCAGAGCTCCATCCCTTTGAGCATGGCCACACAGGAGAAATGTATTGTTTTAACAAGACTAGTTTAGAGCAATGTCCCTGATATTCGACAGTTATACGAGGATAAAAACGTTCATGATGGGATGGCTTATGACAAATGGGTATAGGCAGATAGTTATGCTGGAGAACAATCTCCATGAAGGACATAAATACCATAATGGAGGAGGAAGGACAAGCAGAAGTACAAAAAGTAAGCACTATTTCAGTGAAAAATCATCTCTAAACAAGACCTTTACGTGCAGCACAGTATTAGCTGGAACAGAAAAAAAAGTGCTTTTAGATTATTCTCCTAAAAAAAAACCCAAACCGACAAACACACAGGATTTTTGTTTGATGGTTACCTTCTGAATTCAGGGCCATATCAGATCCTTATTACTGAATAAGGAAACAGAGTTTTTTTTGCGTGGAGTAACAAGTTCCTGGACTTTGTACTTGAATCTGTGTCCCTCATGTGCTATGAGATCAAAGTGAGATAAATGAGAGTAGCCTCATTTACTCCTTCTTAGTGTGTACATAAGTGCCATCTTCTGGCCACAACAGGGACTGTAAGAGAACTAAAAAAAACCAAACTTTCAAAATGAAGGAGTAAAGCCAGTGAATAACTACTTACTCTAGAGACAGGAGTAGCCCACACATTTAATATGAAGAAATTTCATCTGGAAGGGGAAAGCTTCTTCCTAAAGTTCAGAGATGTCACATTTGCGAACATACTTCTGATGCTGGTAGAGAGTGGGAAACAACACACACAAAGCTCTACATTCAGCTGTTACCTTCATTAGATAATGTCATTCGCCTTAGTTGGGAGCAGCTGCAGACAGTGTCCCGAAAAGTCCTACTTATGCTGTGTTCCCAGATCAACACGCCAAAACCTGAAAAGCTAAACAGATGCCACAAACAAGGGTTGTGCCACCAGTACTTCTCATTAATACTAAGGAAAAGTGTTCAAGTATAGGACACTTGAGTTGAATTTCAGAGAATTTGACAATTGTCATCTCTGCACTGTGTTGTTGGGCTACAACAGCAACACAGAACCCTACTGAAAATGTGTACCTGAATAAAGTGAATCGCAGCAATCTGTCCACACATCTCCCATGAAGACTGAGACACCTATTGCCACGTTTTATAAACCAGTACCTAAAAATTGTTACCTCTTGCATAAAATATCTCTCTCCTCCCACAAATATAATGACTAGAAATTTTTACCAGTATATTGCAAAACTAAAAAGGCTTAAAAGTTACGTATGCCTTCTTAAACACTTTGTGGTTACATCCCAAAGTAAATCAAGTATCGCTGCTAGTACACAGAACTTTATTGCACCCCATGACATTTAGATGACTTAAAATCCCATCTTCTTAAGTAGTGACTGCATCATGACCACACGAAAATCTTTATATATATATATATGTATCTCATATCATCTTGAGATATATATATATAAAAATAAATCTTTCTCATCAGTGTGAGGAAGAAACAAAAAAGCCAACTTTCAGAAGCTGGAAAGCAAATAATTACAAATCACTGGCAACTGTTCTTGGTGATTTTTTAGTCCCACTCACTACAGGGGAGGAAAAAAGGGCTGAACAAGTTTTTTGAATGCTTGACATGGAAAATATGAGATAAAGCATTTCAGCACTGGTTACTGTAAACGGGGACCATGCAACATACTACAAAGTGATTATACACAAACAGAAATTACTTTAAAATTCAGAACCCCTTTTGTCCTAAATAATTTGGGAGGGAAAGAGAGAGACTAAAAGGAACAATAGGGAGCTATTTATTCTTTCTCTGAAAGATGTTGAGACCCAAAGTGAGCTTGATGGGCTTTGTGATAATCACGAAGGACAAAGGCCCCTATGCTTCTGACCAACTGATGCCAGTAGGAGGTTAAGTACAGAGTAAAGGAACTGAGTACAAAGTACAGAGCAAAGGAACAGAGGCTTGCCAAAACCCACGGAAGCCTGTGGGGCCTTTATCTCGGTGAAATTCAGAAGAACAGAACTTAAATATTTAAGGACATCAGGGTTTGACTCTACTTAGAACTAGTTCTGCAAAACAGGTATCAGTGTTGGAAGAGGTGAATATTCCCAGGCTTTACTCACAAGAAACAGTAAGCCAAGGACAGCATTTTCTGTTCCTGTTTGCTGTCTAATCTGATTTATTTTCTCCTAAATAAATAAGCAAACACAGAAAACAGGCAACATAATTCCTATCCAGTTAACATGAACAGTTTTTTGCTGCTTCTCACCTCACTTATGGAGGGGGTGGGAAAAAAACCCTGTTGAAATAAAATTTTATCAGAACCAAAATTAAACACTTTGTTTTGAAATACGTAACAAGAAAAGGGGTAAAGAACTACGATCACAAAGTCATCAGAGACAGTGGCGAACTGTGTTGCTATTGGCTTACACACACGCTTCCCCACAAAGAGTGAGGGTCTTCCCTCAAAGACCTACTTATTTCAGGGATCTGATTTTAGCATGGCCTGTATTTGATGAACAATAAGTAAACCCCTCCCCATGATGTGAGGTACAGCTAGTTTTTTTACTAGTAAAAAAGTTGACCCATAAGGTAAATTACAACACTAAATTACAGCGCAATAGTGTGCAAGTGATAACTAATCCTTACTGAATGAGTCAGAAAAACATTGATAGGCAGACACAGATAATCAAAGAACAGAGAATATGACATTTTTACAGAAGATAATTGTCAATCATTGTCAATAATGATGCACAATGCTAGTAATTTAGAAGACTGAACAAAATTTAGGATTCAAAGATCAAGACTTAACATTACTGTAAGAAAAAAAAATGACAGATCTATCATTACGTAAAACTCTGAATGCTTAAACTAACTGAAATTCAGTTAAACTTGTATTTCATTATGCATAAAATGACAAGGATTACACAGAATTCAAAAACATTTCAGATTTCAACAAGCTCGAATAAGACTTGCACATGTATTTCATCAGCTGGTACAAAGACAAAAAGAATCATTACATCAAGTAACCGTAATTTGTTCTCAACAGCAATTTCCATACATTGATGTGCCCATTTATTGCCCATCTGTCAGAAACAAAAATAAGTAAGCTGAACAAACTAAACCCATGCACCAACACAAGTAAAAATCCTTAAACATATGACATCTGGAATAATATTGAACAATATTTTAAAATGTATATTACATGAACAAGTATGATAATATATGCTCTATGAACCACACTGGATTGCATAGTCTTTGGGGCAAGGGGTATTCTTTATACTGTGCAAGTATATATAACACAATCCTGGCTGTCATAGAATCATAGAACAGTTAGGGTTGGAAAGGACCTTAAGATCATCAAGTTCCAACCCCCCTGACATGGGCAGGGACACCTTGGTCTAAACCATATCACCCAAAGCCTCGTCCAACCTGGCCTTGAACACCACCAGGGATGGAGCATTCACAACCTCCTTGGGCAACCCATTCCAGTGCCTCACCACCCTAACAGGAAAGAATTTCCTCCTTATATCCAATCTAAACTTCCCCTGTTTAAGTTTGAACCCATTACCCCTTGTCCTATCACTACAGTCCCTAATGAAGAGTCCCTCCCCAGCATCCCTATAGGCCCCCTTCAGATACTGGAAGGCTGCTATGAGGTCTGTACGCAGCCTTCTCTTCTCTAGGCTGAGCAGCCCCAACTTTCTCAGCCTGCCTTCATATGGGAAGTGCTCCAGTCCCCTGAGCATCCTCGTGGCCCTCCCCTGGACTTGTTCCAACAGTTCCATGTCCTTTTTATGTTGAGGACACCAGAACTGCACACAATACTCCAGGTGAGGTCTCACAAGAGCAGAACAGAGGGGCAGGATCACCTCCTTCGCCCTGCTGGTCATGCTCCTTTTGATGCAGCCCAGAATATGGTTGGCTTTCTGGGCTGCGAGCACACACTGAAGCCGGCTCATGTTCATTTTCTCATCGACCAGCACCCCCAAGTCCTTCTCTGCAGGGCTGCTCTGAATCTCTTCTCTGCCCAGCCTGCAGCTGTGGCTGGGATTGCCCCGACCCGGATGTAGCACCTTGCATATATTTATATGGTGTCTAATATTGTAAAAGCAACTCTAAATAATAAACCTGCTGCCAAGCTCAAGTACCTGCAAACTAAAAATCGACAAAAGTAATGAAGAGCATGTTGTTTTCATTATAAGAAGTTACACAATTATCTTCTCTCTCTACAGGCGGCTGTACATACAACACAAGCAATAACAAATTTTACTTGAAAACTGATGAGCATTTACCTTGATGAAGCAGCTCTGCTTTGAATAGCAAAGCCATAGTCTAGTAAAACCCAGACTTAACTCTAAAGCTGCAGTAATTAACCTACTTCACCCTGTCCCACCCCCAAATCCTAACATTCAGCCCCTGAGGGATCAGAATTTAATTCTCAATGAACAAAAATTGCCAAGGATAATACTGCAGACCCTAAGGAACTGTCTATACTGCAGGGAGAACCAAGTCCGTATCATAGCACAGACACGACCACACCAGACTTTAGCTTGGTAGGTGAATACTACGCAATTCTGAAACACACTGGGATACATCCACATTGTTCTCCTTCCCTGCCCCCCCCCCCCCAAGTTATGTAAAATCCAATTATGTCTGACTATAAACATGCTATAAAAAGCATATTTTTTTAGAAAATTAAGATTCATAATACAACACCTAATACATAAATAACAATGAGGAAAACTGAAAGCATTTACAAGTTTTTAGAGAAGTCTCTAAAACTTGTAGTGATACCTGTGACAGGCAAATACGTAATTTAGAATACTGAAAAAGTTTTAATAGCAAAAGAACTCCCTGGTTTAATGTGAATTTACAGAACCACTGGCAGGCTTTCCTGTCCTTGGAAGCTTTTGTTTTTCTGTACTCAGTATAAGCTGCTAACAGGGTGTTGAGGGAGCTGCATTTGTATTACTAAGTATATACTGAAAGGAATATAATGTTAAGTATTCAGCATTATAGAAATAGTTGTCATCATTCAACACCTAGGATTCAAACCCAAAAATGAATCGCCAGTGCAGGAAGTCCATTCTCACTCATTCTCTCTCCACAAGCCAAGAGCCCTCAAAACCACCATTCTTACTTCTAAAAAAGCTCTTTAGTTGATGGAAGAACTGGACAGATATTTTGCATTTTTTTTTAAACCTCTCGCCACATAACTCCACTTCTACCTTTGCCTTTCATATTTTTCAGGTGGCAAAACAATTACCTTTTGTGAACTGCTGGCCAGTGACATAGACAAGAGTAACAACATGTAAATTAGTTCCTATGTAAAAACTGCATAGGAAGTAATGTACCATGTTAAAAGAGGGGGAGAAAAAAAAATAACCACCAAACACAAAGACACTGACACTAGATGGGCAATATTATCTTTTCCCCATCCTCACTCTTTTCTAGCTTGGCAGCTTTCTTTAAAGAAGGTGGGAGGGAAGAAGCTAGAAATATGACTTTTTCCAATTAAAGATCAATCTATAGGAATTCATGACATCTGGAAGAACTTCCCACTTGCCACTAGAACCTGGTTAGTTTAAAAAAATTCGCCATCAACCATGTATCTATACATAAACTCCTCTTTATGCATTTTATAATTACACTACAAGAGTTCTAATTAATATAAACTTTCTTTAACTTCCAAAATACTCGCTTTTAAAAAGACCTAATTGTTTGACAGCCACATATTGATGACAGAGGGAAGAGACTTTCGGGAGTAATCTGCATTTGCTTAACAACCCAAGCGCTAGCTACAGCTTAATAGTAAAACACAAAATAAAGCCAGTTACACTCTTTGTGAGATTTCTGTAACATTCCGAGTCTCTTTCCAATTCGTTCCCTTGCTGATGTACTGAATTAACCTTTAATAATGAAACTGTAAGTTAAACACCGCAATTCACTACGATTTGACACTGACTAACGCATTATTAACGCACTTGGCAGTGTACTTGACAAATGCGGTCTTAACTATGCTGCCAATAGCCAGCTAATGTCCTTGAAACTACACTTTGCAGCATACGTGCCCTGTTCGCTTAAACATTAACTCCCGTTGTCAGCGTGCACGCAGTCATTAACGATCTTCTTCACCGGTGCAAAGCTGTAAGAAAAGCCTTTCAGTTTTGGTTTGTCTTATATTTAAGCAAGCAGCAGTTTCTTCCACCGTGCCGGTACTAAGCACCAAAACGCACCCCAGCACCGGTTCTTTGCTCTATTCAGAGCGGGTTCACGGAGTGCTGTGCCACCTGCTAAGTACCATTCCAGGAGATAGAAAGAAAACGATCAATTTTTAGGTGTGAACAGGTGCGCTCTCACCACAGCCCCGCGGGAGCACGACCCAAGCGTGCACCCCGTCTCACCACCTCCCTCAGGGAACCCAGCTAGACTACGCCAACACCGCTACCGAAGCTGCAGCTATGCCTAAAGAAACAAGCCACAGAGCCCCCTGGCTCTGCGCACCCAGCAGCAGAGAAGAGGTGCTGCCGTACCGAGACACCACAAACAGCACCACTGGGCCGCCTACCAGCCGCTTAATCCGCGCCATTTCCCCTCCCCGGGGCGGGGCCAGCGCTGACATGGCGGGGCTCGGGGAGTAACCTTTCCCCGGGTCACGTGGTGCCCTCGCCGTGCCGAGCGCGCTCCCTCCCTCCCTATTCTCTACTCCCCCTTTCCCTTCTGTCGCCTGTGGGTGGCGCGGGGCCGGGAGGCCTGCGCGATCCCAGGGTGCTGTGCGCGGCGTGGGCTCCGCCATCCCGCTGGGAGAGACGGTTTGTGCCGGGCCCTGCTAGCGAGACGCCGCACCGAGCGAGCCAGCGAAGGCGTGAGGGGAGAGCGGAGAGCGCGAGCCCCGCCGCCGCCGAACGGCCATGTTCGCGCGCAGCCGCTGAGCGGGACCGAGCTGCCGCTCCTCCTCCTCCCGTCCCCTATCTTCCCTCCCCCGCGCGGGCGCCCGCCCGCATCAGCCGCCGCCGCCGCCAACATGGAGGCCGTGAACGCCTTCAACCAGGAGGTGGGAGCCGGGGAATGGGAATGAGGGGAAGGAGGTGTGAGCCTGGTGGCCGTTAAGGGGTCGGGGGTCGGGGGGGTGGTCACGGGTGGTCGCCATCACTCCGCCTTCAACACTCCGCTCGGCTTCCGGCTCTGGGCCGCGCGGGCCCGGTGCGGCCTCGCCAGAGGCCTGCTTTGGGGAGGGCCCGGGCAAGCGCTGGGCCTGGCTCGGTGCGGGGCTTCCCGCCGGTCTCAGGGGCGGGCGAGGGGAGATCTCGTCTCCTGAGTAAAATGGAGGCGAGTGTGGTCAGGCCTGCCGCGGCGGTTGCAACGGCCGGGAGCGTTCCTTCAGCGACGCCGCAGCTCGCGTTCCCGCGTGGGCCGGGGGCTGCGAGGGAGTATTTGGGCCCCCATTTCTGTCCCCTCATTTTCTCAGTTCCCTCCTCGCCTTGCTGGAGAGCGTTCGAGCTGGGATCTCTGTTACAAGGCGTTCCCACTGCATGCATGTTGTTAAGGAGGGGGAAGCCGCGTTTCAGCGCGCGAGGCACTTTTATTTCCTCGCAGTGGTTTGGCGAGAGACCTACCATGTGAACTGGCGGCAGTTAGGATAGGCTGGAGGTTGCATAGGGAGAGGGAACGCTGCGAGGGGGGGGCTATCTTGTTACAGAAACGAAGCGTGGGGATGGGGCTAGGGGATCGACCCAAGCGCTAGCGACGTGCGAGTTAGGCTGGAAAGAGTAGGGCATTCGCTGTCTTTTTCTGTTACACGGAAGGTGTCTTATTCTGATTTTTTGCTGATTCCTTAGTCAGCCAATCAGAACTGGAAATAAAATGGACTGTGGTTGCTTTTTACGTAATATATAATAAAGTACTCTGGTCTCTGTAAAGTTTTTGACGCATGGCTTAAAATGATTCTTAGATAAGATGACTGTCCTGCCTTAGTTGAATGATTTGACTTTTGCGGATTTTCAATGTACTATAGAGCATGCACGTTCTTGTTGCAGATAATGGAGGTGAAGCTAGAGCCTATTCCAGAATATTTAATGTTTTGAGGGTTAGGTTGCTGTGTGCATGCTTGCTGAACAGAGACAAGAAAAATGGCAGACTACTCATGTGATGAAGTCATGCTGTGTAAAGTTCACTCTCTGCAACTGTTTATCATACTCGCACACCCCCCACTGAAAATCTACTCATCTTCAGCAAAATTATAGAAGTACAAAGTGAAAAGTAGGTAGTGTGCACCTCCTGTTAACAGTTTTATTTCTGTTTATGTGCCCATGCTAGGGGCATATTGTGGTATTTTGAAGGAGTGGTATGGAAGAGTACAAAGCAGGCTTCCCAAAGATGTTAACAGAACGGCATGCATGTGGCATTTTCAGTTACCATGTAAACATAGAAATATCCTTACCTGCCTAAATATAAACAGAAGTTCTAGCAGATGATTGCTTTCACTTCATTTATTTGAACATGTTGCTACCTGATAAAACTATTGTACAGACGGCTTAGTGTTTCTCAAAGAATAAACCCCACTCCTTTTGCTGATCTGATGGTGAAAGTATGTGTGACTTTAGAGTGAGAGCAGTGTTTCTTGGTATTCTGTGACTAATCTCCATTTTAGAAATGGTTATGTTTTATTTCATACATCTTCCTCTCAGATGTAGTAAGAGTCTGGTGCTTTTGTTTGATGCAGTTAGAAATATTGAGTGAAATTCTGATGGCTGGCTGCTGAAGGGATTTCATTTAAACATTTATAGGGAAGAAAACTATAAAATGCCTGTTCTGCAATCATTTGTATGTGTCACTAGTTCCGTAGGACTACTTAGGTATAAAGCTAGCATGTTAATAAATTCAGGGTTTGTGTAATTACTGCCTGTTCTCAGAAGGTGTGTTTATGATATTAGCTAAGAATATAAAAGGCCAGTTCTTAAACTGTCCTCTTAACTTGGCAGCATCTGTTGCCTGAAGCTGTGAATGCAAAACAATGCATGCTAAAATAAACTGTAAAGCATCACAAACTTTTTTTTAGGAGGGTAAGATTTGCAGGCAGATATTGTTCCATTTCTGGGCTTTCTCAGTGAAAGCGGACAAAGTGAAAGAGCTGTTTTACAAAAGGTCGCAATGTTATTCACAGAATGGTGGGAATAGCTCAGGCCACTGAGTGTGTGAGAACTCACTTTGTCAGTAAGACTGGCTTATAATGCACAGACGTTGTGAGGACTACAGAGGTACCAGTCTCTGTTCCCTGAATAGTTAATTATTTTATTGAGAGTGGAATAGTTTCAGCAGCAAAGATGAGGTTATCTGCACAATACCCTGTAGGTCAAGAATTCCTGAACTTGCTGACTAGTTTGCTACAATACTGTGGTAGACAGAGAATTATGATTTTATAATGGCAACTTTAACTGCAGCCATGACTTTTGTGCTGGACTTCCAGTGCATTCTCTAGGTGATGTGCTTCTGGCTTTACCATCTTTTCTCTTGTGGCTCCTTCCCAGTCTTTCTGTGAAAGTGAAGGGGGAGATGCCACTTCTTTAGGTGGTCAGATCATTTGGCATTTTTGGAGGTGGGTTTGGTGATAACAGCAGTTTCTTGAATGTTGGGAGGTCCCAAGTCCAAATCATGGCTGTAAATTAGGTATCCTCTAAGCTATTAAGTTGGTATTCTCTCCTCAGACAAAAGAGCTTAGGAAATAAAAGTACCAGCAAGGCTTCTGTTTACGCAATTTGAGCTGTTTTGTTTTGGCTGAAGCTGCTCACCCATTCTGGTAGAAGCCATTAGTAGTTTCGGCTGACTTAGGTTCCAGTTCTGCTGGGAAATCAGAAGCCCTTTGGGTTGTAGGCTTCTGGCAGTGTGTATGATTATGTTGTTGTGAAGTAACAAGTTTCTGCCTGTCAGCTAACTGTGATAAGTATGTGATCTTAACTGCCCATCTGAATTGTAAGGTAAAACTTAAATATAGAGGTTAGAGGTAGCATGTTGCACTTGGCAATTGTGGCAAGCTAGGAAGGAGCACTTAGAGTCAATTAGTTTGACACTGGAAATGGGCGGTAATTTACACAGGGTTTGGTTGTGTTGTCCATTCCCTTAGTCTGTGCTTGAGACCTATACTTTGAATAAAAGTTTATCAGTAAATGGGCTTCTTAAAAATTCTGTTTTTCTGTGGGAGCAAGCACCTTTTTTCTATTGACTGAACACATTTGCTGCTTTATTTTTATCCAGCAGTACTCTGAACAGATACTATCAGCTGAATAGGTGGCATTTGGCAGTTGTGTAGGAGAGTATATTTTTCCTGAGGAAATTGTTTGAAACTGTATCTTGAAAGAATGAGTAAGAATTCATATACTGTTAGGTGTTTACACTGTGTTAAATTAATAGTACAGTGTAAGTAAATCACAAAATGTAACTTGATAATGGTGCAAAACTTTGTTATATTTTTAAGAAAATGAAAAAAAAAATTTTTTCTGACCCCTCAAAAAAAACCCACAACCCAACCAAACAACCCACAAACCCAAACAACAACAAAAAAAACCCCAAAACCAAGCAACCCCAAAAAACCCCAGACCCGACAACAGCAACCCAGCCTCACTCCCAAAAACCCATCAACAAACCAACCCCTTCTCTCCCCAACCAAAACAACAAATAAAACCCCAAACCCACACATCTACCATGGTTTCTAAAAGTTTTAATCCTAGTCATGTTTTAATTCAGGGGATATATGTTTTAATTCAGGGGATATATGTTTCCTTTAATCTGAAAAACGTGAAGGATACTGGTTATAAAAAAAATTAGAAATGGAAATTTCTT
This sequence comes from Neopsephotus bourkii, assembly GCF_033783945.1. Lineage (NCBI taxonomy): Eukaryota > Metazoa > Chordata > Aves > Psittaciformes > Psittacidae > Neopsephotus > Neopsephotus bourkii. The sequence continues at coordinate 3,070,711 of NW_026901456.1, read as the reverse complement.
CACAGTCTTGCTGCTGGAAGTAAAGTCAATTTCCTATTTTGCAATCTTGTATTTGTATTGAGTAATGCAGTGTATTCACTTAATTGTGTCTCAGGTTAGTAGCAGCTAATGTGTACCAATGAAACAATTGATATCCCACTTAAGCATACCTAGATCACAGACTTGATAGATATTTTGTAGGCTGTTCCTTTCAAGTTAGAGTTGTGGCTTTCTTCTTCACTGTTTGTCCACATTCAGCAAACTGGACAGTTGTGGTTGTCATCCGGTGTAGCTATCTTACGCCAGCGGTAAGACTTCATTTTGCATGTTCTCCTACAATCTGTTGCTCCTTGTTCTTCCTCTCCCCATGTCCTATAAATAGAGGCTAGCAGGATATCCTTCACACTGCTTCTTCAGCAGTTACTGGAACTTACGAACCCCAGTTAGATTCCCTCTGCTTTATGGCAAAGCAGCAAGGACACAACTAATATCTGTGGTTGGGGGAAAGATTAATATAGTCTTTTGTGCATTTTGTCCCTTTAAGAAAATGGTGAAAGCTGCTACCTGTTGTTGCTGCCTGATATGATTCCTATACTCCACTAGGTGCAATAAGTTGTATTTTTAAGTCCATGCTGCCTCCTGCGTATTCTGACAGTATGCTTATGCAGCAGTTCAAATGCTATCTGAATGGAGTAGAGGGAGATCAGAGAATGCTACTAGTCCCTTTTTTAAACTGTGAGCCCCAGACTGAAATTATTATAAAAGCAGCGTGTGACTCTTTTGGGATGGAAGTTGCTTTGTTGCTTTTTAACTGTACCATGGTAATTGAAGGCTCATCATCACTGTGATCCAGAAATTGCTTTGTCTGTTGCTTATGGACTGAACTGTTTCTAGGAGTATTGAAAGCTGTAGTAGAAGTTTTTGGTAAGAGAAGAAATGAGATGGAGCAGTTTTTCAGGAGACATGCTGGACTTACGAGCACAGCACTGGCACTGAGAGGCAAACTAAGTTTCAAAAACATTTGTGTAGGAAACAAAATTATGTTCTGTATACTTTGATGATGTAATTCTCATATGAGTATCTTTCGTAAAGGTCTTCCTCCTCAGTGATTGAAAATTTGTGAGTGGTCTTTCCAGGCCACAGAAATACCTTATTTGATGAAGTACTATTTAGCTTCATTGCCTGGGGGTTCAGACATAGTCAAATTTAAATCTCACTTTATTTTCCAGAGGATGTAGCCTGACAGCCATGAATCTTAAGGTCATCTCTTACCTTTGGCAGCACCTAATACTTGGTATGCTTCACAGCTGATGGTCAAGAATTTAAAACTGAGACATAACTTAGCAATAGAAGTTTAGTGGACATTACTATCTTTTTCATTTTCTTAGTAGTTTAAGGAAGAACAGGGACCTGAAGAGGAAAGGAAGCAATGAGTTTTATAGAGGAAGGAAAATGTATGTGGTTAACAGATTTTCTTTGGACTTATTTGTATTTTTTTAAAACATACGACCTGTAAAAATCTGTAAAAAATCCAAAAATAGTGGTGGCATTTTGTTAACCGAATAGTATGGTATCTGTGCTTGTTAGTTGCATCTTCAGTCTTTTTTTACTATAGGCACATGAACAGATACCTAGTTACACATCTGTATAATAATAAACTTCTAGTTCATCTCTATCGAGTGGTTTCTAAATGTGTAAATAAAATACATTAAAAAAAATAATGAATGAATGTACAGAGTACTACCACTGTCACGTGTGTATGTGGAGCCTGCTGAGAGAAATGTTCTTGGACACCTAAGACTTGGTGAAATTACTGAGGGCACATTAGGCTACTCTGAAAATTGGAAAAGGGAAGAACGAGAGTATTGTAACAGGGTCCTGAGTGCTTGATATCCACTAATCACTAAACACTGTGTTTCTTTCAGTAGATCACGCTTCTATCTGTATTGCTGCTTTTCTGTGTGTTTTATTAAGTCTATAAAACAGAACCATACCCATTTTTTTGTGAGTAAAGAGACCTTTCTATGGTAAAGAATCTTCAGTAAGAGAATGAAGCCAGGAAAGTCTGTTCAAGCCTTAAAGGTATTTTTACCTTCCTGCAGTGTTACCTCATGCTTAAAACAGATAAATAAGCTTAAGATCAACATCAAGCTTGAGACACACCAAAGGATATAAGCCTGATCTTTTTCTTTCTGTGCCAGTGGGATAAGTCTCATTGGATGACACTGTCTCACTTCTTCCCTAGTAGTTTCAGATATAGAGAGTGTATAAATCGCCTTTTTTCCTCTGACCATGTCTTATGTTTTTCCCTTGGAACCTCTGTTCCTTCTCTACTGGCATGCACACATCACTGGTTTTGCTTTTCTTGTAATGAATTCAGTATGGTATTCCTACACTTCAGCTTGCTCTTTTTCTGAAGACATACTGTGACCAGACATGCTGTCTTTTTAGTATTCTAAGGTAAGACCGTGAGTAAATTTGGAAAAAGTTATTCTCCCTTTTGCTTCAAAAACCCATATTCTCAGGTTTCTGTGTAAAATAGACCCTCAAAGGGGATTAATTGTAGAATTGCAGAAATAAATAATTTGATGCCTGAAAGACTGAAAACTGCAGGCCATCATCCTGTTCCTTCTCCCGTTACCCACCCCTCCTAGTATACCTCACTGAGGCTTAGGAACTCTGCAGTTTGAGTTGAAAGGCTTTCTTAGTTCACTCCTGCCACATGTTTCCTGTAGTACTTGATACTTTACATTGACTTTTAATTTGGGATTGTTACTAGCTTGCTCTTTAAATAGCAGGCAGCATAGTTAGACTCACTTTTACTATCTGCTGTGGTTTAATGAGTGGCTCATCTTTGTTAATTGCATTTATTAGACTGAAAATGAGCAGGTGATTTTTCTGCCTTTGAGGTTCTTGGCTTTAAAGATATTTTATCCTGCACTTCAGCACTGTTGTGAAAAATACACAGAAATACTCTTGAATCAATATTTTGTGGCTTGAGTTTAGTAGGCTTTTTAATAACTCCACTTTCTTGTAGTACAAGCGTTGATATGGAGCAACAAAGAAATTACTTCTTTTGAAAACATGCTTTTAAAAATGTGCCACTGTAGCACAGATTTTCAAAAAAGGGAAGCTCCCTTCCTACATTTGAAGGAGAAATGTGTGGGAATTCAGAAGCTGAAATCGTATCCTAAGCTAGAGCTTGTGTAAAATGAAAGTGTGGGTTTTCTCATGCTACTTTCAACAGGTGTGGCAATTATAACCTAAATATGAAAGTTTTTCTTACAACTTTTGCCTTAATGATTTTGATAATGAAGACAGGCTGGGAAAGTTGGGGCTGTTCAGCCTGGAGAAGGCTGTCTGGAGACCTCATAGCAGCCTTTCAGTATCTGAAGGGGGGCTATAAGGATGCTGGGGGGGACTCTTCATTAGGGACTGTAGTGACAGGACAAGGGGTAACGGGTTCAAACTTAAACAGGGGAAGTTTAGATTGGATATAAGGAAGAAGTTCTTTACTGTAAGGGTGAGAAGACACTGGAATGGGTTGCCCAGGGAAGTTGTGACTGCTGCATCCCTGGTGGTGTTCAAGGCCAGGTTGGACAGAGCCTTGGGTGAGATGGTTTAGTGTGAGGTGTCCCTGCCCATGGCAGGGGGATTGGAGCTTGATGATCTTAAGGTCCTTTCCAACCCTAGCTATTCCATGATTGTATGGTAACATTTTGTGTTTAAGCCTTTCTACTAGTTTTTCTATTTATTTTTCCTCGTTGTATATGAAAGAATCCACATAGACAGGAGGAGACAATTCTTAAACTATTGAAATGATCAAAACTGAATGAAGATTCATGTCTTGAATAGTCCTTGGATTAATTGGTTTCTGTGTAAAAATAAGGTTTCACTTAATTTCTTTTTCCCTGCTGTCTTTTGCCCTATGGTACCCTCCATCCTAGTGAACAGGACACCCTGGGTGGTTTTCATTTGCAAATCGATGTATTGGGTGCGGTGGACAGTAGAAAGAGGCAGAGCTAAAGTGCTTTTTTCTTTAGCCAGTGGTGTCACTGTATGGGGAAGGAAGGTAGAGAACAACTAGTAGCTGTGGTTTTTGTTTGTTTTTCTCCAAACATCCAGTTATGGGCCATAAAAGCAGGGAGTCATTTCTAGCAAGTGAAGCTTTGCAGGGCAGACCATTCCAGGCACAGGCTCCTGTTGTGAAGTAGTAAATTGGAAACACTCTGAAGCTGCAAATTTTTGTTGCCATTGTTACATCCGTTTTGTTTATTTTTTAAATAAAGTATAAGTTTTTGTGTCTAGGTTGTTCCTTGAGCTGATCATGGTGCCCTTTGAAGAATTACATGTGTTATTTGAAGGACTGCCCTTAGAAAACACTGGGTTTTTTTTTTTTTTTTTTCATATACTGTTTGGGAAGTGTATATAAAAGAAGATCCAAATCTAACTGAATGTATGCAAATGTAAAAGTACATGGGTGTCTTACTGAACAGTTTCCCCCTTCTAGCAGTGAAAATCCATGGGGAACTAGTAAGGTTGTTAAATTTTAGATTTACCCATCTTTAAAACCTGGTTTTGACACATTTAACTACAATAGTGAGAATAAAAATCAACTTCAAAAATAGTCATTTGCTATTCTAAAATCTTACCAAAATTTAAAAAGGCAACAAAGTTTTGATGTGCTTTTCCAAGAGATAATGGGGGGGGGAGGGTGTGAAAAGTGGGCAGAACACATGTATATTTATACACATACACATATATGTGTGCATATGTATTTGTATCTAAAAATATTTGCAGCTCAATTTGATGCATGTTTCAACTGTAGTTCATCCTGAGCTGGAAATACCTGTGTGTACTGACCTCATTGCTTTTACTGTGTTTTTGTTGCTGTTGCAGAGTTCTGTCTGTAACAGCAAAGGAAGAATTCAGTGCTCAATCCTGTTCTTCCAAAGCTCTTGTTTATTTCTGTGTTATTAGGCAGTTTCATCCTCTCATGTTCTTTAATTAATGACTTCTCCAAGCTACCATATTTTTTATTGCATCCTTTGTGGCTACTTCAGCGCATCCAGCTGATTTCCTTTTTCCTGCCCCAGCATTTTCTTCTCCTTGGATTTTTTTTCTTTTAATTCCCCCTCCCAACCTCCACTCCCTTTGTTTCCCCCTGGTTGCAACGTTGTGCTTGGAATACCTTTTAAGACACTTTTATTTTTGCTGCCACTTACTTACTGCTGTCTCCTGCCTTGCTCTCAAAAGTTTCCTGGTTCTCTCCAGTTATATTCCTGAAATAGGAATGCTGAAATGTTGCTTTCATAGTGGCTTATTTGTTCTTGTTATATGGGACTGGCTCCTTTTGCAGGAGGACCAGTTGCTTCTTGGTGTGTAGAGGAAAGTGCCTGTCCTAATGTTTTTTCCTCCTCCATCTCATTTTTTGAGCCTTCTGGTGGTTGGCTTGTGGGTGTTGAGTTTTGGATTTTTTATGTATCTTTCATTGCCTCTTAAAACAGATTTTCCTGAGTTTTAATAATAGCACTGACTTTGTTCACCCAGTGTCTTTGCACTTATTCTGAAGAAATATAATTCAAAATTGAAATTAAGCTTTTTTTTTTTCCCCCAAAGAAACAACCAACCAAAAAAAACCCAACCAACCAAGTCAACTCACAGCCACATCTCTCCTTCTGTCTTTTATGTGTCAGTTTTTATTTGTCCGTGCTGTGATTTCTCAGCAAGCAGGGATGTTAGCTGAAACATCTTTTACAGCTTGAAAAGCAAACATTCTGGCAATAGAACTTGCCATTTATGGTGCTTTGTAAGGGAAAGTCATGGTCTTGACTTGTTGGAAAAGGTGTCTGGCAATCACTGTCTTGAAGGGCAGTTTCTTCTTTTGTATCTCTCCCAATATGAATTGAATTAATAAAGTACCTTCTTGTCTGTTTTATTGGTGCAAGGCTTTCATTTTGTGTTGCTGGAAGTCTTGTTATCACTTTACTTGCCTTCAGGTATTTGGCAGAGTGTATTTATCTTCTGCATTGTTTTTTACTTTAACAGGGACAGTAGATAAGTCTATGTAATTTGGCCACTTCACAAGTTTCTTGGAAATTTAATAGAAAAATAAGAGTATATTTTTAAATGACATCTTTGCATTACACTGTCAAATGAAGATACTTTTATTCTCTTGCTTTGTGGCAAATAATCGATTACATTTTTGGCTAGTATTCAGGGGCTGTCTTTTTTTCTTTATTGTGAAGAGCAAAATCAAATTAGATAATGCAAAACCATTTTTTTTCTGTCATTTGTGAGGAATATTTCAAGGTAAAATGATTATGTGTGCATAGGAAATGTTAAAGATTTCACTGTGTTTTTGCATTAGATAAAATCATGACAATATAGTGATTCTACCTTTACTAAGTAAGCCACACTTAAATAACAAGTCAAGTTTATGGAAAGAACAGAAAATAGTATTTAATGAGGAAGAGCGCCTAACCATGATCTGTGCTACAGAAGGTGGAATTCAAAAGTAATACTGGGATGTCCTAGTTCCTCTTTCTGCTTTGGAAGATGGGATTGAAGATTGGAGAGAATGGTCCAGACAAGCCAGTGTTGATTATACTTCAGTGTCTAATGACTAGTAGAAGAGAAGTGTGTATAGCATGCCACAAAAACATAATGTAGCATACAGTGTAGCTTTTGCAGCTGATAATTTTGCAGTGTGAATTACAACAGCAGCTTATGGAATTTATTATGGATCCAGAGTAGGCAAGAGTGGTCTGGAAAGTGGTGAAGTGTGCCTTGGATTTTGGTGTTTTCTGGTGTGTGTGCAAGCATGCTTATGAGTGCCAGTTACTTAAAAACAAACCTCCACAAATTCCTTATTTCCCTATTTTCTTAAAATTCTCTACAGGAAGTGAAGTATAATAAGAATGTCGTGCTGTTCAGGTGGTGCTGGGGGCCTGAGGAAAACGTATCCCTCTTCCTTCAGCTTCCTGTATTCAGCCCTGTGTGGATATTTCATCAGCTCTGGCAGTTCTGTGTGCAAGTTGGTTTCTCTCAGTTTCTGAAATGTGAAGCTGATACTTGTTTCCAGAGTTTGTGGTCAATACTGGTCTGAATGCTTAGGTTCAAGAATTTTTGAAAGTGTTTAGTAATAAATTTCCACACACATGAGGTATAAGTCATGGTGATGCTATCTGTGAAAATGAAGTTTGGGTTTTTTTTTGCTTGGAGTCACACTTTTCAGATTTGAAGAGCTGAACATACTGTATCCTGCATGTTTTGAATATAGAATATGCTTTCTGTGAATTCAGACTTAAAAAAAAAACCCAGCATGGGTATTTAATCTAGCACTGCACAATCTCTTTTTGCACTTAACGGTCCTGGTAGAATAGTACTAATCTTCACTTTTGATATGATTAAAACCCTCTAAAATAGTGTACTTGTACTATGGTTATAGAAATGAGATCAGATTTATTCTGTAAGCCAGGTTCACAAAGCCTAGAAAGAGCTGCCTGTTGGCCCCTCTAGGGACAACCGGTGTTGTGGTGATACACAGTGTGGAATGTCAGTAATCAGTCAGTTCTCCGAGATGTCACATTTTTTGTTAATACATTTTAAACGCTTGTTTTCTCTGTTTAGCTCTTTTCACTGATGGAAATGAAACCTCCTATTTCCCGAGCAAAAATGATTCTCATCACAAAAGCTGCCATTAAAGCTATTAAGGTAAAGTTCAGTAGAACAAACATGAAACTGTAACAGTAGCAACGTTTAATTATTTTACTTCTAAGTGAAGACATCCCTGTATTTCCCACTCATAGCTTCATGGATGTTTTCTTCTAGTTTGTGTTAAGAATGTTATCTAGAAAGAAGTGGGTGGTGAATATCATCTCTTGGTTTTGGACTAGTAGCATAATACTAGCTTGATTTTTTTTTTTTGCTTTGAATTACTGCTTTTTAATGCGACACCTGCTAGGATGCTGTGATTTCTATATAATCAAATTTTAAATGTTGCAGGATGCAACTGCACCTTAATAGCGTATTAAAATGTAGCAGACTTGCTTAGAAAGTAAATGCAGAAAGCTCTCACAAATACCCTGGAAGCAGTGTGTCTTTTGTGTATGCACTGACACGCATCTGACAGAAAGGATTTCTTGTTTTGTCTGTTCCTTCATGAAATGGTTTCCTCTCTGCTTGATAACATACTTCTTGTTAGAATGTAACTTAAAATATGTTGTAGTCTTGCCTAAAAGGTAATAAGCACAAAGTGTTAAAATACTTCTAAAATGATTTGGCACTAACAAATTAGTTTGTATTTATTTTCCAGCTCTACAAGCATGTTGTCCAGATTGTGGAGAAGTTTATCAAAAAGGTAAAAAATGAAAAATAATCTACTGATAAAGATATTGTCTGCATCCATTACTAGATATTACTAATAATGCTAGTAAATGACAGGCAGGGCATCTGCTGTTATTTGGGGTTTGAGGGGGGGAAACTCTGTCTATATAATCTCCTTTAAGTTTTCTGTACTACATTAAGAAGGGGATAAAAAAATTTTGAAATTTCCCCTTCCTTGTCTACCCAGCAGCTGGCGAGGAAACTGAAGGTACTGAACTTCCAGTTAATCTTCACTGGCTAAGATAATACATATTTTCAGAAAATACAGTTTTCATGCTTGCCTAGGCATGTAGAGCAACAGGCTAGAATGTAATACTTGCTAAAACCAAAGTATCATGCTGCCTAAAGTACGTTCTTCTGAGTGAAGTGGGAAAAACATGCTTTTTCACTCAAAGGTCTTCAGAGACTTCCAAAGAGAAGGACTTTCGTTTAATTCTGGAGAATTGGTGGGAGTAGCTCAATGCATTGAGTGTGAGGTAGCTTGACAGCAGAGTTGTGGCAGTCTGTACTGTAATGTAGTAGATGTGTTTGCAGTCACATGTTATCAAGCTAAAGGTACCTTAAAAGCAGTGATTGAGAAGATAAAGGATATTCCAAGCTATCCAAGTACATTTGCTCTGTCCCAAATGTGAAAGCATGTTTTTTTTTCTTTCAATTTCTATGCAGAAAACAAAAATAAAGCACTACATAAAACAAATTAATACTTTTTCCTCCCCAAGTATACTAAGTATAGATTTAATGTAAGGATCTAAGGTGAATGCCCATTACCTTGTTAGTGTCACTGCATAATGGAAAGTTATTTGTATGTTTTCAGTGCAAACCGGAATATAAAGTCCCTGGATTGTATGTTATTGACTCTATTGTTCGTCAGTCTCGTCACCAGTTTGGAACAGACAAAGATGTTTTTGGGCCAAGATTCTCTAAAAATATTACTGCCACATTCCAGTATTTGTATCTCTGTCCATCTGAAGACAAGGTACAGCTATAGTTTCTCAAGTGTTGTGAATGGATGAGTGCTACCTTTGTGTCCACTTGTGTGGAAATACAAGCTAACATGGAAAGCTAATGATTGTCTGCGTCTGTGAATGTTATATGAAATAGTAAAACATGCTGAGAAAGATTATCAAAGGTGATAGTTCAGTGGAAGTTTGAGTTAAACTGCTTAATTTCCTTAACTTCATCAGGGTTTTTTTTGCCTATGTAGACACTTCAACCAACAGTGCTTTAATGAGTTTCTACCACCTAAACAAAAAAACTGTATCTACAGATATACAACTATGGCTGATATTCAAGGAGAATGATACTTAATATGTGACTAAAACTAAGAGTGCTAAATTTGTGCTTTTTTTGGGCTTCATACAATTTTCAAATCTTCTGGAGGGATAGAATACCCAGAGCCAAAAAATTTGAAGTTAACTGTTTTTTCAGACCAAAAATCTTCATTAAAATACCCATTTCTGGGTTTTTTTTCTAATTCATCTTATTGTAGAAAACACCTTGTGGAACTCCTTAACTTTTGAAAGTATAGGTGGATTTGCAAGGTTGTATATAACTATATAACTGACTGACAGTAAGGTATTTTATTGTTGAAGCAAGAGGGAACAGAATCTATTCGTTCTTAGCAGCTACAGTAAAAGTAAAAAGTACTTGAAACGTATATTCAACTCGAATAACTAAGTACACAGAAAGGATAGGTATGTCAATATAACATATATTGTGTTACCTGCCTCCATGTTCCAGGTGAAGCTGCACCGCCAGTTAGATACTATTGCTTAATACTGGGCTAAAGAAGGAAGGAATAATTTCCAGCTTGGTCCCTGAAAGCTTCATCGTTCTTGATGTTAAAAAAAGAAGTGAGCTTAAAATAACAGCTGACAATCAAAAGTTCTAATTTAATCATTCTGCCATGAGCAGTTAGAATGTTTTCCACTTGCTTTCCTGATCTTTTGAATAATGGAGATGGATTTTTCTGGTGTCAACATAGAACTGTGTGGGTTAGAATCAAAAAATTCAAGCAGTCTTCTGTCTAACCTCACAGCCTTGTTCTAGTGTTTTATGGCCTAATTGCCCCTTTCTTCGTTAGGGTTTTCCAATTCATGTTCTCTTCCTTGTCGCATTTGTTTGTTTCACCCCTTTATGACCATTTGTGAAGAAATGGTGGGGCTGTTGTATATCAAACCTCGATTTTCTGATTGGCCAGAACAATTTTAGGGAAATGGCACAAGTTGTGTTTTATTAAAGCAGAAAGTAAAATAAGTTGGCAGGTTTTACCATTGCCATGTGAAGGGTCTTGCTGACCTATGTTGACAGCATAGAGGTTGTTAAATAGGTATGCCTGATTATGTTGAATTCCTGTACTCTTCTTTCTTCTCAATTTATGGAACATCAGTTTAGCGTTTGTGAGTTAGGAAAGCTGTCTTTAGTGTTGATGCTTGCTTTTGTTTCAACAGAGTAAGATAGTCCGTGTCCTGAACCTTTGGCAGAAAAATGGAGTATTTAAAATTGAAATAATTCAGCCTCTTCTGGATATGGCAGCAGGAACCAGTGCCACAGCACCAATGACAGAAAATGCTACTAATAATGAAGGTATGAATGACATTATAACTTATTCTTCTTTTAAAAGGGTGAATGATAATAGCTTGTTTGCTTCCACATTAAAGCGCCTACAATTAGTTTCAGCAGTAGCATATTAATAAACTCCATGTTCAAAATTATGTGGAACAGCTGAACTCGTTCTGAATAAATGCTGATACTGTACTTCAGAAGTTATCAGAATGTGAACACTTATTTGGAATATATCTGTAATTTATATTGTATATGCATATGTACATACATACACGCACGCTTTACTTACAGGTAATTTCAGTATTCCCTCTTAAAAAAAAGTTTATTTTTTTTTCTTTTAGTCTCAAATATTGCTGTGTTTATCAGGTTTATAATTCTGATGTAAGAGCATGCTTTTCTTATCCAGATTCTAATTTTGAAAAAATGACAAGTTAACAGCTTCATCTTTCTTTGAATTAACTTAGTATCTGAAAGGAACAGCTGCCAGTCTCTTTCAGTGTGCAGCCCTGGAACGTTTTAACTGGTGTTTCAAATCCACATTTTTTTGAACAGTAAATTTATGCCTGGAAGTAAGGTTTTATATAAGCTGCTGGTTGAAAACCACTGACCTAAAGAATAAAGTAATGACTGCCTTCCCACAGTATTTTCACTGGCCTATTTTATGCCACATAAAAAGCTGGTAGTGAGGTTACTGAATCGTGGATGAGAATATGCATACCACAATTCTCTCTTTCTCTGGAGGGCTTTCTTTTTGAGTTCGCACTTTATATTTCAGACTTGGCTTTGGTGACCTCCTAACTGTGCTCATGTATGTTGGAGTAGGACTGGCAAAAAATGTAATGGAGTAAGGGAGGTGTAGTGACAAACAAAATAATGATGCACAGTAGCATAAGTGAAAGGTCTCCAGTGGTTTAGGAAAGCATATCCTATTGCTGTGTTTTGTAAACGTGGCATGGCAGGGGGAAAGTCTTAGCTTCTGACCTGGTGTGCAGACTGGTTACTATACAATTCTGATATGATTGATGAGTGGTGCTATTTTCCATCTGAGTCTCATTACTGATAACTAACAGGTTGACTGTCTTCTGCAGGTATTCTCATGTACAGAATTACTGAATTCAGTGAGATCACTCAGATGCACCAGAAGGGATAATTTGGCCCTGAAATAAATACGCTAATGAATAATAATAAATATATTAATGAATTATATGAAGTAGAATCTGTTTGGCTCATAATGCTGCAAAGTCTGTTTAGCCAAAAAAAGAGGGGAAAATGCAAATTTTCTCCCTTGAGCAAGCACATCACTTTCTGAACAGATACAGGAAATGATTTGGAAGTTAATTTATACTTAAAAACAATCACATATCTTTTTGCAGTATTTTTATGTAGCATCTGACTTGTGGGAAAATATGCAGCATGTTTGTCTCTGCTTGCTGCGTGTCAACACTGCAGTTATATGAACTGCAAACAGATGAATAGATTTAGAGAATTGGTATTGTGAGGCAAACATTTGCTTAGTGTCTCAAACAAAAACTTTGTTTTTTAAACTAACTGTCCTTTTACAATTTTATTAGTAGCCCATTAACATACATTTGCTAAAGAATAGCTACTTGCTCACAGCATGTGGGAGTTGATGATGTTGCTGCTAATTTGTACTGACAAAACATATTTTTTTAAAAAAGTATTGTAATATAAAGCAAAAAGAATTGGAAAGCTGCATGTGTAGAAAAAACTAATAGCATGTCTTGAAATGTAATCTCAAGTTTTTTTAAAGCTCAGTGAAAATGGGAGTCTTTTCCTGGAAGAATTAGTAAAAATTATTTTTATGTTTTGGCATGTGTCTGTGCCAGAGCAGCATGTGAACAAACCCGAGCAAAGAGAGTTGTTTGGGAAATAGTTTTTTCTTTTCTAAACCTTTAATTATTACCAGGCATTTAATCAAAAGTTCAGTTACTGCTCAAAAGAGGAAGATACTGAGCAAAACTCAGTTGCTCTTCAAATCAGTTCTCTAATGGTTCATTTTAAGTATTCATCCAAAAAAATGAGTCCAGTACTTCGTAACCAGAACTAATATTTGAAGTGTATTGGTATTCATTGCTTGTAATGTGATCACTAAGTAACAGTTTTTCTCTTAACTTTTCTGAAATTGTGTAATTACAAAAACAGAGTTGTGATCCCATGCTGGACTAGCTTTCAGACAGGGTGTTTTTCTTTGTTTCCTTAGTGTATACCATGCGCAGATGTGAGCAGTGAATTGAACAGTTAAAAAGGCAAAATGAATAAATAAGCAATTGGGGTAGCTTAGGACTTTTGGGGTTAAGTACACTATTGCAGATCGACTCTTGTTTTGAGGAAGTAGGTGTATACACTGAAGAGCAAAGTGAATGTTCTGGAGTAATGTAGCTTGTTTCTCAATTCTTATGAAACTCTCAGGTTCGCCACCCCCTCCAGCAAAGGTTGCTTCAGAGCCCCCTCAAGTTACTGCTAACTCAGTACCTACTGTGCCACAGTTACCCAGTTCTGATGCCTTTGCAGCTGTAGCTCAGTTGTTTCAAACAACGCAAGGACAACAGGTAACCCGTTTGTATTTGGTTCCCTTTTAACTGGGTTTTATGTTAAATAAGGGAGGGCAGAAAGGATGGAAGTAAGAGCCTCTATTTGAAGCAGAACAAAAAGCTTTCTTACAAGTCTTCAGTGGAAGACTTGTAAGAGTTAACCTCAGTGTTTGAATGGTTTAACCCTTCCATCCAGTAATAAAGTATTTGAGGAAAATTCAGTAACGTATTTCTCAATAATTAGTTCTGAACTGGTGCAGTTACGAAGTTTCAAGAACACCCAAACTACATCAAACAAAACATTCAGTTTTATTGCTAGTACACTTAAACATTTGCAGTCTTGAAAGGCCTGAATACTGAAATGGTGGGACCTGCTGACTGTTGCCACTAAAGTGTTTAAAAAGTGACTTTTAATTTTGCTGGAAGTCTTCCATAGTTCAGTCAGGTTATGAGTGGTGTTCATCCTTTGTTGTTATCTGATTTTATGTAAAATTTACATCCTACAACTCTTTCAGTACTATATATTTAAATAAGAAAGTATGCTTAATACTGTGTATATTTTTGTAGCTTCAGCAAATTCTCCAGACTTTTCAACAGCCTCAAAAACCCCAGTCACCTGTCATAGATAACACTGTGATGGCTCAGGTTCAAGCTATTACTGCTCAGCTGAAAACTACAGCAGCACAACAGCCAGAACAAAAAGCTGCTTTCCCACCACCTGAGCAAAAAACATCATTTGACAAAGTAAGTCTTCATTTGTTCTTAGTGTTTAAGTTTCTCAGTTCAGTAGAAGACTGTTCGATGAATACCTCAATGTCCTCCATTTTTTAAGAGAAATATGATGCAAATTTAGTTTCTTCTCTTTGTATTTGGAGGTCAGCTTCCCGCTTTTATAGCCTTTGCATTTTCTGAAGCTGAATAGAACTAGTTTGGGACAATTTCTGTATTAGATTTTTGTTTTCTGATTCTACCTTTGTCTTTAATTTCAGAGCTGTTAGAGTAAGACTTCAATAATAAGGCTATTTTGGCTGCCAATTGTATAAGATACAGAAAAAATAGTTGGCTCAATGTAATTTCTTTCAGAAGCTGCTAGATCGGTTTGACTATGATGATGAACCAGAAGCCGTGGAAGATTCAAAGAAAGAAGATTCAGCTCCTTCTTCAGTTTCTCAGCCAACTTTGTGAGTTCGTGTCACCGTACAATAGCAAATCTTTGTTCTACAAAATCTTTAGTTTGGAAAGCTGTCCAGGTCACTTCAGTGCTTAACAGTTACAGTTCAAAGTTAAAATGTTGTTAACAATTTTTGGTGGGTTTTGGGTTTGGTTTTTTCCTTTTGTCTTTGGTGATCTGGTATAGGTTTGGCATGTTGCATCATTGATTTGCTCTGTAGAGAAAAGCTCAGGTTTGGTTTCAGCATGGGTTTCATGTTTTTATTGCACAACTGAGTGTGTCAGGGCATTGTTAGTAATCAGCTGAATTGGCTTTGCTGTCTGGGAAATAAATGCTATTCCAAACATTGTGATAGTTTGAATTACTAAAAAATTTGGCTTTGCACCTTTACGTTCTCCAACACTGAATACTCACACAAACTCAAACTCCTGTTTCCCGTTTGATATGCATTATGGTAAAAGTCTTAAATTACATGATCACATACTAGTTTTTTCCACAGGACCTCTCTCTCATTCAGTGCACAGGCTGGATGGTGCTCAATACCTGGGTTAGTCAATATTTCTTTTTTTCCCTGCTTCAGTATGTGGCCCTATGTCTTACTTTCTGTATATGCCATCCAAACCCTGCTTTCAGAAAAAGAATGAATCACTAACTTTGTCTTAGCTTTCTTGCTGTGTTTATCACCTTGAGCACTTTTATCTTCCACAAGTATTAGTTAATTGAAATGCTTTTTCAGTAAATTGGTAGTATTTTGCCTGTAACACAGATGGAACTCTGGAGTACGGAAAGATGAGGTAGGTCAAATGTAAGCACTGCTTGTGTATGCCCAGCTAAAGATCACTGGACTAGGCTTTTCAAAATGTTCTGTTGCTAACACTTCAAAGCCTCTGTCCTTACAGTTGTGCCAGATGCTTCCGAAGAATGGATTCCAGTACTCGCATTTTGGGCACACAAAATCAGTAATACTTTGTAAGAAAATCTGACCTGTCAAGAATCATCCAAGAATATGCCTTAAAATACTGCAAAGTTCCATTTCACATCACCATGAAATTCCTTTATCTTCTTGAAATCCTGTTCAGTTTCTAACACAAACTGCATCCTGTCAGCAGGTCCTATTAACTGTGCAGACCTCATTAATTCCCTGAGCACTGTCCATTCTGTGTGTTGAATTGGGAAGTGAATGGCGTTACTGTCATCCTTGTGTGATACACATACACCTTTCTCCTCTGCCGTAAATTTTTCCCAAACTAAAAGGGTTTTTGTTTCTTCTCCAGCAAAAGTATGGCAAATTTATTTTCCTTGAGGAAAAGGCTTACTTTTGTTCCTAAAAGAGGAACTGGAAAGGAAGGAAGTTAGCCTAAAGCAGACAACCTTCATGAAGAATTTCCGTAGACAGATCTTTAGCAAGATCATATAAGTATGCTTAAACTTCAATAAGTGATCTTATCAAAAAACTTAAACTTTCTTTAAGTGATAAAGGACTATTCTTAGAGTAAAGATAAGGAAGCCACTCTTTTGTTTTCACTTTTTTGAATGTAAATATAATAATTTTTGAATTATGAATATGAAGCAAGAATGCTGTAAATATATATAAAAATAAGTAAAATAAAAAATTTTAATACTGACTTACCTCACCAAAATATTACTGTTTTTAGTGGATTTCCAGCAGAAGGTATGCAACAGCCAGTATTTCCTCAACTTCCCAATATGGATCCTTTCCAGCAGCGAATGATGGGAATGCAGCAGGATCCAATGCGCCACCAGGTAACTTCAGAGATTTCCCTTGTCCCTCTGTTGTGTTACATTTTCTATCTTTTGTGAGTTTCTTTGGTGCAGAATTAAGGAAGTGGTGTTCTTGTTGAACAGCAAATACGGCTTAGCCCTCCCTCAAGCTTTCCCAAGAAACATATATTTGTTCTCTGTTCTAGTCAAACTTTGAAGAACAGACAATATGAAATAAAGATTTTTATTTTATACACCTGAATGCTCAACCTACTTAATCTTTCTTGGGCTTCTAGTCTTCAGTTGTGTCTTTGGAGCAGAGGTACAACTTTACATTAGCAAACTGGAAAAGTTAATGTGATTAGGTTTTTTTTTTCCCTCTTTTTCTCTTCCCCCTAACTGGAAGTTTTTGTGGTTTTCTTTTTTCCATTTCCAAAGGTTCCACTTCCTCCTAATGGGCAAATGCCAGGTTTCGGTCTCTTGCCTACTCCTCAGTACCCACCCATGGCTCAGCCTGTGATTCCACCAGCGGCACCTGCACAGCAAAGTTTTCAGTCTCCTTTTCCAGTACAGAGTGAATCACACATGCAAAAACCACATCAACAGGTGAGAACCCTTTGCAGTAAACAAAACGTAATCTTCCAGTACGTCTCTTTCTGAAACATCTTAGTTTGTTCAGGAGATGAAATTTCATAACTGTGGTCAGAGATGGCTATGAGATGTTGCTTATCTGAGAGAAAGAGAGCATCAGTGCTGTTCATGACAAGTGTGGTACTTCGGAAGTCTAGTAAAACCAGCTTATGTATGCTTTATGCCTCCTTTTGTCAAAGTCTTAGCATTTCATTCTCACTTTCTTTCATCTTCCCTTTCATGTCGCCCTCTTGCTTCAGGAATATTGTGTTCCATTGCGTTCTAAGAAAGCAATCTCATTCTGGAGAGAAATGATCTGGAAAAGTTAACTTTTAAGGGCCTGTTAGATCATTAATGTAGTGGAAATGAACTTGGAGGTCTGTAAAAGTTTAAAAAAATTCAAGTGTACTCAAGCACCTCTCTCTTGTTCCTCAGAGTTTGGAGGATATTGGTTTGGTAACTGGCTGTGTAGAAGAAATCAAAGGGCAAGTCTGTTTATGAGCCTGTAATTAACAAATGAACAAAACCCACAACAGCAAGAAATTGAATATATTTGCCTCTTTTGTTCCAATCAGAGGAAATCCTAAAATGAGAAATAGAGATGGTACCACTCTGTCTTTATGTGGTGACCTATGATATTGCAGATTCTAGAGTTAAGTTCTTGCTTTACACTTGGAATAAAGGGACAATACTCAAGACTGGTTTTTTTTCTATTAGTTTTTTTAGTCTTGAGTTCTTTTGAATCAGTGCATTCTAAAATATTGCTTGTTTGGATGTTCCCTGCCAGGGTGGCATCATGAAAACTATTTAAAGTTTAGGCAGGACACAGTATGTTCTATACTGGGAAGCTGTAGAGGATCTGGAGTAGGAAGGAAGAGCTGTGTTGAACTTAATGTTTTGTTTTGTTTTGTTTTGTTTTTTTTAAAGTATGTTCTTACATTTGATGTGTTTTGATGATTTACTGCTTCATTCTTCAAATTTATTGTATTGTAATTTGCCTTTTTATATGGCTTAAAGTAGTTTTCTATACCATCTTGGAGAAAAGTGTTTTAGTAGACAGAGCAAGATCCACTGACTGCCTTCTAATGAGTATAATCATACTCTGTGGAAAAACAGTAATTGGCAAATGGAGAATTCTGTGCAAATTAATTTTATTATATTTTTCAGTGGTTGTGTGAAGTTCGTTTAATACTGGACTGTCTCCCTGTTAGTGACTGCAAAGCAGTGGTGAAGCTTGTGAGGAGAGTTGCACTACATTTTAATTTCATACATGTGAATATGAAATACAATTTTAGTGCTGTTACATAATTGAGTCTAGGCAAAAAATGAAGTAAAATGCTTGTGCTACTCACCAGTCAACTTCATCTTTTAGGATATGGAAGTGGAACAGCCACCTGCTCAAGAGGGAAAACGTCATGTTTCTGACAACAGAAAGTCAAGATCTAGATCTGCATCAAGGTAAATTAGTGAAAGTTCTTTTAGTGAGGGTATATATTACACCAAATATTAGATTTTAGTGTAAGAACTTAGGTGTGTCATGTCCAAAGACTAGAAAAGCTTTATGAATTCTCTGTAAGTGCTGAGGAGTTAATGCTGATTACCTGGAGCGCAGAGAATCTGGTGCTGTGCTGCCAAAACTACCATGGGGGTGGTAACTTCTGAGATGACAGTAAATAGGTGAGAGGTGAGCTAACTCCCTGAACTATTAATGGAGCTAGTTTTCAGTGCCTCAGGACATAGTCCTGTTACCTGTATTTCAAGTCGGCTTCTTGGGGGGGTGCCCAGCTCAGCATACTTCCTTAGAAGTAGTTTCTTGTAAGTGCACAATTGCGCTGTACAAGTTGGATTCTATGACTAAATGTGAAAAGACATGTTTAGCAAAATGGTCCATTCCAATTTAATCTAAGGGTTAATTACAGGAAATTACTGTCTGTTTGTTATACTCTGTGTGGACAACACTAGTGAAATTTCTCAGTAACGTCAAAACTGTCAAGGCTTTATTTGAATTCCCCTTCAGAAAGTGAGAACAAAACCAGACCCTTTCAGTTTCTTATCTCTGAGGAGAGCTGGGTGTAAGTACAGCTAAATGTTATGTGTACTTCAGAAACAGTGCAGTACTGAAATAAGAAACAAAGTAGTGATTTTTAAGACTTGTGAACTTCTGAAAGTCATCTACCTTCTAAGGAAAATTTGATGTCTGTACAGCTGTCTTCTATTGGTAGAGTTACTTCCATACCTATTAATACTGAGTAAATTTTAGGGAAGCAGAATATGATAGTTTAGTTTTGTCTGTGCTCTAAAGGCACTCTTCTTATGAAGAAATCTGTGATTTTGTATACCATGGGACTTTGCCTGTCACAGAGGCAGTATATTGCGTATCTCAGCTGGCCTAACATATCTGGCTCCAGTATTAAAGCAAAGCTTCTCCTTTGCCAAGTTTCATATGACGTCTTTGAATTACTTTCTTACTCTGTCCTCCAGACCTCGAGTGGTTTAGAACTGGGACACGATGTAAAACACTATTTCAGTGACAGAATTTGTTTACTCTCTTTTTTAGACATTCTTTTGTAAAAGCAGTAAACATATTCCTCATTTAAGCAGATTTAATTTTTTTTTCTGTCTTAGTGTGGACATAATTTTGATAGTCAAGTTCAATACAAAATGAAAAGAAGAATTTGAAAAGTAACAAACTGCTCAGCTGGAGTGCATTTATAAAGCTGCTGTAAAAATCTGTTTTAGTTTTAAATGCATGTGAATGAACTTGGATTTAGTTTTTTTAGTTGACTGAACACTTGCTTGATTGTTTAAATAGATATCTGAAATACCTATCTGTCAATGTCTGTGTCAGAAAGATTGAATGTACATGGCTGTTACTTAAACTAGGTCACCTAAAAGGAGACGTTCAAGATCTGGCTCCCGATCTCGAAGGTCCCGCCATCGTCGATCTCGATCAAGGTCCAGGGATAGACGCCGACACTCTCCTAAGTCTCGGTCACAAGAAAGACGTGAACGTGAGCGGGAGAGAGAACGCAGGTCAAAAGGTCTTCCTCAGATTAAGTCAGAAACTGTTAGTGGTAAGTTTATTCTTTCTCTTTATTATTGATACAACTCTGCAAATTCTTGTAATAGCATTTTTTAGATGGTCAGCAGAGTTCTGTGAAGTTGAAGATGCTACAGTAGATACTTTGCCTGTGTAAAATGAAATACTAGGAAGACAAATGGGTATTTTTTAGAAAAACTAATCTAACTGTATCAGACTTAAAAAAAAAATCTAATGTTGATGAGTCCACTTATCTTCAGTATATGGTACCTGCTCAGGATATCCCAGAAGACACCTCTTGGTCTAATGTGTGTTACTTTTTAATTGTTTTTGTTGGGTTTTTTTTCCTTGAATTTAATGCTACTTGATGTGGGTTCTAAGGCACATCCAGACAGAATTAAAGTGAATTCTGTTATCGTTTATTTTCTGAACTGTTGTAAAGCTGGGAAGAATTAAATTCCCCACACATCCCTATACTTCCTTTACTCATTCATAGTAGATAGTTTGGCATCTTTGAAGTATCTCAAAGTCCCAAATATTTTGGCTGTAAAATGAGGAAAGAAAAAGCTGAAACACCATGTTTTTCTTTTCCATCCTTTAGCTTGAGACATACAAGGTAAAGCAAATTGAGCAGCAAGAAGCTGAGCATTGCTTCTAATGATTCGATGTTGTGTGTGTCTCAAACTTGGAATGGAAGTTTGACCTGGAAAACACAAGGCTAATATTCAGATCTCTGAAATGATCTCTGCCTGTGTTTATAAACACAGTGTAGTAGTTGTCTTCTGAATATATCTGGGGAGTGTGGGATCTTCTCTGGGGTCAGCAAATAAAATGAGAACATTCTTTTTTTATATAAGAGAGATGAAAACTAAGGAGCTTTAACTGGGCAAAACCTTGTGAATGATAATACCATTATATTAAAAGAACTTAACATGAGGCGACAGTGTGCTCTCACAGCCCAGAAAGCCAACCGTATCCTGGGTTGCATCAAAAGGAGCATGACCAGCAGGTCGAAGGGGGTGATCCTGCCCCTCTACTCTGCTCTTGTGAGACCTCACCTGTAGTGTTGTGTGCAGTTCCAGTGTCCTCAACATAAAAAGGACCTGGAACTGTTGGAACAAGTCCAGAGGAGGGCCATGAGGATGGTCAGGGGACTGGAGCACCTCGTGTATGAAGACAGGCTGAGAAAGTTGGTGCTATTCAGCCTGGAGAAGAGAAGGCTGCGTGGAGACCTCATAGCAGCCTTCCAGTATCTGAAGGGGGCCTATAGGGATGCTGGGGAGGGACTCTTCATTAGGGACTGTAGTGATAGGACAAGAGGTAATGGGTTAAAACTTAAACAGAAGAAGTTTAGATTGGGTATAAGGAGGAAGTTCTTTACTGTGAGGGTGGTGAGGCACTGGAATGGGTTGCCTAAAGAAGCTGTGAATGCTCTGTCCCTGACGGTGTTCAAGGCCAGGTTGGACAGAGCGTTGGGTGGCATGGTTTAATGTGAGGTGTCCCTGCCCATGGCAGGGGAGTTGGAACTTGATGATCTTAAGGTCCTTTGCAACCCTAACTATTCTATGATTCTATGACTGCAAAGACTTAGTAGCTGTTCCATAAAGCTTACTGGTGTGTGCTTTTTATGCTTTTTATTTTTGCAGTTTTATATGACTTAGTAGGAAAAACATCTGTGAGTGTTAGATGTTGCTGCAGTAGTCAGTGGTGTCATACTTTGAGCTCAATCTGCTGTTTTATTACCTTGAAGCATGAAGTGAGATAAGCATGGTCCTTACTCTTTCCTGAAAGACAGGCTCCTTGTGTCAAAACCTTTCCACTTAACTGTAGAAAGAAATAGCATTGATAAGTCACTAAAGAGTTTAAAAGTTTGATTGCTCATTGTAGTTGAATTGTCACCACATTCTGCAGGAGAATTTTGCTAGTGGTGAGTATATCACCCCAAGCAATGTAATAATAATCTTGCCAGTAAGTACATCCATAACCTGTGATGGTGGCCCATAGCTTGGATTTCATACTAAGCAGAGTAAGTTACCTTTTTGTGAAATACCCACTGTATGTGTTGGGACATTTCATGGAGCATTGTTAGCACCAAAGCATTTTTTCCCTTTCTGTGATCATTTGCCCAACTAACAGTCATCAGAACTTGCTGGTCACTTCAGTGTTAGTTAACTAGAGAACTTTTTAGTGCATTCTAACAGTCATTCTGATGTAGTTGCTGTGGTTAACCGTTAGTACAGCTTCAGGCAGGCAAGAAAAAGAGGTTTCTTTCCAAACACTCCTAAAGGTTAAAATATACGTATTAATTTTAGCTGGTTTTTGTTTGTATAATTGATGATATAAAAACAAGTATTTTGACATTCTGACTTGTGAAATGTGTATTTCCAAGTGCTCTTACAATCTGTGTTAACTCTTTGATTGTAGTCTGTAGTACTACACTTTGGGTAGGACAACTTGACAAAAGGACAACTCAACAGGATGTTGGAAGTCTTTTGGAGGAGTTTGGCCCAATTGAGTCAATAAATGTAAGTATAGATGGTTCAATGTAAGATGCGCTTGCAGCATAGGCCTTGATTACTGAAAGTCTTTTCAGACTGTTTTAAGACAGCTTTGCTTTTGCTATATTCGAAAGATTCAAGAGCTCTCATTTCCTATATTGTTGTGTTTTCTAATGTGTAAACTCAATTCATTTGGCCGCTTTATAAAAAGACAAGATGGCAATTGCTTTAGTTTCTTGCAGTTTAAAAATGCTCTTGGGGGTAATACTAAAGATTATCCCATATTCATACAAAATAATCATACTCTCTCTGGAGAGAATTGAATGAGAAAGGGCTATTGAGGAGGTGGGTACAGAATTACCTGCTCTGGTACTGATCCGCTGCATTTTGTTTGATTATAGAAATGTAAGCTCTCAGCTGGTGTTCTTCTTTCTTTTGCTTGTTTCTCTTTTATCATTTTAGTCATAAACATGGAGAACTTGTTATGCTTTGCTGTACTTAAAGATATTATTGTATATAAATGATAGCTGTTCTGGTAGCTATAAAATTTCATTTAAACAAACAAAAAGAGGCGACTGTAATTTTTTCCTATTCCCAAATTTTGTAAAATAACATCAGTTTTTTCTCAAATGCATTACAAATAACAAGAATTATCACGAAACCGCAGATAAAACTGAGTGTGGAGGTGCAGCTGGCAGCTTGTGGTATCTGGAATGAAGTGTCTTGTTCCTTCCAACAAACTAACTAATTGCCAGACCACAGCATTTACATGAATGCTGCTGTTTTACAATTTTGAAGGATTAAATAAATATCCAGTGGCTGTCCATATTCTCTCACAGAACAGAGTTTAAAACTTTGCACATAACAAGTTGCTTTTAATTGTCTAGAAATTTGTGTTTCCAGAAGATACTGGGTATCTTAGTGTTTTAAGCTATTGTTTTCTTTCATACTTCCACAGTCCTTTTTGAAACACCTGCTGATGTTCCAGCTCACTGTAACTGAACACTTGTATGTTCTTCATTGCTTTGCTTATGTACTAGCAAACCTTAGCAAACCTTTTATTTTTAATTTTCCCTTAAAACACAGATGATACCGCCTAGAGGATGTGCCTATATTGTAATGGTTCACAGGCAGGATGCTTACCGAGCCCTACAAAAACTGAGCCGAGGAAACTTCAAAGTCAATCAGAAATCTATAAAGGTACTTCTGGGAAAATGTCAAACTGTTCTAAACTTACTGTAATTATGTAACCCTTTTCCATCCGTTCTATACTATTATGTATTCTGGATATGGTGTTCTCTAAATTTATGTGAATGGGCCACTTCTTTTTTTGGTAAGTATTCTTCCTGTGCTGTAATGCAACTAGTGGAACTTGTATCAGTTTCCTTGGAAGATTGACAGTAATTGTCTATTTAACCAACAAAAATGGTGCCCTTTTAGTCACTGCAGTGGACTGTAACTATGTTTTTCTTCTTGCTGGTTATTTGTCTTATAACAGAGTTTAATTACGTATGATAATCCTACAAGCACTACTAATAAATAAGGAAGAAGGCATTCATTGGTGAAGTTCTTCCGTTTGTAGAATATCATATTAGAGTGTGACACCTTCCTCTGAAGGGAAACAGAATTAATCTTAGTGATTAGAGAATGTTTGAAGAACCTGCCTTTATACTTTTTTACAAATCGTGCAAAAGTCAGGCCAAGAAATAAGAGCTAAGTCTGCTTTAACACCCCTCTTATTTCAGAGTTCTGTAACTAACCTTTTTTTCCTGCTGTTTCAATTAAGAGTATTCTTTTGCTTTTTAACCTCAAATGGTAATGCTGTTTTGTGAGAACTACATATTAAATCCATTAAAATGGAAAAAATTTACTGACTACATGTATTTGCCCCCCCCTCCAGATTGCATGGGCTTTGAATAAAGGAATAAAGCCAGATTACAAGCAGTATTGGGACGTAGAATTGGGTGTTACTTACATACCATGGGACAAAGTGAAACCTGAAGATCTTGAAAGTTTCTGTGAAGGAGGAATGTTGGACAATGAAACTCTTAGTCCAGGTAAATCATTGTTACATCTTTAAATGCTTAAAAAAAAAAAGAAATTGCCCTTTGTGCTGTTGTGCAGTTGGTGTGGCTGACCTCTGTGACTCTGAGGTGCATGTAAAATTCTTGAAGTGGTTGAGAAGTGCACCATGTGTAACCCATAGATTGGAGAGAGTTTGTAAGCAGTTCAGGACAGTCCCTCATCAGGAGTTGTGCAGCTCGGCTAAAGATGCATGTGAATACCAAGTGATCTGTCAGCTGTTCAAGTGTTTGCCCTCCATGGTAATGAATGGTGCAGATGTCCTGTATTTGTTAGTCCTAGAGCCAGTTTGGTCCTGGCCCCTATCCTGTTGTGTGCCTGTCATGTCTCCCCCCAAACCCCAGGTGTATGTGAGGCACTCCTAGCAAATGAGCCTGCCTTTGGAGTACTTGTGTAACAACTGAGCTGACAGCAACTTTATAATTCCTTAAAAAAAAGAAAAAAAAGGTGCTTTTAGTTTTCATACTTGTGGCATTTTCAGTTTCTTTAGTAGTCTTGTATTTATAGAGACCTAACAGAATTCTTATTTTCTATGGAAGCAGTGAAAATCAGGCTTCTATGGTTGTACTAAACGTGCCACCTGGTATAATCAGCGCCTTCACAGCTGTTGCAGGCTTTGAAAGAATACAAGAGTTACTGGTGTGCTGGCTGTTGTGATTTTTCAAGTAATACTAAATGAATGCAGTACTTAAGAATGGATATTGCCCATAGTTCTTCAGATTGGTGCTCTAGACTACTGTCTTGGTTTTAACCATTGTGTGATGTCCTGGGTGGTTTTTTTAATCATTCTTTCAGGGTTTTGTCATTCTGTCCAATTTGCCTTAATGAGGTGGTGGTTATTCTAAGTAGCATCATCTCTTCATGATAAATACACGAAAATGAGTTGAATGTGTATTTAAAATGAAAGTAATAAGGATAAACATAACCTTGGTATCTTCTTGGTGCTTTTCTCTTTCCCAGAATGCTTCTTCACTGATTCCTTTTTTCTGCTTAGCTGTCTTTTCCCAGGAAGTCCTGACAAACAACAAGAGCCAAAAATTTATCTGTAAAATGAGTTTAATGCTATATTTGATGTTTCTCTTATTTCTTGTTTTGCTCCAATACCTTGTTTTATTTCCATTTTCCTTGGTCAAGACTTAAAAAATACTGTTTTCTCAGAACTGACTTCTCAAATTAGTAAAGAAGCTGCTGCCTTCTTGCACAAGAGGAATGGAATGAATCTGTTGAAAGCTTGTCCCAAAGCAGCCTTAGTGGTTTTGTTGCAGATAATGTTTCAGAGCCCTGGACATATATAAGTGCTGTCAAGGGCTAAGAACTGTTAAATGACTAATGAAACAAATAAATTTACTTGCTATGGTTCAATGATTTATTGTACTGTGTTTAAAGTAATGTGTAATTTTTATTGTCAGAAATGTGTTAGATGCGTCTTCGTGTTGTGCATCTCAGTATCTGAATAATTTGGTTACTTAATTGTTTTAAACATCACAAACCATGGCAGTTTCACAAGGCAGTACTTGACTACTTGTCTGTTTCTGTTGAGCTGATACTTTTTTCTTTCTTTTTTTTTTTATTATTAATAGAGTGGAAGGGTATTACCAAGAAATCTGAAAATGAGGTAGCTCAAAATGGAGGTGCAGAAGCTGCACATAATGAACCTGTGTCACCTATACCTAAAGCTTTACCTGTTCCAATGCCTGTTCCCATGCCTGCACCGATAACAGTACCTCCTCCACAGGTGAGAGTTGCTTCCCATTTGCTCTGGATATCTAAACAAAAACTTACTTTAAAGTAATAATTCAATATGGCAATATGTACATTAAAGAGAAGGAGGAAATACAATGAGTAGTAACTAGTTGATTTTGTGTGTGTGTGTTTGTCAGGTTGTTGTCCCCAGTTAAAAATGCTCTTGTTAGCAGATTGGCCATGCTGTCGGTTTGTGAAGTTAACTTTCCTGTACCGTAAATTTGCTATGGCACAGGAAGTCCATTATTTGAGCTTCCTGATGTAAAAAACCAGTCTCATAGAAGAACATTCCTTTTCTGCTAAGTTGGAGTGGCAGTGGAAGACTTGAAAAAAACCTGAACCCATTAGGGTTTGGAGCATGTTTTGTGCCCAGCTGGAGCAAAGCATCTGGTTTGATTTCCCTGAGAAGGGATGTAGTTTGCATGTACCAGAACAGTCCAGGCAGCTGAGTCAGCACGTGGTTAGTGGGAACAGTGGACAGTTTGCTTCAAAGTGTCATGGGTGCTCTAATGCAGAGCCTATGTATATCTGCCAGATCTTTATTTGAAGCAGTGTGGGACTGTCCTTCTAATACCTGTTCTCTCAGTCCCAAATACATTATTGCAGTAGATTCTTTTTATTAATAGGCTAAATTGCATCCTCTTAATTCTATGAATGCATTTTTCTCTGTTTTCCTCATTAGTTTTCCTCACTGGTTACTCAAATGTGCTATAGACCTTCTAAAATAGGCACTTTGCTTTCATGTTTGTTCATATTATGTATACTCTCTTTGAACAGCATTTGGGAATTCCTTCATTGTTATAATGAATCTTTAGTCAAAGCTGATGTTATATGTTCATTCACTTAAAGAACACTTGGAAATTTACCATTAGTTTAAGTAGCATGTAATAACTATTAGTCAGTAATGTGTAATAATAGAATTGCAGTGGAGGGTCTCCCTGCTGGTGGCAGGGGGGTTGGAACTAGATGGTCAGTCCCTTCCAAAACTATTCTGTGATTTCTTCTAACAGTAGTTATTGACAGACACGTTACAACTTCTATATTAAAAGCTTTCCTTGTAACTGTTAAAATAGTAGCATGTTTATCCTAAATGGCAAGAAGTGTGAAGAAAACGATTTTATATCTTGAGAAAATGTGATTTGTGAACTACAGTGATCGTAGATACTCAGAAGAGATCGATAATTGAAATTCATTGAAGACACACATAATTTTTTAGCCAGTTATGTGATTTGAGGACATACGTGAATTTTCTAATTTCAGAGAGTTTTAATAGCTATTACTTTATTTAAAAGTAGTGATTTTTGTTCGTTTTCCTTAAGTCCATGCTGAAAAAGAAATCAGGAAGAAGAAACCAGCCAGTTTGAGAATATATTGAGTAACTTAAACGGGAAGTTTAGATTGAATATAAAGAAGAAATTCTTTAGGGTGGTGAGGCACTGGAATGGGTTGCCCGGGGAAGTTGTGAATGCTCCATCCCTGGCGGTGTTCAAGGCCAGGCTGGATGAAGCCTTGGGTGGCATGGTTTAGTGTGAGGTGTCCCTGCCCATGGCAGGGGGTTGGAACTTGATGATCTTAAGGTCCTTTCCAACCCTAACTATGCTATATTCTATAAATTTTATAAAAACTATTCTATGATTCTGTTCTGATTGCTTGTCTCTGCCTCATCAGCTTCAGTTTTTACCAAAGAAACTTGCATCTTCACAAATTCAGGCCAGGATCAGAGAAGTGTATTGAGTCTTCATATTTTTTTCCCTATGAACTTTTTTTTGTGCTTGCCCTTGACCAATTCAGTTCTTCTACCTGGCCCTAAAATTGGAATAGCTTAATAATTTTTAAACAGTTCTTAAAACTTTCAAATTCAGTTTAGCTGTGATGATACTAGTGGTGGTAGTAGCAGAAGTAATGTGTTTGTAGTATGCAAATGTGACCTAGTGCTTAAAGGAAAAAGCTCATTATATTACACTTATTTTGTTTTAAATAACTTTGTGGAATACTGCTGCATTTTAATGAATTACCTGATGTGGTTTTATCCTCTGATGCAAGCAGAACTGCTTTCATTTGTATTTGGCTCTGGTGTTTGGGACTCTTAAGAAGTGGGGAGGTTGCTGGGAGTGCCGGGTAGCTACTGATGCTGCCCAGCCTGGAATGGGCACATACAGCAATACCAGGTTGATGAATCTGTCCATGTTGCTGCTCCCCTGCTAGCAATGGAAAGCACCCTGCCCACCCTGGTCCCTCTCACTGGAGAAGGGGGATTGATGTGTGTGGTAATTCACAACAGGCTTTACGCATTGTCCTGGTGTAGGCTGCAGTGATCAAGCATAGGGCTGCCTGACAGATAACCCAAACAGCTTTGACAGCAGGATTCACGTTAACTTTTTTTCTTGCTTCTTGACCTTCCTTTTTGTTGGGCTGTCTCCTTTCTTTCTCCATTCCAGTCTTCTCCCAGGTAAACAACTCTCCCCTAATTATTTTTTATCATGTTGGTCCCAGTTTTGCTGCATCTGGGATCCAGATCTGCTATTTATGATACCATTGCCATTAAGTAATATGTCCTTGTTATGGTATTCCTGGATACGGTTACTTATGCACTGTTGAGAATCAGTTTCAGTTAATAGCACTTGTGATGACCGCTTTTGTTGTGCAGTTGTTGATGAGGTTTTGGGCAATTGGTGTTCCACTCTCCTGGCAGAGTTTCGTGTTACCCTACCAAAACTACCATTCCTTTACAGTGGTTCAGGCTTTGCCAGGGTTATACATTGAAATCCAGGGGGTTTGCTTTGGTCTCCCATTTTTGTAAGTTTTCCAGTCTAACCCCAAGTCCCTTTTCTTCATTTAATGGATTGTCAGCCATAAACCAGCATCCAAGTTTTGTATGTACCTCCCAAATTTCCTGGTCTGTTTTTTAATCTCACATGCTCATTCTACCTAACTAGATGTAGGAGTTATGCTTTGGTCCAGTATTCATCTCATACCCTTCCTATTGAAACTGGCAGACTCTTAGTTTCTAGTCCTCCTGCTGGAAAATCCAGGCGTGCTTGTCTTGGAGCACTGATGCTCCAAGTAGAACAGTAGACTGTGCTCCTTTAGTTCAGAGGGCCAGTGATTCTCCTGCAAGTCTCAATTTGGATAGTAAGAAATAGTTGACAAAGGCCAACCCCCATGACGTGTTCACTGAGATGCACCTCACAGTCTTCATTACAGTTACGGAGAGATTGGTTATTCCAGTTTCCAGTGTTGCCAGTAAAATATCAGGTTTTCCCAATATTTGTTTCCTCATTAATACAACGTCTCCCCAGTAGCATTTTTGTTACTTTGTTTTATCCAATTCGTTAGCTGCTATTCTGAAACTGTTCACCCGTCCTTTGTGTTCGTTATCTATCAATGTTTATTAACCACTGATTCCACCTCTTTAAAAGACAGAGAAACTTTATACTTCAAATTGTATTTTAAATTAGACGTTGTGACATTTATGCGTAAGATTTTCACTACTTGCCTTTTTTCTTCCCTGCATAAAGGAAATGTTTGAGCATGGTGCCTACAATTACATATTAGAGGGTTAACTTTTTATTTAAAAATCAAGTACAGCAGTTAAATTTGGATAATTGGGTATGAATATCCTCTAATATATATCTAAATCAGCCTTCCTTTGATATTCTGATCTGGTTCCATCATATTTTGCTATTCATTAGATGTTCTCAAGCCTTGTTTGTACCCAAGCTTCATCCAGAGTTGTCTCACCTCTTAACTACTTAAAGACTGACAGCAACTAGCAAGTTTCCTCTGTTTTGGTTTTTTTTAACCTTTTTGCTTTCTTGGTACCCATCCTCAGTTCCTTCTGCTCTGTACATGGTCTGAGTGCTCTGTACATGGACATTTGCTTCACGGAACAGTGCTACGACCAATGGATCAGTTGCTATTTCTAGCTGATTTTTAAGTTCTTTGAAGGAGTGCCCTGTAAAACAAACAAAAAGAACTACTGAGGCTACTAGGTTACTGTGGGTTTGTAATACTTCTTCTAAAGCTTTTAACTGTGATCAGTGGAAACATCTTTAGGGTTACTCAAAGCTAATGTTCCTCTTGGTCTTATGTGGTACTCCTAGACAGGTTTACCTGCACAATGTTGGCCTTGCAAGGCCCTAGTCCCCAGAAGGTCCCCAGTGTTCCTTTCTACTCCTCTCTGAAATCTGGCTCTTGTTCACATAATATCCCTTTAATTACCTGCAGAATCTAGCCATCCCTGAGGGGGTAACTTTTGCCAGCTTTGCACATTGTTACCTGTCAGGTCTGGCAATTCTTGTGCCGCATCCAGTAGTTTCTTGTATCTTGCTCAGTTAGCTTAACTTCAGGGCTGGGCCTAATGAACGGGTTATTATAAACAATAAACAACCCATTTAAAGATAAAAAGGGGTGGTCTGCACTAAAACCTAATGAATTAAAGCCTATTGAAGTAATTGATTTTAAAATTCTAATAGTACAAGTGTTAATGTGCCTCAGCTCGCTAACCTAGGCATTGGTAAAGAACTTGGAAGAGAACTTTGAAGTGCTATTGAGTGTTTGGCAGCTTTTGTGTCTTCTCCAGGCTTAAAGAGTATTTTGCTTACGTTGGTTTGATGCTACTGCTTTCGGTTCTGAGAATAAACCAGTACAGGCTTCTCCTTTAGAAATAAAGAATGAGTTATGAAAGGTCTTGCAGTGATTCTGAAATGTTGATGGCTGTGAAGTGATCACTTGAGTACCAGCTAAAGTAGGAAGAGTATATTTAGATGAATTAGCAGCATGCATTAATACTGATTTAGCACAGCGAATAACTTTTTCTTTAAGTACAAAGGTGAACAAGATTACTGTTGATATTTTAACTTGTAGGAGTTCTTTGACTGCTGATTAGATCAGTTACGTAAGTCACCTTGTTGCAGAGTAATTTAAGGTAGCTTAAATTTCCTTATTTTGGTGGATGGAGCACAGAATGCAGCAGTCCACAGCTGAACAAATAATCCATTCAATTTTTGAGGTAACGTGTTTTTCCCCTTCTTTCTTTCTTAGGTTCCCCCACATCCATCAGGTCCTCCTGTGGTTGGTGCACTCCAACCACCTGCTTTCACAGCACCTTTAGGAATCCCACCTCCTGGATTTGCTCCTGGAGTGCCACCACCGCCACCTCCTCCATTTCTACGACCTGGTTTCAACCCAATGCATTTACCCCCAGGTATATTTATGTATTTTTAGGAATATTAAGTCCTTTTTAAACCATGCAGCAAATAAAAACATCTGCCATATAAACCATACAAGTATATTTTGGTAGAGTGATACGCAGTGTTGATATACACTTTTTTTTATAGGCTTCCTTCCTCCTGGACCACCACCACCTATAACTCCTCCAGTATCTGTTCCTCACACTCCAGCAGTAAACATCCCAAATTGTAAGTTTCAGCCTTGGGCAGGCAGCAGTAGAAGGAAGGTATCGTGTGAGCAGAAAAGCTGACTTGGTTTTTTAATACATCAATGCATTGTTTCTTAGCTACAGCAACTGGTGTGAATGAAGACACTACAAAAGATTCATCTATAGGAAATCCCATCCCAACAGTGGTTTCTGGATCCAGAGGGACTGCTGAAACTACTGAAAGTTCCAAAATATATGGAACTGTTCCACCTCCTACTAATGCACCCGCTCCAGTCACCCAAGCTATTCCACATCTTGGTAAGTTCACTTTCGTGTATATTCTTCAGTCTATTGTTCTCCTGAATTTAAAACACAGTTTTGATTTTGCACTGACTTACAGTTCATGGGGAAGTGGAGTTTTCTGAACTTTCGAAATCTCTGCCCTTCTGTTGAGTCATAAGTCATGTTTAGAGGCTTGGTTTTGCACAAAGGAGCAGTAAATTTGCTTTCGTTATTGAAGATCTGTTTTTTGAAGAAATAAAAAGTCTGTAACATTTAAGTTGCAAATTCAAGACAGAACGAAATGCTGGCTACATTGAGCAAAGTGTGGTTTATACCATATAGAAAATAACTTACACCAGAACATCCGTATGACATATGAACTGTGTTTTAGACTCAACTATTACATGTATTGAACTTACAGACACAGTATTTTTTAATGTATTTTTTTAAATTGTGAAATTGCACTATATTTTTAATGTGTGGAATAAATAATTTTAATAAAATGGGGAAAGTGCTTTTATTCAGCCCTGCAGTATTACAGGTTTTGAAACCTTTTTACCAATGTTCACCTCCTTTAAATATTACGAAGTGGTGTTTTGACTAGCAAAACCAAGCTAACTTTGGATATCTTGCGTAAATTACATTTCATGGTATGATATGAACTTACATTTTTAAAGAGAGTGTATGCTGTTTAATGATACAGAGGTCTGCTAAATGCATATATTAGGGTGGCCTTTTCCAGCTCAGTGTCAAGCATATACTCAAGAGACTTGTTTCCTACATATTTTAATGAGATTAGTACATTTGTGGGATTTCGGACCTCTAAAGGAGAGCCTAAGAAGTGAATGAAAAAGCTGGTGGTGTTTTAGTGTGTTTCTGCCCGGAACTTTGCAGGGTACACTGAAAAAAACCAAACAACCCAGACCCAAAAGATTTATCTTACAGCTCTGTTGGGTTATTTGATGGCCAAATTGTCCAGCCACGACTAGTGATTCTCTGGATCCTGTGTTGCTGGAAACTCAAAATAAGGGCATCTTTCAAAAAGTGAAGAGCTGCTTCTCTGTGAAAATGAGTCTGCTTTTTAAAATCCGTCAAAGCAGATGTGCAAACGCAGCAGCTTAATTGTTTTAGAGTATCTTGGGACACTTGGCAAGGAGAGAAAAACTTAAAAAGCTCTATGGTGACACCATGGATTGACAGAATATTGTAGCGGTACAGATTATCAGACTATACATTTGAGACATTCACATCCTAATGATCATATTACACTTTTTGTAATTGTAATATACTTTACCAGATGTTTGAAGTTTCATGGCACTGTGTCTTGTACGGCACAGCTTGAACTTTTTATGCCAAGCCTTTAGAATGTGTTAAGTTACTTTTCAGTCTGCTGTATCACCATACACATAGAAAATGTGTACGTTTCTTACCAAATGAAGATTGGAGTGAAGAACAATGCACCCACATGAGTTACTTGGACAGTAGCATTTTTCTATTTTTATTTTTACGAATCCAAGGAAGCTGAATTTGATAAATCTTGTCAAGAACTTGCCATTGGTTTTATTAAATTTGTGAGGCAGGTGAAGTCACTCTGACCACATGGACAACTTCTCTCAACATTCATCAACAACTCATCAGCAAGGGGATAGAAGAGTTTTTCCTTTTAATCAGATAGCATGTGTGAGCTTCCAGAGTAGTCCTGAAGTAACAGCTTAGAGATCTGTGTGTTTACTTAAGTGATAGTGTCTTATTTCAAGAAGTAGTTATTTATAGTCAAGGAGTTACGTAAATTCCTTCCATCCTGACATTTCAGAGGTATGGGGGACTGTTCACAGTCTGATACAAGATAGAAGAAAACACAGAGAAACAGATTATAATGTTTTACATTATTAAAGGTAAATATCGGTTGTCTTTGCTTTTAAAACTTTCCAGTAAGTTAACACAATTGAAATGATCTTCTTAAAACCACTTTGATTCACTCATCGGTTGAGCTTAGCTCTGTTTGTGAGAGTCCAGATCTAGTCTCTCCTTACACTGGAAGAAAAACAGGAAAGGGGTGACATTTTCCACCACTGGTGCTAATCTAGGTAGCAAAGAAGTGTCCCTTAAAGTCTTGCCCTCCCTGTCCTCTGAGTTCAAGAACTTACAAACCTGCATCGTCATACCTTCTCATTCTGTGTGTCAGGTTTCACTCCCAGGGAAATCAAAGCATGGGAAATGGAGTGGGCCAGGGTTTTACCATGCGTGTGGACATGAGATGCAGTCTGCATATGCATTGCAGTCCTGGAGCCCAGACATACTTGGAGGCTTGACAATTTAAATGTAGCCTTAGTGATGACATGTGTTTTGCACAGGTCAGAGGCAGATGAACTGTACAAAGTAAGTGAGTAGGTATAGGATTACCTTCAATTATCCATGGGAAAGCACAGACAAGTGTTCAGACTGAAAGAGCTAATGTTCACAAGGGTATGCTTTAGCAATTTGAATAAATGACTGATGGCATGACTGATTTCTCAAGAGGTCCTCAAACTCTCATGAAACACTCTCATGATGTGGCTCTCCAAGCTAGGATGAGAAGGTGGAAGAAAGATATGCTTGACAGCATCATGAAGTATGTAATGAGGACTCTGCTTGGGGAAATAGGGGTGAAGGGCTTGAGTAGTGTAACGTGAAGAATGAAGAAATGTTCTTCGGCTATTTGGGGAGGATAGAAGAACTTACTTCAGCAGGCTGAATTCAAGGAGTGAAGATTGCTCTGAAGAGACTGTCATAGAAATCTAAACCTTGCTTAAGAACACCTTATGTAATCTGTACAAACGCAGGAGCTCTTTTCTGATGTTTGTAACTTAAAAATGAAGCTTATCTATCTGTTCAGTTTTTATGTGGAAGATATGTTACAAAGCAACTCTAAATTGGTGTTTGTAAGATTTCATATGCTTTCTTAGGAATGTAAGTTATGTTCTGTTCCATTTCCGCTAATTTCATTCATTTCCCCAATGTAATCCTTTCATCACTTCCAACAAAGACATGTTTGTGCTTCAGAGGAGTGATCCTTCATGGACATCTTGTCTGAATTTTTGTGCTTATTTCTAAAAACCACCCTTGGGTTGTTTTGATTGTAGTTGTATCCTTGATCCTGTTTGCTGCTGTCATAGTTTCTTATTCTTAATTTGAACAAGACTACCAGACTGTAACTGGTTTTGTGAGTATGTGCTCATATGTAATTTTCTAAATGATCTGCAAAGCAGATATTTTTAGACTCGTTTTCCATGTGCATATTGCAGAAAGTGGCAGGCTTTTAAATCATTTTTTGATTTGCCAACTTGTTAGTGTTGAGCAAATGCTGTAATTTGGACTAGTAATAAACTGCTGATGGAGGTGCTGTGTTTTGAGTATGGAGATTCTGTGATCTATTATCTTGATTAAATACACCATACTGCAGTTTGTAGGTTCTGGTCTACTGCTCTTTTTACCAAAATTCCTACAATGATAATTACATATTATCAAGAATTAATTATACTGTAGCTCTCATCAAACTTGGTATTCATTTCCTGTTAATGCGTGCTGAATTATCATTCTTTTCTCCCTCGATGCTTTGCTCTTAAGACACTACATGGTCTTCTTGTAATTTGCATTGAATTATTAAAGACAGACCACAATATTCTTTGAGCTCACCCAATATTACTACATTACAGAGTGGATGCTTCCTTCACAGGAAGGATGAGCTTTTTATTAACACAGGATATGAACAGTGATAAACCTAATATGTTTCTAAATTTCTGGTGATAGCCCATTTAAAAAGCATAACAAACACTGCATGTTTGCTAATGGTATATATAACTTACTTTCATAAACTGACAATTCAGAGGTAAGGGAACATGAACTCTCAAGCACCATTCATGGAATTCAGTTTTGTCTTGATGACTCCCTTGACCTGGGTCAGTTTAGTATTTCATGTTGTACAAAGCAGGAACTTTAGCAGTTTTAATACCAGTAACCAGCCCATAATGTAGTTTGATTCTGATGTCCTTGTTGAAATATCTTGAATTAACCTCCTGACTTCAGAGACTGACATTGACTACCCTGAAAAATGTTGGTATTTATGGCAAGTTATTTAAGCTGTGAGTCAGTATTTAGGCTCTTTACAGTCTTGGCCTGGTCTAAAGGTTTCCATATTAAACTCCAGAAAAAGATGCAAGACTTACACCACTGTCCCTCTTTCAAGAATTTCCTGGTAGTATTTAATGTTCTAGTTTTAATATGCAGCATTCCCCACTGGAGAGTGATAGGAGAACTAACGTGACATGCTAAACGTTGCAGAACATCAAACTCGGCGTGTAAACCTTTAGCCTGTCCTGCTGGAATCGTAAGCTTTTGACTTCTTGTTCTCTTATGTATTGCCATCAGATTTGCGAAGGAGGTGTATGTGAAGCAGGATTGCTGTGTCAGACTTAGGGAACACAACTCCTCCGCTTGCTTTTTTATAACAGCACAGCTGAGAAGTGATTTGATGGATTATAAGAGACACTAATCACTTGCTGAGCAGAGTTCCATAAAGAATAAAAGTAATTAAAATAAGAAATCAGCTGTTACACTTTTCAGTTACATTAGCGTTTGCAATACTGATAGTTATCACAAGGGAACATGGGGTTTTGTCCAGTCAGAAGAGAAGATAATCAGAAGTGGAATTACAGTAATGCAGAAATGTGGCTGTTTACCTAATCTGTCAAACAGTAAGGATGACTCCTGTGACCTCCCTGCGTAGAAGACACTTATTCAGGACAGCTCTAGCTTCTGGAGCTGTCTTACGAGTGAAGTGGAAATACCCAATTTTTAACGCTGCGTGATTGTCCTTGCACACCCGCAACACCATTCATGGTTGGCTCTGGGTTTTCCTTGGGCACTTGCATCTGCGCTCTGCAGAGTGAACACTTCGCAGGCTCTGAGGACCTTTCACTGCATCACTGGTAAAAGTTACAAATGAAAACGAATTGTGAAAGCAGTCTGGTTTTACACATCTGAACAGAGTAACATACTGGGTGTAAGGGCTAAGGATTATATCCCCAGCATTACATACAAGCCATGGCTTGTACTAAAAGCAGTGTGGTAGCCAAGTCACACGGAACAAGAAGCTGGTGAAAGGGATGGTTGCGTTTCATACCCGTAAGCAAGAAGGCAAGCTTAGCTACTGCAGAAAAGCTCACAGTTAGGAACAGATGGATAAATTACAGGCTGGGGCAGATAAAATTCCGTCACTTGTCTGCACAGGTATAGGATGGTCGTTACATCACTGTTGTTTCTCTGGGAGCTCTGGTACTTCTTTTCAAACTATTTAAATTCTCCATACTGGCTTTCCCTATATAAGACAACAAAGGGCTTTCAGCTGTCCTAGACAGGCCACATGCATTCTGTACCACTGATTTTCATGAGCATCCTCAGTAAAGTTGGATGTGTTTCTGGACAGCTCTTTCAGAGTAAGTTTGTAATCGGTGCCAGATTTGTCAGCACATAAGGAAACTCCTGACGGTTCTTTCAACCATGTGGCTTCAGCCTCAGCATTTGAGTGAGCTGAAATAAAAAGTGTTCTGCTGCTACCCTGCTGATTCAGTCCAGATTGAAAGAGAATGGGCTTTGGGTGCCGTTATGCTGCTGCTCTGTGCTGCGTTTCGTGTAGAAATACGAGTGAGAAGTTAAATTACTTGTACTTGTGAAATTCAGAAAAGCTTGTCACACTTGCCTCATGTTCGTGCTGTTGTAACCCACCTCTACTCTGCTGCCATAGCGCAGGAGCATGTGCTGCTCCTTTTCAGCTTGTTAGATATCAGTCTTTTCTGCCTTATTTTTAATCTTCTGTGGAAGAAATAACTTACCAACAAAACTGATCCCCAAACCTCAGAATTCAGCAAAATAACACTCTTGGAAGATACCATTAGCCATGTGTCGGTCTCGTACGAAGTCCTGGGAGCAGTTTAAGCTCAGTGACTTACAGCCCTGATGTGGAACAGGAGGTGGTGGGGGGCTGTGCATTTGACAGGTAAAAAGTGGGGAGGGTACACACCAAAAACGGGCTGTTATTGCTGGAATATTTCTTTCAAAGAGTGTAACCTGTCAAGCTGTGTCTTAAGGGGGACTGTTGGAGGGGAAGGTAAGGTGATGGATGCCACAGGTGGAAGAGTATTCACATCTTTGTGACCCGAGTTCTCCTGAACCACAAAATGTAATAAAGCACACTCAGATAAAACCAGTTTCTGTTAGAGATGTTCTTCAGCATAAGAAGTAGTGAGGTGAAAGAGCAACATCTGTGTTCTTCAGAGGGCTCGGGTGTACTGGGGATAGAGACACTAAGTCAATCAGCCAGCGGAAGAGGGAAGCTGCGATAGCCAAGTGAAAGGTTACTTAGGATGTCTGCTCCTCTGTGCTCATTCAGCTGCAATCTAAGCACGGTGTTCACTGGTGACACTGCCAAGTACATAATTCTGGTGTTAATTCACATTTTCATTCTACCCAGAGCAGGAGTTACAAGATTCTCCATAACCTGCCTTCTTAACTTTATTTTTTATTAATATACGTAGAAATAAAGCATGTCATAGTCGAAACAAAATGTATAAAGGAGGGCAAGATGGATTAGGAGGGATTTGTATTTGTTCTGCTGACAGCTGTTGGTTCCTGTAAGTTTCAGTTTGGGAGTTTAAAAACAACACATGCTTTCTGAGACAGGGAGCTTAGTTTCAGGTGAATAACTGCTGGTGAACAGAAAGGGCAGATAGATGCAGGCTACAGAGAGCCTGAGATGGTAATGCTGCTGGTTCCGACAGAAGGAGGCACATGAGATAAGCTGGCACTCGCTTACTGGTAGGAGCTCCTCTGGAGCTCAGTAATCCTTGCTCGTCTTCACTCCTTGTGTTGATGCCAACAAGCTTCTGGCTGAGCTTTCTGAAACAGCATTTTTGAGAGTTAATTTTTTCCTTCTTACAAAGACCATGGTAAAAAGAGGAGTCCAGGAATAGAAATGGAAAACAGCTGGTGTTGGGTGTGTGCTGTAAAGGATGGAAAACTGTGTAAAAAACGGGAATA
The DNA here is from genome assembly GCF_033783945.1 of Neopsephotus bourkii. NCBI lineage: Eukaryota > Metazoa > Chordata > Aves > Psittaciformes > Psittacidae > Neopsephotus > Neopsephotus bourkii. Next base: position 3,031,605 of record NW_026901456.1, on the reverse strand, counting down.
AATCCAGACATTACCTGTTGCATTTCCTTTTAGTTTATGTTGCAGGGTTTATTCTACTAACTACAAACTTTGTTGCATCCGTTTTCTGTGGAATAGTACCTTGAGCTCTCTGTGATTCCCAATTGGACTCCAGCCCTGTTCTGACTTTGCCTCTCCCTCTGTACCTCTCCTGCACGTGAGAACTCCTGTTGGTGGCCAGGTCAAATCTCAGGCATTTTAGCAGCTGATTCCATGGATGTTTGGAGTGGAGGAGGGAGTGAGGTGGCTTTAATAGAAGCCTGGGAAGCGTGACCTGTTAGGAAGGTGTTCTGTTGACAAAGCAAGACACTGAGCTGGGGATCAGGAAGATCTCTCACCTGTGCTGCAGCTTCTTCACAGAAGGAAGCCTTTGAATGAGTGATTAGTTACTGCCACTGCACTGTTAATTACCTGTAGCATGGCACAAACTGCTGCTTAAATACGATGTTTTCTTAACAGTGTGTAAGCCAGCCCAGGGAGCGTTGCAGGCTGCTCTCTTCCCCCCACACCACCAGTCGATTTTGGTGTTATGCATTTTATAGGACAAGTTCAGAATGCTTGGTTTTGAGATGATGAAAATGCCTTTTCTTTCGTCCTCTCCCCCCAGCCTGTGATTTCACTTGGCGTGTCTGTGTTTGTCTGTTTCAGGCACTCAAGGAGTTGCGCCCCCGCCACCAGCCCCCGTTGTTGGGTTGCAGACTCCATCCACTGGCCTCTTGGGTGCCCGGCCGGGTTTGATACCACTCCAGCGACCGCCCGGAATGCCACCCCCTCCTCTGCAGCGCTTTCCCCTGATGCCACCACGACACATGCCCCACCACATGATGCACAGAGGGCCCCCGCCGGGGCCAGGGGGCTTTGGGATGCCTCCCCCCCATGGAATGAAAACCCCCTTTCCACCACCCGGTCACTTTGTGAGACCTGGGGGGATGCCAGGAAGTGGGGCACCGGGTGGACCTGAGGAGAACAGAGATGGGCGGCAGTACAGGAATGACAGGCAGACATTCACGCCCAACAGAGACCAGGAAAGGTTTGGAAGGAGGTCTTACGGAAATCGGGTAGAAAACGATCGTGACCGCTACGGTAACCGCAACGACGAACGAGATCACGAGCGGCTCGGTAGTCGTGAGAGGCGGGAGTGGGGCCGGAGGAGCCCCGAGCGCGACAGACACAGAGACTTGGAGGACAGGAACAGGCGTTCCGGTGGCCATCGGGACAGGGAGAGGGATTCCAGAGACAGGGAGTCTCGCAGAGACAAGGAGGAAACGCGTGGGAAGGAAAAACAGGAGATGACTGACAGGGCAGACAGCGACAAAAACCACGAATCTCATGGCAGCAAAGTGGGAGACGCAGACATTGTTTCCAAACTCACTTCGGGAGACTCGGAACCCACGGGTGTAAAACCTGCGGAAGAGTTGACACCAGCGGCTACCTCATCCCTGGAACAGGCAGAAAAGGATCTGGGCTCAGTGTCGGAGGCTCCTCGCTAGGGACTGGAAGTTGTCGTGAGACGACAGTGACATTTGTTGGAGTGTAGAGCTTTAGGGTTGTACAGTCTGCTGTATTATATTTGCTTCTGCTGATCTCACAGCCCCGCGGTAGTTGGTGGGGAATTGTAAGCAATTTGATTGCTTCCCTTCTATTTAAAATAGCCACAGCGTAACACGAAATACTGAAGATATGATTAAACTATTACCCATTTTTGCTGTAACTTTTTTAAAGTTTTGACTTTAAAAAGTTTACAAATCAGAAGTAGAAGTGCTTTCTATTTTTTTTTTAATTTAAGAAAAGGTAACGGTGAAAGCTCCTCAAAACCATAGGAATGTGTTTTTAATAAACTCTATTTTCGTAACAAACTTTACCGTGTGCTATTCTTCCTACACTGCACTGACGTGGAAAAGGAGTGTTCAGCATCTTAAAGTTGGAACTGTTAATGCTGTACTGGAGTCTAAATTAGACTGTTCTGTTTGTATTTGTTAAAAGAAATACATCTGTTTGTGTAGCTATTCACAGAAGCAAATTTTTATTTGTAAGAAAGAGTCATCTTGGTTCTTAAGAGTGCTGTGTCTTAATGATCCTGCTTGACCAGAGTGGGTAGAAGTTGGAATTGAAGAGTCGACTGTTGAGTGTTTGCAATGCAATCAGGGGTTTTTCATTTGTTTTATTTCCCTCCCCGCTCCCAGCTGGTTCTGTGGTCAGTGTTGCCCTAATTTGCTTTGGTTTAAAAAGCGGACACCTCTGCTATGTGGTTACCTGTGTGCGTGGTGGGCTGGGCAGCAGCTGGTGGACTTGGTACTCACCGGTGCTTCTGTGCTAGCGGGGTGAAAGGGATATCAAAAGGGCACCAAACCCCACTATAAAATGCTAAACTTTGTTTTTTCCAAGTGGGGCTGGTGTGCATGGGGATGTAAAAATGCCACTCTTCGTTCAGGCAGATGCGGGTTGTTGCCTGTGTGAGCGCTGCCTGCCTCCTGTAGCCCCACACCAGGTAGGTGTGAAACCTCTGCCCGCCTGGTGCTGCTGTACCCGCCCAGCTGATGGACACATGAGGAGAGCGCTTTCCTGCCTGTGTTTGGATTCACCATTGCCTCACGAGATCACCCCAGTCACGCTGTCAGGTTTGGAGAGGGTGAACCCTGGTTCTGGGTGGTCAGAGCCCTCACACCACTCGGCCATGAGCTGCGCCGGCGGCGCTGGCCCTGCGGTTGGAGCTTGGTTAACTCTGGAAGCATAGTGGAAAAGGTGTACGAATCCTGTGCGTATTTAATTTGGGTTTGTTTTTTTTTCCTCCTTGATACTGCTAGAGCTGTGTTTGACTTTTAAAGTTGGTGTTTTCCCCTAAGTAAGTGAAGGGCAGCTGCTTTCTTACAGTTTTCAGAGCTGCTCCACAGCAGAGGGAATTTTTCTGGGGGAGGGAGGGGGAGGGAAGGGGAGCAAATGTGGAGCCATGGACTGGGGAAAGGACATCTATTTTTATGTTCTTGCAATAGCAGAATAAAGAGAGAAAAAACCTGTTTACACACTTGTACTGAACTCAACTGTCATGTGTTCCAACTTGTGTCCTTCATGTGTTCCATGCTGGGCCAGCAGAACTATCTGCCTGCAAAGCCAGACATTCACATCTCTGACTTAACACTTGGTAAAAACCACCATAGTTCTGTAAGGAGGTAGGAGTGTTTTAACTAAAAGACTTCAGAGTGAAAGAGACAGAGGCTTATCCACAGAAATGCCACCTCAGCGTCTCCATTTCCTGTATTAGGAGAGTTTGAAAGCAAAGCCTAGGAAAACCTTGGGTGTCCTTTGCAGAACAGTTTCTTACCACCTTCTGAAGCAGCAAGTGTACAATAAACCTACTCGCAAGGAAGCATCACCATTGGAACTGCACCTTAGGCTTCTACACTACCACATTTCTGACTTTAAAACAAGCCATGCCAGAAGTTGGTACATGAAGATGAATCAGTTCAGTGCCAGCACCCATTACCGATAGGCAACACAGCATTGGTAATTAACAGAAGCCTATGCCTGCTGGTTACACCAACTCACACATAAACCAAGCATTAACTTGTACATCTTCCAAGAGCACACTGACTTCAAGGCTAGCAGGCTGTCACACTTAGCCTGCCAAGAGGAAACAGGTTTGAAAGCAGAGACTGGCACATACCAGGCTTTGAAAGCACCAAAGTTCAGTGCCAGAATGGCCAGGAGAGGAAAGGCAAACTGCAGAGCTGCCACCACCCTCATGCCACTGCAGCTCAATCTACAGCTCCCAAGTACTGTTTTTTCCCCTCAGGGAAAGGGAGGACACTGTAAAACCATCCTCCAAGCTGTAACGAGGCGAGGGTGGTGGTTATGGGTGTTACATGTGCAGCACCCCAATGCTGGAGAGGAAGGTGCAGTGATGCTTAGTTCTGCTGCAGCAGCTGAATCAGAGCACAAACTACATCATAGGAACAGAAGTTAACAGAGCCTGCAGCAAATCTAAGTAAGCTTAATGTGATTTTACAGTACTCTACTACCAAAAGCCATTTCACATGTAATATGCTACACTGGAATCTAGGCATCTAGACTACAGCCAACTGCTGTTATAGGTCTTCCTTAAAATTAGTAGCTTTCTCTAATACTTGGAAATAGATTTAAGGGCTACATATAAGGAAATAACAAAAGCTGGCACCAGTGTGCAGGAAATACACTGCTGCAGAGCTTTATGAAATTAAATACAGAATATGTGGCTATGTACACCCTTTTAAAGGGTGCCTGTTCCACACTAGGTATCTGCACTGCTTGGAGACTTGTTGGCTCCACCAACCCCTCCACACAGCCCACCACTACCCAGCACTGCCAGGGGCACAGACACACAAGGACACACACTGAAGCCAGATCACCTTATATGCTGCTCACAGCTTCCCCACCACAGGAGTACACACACTTCACAAGCACACTGGATTGTCCCAAGCAGAAATACCTTCTTGATGTGAAATGCAAAGCTGCAGTTGTCCTCAGGTACATAAAACCCCGGGGTTAACGCTGGCTGTCAGCACCTCCCTGGGAGCTGCTGGTGTTCAGCAGGTAACTATGGGCCTGCTTTTCCCTGTTAGCAAGTCAGTAGGTATAGCTGTGCTAGTTAGCTTTTCTTTTTTTACAGACAGCAAGACCAAGGTGTATTTGCCCAGAAAGTTTATTACACAAGTTCGAAACCTACAGATGCTGCAACTCTGCCAGGATGAAGTCCCAATGCAGATACAGTAACTCCTGCTCTTCAGTAACCTTGCCAAAGCTCCTAGGGCTAATCCTCCAAATCACACAGTACAGTGGAGGTTCTGGTGTTCACAACATGCCCACTACCACACACCTCCCATTTCAAAGAGCAGGAATTCCAGTGAGTCAATTTGTACTTAATGGTTACATCAGATGCTTCAGTAGAAAACTACAGAGACATTCCATCAGGGTCACTTTAATTGCAATATACATCATACAAAATTAAGTCAGTCTTCACCAGTTTAAGTGATACTCAGAATGCAAAGTAGTAATGATATTAAGTGATACATCTTTTGCATGAGAAAGGGCAAGTACAGCATTTGCAACGAAATACAGCCCATTCACCACTAACATCTGAAACATTTCAGGTACAACACTTAGCTCTTGGCTATTCCGATGACACCACAAGCTAAACGGGGTCCAGCATTTCCAGTCAATTTGCTCTCATTATCTCCCCCTCTACCCAGATCATCGCATTTTTCGTGGACCTGGAAGAGAATTGAAGATACCTTAGTTCATGTTACTGCAGAACTAATGAACATTTTTCACTACTTGCACTAGTACTAGCAGTGACAAGCAGTTTTGCCAGCTATCAGGGTGTTACAAAGGAGAAAAAGCCTATTGTAATTACTTATTCTTGAATGCCAAATTGATGCTCATGCCAAAAACCTAAGACTAGGCTTGCCTAAAAAGATGACTTGCCTTCAGCTGAATTTGTTTCAGGTGGAAGTCACCAAACCCCTGTATTTCAAAGAGCTAGCAGCAGCCCCAAAGCAAACCTGGATTTGACATTCACCTTCACAACACAAGGCCACATCACCCCACGTGCTGCACTCCAGAACCTCCCCTCCCCTCAGCCCTCACCTGCGTGATGCAGAAGCGAGCACAGCAGCAACCTCAGCACACACTGGCATCCAAACAGAAGCAAGACTGACAAAAACAAGCCAATGCACACAGCCTCTACCAGCCTCCTTCCCAGGAGGGCCATGGCACAAGTTACACCAGCAGTCACCAGACCAGGTTGTCCTGCTGGACCCTTGCCATGACTTTCAGTGACAGCACTTATGCCAGGGCCTCCCTCAAGTCAGACTGCTTTAGTCACAGCTGAAGAGGTGAAGTTAAATGGGGAGGAACAACTCTGGAGGCAGGCAGGAAGTTATGATCTCACAGCAGTGAAGTGCCACACTAACTAATCCACAGAGGACTTTCAGGCAAGGTTTTGAATAACTCCCTGCCTTGGAAATCTTGCAGTGCAAGTTCTGTAACATACACCAGGGAAACACCTCCAGCATCAAAAAGTCTCCATTTAATGTCAAGACTCCTCTACAGTTCCATAAAGCAGTAGGCAAATAAGTACCCAAGTAGTAAGCAAGTAGTGATACAAGTAGGCACCAAGACACTTACCACCATGGTACGTCCCACGATGCTATGTGGTCCACTAAGAGAAATGATGGAATCTTCTATTGCCACTTCTGCTACTCCTCCTTTAGCAGTCACATTGCCAAGGTCTCCCACATGCCTACACAAAGATGCAGAGAGACTCACTGAAAACTTCATTGAAGGCTTTTCTGCATGCTGGCCAGGACAACGCAATACCCATAGTTCTTACATTCAAATACTCCACCATCTTACCTTGAACAGTACTATGTCCTCACTTACCATCACCAGCCAAACTTTAACATTCCCAGGTGCAGGTTATACCTAGGACTAAATTTTAATTGTCCCTTGAAAATCAAGGAGTTTATAGCATACAGTTCATCAACTTTGGGGAAAGGAATGCCACCACTCCTGCATGTACAAGGCTTGGTGTAAGCACTGCCACTGGTCTTTAGAAATAAACCTCTTAAGAGCCCTTAATGTCTATCACAAATCAGCTATTCCACAAGCAGCTGCAGGCTTTAGGTTTAAACAGGACAGTAAAAGCAGTTGTCAAGTGACAGGTCAAAGTGGAGGCATCAAGTGCTAGCAGTTCTAATGAAGAGCAGTGATGACTGGCTGAGTTTGCTTCACATTTTCCCTACACACTTGGCATTATGCTCTACCACAGGTTTTTTATCAGCACTAGATCTCCACTGGGACTTCCTTTAAGAATTAAGCCTGAAGCAGTTCAGTTTTCACTGCACTTCAGGACATTCCAGTGTCTTATTTCCTACAGATTTGTGCCAAGCAAAGCACCCACTCAAATGGCAGGTTGGTGATGTTCTGCAAGATTCTTCTATCCAGATGCAGAACATGGAATACCAGCTTGTTTCCAACACTCCACAGGCCTGCAGGATGACCAGTTCAGACAGCTGCATGCTGACTGCCAGCTCCTTAAGACAGCATAGTACCAATTTGGTATTTGTAACCAAGACCTATAAAATCAGGCCAAGGGCAGTTTTCCCTTTAGTAATTTGCTTGCTTTAAGCTTCTGGGAAGCTTCAGTCCAATTGTTTGAACTCCACACTAGTAAAAAGCATGATCTAGTTCTCACACCCTCCTAATGAGCTCCCCAGCCCACAGCTGCCTGAGCAGGCAGGTTACACCAGAAGCAGCATTTGACACAGCAGAAGCCACAGTGTTCATGCAATTATGACCTTCAGCCCCAGGGCAGTTGGCTAGCACTGAAGTCCTCGAACACACCATTTTATGCTGCTATCATCCACACAGCTGGCCACCAGCCAGCTTCCTTGGTCTGGCATGCAACAGATAACTCCAGTATGAACTTACCAGTCACAGAAAGTGCAGTTATGGACATAAATTGAGCCTTTAAAGACCAATCACAATACCACACTGGTCTCAGTGCTAGTCCAGACTCCCCCTGTGCAAGACCAGCCTTTCACACTTGCTCCTAGCTCCAGTCACTACCACATTGGTCATCAGCAGCCCCTTCTAGTCTCCAAACCCACTGAGCATACTGTTTAAAACAGACACCAGGTCTCAAACATGTTAAGGGTTCCCTGAAGATAAATGGATTATGAAAACCGCCTCCAGGGGAAGAGCCTGGTCTCAGCTCCCACTGAGGTATAAGCATCAGACTCTGTACTGACAGGTTGCACAGCCTCAGGGGTACATACTGCAGGCAGTACAGCACCTAAGCTAACAGGCTAAGAACAGCCCAGCACACCCAATGAAAACCACCATGCCCAGGCACACACAGCTTTGTGTGCATCTTGCAGTTTCCCCTGCAGCCCCAGCACCTTCTACTGACGAACCGGATCCACCACATGACAAGCCTGCACACAAGCTCAGCAACTGAATTTAGTGCCCCCATTTCAGGGCCAGCTTTTGACAACAGAAGCAAATTGCCACTGATTACAGAAGGCTTTAACACATGAATGCCGTGCACTAACATGCTGGGGAACTTTTATATTGCCTCTTCTCCTCAAGCTACGACAAAACCAAGAATATATCCCAAAGACTACACTTTGCACATACTCTTGGAGCAAGGTACCTAACTAATCAGTGTAGATTTATCAGAGCCTTTGTCAAATGACCCTAGAAGTCCTGCAATATTCTTCTGGTATTGTCCTAGCATTGTTTATGAAGTGGCTTCCCAAGCACAATGTAGCACTTGGATGGCTGCTGCAGGGAACAGCCCAGGCACATTAAACTCACCTTTCTGCATCACTTGGTCCACCATGTTGCTTGCCTTCAGGATTGAAGTGAGGGCCTGCACTGGTACATCCTGAAACAGAACACAGGCACCAAAATTAGCTTTTTTGCAGTATCCAGTTTAAATCCGTTGCTCACACACTAATGTGTATAGCCAGAAGCCATGAAGTCACCCACTCCCCTGTTAGATGTTCTAAACCTCTAGAGGTGAGTAACCTACTACAGATTTATAAGTTCACTAAAGTAAGATTACTCCTTCTAGAACACTCAGGGCTCAGCTGAAAGCTTTCTTATTTATTAACATTAGGCTATCAAAGCATTTAGGTTAGTGCTTGATGTGTGAGATCCTGAACACCAGCCTAAACACATTCAAAGTATTAAATAGGATGTGTCCCTATTTCTTAACACAGATTTACAGTCATGAGACCCAAGTAGACTTCTAGCAGTTGCTGCTGCAACACTAGAAGAAACTCTTTAAACCTGAGCTATCACATAACAGATGTAACTCAAAAGCTGGAGTACACATCTTACCATTTGTATTGTCACCAAATTCATGGACATGGAAGCCATGGTCTCCATCAGCCAAGCCACTGATTTTTCCAGTAACTTTCACTGGTCCATTCCCCTTTAATAGAAAGGGTTTGTTATCAACAAACAGCTACAGCGTTAAATAGCCTTGTATCAAATGAAGCTTCTAGTCAACAGAAAGCACTAGGGACTTCTCTACAGATTCAGCTACAAAGATACTAACAATTACATTAACTGATTCTATATGCCAATACAGTATTTCACAGAATGCCTGCATTTATTTAGCTGCCTGACGTGTATTATGCAACAATAAACGAAAGGAATGCCTTTTATCACATTGTTTGCTTTTAAGAATAATCATGTACTTCCACTTGCAGGCACAAGTAACCCTGCACTCATTCCTCCTTTACAGATACAGTACTGCCCACATAAAACCCCAAATTCTCTACTAAGTATAAACGGATGTTAAACGACAGTATGAAGGAGCTCAGGCCACTTAGCAATTAGAGCTCCGTTAAGCCCCACTCTTAGCGTGTCAAAACAAGCTTTACAGTAGGACTAACGCCGGCTCCAGCACTTAGTCCAGCGGCACACCCCCGGGCAGGGTGGAAGCCAGCCATCCCCCTTCAGCCCTCCCTTTACGGTGCCCGGGTCGCCCAGCACCGGCCGGGCCCATCCCCCGGCGCACCCAGGGACTCGACAGCAGCGGTCCCTCCTAGCGCTGCAACGGTGCGGGGCCACAGCCCAGGCCAAGCCCGCCCAGCGCAGGTCCACCGGCGGGAAGGAGAAGGGGGGAGGGAGGAAGAACCGCGCCGCCCGCGCTGCATCGTGACTCAGCAGTACGGCCAAGACGAGCCCCCAGGGGAGGTGCAGAGCGACCGGGTCGCACCCGCCGCCGCCGCCAGCCCTTGCCTGCTGCTGGAAGTGGATGACGCCCTGCACGGGGCCGTCTCCCTTCATCACGCACACAGCCTTCAGCGTCGCCATGTTCCCGAAGCGGGCGGCACACAAAACAGACCCTCTACACCGTGCGCAAGAGCTATGGGTCCGCCCCCCACGCCGCCTTTATATAGGGCGGTGCGTCAGGACCTCGGCCAATCGAGGCACGCTCCCTGGCCTCTTTGCGCCATTATTACAACGGGCTCGGCCAATTGAGAGGGATGAGTCGCGACAGTGCGCAGGTGCGGGCCAATCGGCGTCACGCGCTTCTGAGCCAATGGTGGGTGAGCCCCACTCATTCGCCCGCCTCCGCGAATGGGGGCGTTGTGTAACGGAGCCTGTGGTGGGGGTGGTGGTGTCAGGGAAGGGGCAGCGGGAGCCAGTGCCGCCGCCGTAGGGGCACTTCCGAAGAGGGCTCTCCCTGGCCCGGGCAGGCTGGACCCCCCCGGGGGAGGAGGGGTCAGGCCCTGCGTTGTGGCTTGCTCCACGTTTTCTCTCGAGAGCCTGAGGGAATTTGCTGCTGCGTGTTACTTCGGCCCTGAGGAGACCTTGTGCTTTAAGCAACCTCACTTAAAAGCTTCCTCTCAAATCAGGCTTCAGTCCTCAGTTTTCTAATGTTATGAATCCCAGACATAAGCCCTTTATCTCTGGGAATGCCCTGAAGTACTGAGGTAGGAAGAAGCAGCAAACGTTTTTCGTCAGTGTCTTTGCATCTTTTGCCTTCCCCTGCGGGCCATTTTCTGGTATTCCTGTGACCGAGGTGTGTCACAACAAGAACTCCCTGAATCGCTTTGCATTTCAAAGCAGTTGCCCTGCCCGCCAGGTGTTCTATGCAGAAACCATCAACGTTATGATCTGAAGCTGGCGTTTGTTGCTCAGCTGCTGAGTTTATTCTTAGAGGCACCTTTGCGTGCAGGCTACCCACATTAGCAGGCTGGGGATGTAGTATGCAGCTTGGAGCTACGTTTAACATGGAAAGTGTCTTGACGTAGCCATGGATTGCTCCTTTTCTGAGGGATGTACAGGGGAGAGATGGCAGAGTAGATTCTTTACTGATAATGCTGGCAAACCTTGGACTCTGGTTAACACCAGACTTGGGGAGCGTACAGTTCTGCAGTTCTGTTCTAAGATCTGTGACCTTTGAATGTTTAAAGAATGAAAAAATGTATTTAATTAATTCCCTTTGCAAGCGCACATTGCTTGTTTTCCCGGTCTGTTATTGGTGGAGAAGTTAGAAGCACAAAACGATTTTACAGTACTTGGGACTTTATGTAACCTGTGTACATATATGACTGAGGTATAAACAACCTAAAGCCCAGGTGATTTTAAGTCATGTGGTTGTGAATGCCATAAGGTCAGGGAAGGAGGTACAGGGTTTGTTTCACACACCATAGCTTGGGGGATGGGTCATGACATGACTGAAACAAATAGGAATTTATTTGCTTGAATGCTGTATTTCTTTGCATGAGAAACAAAGAGTGGGGAAAAAACCCTCACATAAATACATGGAAACTATTTGAAAGACAGATAAATATTTGTAGTTTAATCCCTGAAAGAAGCCGAGGGAGAAGGAAAGCTGGGCAGCTTCCTGTCTAGGAAAACATCTTGGCGTTGTGAGTTGAACTCCCTAGAGCTTCCTTCCTAATATGCCTGGAGCGAAGAGACTGTAAATTACCTATGAGCAAATACGTCTGTGCTTATGGAACAACATGCAGCAGCACCCTGAGTGCTTGCTAGATCAAGAGGAAAGATTCCAGTGCTCCCAAGGTGAATCTTATTTGATTTAAAATGGCTTGTAAACTTGGAAGGATAGTACTGACTCATTTTGTTTTCAGTCATCTTTGGCTTCCCATATCGCTGTCTCTACTTGTCAGTGCCCTTTCATAAAGAGGGACCTCTTGAGTGTTGCATTATAGTGTTTTATTTTTTGGCCCATCTCCAGACCTGCCTGTGTTTGTGTCAGACAGGTTTATTCCTTCCTCCCTGGAAATAAGTTTGAGATCTGCCCTTTTTCATGCCTCTACATGAATGCTGGACAAATAAATGAATTAGAGCCAGATGCATCAGGCTCCTTAATATGTGAAGTGGAATAATGTAAGGTAATGATTTTGGAGGTTTATCACGTTAGGCTTCAGTGTCAGGTTACTTGTGAAGGTGCCCTGATGTGGTACCCTGAAGCTGATGGGGTAAGAAACAGCAGGGTGAAGAGGTCAGCTGTAGGAGGCTAAAGGAGAGATGTGAATTTCAAGGACTAATATGTAAGAGTTTGCATGGTGCATGGAGAAAGAGGTCAGTAATCTTATATGGGTCTTGGCTTAGAGTGTTTTCTATTATTCTTCTCTTTCACAAGTATGACAGAAATACAAAAGGATTAGTTTACGGGGTACTATTTCACATAAGTCTTATACAAGAAGCCAGGGAAAGGCTTTTGTTCTGTTTTCTTCCACATACTTCTTTGTAACTCATTTATTTTCTTAAATCTCACCAGTAAGTGAAAAAATCCACCCCAACGAAGCTGAACAGGGTGGTTGGTAGCAATACCTTATTTTATTATGTAGAGCGTCAGAGTCAAAGCAGAGAGGAAAACAGAAAAAAATGCAAGGTGTAATTACAAACTTCAATAGTAAGAACTACAGCAGGGCAGAGAACCTGGCAGGTATGAGGAAGAGTGGCACCTCTTGCAACCCTGGCACCTCTCGTTTGATATCCCCCTTCACCCCATATCCTGGTTCTGCCATCCCAACTTGGAAGAAGCCTAGAACTTGGGCCCTGTTGCAGCTTTAGAGGTAAACTGATGGTGAAGTGGGTTGATCTGAAGCCCAGAGTGTTGAAGCAAGTACAGGAGGGGCAAACTTGAGGCTGGGTGGACACACAGCATTGTCTGTCTTCCCTGTTCTGTAGTTGCCTGCAAAGCACGCACATCCCTTGTAGCACGGGAGTGAAGCAGCTTTTAGTATGGAGCAAAAGGGGTGCTCTTACTGCATAAGGGTAGACACACAGGGGTCACCGAAGAACACAGGTTCAAGACAGTCTTGGTTATTTCCTAATTTGCCAGCTTAAGGGGGCAGATGAAATAATGACAGTGTGATGTAGGTCAACAGAAATCTAATCTGTGCAGAGAGAAGCTAATAAACTTAAGCAAAATGTGTGAAAGTAAAAATCCCAAACCCTTATGTACTGAAAAATATGGCATATATCAAGCATAAAGGCCATGCAGTGCATTAACATGCTTTCTGATTGAGGTTGTGTATGGATTAAAAGAGAGGGAATTTTGAGGGTTGTGGTTCCCATAGCAACCATACCTCTGGCGCCTTGTGCAAATACATAGCATTTTGTACTTGTGGTGACTTATGGAAAAGTACACAGTGAAACTAAGGCTGCAGTGGTAAACATCCATCACTCCAGATTGCCTGAGTTTGTGTGCATAGGTGCTCACTCCTCAAGATCACTGTCCATAAATCTGCATGAATGTAATTTTTTATGTTTGTACTCTTACATTAAGAAAAGCAAATGGAAATAATACGAATTTTGAATAATAATCCTTCCTATAGGCCTGTTACAACCTTGGATGCATGTGTGTGGAGGGGAGGCTGCTGGTGAGGTAAGTACTGGTGTGCTCATCACAGCATGCAAGACAGCAGACAGCTGTCCCTCCTTTGCAAGCTGGTGTTCTAGTGACTGAGAATCCCAGCAGGGCTGGATCAGCAGTCCTTCCTCCTGCTCCTGGAGCACATCTTCGGCTGTTCTTAACCCATTTTTCCAGCTCAGCATCTGGGTGTTCTACATGTACCTCCTTTTAAACTAGCATTGCTCCATCAGCCTCAGGGCATACACTCCCCACCTGCAGCAGTTTATTTGTGCACTTGGGTGACAGGCAGAGAGGCACAGCTGCAACCAGCAGCCACAGAACATGGCAAACCTAGTCTGCACCCCTCCTGCGGCAGCTCCCCACAGCCCCCACCTCCTGCCGCTTCTGGGGAAGCTGGGCAGAAGGGCTGGGGCAAGCCCTGGTGCTGCCTGCTGCAGCTGGACTCACCGGAGCAAACATGAAGCCCAGAGGGTTTGGGTTTCTGCTCCCAGGGGAGCTCAGGGCTGTCGGCATGGCCAGTGAAGGGCAGACCAAAGTCCCAATGAGTCCTCCACCCTGTTTCTGGTGTTGAGTAGCTCTTGGGGCTGCACCAGCAGAGCTCCCTGGCGTGAGGCCAGGCTCTTGGCCAGCCCTATGCTAAGCGCAAGAGCAGCTCGAGCTTGGCATTGTGGCCAGCACTTATCGGGCACTGGCACTGGCAGGAAGAAAATGGGTGCACGCATGTTTAAAGGTACTCAGTGGTGCAGGGAGCAGAGCCGGGATGACAGAGCAAAGCACACTTTGGGTAACTGGGGATTGAAGTTGTTGTGGAAAAGGGAAAACATTACCTTTGAAACCGGTCCAAGACAGGTTTGTGCAGAAAGCTTATCTGAAAGATTTTTTCAAATCAGAGAATCTGAAAACATTTATGCATTCAGGAATGGGGTTGGTTTTGTCCACTGAAGGGCATCCAAATGAATGCAAGCAAAACATTGTGTGTTTATAAATATGTATTAGGAAAATATGTTTAAAATATCAACTAGGACAAAACTAGAAAAAGTTTAAAGAAAGCCTTTTCATATATATAGATGTTCATATATAATAACCTAATAAGGATTTAATTCACAGCAGAGAAAAAGAAAAGCTTATTCTTAGCTTTTTAGTAGATTTTCATTTGCTGAAGTCTTTATAGTTGTAACTAAACTCCTAATATCACGTGATAAGTTGCTTTGCAAATCCCAACCTTACATAAGCGTATGCTAGAGGTAACTTCCCATGTGGTTTCATTTGGATATACTTTTCAGCATTCCCTGACACAAAGTATTCTTCATTCTCTCTTGAGTACTTACCACACTTACATTTCAGTAGTACAGCAGGTGTCAGGGCACCACCGGATGAGGTGGTTTGTTGGTTTGTTTTTGTTGGGGTTTTTTGCTTAGCTTAGCTGTGTTGGGTAAGGGTGGAGATGGAATCATTTGCTTCAGTACAAAACCACAGTGAAAATGCTAATTAATGTGCAATTAGAGAATACCTAAATCATGAGCCCATTTCTGCAGTGGGAAATCAAGAGTGCCAAACAGAATACATGTGGGCAGGTCTTCAGTGTAATAAAGTTGTGTTTTTATTTGGATTTTTAAACACACGATTTCTTCTCTGGGGACGCTGGGAGGTTGGGGAGTGGACAAGTTCTTTCATGAGCAATAAGCAAAACTCAGCTTGGGTTTGTACAACTGTCAATGAAACGAGGTGCTGCTTTAATGCAAGCAGTTAATAAGTGGGAATACAGCTGCAAAACGCGTCAGCCAGGTATTGTAATGCAATTTCCACAGCACCGTGTACTTAATATTTATTAACAGATTGACACTTGGCATCTGTTAGGAATTTTTTTCCATAGGTCAGCAGACATCTCCAGCCTTGCCAAAAGGACAAAGGGCATCACAAGAAAAAGGCTGCAGGCTTTGCACCCATCATGCACGCTGGGAACCGTCGTCCCTCTGGATTTGTGTGATCTGGAATGCTGCCTTAAAACGTGGCTAGAGCAGATATGCAAGTCCCCAGTCAGGACTCGGGCACTGGGACTGTTGGTTTTGGTGAACAGAACAGATAGGACCCTTCCACATTCAGTTTTAAGCATTGAGAGACCTTTAAAAGCCTGCCTGTAGGTGTCTGCCAGGGCCAGGCTTTGTCGCTGTTCTGGAACAGGCTGCAGCACCCACTGAAGCCTGCGTCTGCACTGAACCGTGTCCAGCCCTGCCGGCACGCTCCCAGCTTGTCAGCACTGAGGACTCTGAATGGGCACGTGGGCCTGGTGGGACAGTCCCCATGCCTTTCTAGAACTGGAGTAATTTAAACCTCCTAACGATCCCTGGCAGGCAGCCACTGCATCACATGCCTGAGAGCCACTCACTATGCCAGGGCATCCGTGACTCTGGAGAGAACGGGGTTACAGCACCCAGCTGCTGGAGAGCCTCACCGCTTCCTGACTTCATGGGTAGTTATTCCCTAATCCACTTCTGTCACTATGATCCAAGCTAATTTGCACACTTTTAATAGGAGGGATTTTGTAGCCAGAATCACTCTGACATAATGCTGTTAAGGAGCAGCTCCATGTGTAACTATGCTGGGAAGTCTGAGAGGGACAACAGCAACCTTTGCTCAGGGCAGATTGAAGGAGTGTCTTGGCATGAGTGGGTGCAATGCAGCCCCCACTGTGGTGTGCCAGATACCTCTTCAGAGCTAGATCCTCACCATGAATGTTCATCGCAGCCTTAGTTGATGCCCCTCTTGTGAACAACTGGGCCAGCCATCTTACACAAAATAATTCTTGTGCCTGTTTTTCAGAGCATCCCAGCTGCCACCAGTGAGTGCCAGTCATGGCATTGGTATCAGGGCACGCACCAGAGATGTGTGTGCAGGAACAAGCTATCCTGCAGAGGTGTAATGATCAACAGCAACCCATTTGCTTCAGGATGTGGAAGGCCATTTCCATGTCACTAGCTCTGAATGTGCAATTTTCATGCTCTCTGGGCCCCTCTCTCATTTCAGCCGTGAGTGGGCATTGCTCCCTGGCAGCCTTGTCTTCTGGTGGTGCCCAGTACCCACCAGCCGGGGTTACCACAGCTCAGAGCTGTCCTGCCACTGGGAGTTGTTCAGAGCCATCTGCTGCCTAGTTTCCCCTGGAACAGTTGGCTTTTTGTGACATCCTGAGCATCGTGACTGTATTCTGGAGAAATGATGATTGCAGCATCTATTCCCAGGTCACTGCAGGGACACTTGTCTTCACCCTGCCATCTGCAGGAGGAACAATCACTGCCACTGTGGTTGGTTTGCTCCACTATGCTCAATTTGTGCATAACCATGCAAGCTGCATCGCCTATGTGCTCAATGCCCTCATGTTTCTGATCAACATCTCTGTTGTGATCTTGGTTATGACTGATGTGTGTGGTGGAGGCAGCACCTCTGCAGAGTTTCCAGGTCATATATCCCAATTGTCCTTGTCTGAGTAGCTGAGGGCCTGTGGGTGTACCTCTAAGATAGTTTGTTGCCAGCACAGAAGGCCTTATTTGAATGCCCAGGACCTGCTGTACACCTGGGGATAGTGGGGGAGCCATTAGCCTACCCGTTCAGGTCCATCCGTGTGTAGAGCATGGCCTCAGCCCACATCAGCACTCATCACAGAGGGATCATCTCTGTGCTGGTCAGTGAGTCATGTGCTTTATGGGTATCTCTGCACATACCATCCTTGCTCTGGTTTGACTGTGGGACCCTCAGCTCCTCTCTCTTTTAAGCCACCATCCTGTTTCTTTACTGAGTTTTCTCATTGCTTTCACCTAGCAAACCCCTGCACACCAAACTCTGTGCCAGGCAGCCCAGGGTAAGACACCTCAACCCTGGGGGGCCACGAAATAAAAATTAAATGTTTTCTGTCTGAAAGAACTCCCCACACTTGATCACCTTTCTCCCTTCTTCCCTTGCTCTGGAAGCAGGAGGTGATGTCCTGTAGGGCTCTGCTAGCACCCTGCTGTGAGCCCCACAAAACAAATGCTTGAACAGATGCACAAAGATATCCTGGCAATGTTTCGTGATCCTGCAGCTCTGCCTGCTCTATCTCAGCAGACGTGGGAGAGGAGCAGATGAGAGCAGGATGCAGATGACTGTGATTCGGCTGTGGTTAGCTAATTGGGCTTTTGGAGGATGTAGCAGTAGGTGCTAGGCTAATCTTGCCAATACAAGCCATTACATCTATAGCTTTCTCCTTGCCTCCTGCCAGCCAGCACTGAGCGTTCCTGTTGCACCTAGCTGCGAGGGTGGTGAGATACTGGCACAGGTTGCCCAGAGGAGCGGTGGATGCCCCATCCCTGGCAGTGTTTGAAGGCCAGGTTGGATGGGGCTTTGAGTGACCTGGTCTGGTGGAAGGCATCCCTGCCCATGGCAGGGGGTTGGAGCTAAATGATCTTTAAGGTCCCTTCCAACCCAAACCACTCCATAATTCTATGGTACATGAACTACGTAGAAGCAACAGTGTGTGACAGTGTAACACACTATTGCAGAAACAAAGTCAGTTTTGCTGTGTACCCCAAATTCACTGTAATACATTTCACCCATGGCTCTTGGTTGAACATACTCAGTAAAAGTACTGTAAAAAGGCAGGACAGCTTATTGTATCAGGTGCATGAAGAAAGATCAGATACAGACTCAGCAGCATGTACAACATTTATGGGAATCACTTCACAGAGTTGAAGCTTTAGATGGTACTTTCTAAAGAGAACAGAGGTGGGAAAAAAAAAAAAGAGTTTTAAGTAAGCTGGATACAACCTATGTATGGTTTCTGACACTTTTTCAGTATAAGCCTGGGCTCTGATGAGACCAAGTGCAAAATCCAGCTATGTGAATGATTGTAAACAGTGTGCAGGGGAAGAGTTTAGAGTCGGTGTTTGTTCCAGTCAATTCAGGGTGTATTAGCGATGGAAAGTGTGTTAGTGTGTGTGAGCCACTGGATGGCATTAGTGGTCCAGGTTTCGTTTGTCAGACTTACCTTCTGCAGTACTTCTACTCTGTTAAAATACTGGAAAATCTGTAGTAGCTAGAAGTACAGTAACCAGACACATTGGTTATTTTATACATACACGCGACTGCTCCTGCCCTCCCTCATGTAAATATTACCATTTTAATCCTTCTTTAGGAAACCCAGAGGTGACAAGACATTCCTGCAGCACCGTATTAACCAGCAGGCTAACTACCAGCTTCCCTGATATGGCCCTGATCTTCTGCAGCCCATCTGATCCCATTGCTGGGCACTTGCTTTTTATCAGGGTTTGGTTCAGGCAGGCCCTGTGCAAGTTGATGGTGTCAGTCCCTGGAACACTAGCTCTTCAGAGAAAGTCCTCTGCGGAGAACGCCTGTACCTATCTGCCAGGCATTCTGGTCCAGGGACTGTGAAAAACCTAAGGCTGGCTGAGCCAGGCAAGGTTTTATAAGTCATGCTTGATTTCCTGTTGGTGCATAGATAAGACTGCTTTGATTAAAATAAGACCTAAAAAGAACATTCTGAGAAGATGGTCCTTGCTCCATTAAGCAAGAGCTGTGGTGGTAGGCTCCGTATTGCCTTCCTCCAAGTATAACCCTTTAACCAGCCAACATGCTTCATGTCTAATCCTGTTTTATGTGGCTTCAGACCATCCAGCAAAAGCAAGACTTGGCTAAAACCTAATAGTCTTTTGGGTATGCTTGATAACATGAAGATTTGTGGGTAAGGGGTCTGAGGAAGCACAGGGAAGAAATGATGTAGGATTATCAGCTCAACAAAAATACATTTCCCCTTTTTAAATTAGGTTTGTAATTTGAAAACCTTGATTAATCTTTGGCTGTATGACAATATAAACTGGAAAAAAAACCCCACAGTGCCTGGGGAGGGAAGCTGGTAGTTTTCTGGAAAAGAGAACCTGTCTCACATGGGTTGGAAACAACTAGTCTGAAAAGAGATCAGAAATCCTTCACGTTTGTACAAATGATTGCTCTAATTCCTCTGGGGACACAGAGGAGATTTTTATACGGCATCTTACATCAAACTGTAATAAAACCAAGAGGACTTGCTTGCGGGGTAAAAAAACCCCATCCATTGTGGAACACAGAACCGGTCTGTCATGTTCACGTGGTCTGTCTGCTGTAGAAGGATTTTAAAATGAATGGCTCAGAGATACTTTGT
The DNA here is from genome assembly GCF_033783945.1 of Neopsephotus bourkii. Classification (NCBI taxonomy): domain Eukaryota; kingdom Metazoa; phylum Chordata; class Aves; order Psittaciformes; family Psittacidae; genus Neopsephotus; species Neopsephotus bourkii. Next base: position 3,011,998 of record NW_026901456.1, on the reverse strand, counting down.
GAGTTTTCTAATACTGCAAAAATCGTGTAATGTCAACAGCTTTGGTAAAAATCACAGGATGTGATCTCTTGCCTTTTGGCAACACATAGGACCTCACCAGGACAGAGAGAGGTGGGAAACATGGCAACCCCACGTAACAGAAGCCCCCTTGTATGCATGAGATGGAAATACCAATGTAGGCAACACCTGGCTCCTTTAACAAACCATTTCCTGATTACACAGACCACTGCACAATTCACCCTGCTTCAGAAATGAAAGCAAAATGCAGGTGAGCTAATCCCATAACAGGATTTTGTACAAAAAGGGTGCAGGGGCAGTGCTGGCACCCCCTTAGCATTGCTGGGGATTACTTCCATGAGGAGCCTCCAAGTTTTTTGTTTCCTCCTCTCTACTTGCTCAGCCCCAAACCCTGTGAGAGCAGTGCTTATTGCTGGGCATATGTTCTACTCTTGGCACAGAGCCACTGTGTTCCCTCCACTTCCAGAACAGACACAGACTGTATTTTGTCCATGTATACAGAAAACAAGCACCCATCATGGAGAGGACATTTGCTGGAATTAGAGGGTAGAGTGACTTATTACCTGGGGGTTGAGGGTTGAGTTATGGGAGGACAGCAAAAGCACTTGTGTAAATAGAAATAAGGGAACTAATAAACACAAATCAATAGGCACAAGCATTCAACAACACCTAACACCCTCTGGTCCCCTCTGAGGTGGGATCTAACATCCATCACAGCACACAATGGCAAGATGTATGTGTATATTCTCAGCTCAGGAAATTCTGGACGCCTCAGCTGTCCAAGACTGCACCAGCGAATTTGCCTACATCAGAGCATCTCAGAGGCTTAGGGTCCAAGCAGAAAACTCAAAAGAGCCAGAATTAACAAAAGTCCAAGAGTTGTTTAAAACTGTTCCATCTTGACATCATTCTGGATTGTGCATCTCCAGAGAAGCCATCTCAGATTCTGGTTTTACCTGCTTTCTGTTCCCCCCCCCTGCCAAGTCTGACAGAACATATTTTGGCTTGTGAGAATCCTTGCATGTGTCCTGGGTTCAGCAGTAGCAGTCATTTTTTCTCCTTCATAGTAGCTAGTGCAGTGCTGTGTTTTTGACTTTTTCAGCCTGGAACAATGCTGATAACACTCATGTTTTTAGTTGTTGCTAAGTAATGATTACTACGATCAAAGACTTTCTTGGTCTCATGCTCTGCTGAGGAGGGGAAGCTGGGAGGAAGCAGAGACAGGACCCCTGACCCAATCTAACCAAAGGGGTATTCCATACCACAGCATGTCATGCCTACTATATAAACTGGGGGCAGTTACTCAGAAGGGCTAGATTGCTGCTTGGGTCGGGCTGGGTACTGGTCGGCAGGTGGTGAGCTGTTGTATTCTCTTCCCTTGTTATTTCCCTTATCATTATTATTATTGGTGGTGGCAGCAGTGATTTGTGTTATACCTTAGTTACTGGACTGCTCTTATCTCAACCCGTGGGAGTTATATTCTTTTGATTCTCCTTCCCATACCTCTGGGAGCAGGGGAAGGAAGAAGCAGGGGAGTGAGTGAGCAGCTGCGTGGTTCTGAGTTACTGGCTGGGTTTAAACCACGACAGCAGGGTATCAGTTTTGTCCCTAGCTCCTCAAGAAGACAGAATGTGTGTCTGCACTTGCTGAGTAAGAGAAAACCAGGGTGTAAGTCCATTCCTGATTATCTGTACTAACTGTCAGGTCAGTATTTTAGATCATTTCATCAGCCCCTCCAGGGTATGTCTGCTGATGTCTGCCAACAGAGCAGGCTAGCTTCTAGCCACGCACAGGGAATGTGCTGTTTAGCTGTTAAGCTAGGAACTGGTACTTGCTTTTCTTTCATCCAGCAGCACAAGAATAGCCCAAGGTGACAGCGAAGACTTTGGGACCTTCTTCCCTTCCAGGGGCAGAGCCACCCGTGCAGGGTTTGTGGTGGGCTTTCCTGCCAATGAGACATGACATGAGTCAAAGCCTCTACCCCAGGGTCAGAGCAGCAGTCCTCTTCCAAGTCGCTGTAAACGATAAATCTCTTCCTTCCTTCTGCTAGCATGTGTTCAAAGCTGAGTTATCGATGGAGAACCAACCCAGTGCTTTCCCACAGTGGCCAAGGGTCACCAATTTTTATGAGACATGTATGCAAGGAGTTACCTCTTCTGTCACCTCATCCTCCACTTTTCACCACATCTTAACCGAATCTCACATCCCTTTCAAGACCATGTTCTTCCAAAGGGACTGTAGTGTAACAACTCCACACCTACACACACGTGGGAGAAGATGGTCTGTAACAACTCTGACCACTGTTTTTGCTTTCTGTACTGCAATTGCCAAAGGACTAGGATGCTGGGAATTCTTCCCTTTGCTTTCCTCCCCATGAGAAGGATGGGATGGGCAGGCCATGTTCTAACTTGCTGTTAAGTAAAAGTTCACTTCTGTGGCTTTAATATTTTAAATGAATTATTCAGAGAATCTGCAGGCACAATCACCTTTTCATAGGAGTAGGTAATTAGGAAAACATTAATATTAGAGGAAGAAAAGCTCCAGACTAATGATTTAGACAGGAAGGGCAGGGGTATGCTCCCCTGTGCCTTTCATAAGCAGCTATGTGCCTCTGTATGTCTCCTGGTCATAGTATCAGAATTGTTTAGGTTGGGAAAGATCTTAAAGATCATTGAGTCCAGTCATTAACCTAGCATGGCCAAGTCCACCACTAAACCATGTCCCCCAGCACCTCATCTACATATCTTTTAAATACCTCCAGGGATGGTGACTCCACCACTTCCTTGGGCAGCCTGTTCCAATGCTTAACAACCCTTTCAGTGGAGAAATTTTTCCTAATATCCGACCTAAACCTCCCCTAGCACAACTTTAGGTTGATTCCTCTTTCTTTGAGGAGCCCAAAACTGAACACAGGATTCATGGTGCGGTCTCACCGGTGCATGTGATGGCAGCACAGCCCCTGGGTCACATCTTCGTCCCCGTGCCCCCTCTGCTCCAGGGGGAACTTCAAGCTGTGTTCTTTCTCCCCCAGGAGTTTGTGCCTGACTGAGGCATGCTGATGGGCAGTGTCTGACTGCATGGTTGATTGCTGCTTGCTTGCTTCTCACCATGCTCAGCTGCTGCTCCTCTCCTTGTGCTGGGGAGGATGGGTGAGATGCCTTATCCTTCCACCACTCAAACTGTAAGGGGAAGTTCAGCCCTGTAGCATGAGCCAACATTCATTTAAATTTTAAATGCCAAGTATTTGTTCTCCAGATAGTAATAGTGTGATGTATGGTCTCTACTGAGGACTTTGCAAAATCTGTGGACTGTACATACAACTCTGCAAAGGGGCTCAGTGGTACCTTGATCTCTGCTGAGCCTCTACCAAGAGGCAAGTTTCACACAATGAGAGTTGTGGGACCAGTAGTCTTTCAGACTCACCTGAACCAAGTACTCCTCGAGTTCTTCTTGTGAATCCAGTCACTGCAGGAGTAATAATTTACTTACATGTTGTGGTAGAGAGAAGAGGCAAGGAGATCATGAGGCACTATAGTAATGGAGGATACAGAAATGAAAGGTGCTGGAGGGGTAATTTTTCCATGCTGCGACCACCAGATGATGCTGCAGAGCAAGCCATCACGAGCTCTGGAGACTACATCTGTAGGAGCCCGCTTACTTCCAGGCTGAGGAATACTGTTTTAAAGATAAAATTGCTGTTAAAAGTCCATTCTTGTTACTCATACAGGTATTTCTTAGACATCATCTCTGCCGAACATCAGTGTCACTCCTGAATTACTCAGCCAAGCTCTTCCCTAGGCCTTCCTGTAAGGGGGGATACTACACTGGCTGCAAAACTTGCCATAGCACATCCCCAACCACCAAAGCAGTCAGGGGCACTGCATACACACGCACATGGACCAGAAGGATGTCCACACCACTCAGTGCATAGCTGCCCTTGAAGAAATCGCATGGGGAAAACGCCACCAGTAGTCACCAGAATTAACTCCTTCAGATAGCCGCCAGAGAAAGATGAGCTGAATTGAATGGGGGAGGAAGGCATTTTGCTCAGAGGAGCAAAACAGCTTCAAAAGGTGAATCTGCAATTAATGAATCTACTGAATAAAAGACATCTCAGCTAATAACTACTGGATAAAAGACATCTCAGATAATACCTTTTAAGATGTATTATAGATGTTCCCTTCTTACTAGCACCTCAGTATCCCACAAAAATATTACCTACTCATCCTACCACCTTTCTCTTGTGACACTTCACAAGTGCTGACTAAACTTGTACTCCAGTTGTCCAGCTGATTAACATAATTCAGTTAAACCCAGAACAACTTATCTCTATCTCTTCTTAACATGAAGATTGCTGCTTGTGTTTCAGAAGTGAGGAAGGGCTTGTGTGACTGAAAGCTGCTGTTCCTCAATAATATCAATGGATCTAGTGAAAAAAAAAAACAAGAACCACCCAACACCAAACCAAACTGAGTGTTCCTGCAAACACCCAGTTTGTGGGCTTAGGCTGTGCTTTCAAAGGCAATGGCACTGTGTCTTCCCACACTTATGAGTTAGTATGTTTGCAGACAGAAGGTTAGAAGAGGAAAATGTAATGAAGTGTGCCATCCCTGTACTCTCCTCTGCTGACCTTTGTGGACTCCTTGTGGTCCCTTTCCCAAGGGCAAAAGCCAGACCAAAGCCTGCTGGTGTTTTAGGGAGGTGGTTGCAAAGGCAAAACATTGCCTATGGGATTTAGTTAAGGACAGTAAATTATTTTTGTCTGTGACCTACATCAGGGCTGAGGCCAGATTTCTTGTAGTAAAAGGCTAACGCAATAACAGTTTTTCCTTAGGTTTGCATGTGTGGATTAACTAATCCAACAGAGACAAATATTTTCAGTACATTGATGATAATTTTGTTCTCCAAGTGGTAGAGAAGCCAATGTGGAGAGGGGCTATGCTGGACCTTGTCCTCAGCAACAAGGAGGGGCTGGTGGGGAATGGAAAGCTGAAGGGCAGCCTTGGCAGCAGTGGCCATGAAATAGTGGAGTTCAAGATCTTAGGGCAGCAAAGAGGGTGCACAGCAAGCTCATTAGCCTAGGCTTCAGAAGAGCAGACTTTGGCTTCTTGAAGGATCTGCTTGGCAGAGTACCATGGGATAAAGTCCTGGAGGGAAGAGGGCCCAGGGAAATTGGTTGGTATTCAGGGATCACCTGCTTCAAGCTCAGGAGGGATGCATCCTGACAAAGAGGAACTGGGAGAATGAAGTATCACCTGCTGCAGGAGAAAATCAGGTTTCACACCATCTGAGGAACCTGAAGGAGCACAAGTCCATTGTACCTGATGAGATGCATCTGTGGGTCCTTGAAACTGGCAAATGGAGTGGTCAAGCCACTATCCATCATATTTGAGAAGTTGTGGCAGTCTGGTGAAGTTCCCACTGACAGGAAAAAGGGAAACATGGCCATTTTTTAAAAGGGAAAAAAAGGAAGATCCAGTCAGTCTCATCTCAGTGCTAGGCAAGATCGTGAAGCAGATCCTCATGGAAACTATGCTAAGGCACATGGACAAAAAGGGGGTTATTGGTGACAGCCAACATGGCTTCACTGAGGGCAGATTGTGCCTGACTGTAGTGGTTTAAACCCAGCCAGACAGCTTGTGCACTCATTCCCCCCCCCACTCCTGGAGGGACGGAGAGGAGAACTGAAAAGAATGCAACTCCCACGGGTTGAGATAAGAGCAGTTTAGTAACCAAGGTATAACACAAATCACTGCTGCTGCCACCAATAATAGTAATGATAAAGGAAATAACAAGGGAAGAGAATACAGCACCTCAGCACCAGCCGACCGATAACTTGCTCCCCCAGGCCGACCAAGCACTGACCGATACCTCCTCCAACCCTGCCGTCCACTCGCCCTTCCGGGTAACTCCCCGGTACATCCAGGGCATGATGTGCTGTGGCATGGAATGCCTCTTTGGTCAGTTTGGGTCAGGTGTCCTGTCTCTGCTTCCTCCAGGCTTTCCCCCTCCCTGGCAGAGCATGAGGCTCACAAAGTCCTTGGCCAAACCAAAACATCATTGTTTCAGCTCTGTTCCCAGCCCGAAAGTCAAAACACAGCACTGCACCAGCTACTAAGAAAGAGAAAAATGACTGCTACTGCTGAACCCAGGACACTGACAAATTTGATGGCCTTCTCTGATGGGGTTACAGCATTGGTAGAGATGGGAAAAGCAACTGATGTCATCTGCCTGGACTTGTGACTTCCCCATATGTGTCCTTATGACATGAATAGTAATGTCCCTGGGAAAGCTCAGAATCTGCCATTATCCAAAATACTCTTATTTTACATATAACTTTACTCACAGTTGGCAGTGAACGCAAATAACAGCGTTTTTCAAAAGAGAGGTTGAGGTGGACAATAATTCATCAAATGCGTCTCCTCTTTCATGTAATCCTAGACGTGTGAGGATGCAATCCTACTTGCTGCAGCAGGAAAATTATTCAGACAAATACCAGATGGGAAAAACAGGGAATCCATTATCATAATTTTTGAAGCATGCAATGGACTAAGAGTAATTCTTCAAGAGACTGTAAGGGGAAATAGATATTATGTACTCATGGAAGCAGACTGTCCCTGCTAAAAGGGGTACTAAGCAGGGATAATTGCATTCTATGTATGGAGTCCAAGGTTTTGTAACCAGCCTGTTACTTAAAAGCCAGAAAGAAACCTCCATTATTACATTGTTGTTCTTGTTCTCAAAGATAAAAGAAGGCAACAACTTCTGGGTTGTAGTAAACATCTTTTTTAAGACATGGGCAAAACTGGCAGGAAAATGAGTAGAAGGCACTAAGTTCAGCAGTACAGAGCAAGTCCTAAGTCAATCCAGTTTTGACAGCCTGGTTAGGACTTTGGTGGTAAGCAATCCTTTCTGCTCACTGTGTGCAGGACATCAAATGTTAGCTTACATGCATACAGCAGCACATCCTTGAAAGGGTACACTGGTAGCAGGCTACAACTGTTTTTTTCAAAGAACAATTTCCCTGATTTTTTAACACCTTTTTCAATATTTCAAATTGAAATGTCCTCTGGCACTCCTGTCCTTCAGATACATGAGTGCATTGCTCGGGAATAAGACCATTCCTTTGTGTAGAGCAGAAATAACAAAACATGCATTACAAAGAGAAAAATGCCATATTTACAGATAATTAACTTTACAAATGTCTGGAGAGAGAACTTTGCTTCTGAGCTTTCCTCACAAATGAGCTTCCATACTAATTTTTCGATAAGCAAATGCTATTTCATGTTTTCAATCACAGAATTACCACACTTGCAGTAAGTTATACTATGTCTCTTGTGAATTGCAAAGTTGTTTTTTCTGAGTGAGCTGCTCCTGATACAATCCTGTCAAAAATGCATATGTTTTATGCAACTCAATCATTCATAAACTCAGACAGAATCTTCATAGGAAGATGCTTTACTTCTGCCACATTACCTGAAAACAAGGTTTGTTGATGTTGGGGAAATGGTGTTTCGCAAAGGGGTTTTCTGCTCAGTCCTGCATTCTGCTTCCTATTAAAATTTTTTGGAGGAAACTGAACTTCTTATGCACACAGTCACTTCTAGCCAAAAATAACAACTCTTAAATTAGCACTGAGTAGGTGGAGGGGTACAACTAGCGCACCGTAACAGTCTGGATATATAAATGAAGAGATAGGATTTGACATGCAGAATAACTAGAACTGTCAGATGATTAATGTATTTCACTCGTTATATGCAGAGGCCCTGGAAAAGTAGTTAATAAAGTGGGATTACTTAAAATATGCCCAAATTAATTGGCATAAGCCCCAGTTGGGGAGTCAGGTCTGCTGAGATGCGGCTGCATACATCTGAGCACAGGAACTATGGCTGGCATGTACAGGGCTGCAGCAGAGCAGCGGAGTGGCAGCACTGGGGAGAGGGGCTGGAGGTCCTGAACGGCTGTTTAATGAGCGCCTGAGCCTGCACCATGGAAAAGAAGAGCAGTCCCTGGAGGGGTTTCAGCCCCTGCACCCTTTTTATCCCACTGGTGCTGCCTAGTGGGCATTTGTAGAGTGGAGTGGTGAACAGGAGATGGGAGCTGGTCTGGGTGAGAAGCAACCTCCTCTTTCCTCAAACACCTGGAGCTATCCACAGGGACAGAAATACTCCCCAACTGTGTCTGATGGTAGATATCACCTCTAGGTCAGTACCCTTGACCCTTCCAGTTTTGCCCTTTCCTGGGGCAGCTGCTGAAAACCGCACCAGTATTTAAGCAGAACCATATCAGTACCATACACTGTGGTGGCAGGAGGCAACAGCACCTCCCTAGAGTTGGACTCTAATGCACCATAGATGTGTCTTGCTACCATTATGCTTTACAAGCTGCTAGAAAATGTCCTGGCCTTTCTTCACTGCTAGCTCTTCTTTTCCATTCTTACGCATGTACCACAGAGGGCCTATAGGACTAGATTGGTGTGAGAGGAGCCTGGGGAGGCTTTACAGTACTCAACTGTATGGTGCTCTGCAGGAGCCATAGCCTGAGAAGTGGAGGATATGTGTGCAGCAGGACCTGCCAGGTGATTGCCTCATTTATTGCCTTGTGTTTCTCTCAAACAAGACTGACAGCTGTGGGGTTTCTCCTTTGGACATGTATGAATGCCCCCACACCAGAGGGAGACTGGCAAGCTGGAGTGTGTCCAATGGAAGAACACAGAACTAGGAGCAGGAGCTCATGATGTACAAGGCACACAGACTGCCCAGAAGCTGTGAAACCTCCAGCCTTGAGGATCATAGAATCATAGAATCAACTAGGTTGGAAAAGACCTTTAAGATCATCGAGCCCAACTGTCAGTCCAGGACTGTCAAGCCCACCACTAAACCGTGTCACTAAGGGCAAACTGATCTCCTCTCAAGATCTCCCCTCATGGCTGCCCTTCATGGCTGCCCCTCACAATCTCCACTCACAGCCACCCCCCATCTGCCCCCTCATAGTGGCCTCACACAATATAGCTGCTGCCCCTACCCCTCATGGACATGCTTCATCTCCCAGGAAGATCTCTGCTCATGGCCAACCCTCACAGCCCATGGCTGCCCCTGCTCTCACCTCATGATCTCCCCTCACAGCCACCCCACTTCTCCCTTCATGATCTCCCCTCATGGCTGCCCCTGCTCTCCTGTCATGATCTCTCCTCATCCCTCATGGCTGCCCTTCATATCTGCTCAGGACCTCTCCTCACAACTGCCCCTCCTGTCCTCTCATGATCTCCCCTCATGGCCACCCCTTCTCTCCCCTTATGATCTCAAACCTTGATGAGGCAAGTCCATGTACAACCTCCCTGACTGGAATTAGCCTTACTTTAAGGAGGAGATTGGTCCAGAGGCTTCCAGAGGTCCCTTCCAACTTTGCTTCTCTGTAATTTGCAGTCCCCAGTAATTTAACCACCACCACACACCACCAACAACAACACCACAACCACCCCAAACAAAACTTCTGCTGGCTTTTGTAGCATCACCTTGCTTGAGAGTTAGAATTATGTTTCCCAACCTCTCCTTTCCCCCCATTTTTTTTTACCATGCCTTTTCCTTTCCCTTTCACTAAAGTTTTCCAAAATGGCAAATCAGATTGGAGTTACAAATCTCATTAACCATACAACTAAGAGCCAGGCTGTGAGAGCTTAAAGACGAGTCATTGTTGTAAAGGACTGTGTGTATCAAGTATGCCCAAACACTGGCCAAGGAGGAGCCAAGTGCAAAGCTTTTCCCTGGGTTGGGTGGAGCTGCCTGCATTGTGGAAGAACTGGATTCTGGGCTGCAGGTTGTACAGAAATAAAGCAGTGCTGTGCCAGGCGCACCAGGTGGGACAGCAGATCTCAAGACTGACAAAGTGGCACTAGCTTCTCTTGTCTGAGCCAGTGACTCACACCTGCTCTGTGGCCAGGCTGCACTTGTGGCCAAACGTGCACTCATCAGACATAGAGCCCAAAGTGGAGGAGGTGCACAGAACTGCAGGAGGGGTGGTATGCCGTGGTACATAGGATTTGGCTGTTGAATCACAGAATAGTTGATGCTGGAAGGGAGCTGTGGAGGGCATCTGGTCCGATCACCTGCTCAAACAAGGCCACTTATAGACAGTTGCCCATACGGCTTTTGAATATATTCAAGGGGGGATACTCCAAAGTCTCTCTGAGCAATTTGTGCCAGTGCTTGATCACCCTCACAGAGAAGAAGTGTTGCCTGGTATTCAGAGGGAGCCTTCTGTGTTTCAGTTTGTGCCCACTGCCTCTGCACCACTGAAGAGAGCCTGGCTGCATCCTCTTTGCACCCTCCTTTCAGGTGTTTATAGACACTGATAATATCCCCCTGAGCCTTCTCTTCTCCAGGCAGAACAGTCCCAGCTCTCCCAGCCCTTCTTCTTAGGACAGATGATCCAGTTCCTTCATCATCTCCACGGCCCTTTGCTGGACTCTCTTGAGCACTTCCATGTCTCTCTTGTACTTTGGAGTCCAGAACTGGACACAGCACTCCACGTGTGGCCTCCCCTGAATAAAGGGGAAGGATCACTTCCCTTGACCTGCTGGCAATCCCTTGTCTGATGCAGCCCAGGATACCATTTGCTGCTTGAAGGGTACAAGGTCCTTTCTTGCCAAGCTGCTTTCCAGCTGGGTGGCCCCCAGCATATATTGGTGCATGGGGTTGTTCTTTACCAGGTGCAGGAGTCTGCACTTCCCTTGCCGAATGAAGTTCCTGTCAGCCAGTTTCTCCAGCCTGTCTAGGTCCCTCTGGATGGCAGCACAGCTCTCTGTTTTGTGTCACTCTTCCCAGTTTCATGCCATGCAAACTTGCTGAGGGTACCCTCTGCCCCATCATCCAGATCATTGATGAAGATGTTGAATAGGACTGGACCTGGTATTGACCCCTGGGGTACACTGTTAGTTACAGGACTCCAACTAGAATTTGTACCACTGATCACTACCCTCTGGGCCCAGCTATACAGCCAGTTTTCTCTGCTCATCAAGCCTATACTTCGTCATCTTCTCTATGAGTATCGTATGGGAAACAGTGTCAAAAGCCACACCAAATCACAGTAGACAATACCTCTTGCTGTCTTCCCATCTACCAAGCCAGGCATTTCATTATAGATTATCAGGTTGATCAAGCATGACTTCCCTTTGTGATCCTGGTTGTGACTGAAGGGCTGAGATGGGTGAGTGCCAGGCCTGTTCTCCTGGTCTGGGGCACTGTAGGAAGTGCAGCAGCCCTGCATGGGGTTAGGATGCCTCTTGGGTACATGGGGATTTTGATGTGCAACCCATAATCTGATGTAATTTGTTTGTTTATAAGATGATGGACCCCTTGAAGATAAGCTTTTAAGTTATGCTTCTGAATGTGAGCTTTAAAACGAGCTGCACACCTGTGCAAGAAACAAGGTGTTTCTTGTTGGGTTCATATGGTTATTCTGAGCGGCCGCATGCCTAGCTGACTGTTCCTAATCTGGAGCCATAGCACACTGTCAAATTTTAGTAAGACCTCCTGCCTGGATCAGTGGGGAATTTTACCTGAAAATCAGTGTCAGGAAAGGACGTGCATTTTAATCTTGCTGATTAAATGCTTTGACTAAAGTGCTTAGTGTGGTAATGCCATTTAAAAACTGCCATTCATTAATAAATGGCTTGATGAAGAAAACTTCTATTTAATATTTGGATTTGATCTGCAAGCAACATAGTGATTAGTGAGTAGATAGTTGAGATTTTGCATTTGATTTTGAAAAGCAGAACAAACACACAGTATTTGAAAGTAAATACACTTTATTCAATACAAATCCAAGCATTAAGATTAACAGTAACGACTGACTTGGATTTCCCCATCTTGACTTTTAAAGTTGATGGGGAGGTGCTCCCACCTTTTTGTGTTTAAAAATCAAGCTGTGTAGTTTGGCAGATTTTGTAAAACACTTTCAGTTAAGATGCAGCTCATGTTTATTTGTTAATGAATTTTGAAATGTACTTATTCAGATTTGAGATGAGTCATTACTTAAAAAAACAAAACACCGCCCCTTTGGCAGCCGGGGCACTGCTCGTGACAAGGTGCTCTCTGGCGTACCTGCATCCCACCAAGCAGAGTCTGTATGCGTGATGCACAGCTAAAGCACTGGCTTAAATTCGCTCAGAATCTTTAGCTGTAGAAGTAGCACAGGAGCAGGCTGGCACAGGAGAAAAGCCGTTGCACCTTGTTTGCATCTCAGCCATGTAGATAGATTTTGGTGCTTGGGGGGAAGGTTGGGGGGGTGGTGGTGGTATCTCTGGTAAATGGCAGAGAAGGAAGGGGAGCATGGCACGTGATTGGAAGCAAGAGTAGACAAGGCCCAAGACCCCCAAGCACGAGAACGTAAGGGGGACGTGAACCTGCTAGAACAAGTCGACAGAAGGGCCATGAAGATGATGAGGACTGGAACACTTCTATGGAGACAAGCTGAGAGACCTGGGCTTTTTCAGCCTGGAGAAAAGGCGGCTCTGGGGAGACCTTATAGCAATCCCCTTTCTGGTGCCTAAAGGGGGCGTACAAGGAATTTGGAGAGAGGTTTTTTTACAAGGGCATGTAGTGACAAGACAAGGGGAATGGCTTTAAACTGAAAGAAGTGAGATTTAGATTAGATGTAAAGGAAGAAATTTTTTACTGTGATGGTGTTGAGGCACTGGCAGAGGTTGCCCAGAGAAGCTGTGGCTGCCCCATCCCTGGCAGTGTTCAAAGCTGGGTTGGGCAGGGCTTTGAGCAACCTGGTCTAGTGGAAGGTGTCTCTGCCCCTGACAGGGGGTTGGAATTAGGTGATCTTACGGTCCCTTCCAACCCAAACCATTCTGTGATTTGAAAAGTCTGGTGCCACCAGTGCTGGGCAATGGCTCCTTCCAAATGTCTGGTGGTGAACATGAAGGAGAGACAGGAAAGCACAGCAGTGCTCCAAGGGACTTCGACGGGGTCAGAAGCCATGAGAAGAAGGTGGCTGACCGCACCTTCCACATGAGAGGCACCTTCCTCTCACGGCTCCCGACCCCCTCGAAGTCAAACCGACTTCTGAGGCAGTCAGGCAGGCACCTTCCTCACGGCTCCCGATCCCCTCGCACCGGTCGGGACCCTTCTTCCGCGGGGGGTGCGGTGACGTGGGGGGGTGGGGGTGCCGGGGGCCGTGACAGGCCGGGTCCTCACCTCCCGCCCTCAGGGGCTGTTAAACGTCCAAGTCAACCTCTCCCCGCCCGCAGCCAATCCCGCTCGCCGCCGCCGCCGCTGCGCGCCAACTTCTCCTGTGCTCCCCCACCCCGGATTGGCCGGTCTGCCGCGCGCGGCGGGCGCTCCGCACGCCCCATTGGCCACTCTCATTGCGGGCTCGGCTCTCAGGGGTTGTGCGTGCGTGCGCGTGTGTGTGTGTGCGTGTGTGTGTGTGCGTGTGTGTGTGTGCGTGTGTGCGTGTGTGTGTGTGCGTGCGTGCGTGTGTGTGTGCGTGTTGTGTGTGCGCTTGTGTGCGTGCGCGTGTGTGTGTGAGGGGTGGTGGTGTGTGGGGGTGTGTGTGTGTGTGTGTGTGTTGGGGGTGTTCGGGCCCCCGGGGAGCGGCCCCACCCCTCCCGCCTGGGAGCCGCGTGGGCCATTGTCACACAACATTCCAACTCCGAACGCCCCGCTGCTGGCCGCCGCCGCCGCCTATTGGCTCGCCCCGTTCTGATTGACAAGCTTGGCAGCTAATGGCCGCTGGTTTCCAAGGAGGCCGGTGGCACCGCCCCTCGCAGCGCCGGCAGTAACAATATGGCAGCGGCGCCTATTGGTGGCGGCGTGTTCTGAGCGGCGGTGGCCGCAGGCGCCCGGCGGCGGCGACAGGGAGCAGCTCCCTGGGCGGACGGCGGCTCCCGGTGCCGAGCGCAGCCGCGGCAGGTGAGTGGCCGGCGGATCGTGTCCCAGTCCCCCTCCACGCGGCATCACCTCTCATATCGGTGCACCTTGGCGGAGCAGTCCTCGCTGGGGCCGTAGCGCGGCATCGCGGCCCGGCTGCGGGCAGCCCCTTCGCCGCCACCGCCGTCCGCACCGGGGGACCCGGACAGGGTGTGGGGGGGCGCGGCCGAGCCGCTCCGCTGCGGGCGGGTGTGTGGGCACCCGGCCCGCTGAGGCCCGCTTTATTGTTTGCTGTGTGGGCCGCCGGCGCTGATCCCCCCGCCGGTGCGGTGGTGGCCCCGCCGGGATGCCCGGGGCTTCGCCGGGGTCTCGTCTCCAGAACCGTCGGCCCTGCTGTAGCCTGCCTCCCTCCTGCGGCCAGAATGTCACCGCCGCCCCCGGGGGGCTGCGCGGGGTCCGTGCGGCCGCTGTGGTCGTCGCTTCCCCCCTATCCCCAGGAGAGCCCCGCAGCCACCGGGTCCGTTCTCCGCCGGGTGCTGCTGCTGCTGCGGTAGGGGAGCCGTACCGGCCACGGCGCGGGCCGCAGCCGGGATGTCATGAAGGACCACGTACTCAATGAGCGTGTAGCGGGTAAGGGGGTGTGTTTCGGCCCGAGGGTCTCTGAAGGCACGGCACCGCCGACCCGTGCTGCCCGTGCTGAAGTTGGGGACTCCCGAGCGATACACGCAGTCAGCTTGACGGGAACGCTGGCACAAATGCGGTCTTAGGAACGGGTGCGTAATTCCAGCTTGTATCTCAGTACTACCACGTTTGTTGGGAACCACTGGGAGAAATTGACTTTACGTTCAGTGTCGGTTCTTCGTTCTCACTTCCCCCCTCCGCAGCAGCCGGGGGACTCTGGGCTAGTGAAAGCTGGCTGGAGCTGGGACATAGGTAGCACTCATGACTTGTCAATCATTTTGCTATATATGAAATTCTGATTAAAAGATATACTGGAATAAATTAGGGGAGGCTGAAATCTATGGAGTGATTTCTTGGGCACCAAATCTGTGATTAGATCATCTTTTCCCCTTCCTGTATTATTAAAAAGCTTCTGTCAATTTCAATGACACTTCAATGCAGTGCTAAAAAATATTGAACAAGGGCAAATGAGACATCCTTCCCTTTGGCTGTACGGGCCAGATCCCACAGAAAGCAACTTCCACCCCTCCTCATTCGGCAGCTGTTGGCGCCCCTCTGCTGAATCCTTGCTTCTGTCCCTGTTCAATCTACGGCTGCCTTTCCCGTGGCAAAAGCTGCCTTCTTCAGGCAGAGTTTGCTTACCTGGTTGCATGTAACGGTTGTCCTTGCTGTTTCCCAGTGATCCCACATGGATGGGACAGTCCCGTGGGATTGTAAAGGTGTGAGTGTCCTTGGAAAGCGCCGTGGTTTTCTGTCAGCTTTTGCCTTATTTGCCCTTGTGTGCCACGAGATTTCTGATTTGGGGACTCGTTGTGCAGAGGTCCTTGGAAGAGTCTGAAAACATGATCATCACCCCGTGGTAGTTACTGTGTATATTTGGTAGTAGCAATGAACATGCTACACTTAGCACTTCCATACTAGTTGAGGTAAAACATGATTTGGGAGTGGGTGAAGAATGAGACTGTTTCTTCCCTTCTAGACTCTGGAATGGTGGAGGTGGAAGAGGAATGTGACATACCCTTGGGGACTTGACTCACCTCTACTTTGATTACAGGCAGATTAGTCCTGCTCCCGCTTAGACTGTGGGAACGCTTGCTGCCCCAGTATCATGCTTCCTATAGATGAAAAAGCTGTCTCCTTCTTGAACAGCACAGCAACTCCAAAATGACATTGTTTTTTAGTGGGATTCTCCCAACAGGAGTTCAATCTGTAGCCTTTTGTTACTGTTATTCTTGTATTAATTATGCTTTCCAGTATATAAAAGGCAATATTCTTGTGTACTTAAACACTTGTCATCTTTAATGATAACTGATTCTAAGATCTGGCCCTTAGTAATCTCATGCAGTGCTGACTGTAATTTGCCTTAAGGGAAACAAGATAATACTACTGTTTTAAATTGCCTTTTTGGTGTTTCTGGTTGCTCTTGACTGGAATAAAATTCAGTGAATCCTACCTGATGTCTGCAGTGATTCATCTGGTCTTGCTTGGAAGAGGAAAGACAGTGGTGGGGTGTTGTTTTGTTGTGGTTTTTTTTTTCATGTCAGAGGTGATTATACCATGTAGTCATTCAGTGGTTAGGAACATCAGAAAACCCTTGTGAGGCATCATTTGAAAGGATCACTGTACATAACAGGAGGAAAAACCATGTTTGCCTGGTATCAGAGCTCTGTTTCTCAGACAAAGTTCTCGTACTGTAGTGAGGAGCATGGTATAAATAGCAATGCTGGGGTATAGCCACTGAATTCAAAGTTATGGTTTCCACAGCAACCAGCACTCAGGCTGTCATTTATGTATGTAATATTTCTGTCTTTTTAAAATAAAAATATAAAAATATCTGGCTTCTGGTGTTGTGCTGTGTCCAATCCTCCTCCACGAACACCCCACACTCATTCCTTCTACTCTGGATCATCTCCCCCCTGCTTTCCTTCTCCTAGTGGCTGTCCTCTTGCTCTGTTCCAAGCTCCAGCCTTCCTGCTGCCTTCTCCTGGGCCAACAGCTCAGAGCTCTGTGTACCAGATGCCATCCTGTCCACCATGTTAATTTGTCTAAGTCCTCCTTTTGGTTATCCGTGTTTGCTTTCAGCTGTGCCTGTGGTGTAACAGGCACCATGCAAACACAGAAAGAAACAGCCCTGGTTTGAATCAATGGCATATCCCTCAAATACCCACCTGCGTTTACCACATACGTCTCTCTTATCTGCAGGGTCGTTGTCTCAATGGTGTGTCCATATGCTCTCCTGGCTCTTGCTCACTCATTTCTCTTGAGGCTGAAAGGAAATACAGATGGAGAATGCTGCGTGTGGAGGGTTGTGGGATATGCCCTTCCTATATGAGGATCAGGATGCAGTGCTTGTTTTTAAAAATGTTTGTTACATGGATGTGCAGTGTTGCTAAAGTGTTTTCATTTATAGCCAGGGGCTTGATGTATCTACATGGTTGTGTCCAAGTTACAGTTTCCAGAGCAACTGGAGCTTTGTATCTTGGAAGACTGTTAGCTAAAGCACGGAACATCACATCAAATTTTCCTGTCTTAAATTCTGTAGTTTTAGCTATTGTTAAAAATGCAGCTGTGCTTATCTGAGAAGATGTTTCAAAACCTTAAATGACCAAGCAGATCATCTTTAGGTATGTACCTCTGCAATGAGAACAACAATGGGAAATTTCAGCCTCCAAAGTAATTATCCTTAGAGTTACATTTAAGGCACTTTTGGAGAAATAATCAAACGGAAGTGCTGTCTCATCTGTATCTCTAACCAGAACTAATGACAAAAGCGCGGTCTGGCAAAACTGAGTCAAAAGGCTAATGTCAGCTGAAAGCAAACGTCAAATGAAGGATTCCCATGGCTGGAGAATTGATTCTAAAAAGGAAGGGGTCTCAGCATCCCCTCTACCTGGGAGCGATTGAGCAGGCTGTGGTACTGGAGGCTGGTCTGATACTTTTATTTTTGTTTTCCTTCTTTTCCCCTCCCATTTGGCTGCTGCTCCTTATGGTCCCTCTTGCAGTGTTTCACAGATACTTTTTCTCTGAGCAGTAACATCAAGGACCTTTGGTGTCAAAGCAGGGCACTTTCTCACTGTAACCCCATTTGAGCCAATGTTACTTTCAAAAATGTTGATGTACCTGCGTTGTAGGGTTTCTCCTTGTGCTGTGAAGAATGTTGTCAATATTGGGCATGTCATTCTCTTATGAATTGCTCTACTAGATACTCAGATTGGTTTGAGCAATGATACTATAAAGTGGTTTGTAGGTTAGCTGGGGAATCTGAGCCAGGAGGCTTTAAGTGTTGGCTTGTGTAAAAAGGAATTGCAAAGAGAATGTCTCGGGGGTCTTTCTTTCTATTTTTGTTAGTAACCTTCCAGCTCAGTGTTTTTCTTCTTATATTTTTTATATAGATATATATGTATAATGCTCCATTGATGTTGCCGCCTATAATAGCATTATCAGCAGCCTATGGTTTTTGCTTAATAAAATAGAGGAATGATTCCTCTCTTACGAATGGTTTTTAAATGAAATGTAAACCCAAACCTTGTGATCTTTGGTGTGCTGCCCAGATTATAGAAACAAAATGATTGAAACAGCAGCTGGCAATGGCTTGGAGTGAGTTGAAATACCTTGAACTTCTCCCTTGGTCTCAGAGCAAAGGTAGGGATTTTGTTTTCTCTGTAGTCAACCCAATCTTTGCGATATGGTACAGATCAAGAAGGGATTTAGCTTGTTCACACAGGAGCAGGCTGTTGCTCACCCACCTCCATGGCAGGCAATGTATGTTGCATGCTGCGTGGTGAGGCAGAGAAAGCTGGTAACAAGCTGGGAGAAGAGCCAGATTCTTTGCTGGAGTAAGACCTGCCTGTTTATTTTCCTGAGTGCTCAGAAAGTGCCACTGTGTGCCATGCTATCAACTTAGTTGGCTAAGTCTGTCTAAGTGAAGGTACAGATGTTGGAGTTCAACGTTGTGTGAATGCGTCCATCTTGGCAGCAGGACACCTAGTTTTATTTTTCTCCAGTGCACAGTATAAATACATCTCTTTCTTGACTTTCTCCATTAATTTCGGTGGATAAAGGCAAGTCTTCCGAGGGACAAGGCATTTGAAAGGTGGAATGAGATATCTAATCCATTACCATTAAAGCAGACTTACTTTAAGAATTTCATCCCCTGAAAGAGCAGGCAGTGAATAAGGGTGGTGGAAAGGTCTCGTGTTCTTAACCAGATGTCCTGGTACGTCACCACAGCCCTTCAATCCACCTGGGTGCCTACTGCTTTCGTGTTTGACCACCCGTTTCTGTGGTAACCATTGGCAGGGAGCAATCTAAAAAAGGCTGTGTACTGGAGTATTGCTCCCACTTTGTGTATTTTCCATCCAGGAGGTCTTCCTTGCAGCTTGGGTAGACCCTTAGCTTTGAAACGTGAGATAGAGGAGGAGAATGTTAAGATCAAAGAAGAAAGGCAAGGAGCTGTTTTCTATGCATAAGTGATAAGGATAGACAGTCTGGTGCAGAGCACTGAATGTCACACTTAATGTATGGAAGAATAGTTTATGAAGTACTCTGTTTCCACGCCAGACACTGGTTTTGTTTTTGAAAAAACCCAACCAAACCAAATCCCCCATTTTAAAAGTTCAGCTTTTTAAAATCAGGGAAAGTGTCAACTTCTAGCTTTGTGCTTGTTGAAAACAGTAATTTTACCTTAGGGTTGGGAAACATTTCTTCTAGTACCAGCAAATCTCTGTATTTCAAGTTTTGCAGCGCAGGCTGCAATGAAATCACATAAATACTTGGAACACCCTTGGTCACAGTTATCTTGTGCATAAGAGAATTCTCTGCTGCTTCACATTATTCAGCACGTCTTTATGTCTAATTGTTTTTCCCCTTCATGTGCTCTGTTCTAAGATTAGTACAGTTTCCCTCATGGATAAATAATTTAAACACCTGGACTGATGAAATGCATGCATCTGAGCTCAGAAGAATCACGATGTTTGAGTTGTATTTGATTCAAGGACTGACTTTTCTGAAGAAGATTCAAAGCAACTGAAAATAGCTTCATCACAGCAACATCAAGCTTAAGTTGAAACGTATTGCCATTACGTCACGGATTCTGGCAGTCTACATTTGCCTTCCCATTAGTGATGTCTCATTGAACAATCAAGGGTTTATTGACAACTCGTTTACTTTTCCTAACTGTGTGACTTACTGGAGGGCAGGACTGTCATTCCGTTTGCAGAATGATGGCAAAGATGTTGATGCAAAGTGGGTCTGTTACACAGTAACTTGGTTGCTCTGTTGGAAGATGTTCTGTGAAGACAGAGTTGACTGCAGAAGGTTTGAGGCAACCTCCAATGTTGTATTTGACCCTGTGTTACTTGCAGTGTGCCCCATACCTGGGATGGCATGGGAAAATGCCAGGGTCCTTTGGGCCAAATGTGATGTCCCTGTGAAATGGCAGGTCTCATGGGATGGATAGCTGCTCCAGAAGGTCTGGGGTCGGCTTGATGATGCCAGGAGCAGCTGCTCAGGAATGGCAACAGTCAGTGATGGTGTAAGGATGGCTGTCGGAGAGGTTTAGCAGTCAAGAGCTGTCAAGTTCCCACTCTGCTGTTGCCATTCCTGCTGCTCTGGGCTCATATAAGGGCTCATACAAACCCCTTGTGCTCGTGGAGGCAGATGGGCCTCTTGTCAGGGAGAGTGAGGGGCTGCAGCAGTGCTTCTGTCTCTGGAAAAAATCCTCTCTACTAATTTTCTTCCAAAGTGTCTTTTCAAAGAGCAACAGCTCTCCTGCTTTCCCCATGTAAAGCCATACATGCTCCACAGCTGCCTGTGGAGGACTGCAATCCAGAGCAGCTACCTAAGGAAAGAAGTCTTTTTTCCTGATGTGAGAGCTATCTCATCCTGCATTGTGATCAGTCGGCGCTCTGCCGTTTCATCTCAGGCTGGCTGACAATAACACTCTCAGATGACTGGAGTTTCCTCTCCCTTTGTTGTAACTACCTTTATAGAGCAACTGCATATCTCTAGGCTAAAGTTAAACACAGCTGGAAAACATCTCTCATCTTTCACTCAAAACATCTTGCATTTAGAGATGTGAAACCTCATGCCAGAAAGCTGTGGCCTAATACTTTGCCCATGATTTCCTTCTGTACTAGTGCTATTCTATAAGAAACTGAATACCTTGGTTGCTCTGATCTTGTCTGTTTGTATTTGCAGAAGAAAGTGTGAAGAAATCTAGTGATGTTATGAAAGTTACACTTTGCATTTTCATTCCCCTGTTTCCACCTCTCCATTTTTTGTTTGTTTGTTTGTTTGTTTGTTCTTTTTTTGGGTACAGTAACCTCACTGATTTGTCATCACATTAGCCCTCTACCTGGCTTTCCACCCTCCCTGATAAGCAATGCTCAGTCAGGCACCAGGCTTTCAGCAAGCCAGGACAACTCCTGCTAGGATCCAGTTACTGCTTGGCAGTTGGACCCATCCATTACCATAGCAGCAGGTGGTTTTTGTTGTTTCAGATTATCTCTTAACCCTAGCCCATCGCAGTTAGTTCCCTTTGCTTCTTCTAAAGCAAATCCTGTGCCTGCTTTTATCTCTTGGCATAGTCTGGGGAGAGATGTAGGTTTCCTTATTAACCCTGGGCAGGCTTCCTGACTGCTTGGCATCCAATTTCAGCTCTTGGGCTTGTTTTAAGATCAGGATGGCCCCTCTCTCCTCTTTGCTACCTCCTCCTACAACAGCATTGCTTTGATCTCCTGGGCCATGGAAATCCTGTGAGCTTTGAAAGCTTATTGTCCTGCTGCCAGTCTTCCCTTCATGATCAGTGGCCTCATGAAGGGGCCAGGCTTTCTGTTCTGTGCCTCACTGCTTGGTCCCCTCACTCTCCTCTTTGCCCTCTCTGCCAGCACTTTCCCTGTAACTTGCTGCTGTTAGTCACCTTTTTTTGGCAAAAGGCGTCTCCCTCCAGATCCCAGCCAGTGCTCCGGCAGGGCTTGGGTCAGTTGCATCAACTCCTCATCTCAGTTTGCTTATCGAAAGTATGTCTTAAAACTGCAGCAGTAGTGCTTCCCTAACCGCATGGTAAGTTCCTGCAGACTTTCTGTGCTGTTGGGAACGTTTATGAAAGCCTTAGTTTATGACCAGTCTATATTTCTACCTGCGCTTGCACAACTTGCAGGAGGCCTCCATTTGTAACTTTTTCTTTCATCATGGACCTTCCTTAGAGTTTGGCCCATGCAACACAATTACAGAGGTACTTTTAAGACTCTTCTCCACTGGCTGTGTGACAGGTGATCTGGAGAACCACAGTAGACATACAAATGCAGAGAGGGCTGCCTTCAGTTAATTTTTCCACTTACTATCATGTTCTTTATCATCACACTTCTAGGAGATGACAGTGGGTTTGATCCAGAGGGATTGATATATGCCATGCTGGGAGACAAAGCTGTTATGGTGATGAAACAGCATGACAGCTAGTGATAGTTTACTTGTTCCAACTTGGGAGCGAAAAAAGATTGAGCATCTTCTCTTAAGAAACTTGGCTTCCCTGCAGTATAAACCAAGACTGAGGGAGGGAGGAAGAATGCAAAACAGCGTAGGAAGCATGGAAAATGGATGATATGAGAAACATTTTGAGTTGACACTGTTGCATCCCCACCTTGTAACTAGTTCCACTTAAGTCACTTCTCTGCTGTCCAGATACAGCTGAAGCAAAATAGCCCCAAAAGGATCTCTGTCACTTACTGCCTCTGGAACCTGAGCTGTTACTTCCAGATGAACCAAAGGTTTTCAGCTTGGTGCCCTTATGTTATGCATCCCTATGTCTGTGGGAGCTGTGATAGGTAAGACATGAGCTAGCTGTGGTGATTTCAGAGGCCAGAATCATAGAATCAACTAGGTTGGAAAAGAGCTTTAAGATCATCAAGTACCATTACCCCAGGACTGCCAAGTGCACCACTAAATGATGTTACTAAGAGCCTTGTCTACACAGTGTTTGAACACTTCCAGGGACGCTGAGGAAGTGAAAGCCTGTTCCAAACGCTTGACTACCTTTGGTGAAAATTTTTTTTCCTAATATCTAATTTAAACCTCCCCTGGCGCAGCTTGAGGCTTTTACCTCTTTTCCTATCATTTGTTACTTGAAAGAAGAGACCAGCCAATTCCTGGATCCATCCTCTTTCAGGTAGTTATAGAGTGATAAGATCCCCCCTGAGCCCTCTCCAGACTAAACAACCCCAGTTCCCTCAGCTGCTCCTCATCAGACTTGTGCTCCAGACCCTTCACCAGCTTTGTTGCCCTTCTCTGGACCTGCTTCAGCACCTCAGTGTCTCTCTTGTAGTGAGGGGCCCAGAACTGATTGAAGGATTTGAGGTATGGCCTTACCAGTACCAAGTACAGGGGGATGATCACTGCCCTGGCCCTGCTGGCCACACTATTGCTGATACAGGCCAGGATGCTGTTGGCCTTCTTGGCTGCCTGGGCACAAGCTGCTCATGTTCAGTTTCTGTCAATCAGCACCCGCAGGTCCTTCTCCAGCCACTCTTCTCCAGACTGGTAGTGCTGCAGGGGGCTGTTGAAGCCCAAGTGCAGGAAGAAACCCCAGGAGTAGTTGAGGCTAGGCAGATATTGCTTTCGTTGTTTAGCCCTTGGGAAGGCCTCTTCAGAGTCTGACTGGTGCTGAGACCCACTTGTCCCTGGGGCAAGTGGTGCTGGATGCTGTAGGGATGCACTAATTGATCGGGGCCATGCAGGTCCAAGTTACTTAGCATTCAGGAGAGCTGTTCTGGCAACATTTTCTCCATAAAACTAACCAAGAAGAAAGACTGTCAGCATTAAGTGACTTTTTTTTTTTTTTAAGCCATTTGTCTTGTTTTGCCTGTAGACATTAATGGACCTGTGTAAAAAAAATTTCAAGACCTGTTAATGGTGGGGTAGTGTTGAAGTATAGCGTGGTTAGATGGAATGATGGAAGAGAAAACCTCTTTTGAAGACTCATATGATGGTGAGAAAACCTGTTGCACTCCTACAGCAGAGGAGGACAAGTGTAGCTTCTATTTACTCTGTGCTATCTGTATTGCACATGTTAAAAATGTACATGTTATGTTTAAGATAGAAAAATTGAATGTAAATCCTGCCATGTTTACTTGCTGCTAGTAAAATACACAGAATCATGGAATAGTTTTAGGGTTGGAAAGGACCCTAACATCATCTAGTTCCAGCCCCCTGCACACTTCCTCAGTTGGTCATCATTGTCTCATGGGAAAGTCACACCAGTTGTATTAACTTAATGGCTGTTCTTTTAATGAAGTCAGTGGGTTTGGGATTTCGCCTCATGACTTGGAAAACTTTGTTTATTCTGTTGCTGTAGGCTGGGGGGTTATAAAATGTGATTGCTTCATGCTGTCCGGGTGAAAAAGGGTAGTTGTGAGGAAGGAAAACTGAGCTGACAGAATTACCTGCCAAAATAATTAAGTGCATAGCTAAATGAATACAGAAAGACAAGTAAATTGCTTTTGTACAAATAGCCTTTTTTCTTCTTTTTTTTCTTTTTTTTGAGGCTTGCTGAAGTGAAAAGACCCCTCTGTGAAAATAAGGTGGCAATTAGTATTAATTGATTTGGTTTCTCGTATCAGTTAGGATGAACTCGCTGAGGGTTAATGTGGAAATGTATGCAATTTCAGGAGAAATTGTTTGCGTTTCATCTCTTGCATGTGTGGCTTTCCCTTAAACTGCTAATGAAAGTTCAATAACTCATGAACAGTATGTTTCATTAAATGTGTGTTCAGCTCAGAATAGTTACCAAGTGTCTTGAGGATCCCTTTTCCTTGCTAGCCCTCTCCTTTGCTGGGTCTACAGCCTTGGATTTTACTCTTTGCTTTTTTAAGGATGTGAGCGGAGATAGTAAGACTTTTGTGTCCATCCCTATGTTCCTCTTTGGATGGAAAGGCTGGTGTTTTTTTGTGTGTTTTGCCTTTGGTAGCAATTACTGCTGTTTGCAGTTGTGGCTTCCAGTTCAGAACAAAGCTGTTTTGTGTGCTTAGCCAGTAATAACTGTTGACAGTTGATAGTGTTGGAGACCTCTCATTGTGGCTGGGATTTGAATTATACCGACTGCTACTGAACCCAAATTGTAGGTTTTTAATTTTAGCTTCAGGGCTCCCATACTGGAATATTCTCCTTCCTCTGGCCATAAACGAACAAAAAAGTCAGTGTTAGAGATCTTTCCTAAACCTACCCAGTGAGACACAGAGCTGAAGTGCTGCAAAATCTGCCTAAATTTCTGTTCTTGCTCTTGTGTGCTCAGACTCTCTTGGAAACACCTAGTTATTGCATCCCATGGGGTGGTTAAACTCCTTCACTTCGTGTTTAAATCTGTGATATATTTGTTAGGTAGAGTAAGAGGGGAATTTGTGTGTCCAGTTACTGATGCAGCCCATGGACCATAAGCCACTTGAAACCCAGTTCAGACAACTGGAAATCAGGAAGCAAGGGTGGCTCAGTGATGATGAGACCCCCATTGTGGGGGAGCTCGCTGTGCCTGCAGCAGCGATATCGAGTTGCTGTGGATGAGGCCTTGGCTGTAAATCTTTCTTGCTGTGGCTCTCAATGAGGTAGCTGGTGTTGTCTGGTCATTTTTCAATTTATTTTCTTGGTTAAATTTTCATGAGCAGGATGGTATGAAAATGAATGTGTCATTATTAACAAATGTCCAGGAGCGCTTTATGCTCAGAAGTGATTAGGAGATTAAGTAATGGATTAATTGTAATTATTTCACCAGAAACCTCCTGCCGTGCGTAGACAACAAGGCATGCGTCCTCTCTGAAAGGGCTGTGTCTGGTTTGCACACGTGTGGCTGTGAGAGGGATATGTGCATGTTGTTTTACTTTGGAGAATTATTTGTTGGCAATTCATGTTTTCATCCTTGTCTCCCCAATTGAATCTGTTTAGCTTTCAACTTTGAATAGGTCTGAAGTTTTTACTTGCATGTGGAAATGTGTGTTGGCAAAATGTGATTTCAGAGAAATGTTATTTTTGAATCAGAGGAAGGAGCTTGTGAGAATGATAAAATAGTTTCCCTTTCATCCCTTGTGAGTGTCTGGAGATGCCTGCTAGGCATAAGTTGAAGGTAAGCTCAAAACTGGATGAACGATGTAGTTCTTGGTGCAGCCTCCTCTTCCTGTAGGGTCTTGTGAATACACTTTCACATGGTGTTTTATCTTTTTCTTCCATGAAATATATCTGTGGAAGGCTACTAAACAGTGCCAGATCCTTCTGTCTTAGGAATCAGTGTAAGGTCAGGGCAGCTGCAACTGACTCTTCTTGCATCCTTGTGAGTGTATTTTGGGGCAGCAGAGACTGGGTCCTCTAACTCAGACATATACAAATGCTGATTCTCCTCTCATTTGATTTCTGATAGACTTGCACCAGGTTTTGTGATGGTTGCATGCATTTCTTTCTGGATAACGTGAACTTGAAATTTGTCAGTGTCGTCATCATATATATCATCTCCATTGGGTGTCTGTTACGTGTGAGGCTTGTCATGGGTCAAGGAAAGGCTTGGATGGTATTAACCAGCAGTCATCAGTTTAGTTTATGACCAAATTCATGGCGTAGGTGGTTTGGGTTTGGGGTTTTTTTTTGTGCCTCAGGTCAAGGATGAATTAATTTCTATGTTAAAAGCTCAGGCATAGCTCTGCATTCACAGCTTTGTGAAGACACCCACTGAAGCATGTGACCCTGGAGGTACTTAGTGGTTCACTAATTACATTACTCACTTCAGCTTGCTTGGGCCATCTGTGGTTAACACACTGCTGGCTCCTAAGCCTCCACGGCTGTAGGTGTTGCTCACACAGTTCTCTCATGCCAGTGCTCAGAAGAGCTGGGCTTTAGCTGTCTGTGTGGCCCCTACAAAAAGCCGCCCTTTCATAAGGAGGTGTGGGACAAGTCTCCAAACATAGGGTTTGTAGGTGCTCCAAGCTTGTAGGAAGAAGCTGGGTATGAAAAAAATTGACAAAATGCTCATAAAGTGTTAAGACTTCAGACAAAGACTGGTGGTTTACTGAGGAAGCTCAATACTGAGGAAGCTCAGGATCTTTTCAACATTGGTTTGTGTACTGGCAGACAGTCAGTCTATCTTGTGTGCAAGTGTGCCTGGCCCCTGCCAGCTCTGGAAGAGTGGAGGGACATAAGGTGAGCAAACAAAATCCAGCAAAGAAACATGAGAAAGCTGCTATGGGAGACCTCTGGTAAAAATGGCCCCGAGCAAGTGCAGTTAGTGGCAGCTGGAGTGTGTGTGTCTAGGAAGCTGTGGATGTATATTATAGAAGTAAGGTCTTATAAAATTACAAAAACATCCCTGGCTGTATCTTGGTTTCTGTCTATGTTAAGTTACAAAACACAGTCTGGTTTTAACAAAGCAGACCTTGTTAAAACAAAAACTATGAGTGTGGGTGTCCTTACATTAAACCAAGAAGAAAAGCATACCAGTTTGGTGTTCAGGTGCAGATGTGAAGCCAAATGCTTGACTTAACTGAGGGATCCCACACATCATCCCTTTCCCTTGCCTTTTCTCCCCATTGCAGGTTGGGATCTGCCCTGATGTCCTCCACCTATGGCCTTGTCTGAGGGATGAAAGAGGCTAGGAGACAGTGAGGAGGCACCTGGAGAATGTGATGAATTGAGGATGGGGGGTCTCTCAATTGTGTTCGGTTGTTGTATTCGTATTTATTTATTTATTTAAAGTAAGAGTGCCAAAAGACACTCTCCTCCTTTCCCTTCCTGAAAAGAAGAAAAAACAGCCTTCAGAAGGGACCCCAGGGTATGATAGATAAGCTGTCTGCATTTTTGTGGCAGGGGGAGGTTTCCTTCCCTTAGCCCCTACCCCATGTAGGCCCTTATCTATTCCCCATCTGAGCCCTAGTGATGCCTGATTTTACTGATCTTTTAAAAAAGAACCAAACTGTTGGTCAAGTCCCATGAAGCCTCCTCAGGCACATGGATATGGCTGCTGGTGGTGTGGTCCCAAAATGCTGGAGGGCTTCTCCTGTCTTCCCTGGTTTTGTATGGCATGTGTGTCAGGACAAGAACAGGCTGCTGCTGGAAAGAAAAGCATGTCCTCTGCAAGTGCTCTTCCTCCTGCTGGACACCTGAACACCAGGTAGGTGAACTTGCATGCTGGCTGGCATGCTTGCCTACTTGTTGCTGAGCTTCTCTGGCTGTTTCTGGCCCTGGCTCCTCTAGTTTGTTTTCTTGCTTTGGCCTTATGTTGCTGTGGAACTCAGACACGAAATAAGGGCTTGCCAGGGTAATATCTACTCTCAATTTGTCTAGGATTGTTCCGTTCAGGTGGAGTAGTCTTACAAGTTGAATGACTTTTTTTTTTTCCAACAGGGCTTTGCTGTTGGCTCCTTTTGTCCTCCAGTGGGAGCAGGAGAGGCAGCAAAACCTTGTGCTTAAGAACAAACTTTCAGCTTGGTGCAGCTGTAGAAGCAAATACATAACTTTTTTTGCAGAGTACCCACATAGTCTTGAAATATGGGGGGAGAGGAAGAGGAATTACGCTTCAGGTTGCTCCTTGTGCTGGAAGTGTGGGAAAACATCCTTGGGCCTGGGTCTTGCCTGTTTGCTTCATCCTGGAATGTGGCAGGAAAAGGGTGTTGGTGGAGCTCTGTACCAGAAACAGGAAAGACCATTTTTCTAGAACAATTTGATCTGTGCCCTGTTGGCATGCTGTAAGGGGCAGCAGCAGTAGTGGAAGCACAGTTTTGCTGCCAGTGGAGAGAGTCCTCATGATCCATGCCAGCCAAAATCTTAACAGGTCTGTAGGGGAGGTAGGGACACCTAATGGGAATCATCATGTGGCAGAATTGGGAATGGCAGCACATTAAATGCCTTCGGAGATCTGGCTGCTGCAGATGCTCGAGGTCTCTGGAGTCAGTGAACAACTGAGTCTCAGTCTGCTGGGAGGTAATTTATTCCTTCTTTTGATGGACAGGAGAGGGAGAAGCTCATCCGTGGTGCCTTCTGGCAGGAGGGAGTGAGCAGCAGATTAATGCATGTGTCTTGGGCTGGGGATCTAGCTCAGCAACTTGCACAGCCCAAGGGTTGTGGTCTGTGACAACCAGCAAAAGCAGCAGCTCCAGGAGGAGCTGTGGCCAGCAATATGAAGCGGATGTACCCAAGTGATGCCAAGCAGGATAACAGCACAGATCCAGGTGGATCATCAGGCATGTGCAAGGGGGAAGGACGCTGCTTGGGGAAGTGTATAGACCTACTCTAGGGTGAGGTGTCCTGACCCTGCCAACCAGGCAGATAAAAAGGACTGACAGTGAACTGGATCTGCTGGTGCAGTCGGAGCTGGGTGAGGGGTGGGAGGTCAGAGGTCTTTGAGCCGTACAGCCTGTAAGTCAAGAACAGGCTTGTTTATGTCAGCAGAATCCAACACATCTTCAGGGGCTTTCACTCATGACCGACAGTAGTACATGTTGCTCTCTTAGATCTGCCCAAATCCTTGTTGACAGAAGGAATGTGCAGATTTCTTGCCTCAAGCCTCCTCTGCTCTAGCACACCCTGCATGAATAGACTGAGGGGGACCCATTTATCCAGCTTTCCTCTGGGCCACTGATAACCCTTTAGGTGTTGGGCCTGGGAAGCCTCCTGCTGGGTTTCAGTTCCTCTCTTGAATGGGAAAGGCTCATTTGAAGAAGTATTTTTAAGCCTCCAGCTGCCAACACATGGAGTCTCACAGTGTGGCTGCTGAGTGGGGATCTTCTGAAGGCATCTGTGTTATGTGACCCTATTTGTAAAAAACACGGTTTTCAGCTGCAAGGATGGCATCTACTAAAGCCTCTGAGAGCACATCATGGGTTGGATCAAGGGGGGGAAATCACGGGAACGATGAGTATTTAACATAATGTCTGTGGTGGACAGCAGTCTCTCTTTAGCACTGGTGAGTATCTTTAAAAAGAAGCTGGAAATGGCTTAATTTTTTTGTACTTTAAAGGGGTTTTCAAGAAAGCAAAAGTATCATGAAGCATTTTGAAACTTACCTAGAAGTGCTGGCCTGCCTGAAACCTACATATGGCTTTTCTAGCACCAGTGTGCTCGTTAGCTGGTGTGCTTAGCTAAGGAACTCTCCTCATGTCACTAAATTATTTTCTCGGTCTCAGCTGTCAGTTGTACCTGAGCGGTGAAACTGCTTCTTTAAAAGAGACTTGTGCCAAAAATTGCTTGGAGCTGAACCTGCAGTAAGAGAAGACTGGTACAGTCTGTGGGAATTAGTGAGAGAAGACTGATTAATCGTACAGTTGTGGCAGGTGACAACAGGAGAAGGGTAAGATTGGAAACGCTGAACTGCAGAAGGGAAATCAGCAGGTCGTAATGTGGCATATGTGTGGTTCTGAGATGGGGAGAAAAATCTGTGCTCGACTAGTTTTCTTTTAAGGCCTGCTTTGGTCTTTGTGAAAAGGAATAACTTAATCACCATTACCTCAGTGTTAGCTTTAAATGTGTTGTAAGTGAGGTTTTCAGGTGTTAAGATGACCTTTGTTTCTGATGCTCTTGGGAAAACAAGAAGTGTTCACCCAGCTTGGGTTGGCAACTCTGGGTTTGTCCTCACTGTGGACATAAAGAACAAGTTGTCCCAATGTGATGACCTGAGACTCAAGTTTTGGAGAATATGTATATATTTATAAATATATATATACATTTATTATTTTTCTAGTATGTCTGTGCTTAATTTTCAGTTCATATTACCTAGACATTGAGGGAAGTGCAGCCTTAAATAATACCCAAAGGGGATATTTCACTGTGTTTCTATATATATGCATGCCACCTTCCTCTTTCTCTGTTCTTTCCTCCTCCTCCTTCATTTGCCATGGTTATGGATCTGCCAGCATTAGAGCAGTGCATGTGTGAGTCTCTAGAAGACCTTTCTCCGAGAAGCACTGGTGCTCTGAGTTGTCCTGTACCGCCCATATAGCATGCTGTGTTTCATGAGGCCTGTTGTCTGTTTTCACTCATGCATGGTAGTCATCTCCTTAATAATTGTGGGTACTTGAAAGTATTTATACCATCAAAGTGTCTAATGCAAATGTACAGTCTTCTCTCAGCACATCCTTCTTTTCCTTGAGAACCTTAAAGCCTCCTTGAGATGGTGGGAGAAATTGTTAGCGAAACGTGTTTTATCTTTCTAGGAGAAGGTGTCTGAACCTGTTTGTACTTCAGGGGCAGGTATACCTCCTTCTATCCATGTGAAAGACCTGCTTTTCTTCTTTTATTTGCAGGATGCTTTAGTCTTTCCCTTTGCTTGATGGTGTCACATGCCACACAAAATAGGAAGACGTCAGAAATTGAGAAGAGACAAGTCTGTGTGTGTTGGTGTTTTCTTCTTCCCTGCAGTTGATTGTGCCAAGTAAATGAATCTCCAATCCGTAGCAGTATCTGGCCACGAAATGCTTGCCTAATGGATTTTAAGCAGTTTGAAATTGAAGATAACGTGTTGAGAAACATCACTTGCTTCGCACCCTGTGGGTTAAGGGTGAGGGATGTCCCTGTGTGCCCTGGAGGATGGGTGCAGCACCACACATGCTGGGCTTTGGCAAGGCTGTGGGGTACCCCATCCTGCTGCTTGTCAGTTGCACTGGCTGACACATCAACACATACAGGACAGGTTTTTATTGAGGGGGGGAAGTTTTTGCTGTAATTAACTACCATGCTGTTGCCAGTCTCATCTTTGCAGGAGGCGCTCTCTTCCTTCTGCATATACCCTGTGTGCTAATTGCTTTCCTTCCAGGGATTCTTGGTGCATGTTGCTTTCCCTTCCAATCTTTAGATACCTGTGAAGGAAAATTGATACTATTCCTCTCTCTTACCAAGTGCTGACAGCTGTTTTCTGAGGCATTAAAGGTGACTGGAAAAGGTAGAGGAATTAGGAAATGCCAGGTTCTATCTGTCTCCCAGATCAAGTGGAGCATATTTCTTGCATATGCTATTGCATATTTCAAGACTGGGATGATTACTGTTGCTGGTTTGACTTGGTGGCATATTGAGATGGAAGATTTGGCTGATTCTGTAAACTTTAATGCTTCAGTGGGACACAGTGTTCTTAGCTAATGCAAACTCAAAACTGAGGTCACATTGTGCAGTGTCATAGAACAGTCCTGGCTTCCTGTAAGTGGGTAGGACAGTTGATGTCACTGGAGTTCCTCCAGTTTGCCGACAAAACTTAATCTAGCCTTAAATCTTGTCTTTCAAGTTAGGTATAGCAGTGTCACTTGTCAGTGGATGCTTTCCTTTAAAATTGCTTCTGTAGTGCTTGGTGGAAGAAGATAATTTCTACCTCTCTAAGCTTTTGGAGAGATTGAATAAATTTGTCTTATGTTAACCCATGCCAATGCTTTCTCTATTTGAAATACTGTTTCTCCCCACTGAGATTAAAATGGCGAATTTCCCAGTCTCATTTAACTTAAAAATGTTCTAAATTCCAGGGGCTGAAAGTGTGTGGCACTGCCAGAGGAGACTGAAGTACTTGTAGCATTTGTAGCAGAGAAAACATTCCAAAGCAATGGAGAGTCATTTTGTGTAACTTCTTTTTATAGAATAAGATAAAACTTGTAGAAATCCTCAAGAGAATTTAAACACTGATACCTATCTATCCATCTATACAGCTAAAGCTGCAGTGATGTCAAAGTGATTGTCAGAGCCTGGTTTCTTCCCTCAGATTCCCCAAAGGTTTGTTCTGATGTTTGGGTCTGTTTTAATCTCCCTGTCTTGTTATCAGAGTCCTGCTGCCACTTACGCTGTCTTTGTACTCGGGTTGTAATACCTGCTTCCACTCCAGATACCTAAAGTAAACTGGTGCTACTTCTGTTCAAGTAGTCTCCTGAGTTGGGTTTTTTTTTTGAGGTGAATATAATCTGGTGTACTCTATTTATTTGTGTTAATGTGGCGTCAGGCTAGTGATCCAAAGGTCCATTGTGCTTGAGCATTGCATGTAAAATAGCCCCTGTCTCACGAAGAAAACACTAATAAAGTGTCTAGCCATGAGGCTGTGAGGATGCTGCTGCCCGGTGGTTCTGTTTCACTGCTTGCAGTACTAGGTAACAGCCCTGACAGGGCCTGCAAGATCAGTGTTATACTGTATAATGAGAATAAGGACGTCAGCTGCTTGTACTGGGTACTTCTGTTATCTGCCTTGGGTGAAACTTGTAGTGGTACCTGGAATGTGGCTGCTGCTCCAGGTGTTGCAGCCAACCCCAGCGAGCGCACAGGAGACTACAGGCAGCCTCTTGCCTCATCTGCAGCTGATGTGGGTTTGCATGGCCCCATGGATGTTGAGGGGGTTTGATGCAAACCAGAATCCATGTGGCACGTGGTCTCAGTGGAGCCTTTTCTACAGAAGGAAATGAGTTTTGGTTGTTTGGTGTTGTTTTTTTTTTCCCCTGCTGTCTGTTGAAAATGCAGCTTGTGGTCCCTTCAGTTCTGGAAAGCTGGTCTTGGAAAGAGGCTAAGCTTCCTTAAAATAGCTAATCAAAAATGAATTTAAGCTTGTCTGTGTGAGAAGCCAGCCAGCCTAACTGTAATAGGATTGTTCCGGCTCGTTTTAATTGTGCTGATCTAACCTGTGTGAATGCTTTAATACAGGGTAACATCTGGGAGCAGACTTCTCTCTGAAACCTGCAGTCAAACCAACCCGTTGTGACTGTTTGAACCCTTCTTTGATGCCTGGTAGCTTTGAGACCTACCAGCAGTTGTGAGTGATCCAGACAGCGAAGAACATTTCTGATGCTCATTCTTACCAGTCCTTGCTGCTTGTGCTGTGGATCTGAATGTCTTTGCACTGTGGATGACCCACATTGAGGGTAATGATAATAATCTTTTGTAAATATTTCAAGTCTGGAGTTACTCATGCATATAGTATTTATTTTTATTTATTAATTGTACTCAGTGTTAAGAGCAGAAAAGTCAAACACCCAGAAGTTCAGAGGAAACCCTGCTTGAAGGCTGCTTAAATAAATAGCATGTAATTGTGTAGTGAGTTTATTTAGTTATTTTTTCTTCTTAGGATCTTCATTCAGGATGTCCTCTTTTAGCAAAGAATGAAAAAGAGTATTTTTTTAAGACGTCCTTAATGTAACCTTCAAAGAATATGGTAAGCAGCAGCATTGAAAGTATTTTGTGCAGAAGTAGCAGGACATATCTTTGATGGGTTGTTGGTACTGTGTTTTGCCTTTCTTTTGTGGCCTTAAGGAATTACCAATGCTTTCCCTTCCTTGGGTATGGGAATCCCCTTTAGAAATGATTTAGATACTGGGGGAATTTGGGCTGTGCTTCATGGCAAATCTTTGTTTGGCTAGAGAGAAGGTTGTCCTTCTACCTATTAAATTCCCGTCCTATGAGCAAAGGGATCAGTACTACCCCTTACATCTTAAAGGAAGGAGGGCCTGTGTGAGCATCTCACTGATGGGAAAAGCTTTCAGCTTCTTCCATGGGGAGCAGCCTGGCTCTGTGGCCAGGAATGTTGCCAGGAGAGCTTAAAGAGGGCCTCTATTGGTTTCCCTTATGGGGTTCAGATCAAACTTTTGATGTAAAAGTGTCAGAAACTGGGGAGGAAAAGAAAAAATAAGGCAAAATCCCCCAAACATTACCTCTGAACATTTCACTGCAAAAGTAATTGACTTTAAGGGTTTATTTTAAGCCTTGGCTTCTGAGCCTCTTTCAAATCAGATGTATTGCTGAACCCAGCTTGCAATATTTATAGAGTTTTGCCACTGAATTTACTGTGCGTGAGAGGGAATCCCTTTCTTTTTCCACTGTGAATGAATTGCTATTAGGTCGGTTCTCCTTTTTATGGAAGGTTTGCTTCAGAAGATTTAAAGTATAAATTCTCTATCTGATATTTGACTTGAATGGGTACACTGCTAAAAAATTAATGGAATGGAATAGCCTGGATGATGATTTCTCTTCTGATGTGAAGAAGTTTTATGTTCTTCTTTTCCTTCTAGTTGCCTGGTGAGGTTTCTTCTTAATTATCCACGTATATATATCACCTTTTTTCCTTTGCATCCAGTTCCCTCAGATCCTGGTGCTTGTAGTGGGGTTAGCAACTTTACTCTGCCAGCACTGGCACTGCTTTTAAGAGATCCAACTGTGCCAGCTGCTGACGTGTTTAATATGGTTCTGTATGTTTGATGTCTGTGCTGATAACCACGGGCGGTTCGGGATGCTTCTGCTATACAGAAATGGAGCTGAAATAAAAAGTTTTCCTACTTGAAGGCAATTTTATGCACTGGAGGTAGAAGATTTCCAGCCTTTCTTTCCTGTGGTGTTGGTGTGACCTTTGGTTGCCCACTGCCACACCACAAGCAACTATGTTGGATTTGCTGCCTGTTACTGTAGGAATGGGTAGCAGACCCACACCGGGCATCTGAAAGACATCCAAGGCAGCCCTGGGTAAGGGGTGATAGATGGCATTGCTGCTGCCATCAGCCACCCCCCTGAAGAACCCATGAAGGGTGGCAGGCAGCACTCCCATGGGGAGCAGTGTGGCCCCTCATGAGTGCTCCTGGAGAGACGTGGTACTTGGCCCAGGAAAGGCAGAAGGGGCAGCATCTCTGACTTTATGGGGTTACCCATATCTTTCTGTTCACGTGCACATGCAGGGCTTTTTTTCCAGGGAATAATGAGGACAGGGCAGAGGCAGATTTTACTCTGGAACAGTTTTTGTATCACTTTGCAACAGCTTTATTTCCCGTGGGCAAAGCCAAATGGTAAATACCTTTTAGAGTACAAAGAAACATTAATTACTGTAGCATAATCTTATCTTTGGCTTGGCTCTTGCCATTTTGAAAGCCTAGGTACAGTGTTTTCCATAGCTTGGATTTGTTTGTGTGTGAAGTCAGCTATATAATTAAACATATTTCCTAGCAAAATGTATTCCCTTAAATAAGTACTGTCTATATGTGGGTAAAAATAAGTAGTGTCTTTGCTGATGTTATTTTTTTCCTTTGAAGCTTTTTTTTAATATACCTAATTGGCAATTTCCAATATTATTCTTTGTAATTGTTTTGTGGTCATTGTCTGCTCTGGTTTGGAAAGGCTCATTAGGAAGAAAAGTGCTTGACCCCCAGCTGAAGAGTGGTATTTATGATGTGTTACGTGATGGTGAGAGTGATTTGCAGAAGGTGTTTTTGCTGCTTTGGGTCCTGTTGCTAACAAAAGTGGTATTGATGAGGAAATTGCTTTTTTCCTGTCTGCCGTACTTGAGCAGTTTGCATATGTGGTACTTGGAAATGGGGGACTGTCTTGGGTTTTGGCTTTCTGGGTTGTAAGGTAGGTGGCTCTGCTGCAGCCCCCTTCCTTCTAGAGGACCTGACCCAAAGCTCGGGGCAGCACTTAGGATGGCAGCGCTATTGCAGCATTCAGACTGAACAGGCAGCTCAGTGGGTTTCAGCAAATGGGTGCCCATGTGGTTGGGATTATCTGGTATTAAATGAAGCAACAAATATGCAGACAAAATCCGGGTGTTCTGTGTGTCATTTACTACTTGCACATCTCAAAAGCTTACATGGTGCTGTGGCAGGTCAAAGGACTGTATGGCATGTCCATGTGTGACTGTGTGTGTAAGTAGTCCCATTACGTTGTTAGGTTTGCTCGCTGGGAATGGGAGGTGAGAATGTGTTTTGCAGGAGTGGGGTCTGATTTAAACCAGGCTTCACAAAACAGTTTTGTGGAAAAGAGCTGTGTTGGCAAGGGTGTGTGGAAACATCTTTATTCCCTGTTGCCTTCTGGAGTACCTGGGCAGGCATATACCCTAGCAGGCTGGCTGGTTTGGTGTCCTTGGCTGAAGAAGAGACTAAGGAAGGAGCTAAGGCAGTCCTTGCGGGAGGACTGCTTGGGAGACATGCCCTAGCCCTGCTCCTCTGGGGATCCACCTGTGTGGCTAGGGGCAGGGGCAGCACTTGCCTATGGCGGCTCTCTGGAGACAGGGACTGGGGTCTGTGTGCAATGTGGGCACTTGGGACATAAGCTGCAACTCTTGGGGCCTTCAAGAGGAGGTACATCTACAAATAATAATAGATGTGCCTTTGGAGGTGCTTTTTGATTTCCTCAGTGTTGCAATGACGTTTATATGCAGTATGACATTTGAAGTAAACCTCAGTTGTTCACTTTTCACACTCATCTCCTTATTTTATAGCATCTTCATGCTGGCATCAATTTGAGCTGCGTCTTCTATAAAATAACATAGTTCATTCCAGCTGAAAACCAAACAATTCAGCTTCACTATGGTCACCAAACTCACTGAAACTGCGTCATATTGGAGATACAGAAATAAGCTTCTTTGTGTATGGCACTGAAATACCAACTGCAGTCCTGCTGAAGATTTGGGTATCTGCTTAACTCAATGCACATGGTGTGTAAATACAGACCATGCATCAATGTGCAAAGCCAAGCACATGCCTTGGCTATGTGAGACTTAAACCATCAGATGCAATGTGGAATAACCTGAATTGAAATGGAAAAAGTAACTATGTTTTCATTATACCTACAGGATATGTTGCAAGAAACAAAAGGGTTTTAAAAACTGACTGTTCCACAACAGTTGCATTTCTTTTGACACTCAGTTACATAGCTCTGCATGTGTGTTTGTAGCCATTTTTGAACCACGAGTCTCTGAACTGTGTTCATGGAGCAGCCACCCATCAGGAGCTGCCCTGGGGTCCCACAGAGCTAAAGGCATTAATTACGACAGCCTGCTAGACATGGATCCTTAACTGAGGTTTCTCATTTCTCTTTGTGCGTCAGTGGCAGAAGGGGACTTACCAGTTGGTTGGATTCATGAAGACAGCGGGTACACAGAGATGGGCGCACAAGGAAGAGAGACCAGACGGAGCAGTTCTTCTTGTTCCTGCTATCCACATTCTCAATCTTTCCAGAGCCTGCTTTTTCAGCAACAAACATGCCTGTGCTGTTACTTGGCGTGGTCGTTTTTGTCTTGCCAAGTGAAGAACTGATCCTGAAAGGCTCCTGTGGAGTACTGTGGGGAGCCTCCCCCTGTTCCCTCCGTAAGGAAAGGTTGTGCATACTTTTAGCACAGGTACACTCAGCCCCCATGGACTTCACTGAGACATGGGGGTGCTTGGAATCTGCAGGCAGTCTACCCCTAAAACTTTCCTCTAGTTTGTGTGTTGTTTTTGGCTGTGCAGAATCAGAAAGGTCACATATATTAATCTTATCTTCTTTGCTTCATTTCAACATGGCTATTACCCTTTCTGCAACCTGGCTGCCTGGCTGAATATGCTACTGCTTGGGACATGTCTGTTTCCTGTTCTCTTTGAGTAACTGTACAGACCATCTTCCTACCATCATCTCAGCCCAAATATCCCTTTGAAACTAGGCAAACCAGGCTGAATATAGGGGAAAAAGATCCTTTCACTCTTGTAATGAATTCTG
Organism: Neopsephotus bourkii; assembly: GCF_033783945.1. Classification (NCBI taxonomy): domain Eukaryota; kingdom Metazoa; phylum Chordata; class Aves; order Psittaciformes; family Psittacidae; genus Neopsephotus; species Neopsephotus bourkii. The sequence continues at coordinate 2,973,989 of NW_026901456.1, read as the reverse complement.
ATATTAACTGCATTGGTGGGCTATCAAGCATGGGAGGAAGTTGCCTTTGAAACAGTCATCATAATCCCCATCACCAATTCAGATGCTGCTTTGCCATTGAAACAAGAAATGAAAAACTTTCAAGAATCCTTCCTTTCTGAGTTAATGCAGAAACATTTGTGGCTGTGGTATGTGTTACAGTATGTACATCAGGGCTCTGCAGTAACTACAAGGCTGAATTCAGTGGTGGCGTTGATCCTCCTATCCTCCTCCCTGACTCTCAGCCCCTCAAGTAAATTATGCCTTGTGTTCAGTGCAGGGCCATCTGTTTCCCTGTATGTTCTCTCTTTTGCTGCAGCCTGATTTGAATGGAAAGGTGAGTCTAAATACATATGACAACGAGCGCTCTTTTGTGCTTCAAACAGCTTGTTTTCCAGTGGAGGAGCCGAGCCATAAAAGAAACACTGGGTTCTTAGCTGTCCTGCACATGTGCTCCTAGTGACAGAGTAGGGGGTTTTTTAGAGTAGAATTGAGGGGCACCTGAGTTTGGGGATTCATTTGGCACTTCAGACATACACATCTCTTGTGACCAGGCCTGAGCAGCTCTTCAAAGATGCTGAAATCTGTATTACAACCTAATACAGATTTCACTATACTACACAATATGACTGCCAGGTAGCCACCACCCCCACCCATCGTCCTGATTCATGCAGAGGAGAGAGATGTTGCTGCTATCTAGGTTTTTTTGTGTGTTATCTCCTCTTACACTGTAAATGTTAATTTAATTTCCGCATTTAGAGACCTTAATTAATTATGAATAAAATAATTTGTATGAATCTGAGCTGAAAGGTGATGGATTAATGGCTCTCTGGAAACATGAGGCTGCTTTACCAGAGGGGATTCAGCTCAGGAGTGGCTGTGCCAGCTCTGCCCTGGGTGCATCCCCGTGACATGGGGTAGGAGAAGGAGGATTTCCATACCCTGGCATCCTGGAGAGGCTGGCACAAGGGAGAGGACAAGGAAAATGCTAGCTACCATGTAGTGAGATGATCAGGGAGCTAGTCTGCTGGAAACCACTCTTGGTAGGGTTGATTTTTCACCAAGGCTTCCCTGCCATCTGCACACCCTGAATTGCATGGGTGCAGGAGCACCCTGCAGAGCGCAGGGTCTGGCACATAGAGTGAAGATGGAAGGAGTTATCATCTTTGGCAATAGCATGGGCTTTGAACAGCTCACGACACGTGGAGTAGCATGTATACCCATCTCTTCTCTGCTATGGAAGAGGTTTTGTGCACTCCTCTGCCTCCTCTGCTGCCCCGAGCCCCTCACAAGACTCAACTGCCTCGTGCTTGCTTGTGTTGAGCTGAGTAAGTTCAGGCTCCACTGGATGGTTGGTTTTAATAGGTCTGATGAAGTAGTAATTTGGTTCCAAATACATATTGTCATATTTTATGCATGGTCGGATTTATTTCCTGTGCAGTGGAGTAGAGCACTGTGCAGGTCATCGCTGGTTGTCTCTTTTCTGCCTTTTTTTCCCCCCTTTTCATTTCTTCTTTCATTAGGGATTACAGAATTCAGTGAAACTTTTAGGCTTGGTCCTCAGGTCTCCATACAGGTAAAACATCCAGCCATCTCAGCAGTCACCTCTGCTTTGGTGCGAGGCTGGCTGCTTGATGCCTGCGGGATCAATCATTTAACAACTGAACCATTTATCAGGTGCTGCTCTTCCTCCAGGAACTGTTCTGTGTTACGGACCTCTTTACAGTTCCTTTCTTCTTTTGTTAACCATTCTGCAGAGGCCAGTGGGCCTAAAGTGACTTCTGCCGTCTGTCTCCTGGCTCCTCAGGCAGTAATGACTGTTTGATGCCTGCGTGCACACACACATTGAACTGTCCTTCTGCTCTTCCCACCTGATCCTTTCTATTTTCAGGGACAGAAGGGTATAGAGCTGAGTCCAGGTTTGGTACTCCAGGCACTTTTAGGACCAAAAGGTTTGTTTTCCTTTCCTAGGAGCTTGCTTGCGAAAGTGAACAGTGAGCAATGCAGTTCCTAGCAGTTTTATTTGGCAGAGTTTCCCACCCTGGGTCGTCTCTAGCTCTTCTTCTGCAGAACCGGTGGAAATGTTATTGTTTAATCCCAGCAACCTTCCTGAAGTCCTGAAGTTTCTGGCTCATCACTTTCCCATGTGCGGTGGGTATTTATCTCCAGTTAGCAATCCTGCTGGGTGATGCCTTGGCTTTGGATGCAGGTCGGGTGTTGCGCAAGGTCTGTCTCTGTCTGGAGGGCAGATTGCCATCAGCAAGCTTCAATATTTTGTCATGAAACAATACTTAACTTCCAGGGGTCAGCTGGAGGTGATGGTATTGTGTTGCTTAGAGTGACTGACAAGGCAGTGACAAAGCTTTATGCTGCATAACTCGTTTTAGTATCACCAAGTGTGATAAACAAGAGCTCAGACCCCCAGAGCAGCAGTGAAGGCAAGCTGGGTTAAGGTTTTAAGCCCTTTATGACAAACTATAAAAAACAGTCTAAACAGAAGTGGTCAAATTACTCACAGGGCCCCTTGGTTTTGTATGACATCTTCATGATTAATCATTTCTTTTCCAAATGAATAATTTCATAACATTTCTTTCACAAGGTTATAAACCAGACACTAAATGAAACAAATGCCAAGTTTTTGCGGAGTGTGGAGGTGAATGTGGTAATGTAGGTTGATGTACTGCACACATCTCTGCCTGTAGGCTTCAGCTGGTGCTCAGGGGGTGAAAATTCACCTATGGTGAAGATGGGGCCAAGCCATAGGGCTTCCCCATTGGTCTCTCCATTGCCCTGGCCCACCCAGCAGGAGGGGGAGTGCTGGTCAGGGTGAAGACTGAGCAATGTGGAAACCAATTTCTGTCCCCTTGCCCTGCTGTGTGCCTGGCCAGCTCCATTAGGTGGGTGCTCTGCTCAGGGTCCCTTCTCTGTTTTATTGTTGACCTCTTGATTCCTCTACCTCTCAGCTTTTTTTGCATGTCTTGTCCCTGGCAATCATCTGGTTGCCCAAATCTTTTATCTCCCTTTTTACAGAATAAAGCTTTCACTGTTGTTTAGCACATCTCTGTGACTTGTAAAACATTTGCATTGTAGCCCCTGCTACTTCCGGTGAAAAGAAGATTGCTGATGGTTAGAGGCACAAGCTGGAAGCCTTTGCTGGTTTTGTGTATATTTACCCCAGTATTTGTTGGGCTAAACTGTTCTTAGAGTTTTCTTGACAGCTTGAAAGAAAAAAAGGAGGGAAAAAAGGCATGTTTGCATAAATGTATTAAAGTGATACACAGTCTGTTCTGAAAACAAGACAACAAAGAACAGGTTCAGCTACTTGAGTATCCACTCTGGCATATGGCTGCTGCTTTGTGAACCTGATCTTAAAGGTCTAATTTACATTAATTACACTAGTAACTATAGTTACTACTATAACCTACACTGATAGGCTATATTTTTATAAAACATAAGGTCAGAAAAAGCAGAACTTTGGAGCTTTTCTGTCTGCATGTTCCTTCCAAATCCTGCCATTTTTCCAGTTCCTTCTGGACAATTACTGTGATTGCTCAGTTTTGCTTCTGTTTAAATCTGTAGCATTTTAACCACTGGTTTCTATAGGACAAAAATCAAGTTTCTATAACTAATAATGACAGACATTAGGGTTGATAATGAGTCGGTGATACATGAGTACAATACCAAGATAAGAAGGGCACACTTCTCTGCAGTGACATAACACAGTGTTGCACCTCTTTTTCAGAGTGTGTTTTCAAAAGAGAAAAAAGAGAGTTAAAAATAGAGATAGGGCAGCACTCACAGTGCTCATGAGGTCCACCTGACCTGGTTTGCCAGAACGATAAAGGTCTTGGAACTAGGAGGTCCCTCTCCACAAATGCCAAGAAATGCTGCAGCCTCGTGGGTGTGAGAGCCCCAGCCTGTTGAAGGGTGCAGCAGAAGTAATTTTGCTGCCTCACATGTTGCTTGTCAGGCCCACAGCTGGGTGCCATTATGGCATGCCTACCAAGGTACCTGCTGATGGGGAGCTGGGAAGGAGAGGCTGTGGGGCACCGTGATGTGGAAACACAGGCTGGACGATTTCTACCCTCTGATTAACTGATTACTTCTAATCATCAGTCTATTGAAAGTCCCTGCACAGGAGGCTGGAAGAGTAATTATATTCCCATTAGATTTCATAGGACATTGTGGTTTTCCCTAATAAAACTCAATGAGTGTTTCAGAAGGCTGTTCTTGTTCAATGCTGTCCTTTGGGTGTCTGCAAGTGCTAGTGTGGAGGATGTTGCCTGTCATCCATGGGCTCTGTTAGATGTTTGGGCTCACAATCCCTGTAAGGCTGGTAGGTGAGCACAGCAGGGTGTCTGCTCTCAGCTGTGCTGGGTTGCAGCCCTTACACCTCTCAGACGTGGGTGAAATTCTCTGGCAGCATGAGCATGGAGGTCTGGTGCCTCAACTCTTATCTTCTCATGCCGGCAATTGCACAGGAGCTCGTTCTGAAGCAGGAGGCAATTAATATTGCAGGTCAGGAGGTGTATGAGCTGTGTTGGAGCTGCAGCAGGGCTTCTTTAAGGGGTTTTCATATGTAGCAAAGTGGCACTGAGTATTAATGACACTTGATAGAGGTGTGGGAAGGTTAGTCTCACTTGCTTCCTATGCTTGCACCTCCACCTGGGATCTGTCCACAGTAGTCTCAGTACTCTGTTGCCTTTTGGCCATTTCTAAACTAGCTTTAAAAAGTGTCTGGAGCACAAACGGGTTTCTTAGCAACCCGCTTCCACTGAGGGCTGCTGGGGAATGGGTCAGTGTTTAACAATTATGCACAATGGAGGTTAAAAATGCAGCACAGTCTGCAGTGTCACTGCTCTGACAGCTGGGGTATCTCAGCGTTATCATGCTGGGATTTACAGCCGTGGTAGTAAACTTGTGACAGTTGTGGTTCTGACCTCATGAACATGATGATGCAAGACTTCAAATGTGTTATGAAATTGGACTGAAGTATTTTTTCTTTATCGGTATATTACAAAAAAAAACCCAAACCAAACCAAGCTAAAAACCATTAAATAACCATCAGATGAGTAACGTAGGCATGATCTATGTTTCACATGTATTTTTACCCTGAAGGCTCTGGGCCTTCCCCTGGTCATATGACTTCTCAAACAAACAGAAATAGATCACAGAAGAGAGTGGAAAATGCAGAGTCTAGCCATAGAGCAGGAAAGGAGAGGAAACATGGGTTTCTGGTTTTGGTCACCTACCTGAGCGTTGATGCACTGTTCCTCCAGGCAAGGAAACAACAAATGCCACATTAACTTGATGAGTATATTTTTTTGAGTCTTATTTTGGCAACATGATCATTTTCCTAAGTCCTTGGTGGTGCTTTGTTTTCTGGATGAAGAGATTCTTGGCAGCTTTTTCTCCTTTTGCAGAGTAGAAAAGGAGGTGGCTTGGGTGTGATTGCTTTTACCCTAATAAATGTCCCAGTACTTACAATTTCTGCAGGAACATACAGTGAGACTATAAGTCATTAAAACAGGGTTCCATCTCTTAGATGGTTTTATAACTGATAGTGAAATCAAGGTTGTTTTGCCAAGCCATTTACTTTCATTGTCTCATCAATTTCTAAAGGACTATTTTCTTCTTTGTTTAATTAACCCTTCTTTTCAGCCTTATCCTACCCCAGCCTAACCCTTTTCAGCCTAACCCTACCCCAAACTCGAGAAATAAGGATCAGCTGACAACGCCTCTTCAGCAGTCACAGGAAGCACTGAAATCCAGGAGCCCTGACTGGAGGTTATTTATACTCATCTTCAGTCACTGTCTGAAGCTGACAGTGTCACGGGCAAGTGGGCAGCTCTTTTCCTTTGCTTCCCTGACCTTTTTTCTTCCCGTTTCCACTGAATAGGCTTATTCCCTGCCAACTTAAAAAATACGTATTTATTTTTTAAATATCTCTTTCAGGCTAATATTACTCATCATCTTACTCACCTGCCACCACTGGTCAAGGAGAAAAATTATCTTGATGTCCCTTTCCACTTAAACATACTTTCCTTAAATGTACTTTACATTGTCGGCTCCTTATTGCTTTGGATTAAGTGGTAAAATCCATACTTGAGACTTTGCAGATGCTTTTAGTTGTCAATTAAGGATCGTTAATATGCAAGACAATGCCACAGCACAGAGGCTGCTAGGGTAGGAAATGAGATCCATCATCTGTTGTTAGAGCTGCAGGATAACTTTAGGTCAGCAAAAATCAGTTACTGGGACTGGCTTTGGGCAAAAATTCCTCATCAGTATTCTGAGAGAGCGTGGGGTGGGATGGGGATGGAAGTAGGCAAAGCTGAGCAGCATTGGGGTTCCTCCCATCCTTGTACCCCAGTGTTGATTTGGGGCATCTTTTGAATCCCTTAGCTCTTGCAGTCACTTCAGTGTCTCTTAACTGCAGAAAGACCATGCTCAAAGTTGATAGCTTGGACTACATTTGTACAAATCAAGTTAATATCCAGTTTCAGGCTATCTGCTGCCTGCTTCCACAGGCCAAAGAGTTTTCCTTCTTTCCTGGCTTCTTGATTAGTGCTTTAATTTCTACTTTCGGAGGCATTTCCTGGCTTTTCTTGTTTGCTTGCCACCAGAGACTCATCTTCGCACTGACCTACCCGAGGCAGGTGATTGCATGGAGGAGTGCTTGCTCCTGTTTGTGGTGGTACCAATACACTTGGGCAATTCTGCTGCTGGGTTGAGTTGGCAGCGAGTGCTGCTTATTGCCCATACCCTCATGGAAGCCAGTTGTGTCCTCACCCTCCTAGGGTGAGATGAGAGTTTTAACCCAGCAAACTCCCTCTTCATTGGAAAGCAATGGGATGCTGCCACTGCTGCCTGTCATGTTTCCTGCTTGCTTTCAGGGGTGTGTCATACTTTATTAAGGCTTTCCATCTTCTCCAGAACAGGTCCAGACTTTTGTGAGCAAGCGCTCTGTGGCTTGCAGCATGGGCTGGCTGGGGTGCTTGTGATGAAAGGTCTGCTGCCCATTTACCTGCAGCTGTATGCTGCTTGCTCGATAGCCGATGTGAGCTTTCTGCCGTTATTCCCTGCACTGAAAGGGCTAGGAGTATGAGGGCTGGGGGATGGTAGGGAGCAGGAGCATTTCCTGCGGTCTGTTGTGGCTCAGCAGGGAAGGGAGCCTGGCTGAACAATGAATTATGTATCTCGTCTTTATTTACTTAAAGAGTGTTTCTCCACCTTGGGAAGTTCAAAAGATTATTCTGTGTGCTGGTTTCTCATAGCAAACAAGCTGGCAGTGTTAGTGCTTATGTTAATGTTGCTTCTGCCTCTCATGGCATTCATTTTAAAAAAGAACTGGTGTGGCTTGGCTTGGTGTGGGAGCTTTGATTTGAAATGAATACTGGCAGCCATGTTATTGAAAAATGAATTGATTACATTGAAAAACTTGTGTTTGTTTCTAGCAGCCTCGTTAGGGTTATGCCACAAATAGAACTAAAGCAGAATCATTTAAGATGCAGGTGTTTGTCCCTTCTGGCTCTTACCATGCTGTGCTGCACTGCTGTTTGCATGTGTTGTCCTATGATTGCTCTTTGCTGGTGGTGAAGCCAGCTCCCTGCACAATGGCTCCTGCTCGCATGGGGCACCAGCATGGGTGGCAGCAGCAGTTGCCATGTTATCCCAGGTGGCCTTTCCCCAGGTTCCCACTGTCCACTGTGTCCTGTGGGGGTTCCCCAGGCATCCTCAGCACTTGGCCTCCCCTCAGCATTGACTTGTTGGATTTGGCTTTGGATTTGCCTTTGCGTCAGTGGTGGTGAAAGCCCTGCCTCCAGGCAAAGAGATGCCTACAAAAGGGCTGCACCTGAGTTAATGGCTGCTCCCCTGGAGTCCTGCTTTTTGGACCGTTTTTGCCTGTTGCTAGTTGCTTTATGTGCTCATTAAAAGTAGTGGGAATTCATGGGTAAAAGGGAAGATAGAAAATGTAACTCAGAGTAAGCTCTAATAGATTTCTAGATGAAAACCTTCTTGACATATTTCTGTATTCAAGATTTATAATCTAATCATTTCTTCACTTGCACAGCAGGGACTGAAATGTAGTTATTTACATACAGGGAACATTAACCAGCCTCCTTTTTAAACCATATGTGAACATAAAATCCAACAACCACTGCTGAGTAATGGGTATCCGTGAAAGATGAGAATAAAAATAAAGCAGAAACAAACATAATGAAAAGGTATTATTGCAAGAAGTAGCTGTGACAGCAGCATATTATATCCCTATACTGAAGTGAAAAAGTGACCCTGTAAATCTGTATCCTCTTCCCTCTTGAGTTAGCACTATACACACTGAACATGTGCAGATGAACCCATTTGTATTCCTCTCTAGTTTTAGTGAGTTCGTGGGGGCTTTGTGATGCCTTACTGCTTTGCCACGAGGATCTAGAGGTTGGCACGCCATGTTGGTCCAGGCTTCTTTGGACTAGTCATTGCTCCTTTGGGGCAGTTGTGATCCCTCAGAAACCTTTAATTTCCCGACAGCTAACTTTGGGGCTGGCTTGATTGCTCTGTGTGCTAACCTTCCAGCCAGTGTAATGCCTGCCTGTTGTCCGAGATGCAGTGTCAGGTAGCTGGCTCCTGAAATGGCTATGGTCATGGTCCTGCAGGGATTAGGATTAATTTGTCCAGGTGCTGAGACACATTCCTGTGACTGTATTGCCCGGACCGTGTTGGCAAGAGCACCTTGGCATTGCCATAGTTACTGTGGATACTCAGGAACTGCTGTGGCTATTGCCAGGCTGCTGCAGTGTAAGGGTATGTGCTTTGGATGTTTAATTTTGAGATTGGCAAAGGGACTAGGGACTGTTGGTGGCTTTTCCTTCCTCTTTTGGATAAAAATGTATGGATGGGCATCTTTGGAGAAATCACTGCTCTTTCTGTATCATATGAAGCAAACACATGTAGAGGCTTTCCCTAAAATACTGGGTTTATGCATTCTCTACATTCGTTGCTTAGTTTCTTGAAAAATGCAGTTTACGTTCCTGTCTTTTAACATTTCTAATACTAATTACAAATGGGAACTTGAAGATCATGGAATTACAGAATTGTTTGGGTTGGAAGGGACCTTAAAGGTCACCCAGTTCTACCCCACGTGCCATGGACACCTTACACTAGACCAGGTTGCCCTGGTTTTGAGCACTTTCAGGGCTGGGGCAATCACAGCTTCTCTGGGCAAACTGTTCCAGTGTCTCCCCATCTGCATAGTGAAGAATTTTTTCCTAATATCTAAATCTCCCTTCTGTTGGTTTAATGCCGTTGCCTCTTGCCACTACATGCTCTTGTCAAAAATTCCCTCTCCAGCTTTCTTGTAGGCCCCCTTTCAGTACTGGAAGGCTGCTGTCAGGTCTTCCCTGAGCCTTCTCCAGGCTGAACAAGCCCAACTCTCTCAGCCTTTTTCCAGAGAAGAGGTGCTGCAGCCCTCAAATAAGGAATATGGTTCCCTAATTAAGGGTAAGCATCCCCAAATGGGTGCAACTGCATCCTGAAGAAGTCATGCTTATCCCATAGGCATGTTTTGATGATAGGTCTAGATACTGGCTTTAAACATGCAGGTTACATACAGAGAACTGTTAGTTGTGAGAAATAAATTCCCTTCTGATAAATGCACATCTGTCTTCTCATTGCTGGAGTCCTCTGGTGATGGTGAGCCTGAGGAGAGTAACTTTTGTTGGTTTTTAGGATGAAAGGAGAAGCTAATTTCTGTGATACAGGGGGATAAGACAGTGAGTTTCTGTCACAGAACCAAACCACTGTATCGTACTACCAAAACACTGTTTCTACTGCGTTTTAACAAAATACTGTACTTTGCATTTCTCTTATCTTTTAACGCTCTGCATTCCTGTGCCCTGAAGAGAGAGTGATGAGAAATGTGGATGGCGGTAGGCTTAGGAAATGTTTTGTTCTTAAATCCCCCCTATTTTTCAGTGGGATTTCAGAAATCTCTACTGTATTTTAATTTGGTTTGTCAAAGTATAATTACCATGAATGAGGTAAGAAACTAATTTAAACACAGCAAGTGTAGTGGAGAATCCAATTTTCAGAAATCAGTGGCAATGTAATTGGAGTCATTAAGTGCTGACTTCGGTAATTAAGAGACGTTTTTTGATGTTTCAGGTTTGTGTTGCTAGTCATCTGTGGAGAGGGTAGAAAAACATTTTCCTCTCTGTGAAACTAGTCACTTCCCTATACCCATGTAACTGAAGGCATGAGCACTGCCCAGTGGCTTGGGTGAACCTGCAGCATTTGAGATGTGCTTGCTTGGGTCCCAAGCTCCTTGTTCCTCCCTGCTCACAGTGGGGGACATATGGGAGCACGTTTTGGAGCCATCCTGTGTGTGAGGCTGGCACTGCCTCTGCTGGGCAACCTCTTATGCTGGGGCATGGAGGAGCCCCTGGGGTTGTACCCCATGCCAGGGCACCGTCAGGGGGGAAAAATCTGGTTGTAGCTGAGCAGGCATGGGATTCAGTGGCTCCATGTCTGGTCTTGGCCAGGGAGCGCAGTTTGATCCCCCCTGGCTCTTCTCTGGTCCAGAGGAGCTGCTTGGCGTAGGAGCTGGACCAGTGCAGGAGCCGCTCTGTCTCAAAACAGAACGTGCTCGTGCTCAGCCAAGGTTTTGGTAGCACGATGAACAGCTACCAAGAGGCATTGCTTCATTGATGGATGATGCCGTGCACTGTTGTGTCACAGAATGCAGAGCAAAAGCAAGTCCTTTATGATAATGTTCAGGAGGAGGATTTTTCTAAGCCAGAGATGGATGCCTGGCTCCTTGACCTATCATCCTTTCAGACTTTGATCTTGGATTGCAGGTCCATCTTGATAAAATAACTGGACGTCTCTGCAGACTTAAAAGTGCTGTTAAAATTATTCATAAAAGAAATCAGTGGTGCAAGTGTATTCTCATCACTTCTTGTTTGCAAAATTATCTGTAAGAAGTCAGGATGTTATGCATTTTTAACTCCTGCAGTTCAACCTAAATGCTCAGCACGCTTTTGTTGTGATAATGGAGAAACCATAAAAAACCCCTGACATGCTGATAGTTATCATCATATAAACCAAGCCTTATGTTTACTTTCCTATTAAAAATGCTAATTTTCTGGAGCAATGGCATTCACAAGGGGGTTTTTCTTTCATTTTGTTGTTTTCCAGCCCCTCAGATATTGCTGTTACTCGGGCCTCCAGCGTGGAAGCTGATGTGATAGTTTTCGTGCTTTTGAGCTTTCACACCCACAAACAAATCCATCGGCAGCTGAGATCTCTTGCTCTGTGTTTGAGTTTGTAATTATCTTCTGGCCCAGCAGAAGCCAGAGCTCGGCCAGGAAGTGTCTTAAAATGTCTTTTCTAAACCTTAGCTGTGCTGGTTTGTGAGGGGTGTGGAAACCACCAGCAGTTTCAACATTTGTTTTAATCAGAAATCCCCTTTCTGCAGTCACAGTGTTTTTCACAGTGCCTTGCAAACTTGCGTTGCCCTTACCTTCCCAGGGGTTCTGACCTTTAACGCTGAATGGGCAGTTCCTCATGCACTTGTTCATGTTTGTGCTTGATGTGGGGCATCCTCTGAAGAGCAGGAGCCACTCTTTGCAGCTGGGCACCTGATAAGGTTGAGCAGCTGGGGATGGGCACCCTGAGGGAGTGCTCAGGGGAGCAGCCTCTGCCACCCAGCCACGTTCAGAGGAAATACTTGTGGTGTCCATCCCCTGTCCCTTTGCAGCTGTGTGGTTTTCTGGATGGCACACTCAGAATACCTGGCAATGGCTGTACGTGGTGTGACAAAAGTCAGAGAAGCATGTTAAATAGCTAGAACAGGTTGGAGAAATCATGCTGAGCTTTACTGACCAAACTGACTAGAAAGGGCCGTCTCTTTGCTGCTCTTGTGTTTGGTGATGGGGGGTTCCAGGCTGGGGTGTGAGCTGGGCTTTCTGTAGCTTGCTGTCCCTGTCTTGCAGGCACTGGGCACCCAACTAAGCTCCTGCTTGCAGCTGCAGATTAGGGGAGTAATGAGGATACACTTTGCTTTAGGCATAACTTCTTTCCTGTTGCTTTTCCGTTCCCTGTTTCCTTTTGTTTTATTTCTTCAGACAGCCTGTGTTACTGCCTAATTGGATTACTAGGTCACCTTCCGATTGACTATGGGCTGTACGGGACAGGGATCAGTCCCTGAGGCTTAGCAGTTTGGGGAGCTAATGTAGGCTGGCAGTCAGCAAAGCCACTACAGTCTCATGGAGCCTCAGTGGAAAATGGCATTTCCTGCCTAACTCCCCAGTGGCCACACAAAGGATCAGATCCATTGCTTTGTTTCACCTGGCTTCTTAGTTTTAGGGAGGAAAAATGAAAAAAGTCTTTGCTTTCAGGTGTGCCGTGTGGTTCATAGCCCTCAAGGAGGCCTGGCCGCCTTCTGGGAAACAAACACATCTAAACGTAAAAACCTTGGACGTGGTTCAGGTGTCTGCATATTAGAGATGAATAGCTCTTACTTAAAAAGTGTGCTCTGTATCTTAAACAAAATACCTCTTTGCCGTTTCCATGGCAAGCTCTCCTTCATAATTGAATAACAGTCATAAATGGTTACATAAAACACAAGCAAAACGCGGCACCGTAGCTGAAGGCTGCACTTGTCAGCTCTGTGTTTGCTCTTTGCGCAGGGGAGTGTGCTGGTACCTGAAGGTGAGGCTTGACCCAGGGCGCAGCCGTTTGGTGCATCAGCCCTGCACCCTGATTGCTGGAGCCCAGTTCCCCAGAGAGGCTTCTTGCGGTTGTCCCAGAGCATCCTCACAGCTCGTCTCCAGACCCTTGTGCTAAGGAGAAGCCAACTGGAGGAAACGTGAAGGCCAAAATCTCTTAATGGGACTACACAGATTAAAACACAGACCTTCTCTTTCGAGGTACCTCTCTGCAGATGGTACTGTCCAACTTGGTCTTTCTGGAGCTGCTATATTCACCTAGAAGCTGTTAGACCTTTGAAAAACAAGAGATCTTGCCAAGGTGAGTACACGTGTCTGCCCATGTTTTTAGAACTTCCTTTTATTTAATTCTGTGACTGAAGTGTTTTCAAGAAAGAAAAGAATAAAGCTTTGCTATTTCTGGGACAAGAGCTTCTGTGCTGTTCTACCTCTTAGGATTTTACAGTCAAGTGTGTGGGTGTCTGGTGTGTCCCCATCCTGTGTCCCCCCCATTTCTGTGCCTCTTTAATTATGAGGGTTTGAGTCTCACCTGCTTAAAATTTGTCACATGGACCCAGCAGCTGTTAAAAAACAAAACCCACAGCAAAAAAAACCAACCAAACAACCATCACAAAAAACCTCAACCTTGGGAAACCCCAGGTGTGAGGTACACCACAAGGTCTTGATGAGAAGCTTGGCAAAGCTGTATTCCCACTGGTGGAGGTCCTTGCAAGGAAGGGGGTGTCTCCTCCCAGGTAAGAGGATGCCCATCTCTTGCACCTGGTACATGCATCACTGACCTGTGCCGAGGGCTGGTCTGCCTGCACCCTACTCTCCTGCCTGGTGTGGGTCCCTGTCAGTGAGAAACCCCAACATTGCCAGTGGGTTTCCCAGCTAGAGGCAGAGGTCCCAGGGGTATGGCTGGGTGGATAGGGCAGAGCTGCCAGGCTTAGCTGTGTGCATGGCATGCAACCAGCCATGTGTGCAGTGCCCTTGCTGCCCTGACCTTGCTTGTCACTGCATGGGATGCTGACCCCCCAGATCTTCACCTTTGGGCCCTGAGATGGGTGTAGATGCAGTGTTCTAGGTTTATTGCTTACAGAAGCACTGCACATGCAGGTGAGTGACGCCAAAGTATTCCCTGTGTCCACACACCTTTCGTGTCGGATTGGTAACACGTCCAGGGGCATTATGTCACTTGGAAAGACTGCATGTGACAGAGTACTTGTGGCTGTTGTTTTGCTGCTTCTCTCTCCCCATAGCACCATTGATTTGCAGGCAGTGGCTGCTTCTCCAGCCCTGTGCTGTTGGCGCTTCCCGATTGCTGCACATATGGTGTGTGAAACTACGCGGCGCTTGTCGGCCCGCGTGGCACTGGCAGCAGCAGTGCCAGCTAGCAGCAGAGTGGCAGACTGAACTCTGCATCTTCCCCTCTCCTCCGGAGGGAGGGGGTGAGAGTTTTTGTTCTTTTGTTCGTCTGAGTTCATCAGGTTGGAAATAAACCCACTGCCTGTGTGTGGGGCGGGGAGAGGAAGGGATACAGGGAGGTGACAACAAAGCTGTCATCTTGCTTTGCTCCATCCAGGGAGCAAGACACATTGGGGTTTCCTAATTCCTGCTTCAGCAGGGGGTGCAAATTGCCCCCATGCTGACAAATTGGACCTGAGCATCTTGACGGAAAGCCTGTGACGCTGACGTCTCCATGCAGCGTGTCTCTGTTGGGTTGCTGGTGAGTTGGCCCTCTGATGGAGGTTTTGGGATTCTCCCATGGCTGTCGCTAGTCCCTGTACCCATTTAGGTGTGTATGCTTGTTCCCACTCCTGCACTCTGTTAAGGTGAAGGTGGCTCTTGACGGTCTCCACTTCTTAAGGTGGTTGGTCCATACATGTGGCACCAGGGGCTCGTTGGAGAGGGAAGTGTGAAGCAAGAGGTTTGCAGCCTTGAAGTTGCTGTGTAATCATCACCCCTCCTTTTTGTGGGGGAAGAAGAGGAGGGAGGTGGGGAAGAAGGATGGATGGTTTTAGCCTCCATCCATCTTATGGCCAATTGTGGTCCTTCTGCAGTGCTGCATGTCCCTGGGGCACCAACATCCCCCATGACAGAAGGCAGCCCTGGGGCTGTCTGGGGGCTCTGGAGGATGTCACCGTGTTAGCTCTTAGCTGTGGCATTTTCTGTGCAGCTTCAAAGCATGGAGGCCTTGTTTGTTTCTGATGAAAGCTGAAGCCTTGCTGAAAAGGGATCATCCTCTGAGGATGCTCCTGGCTCTGGACATGTCTGAGAGGGACTGCTTCCTCCACCTGCCACCCCTCACCCTTTTCTAATTTTCCCTTGGGTTTCTGCTAACTGTGGAGCCACTAATGTAAAATGAAGGCATGGAAATTTCATATTGTAGCAATTAATCAGCCCTCCCTAATTCTTTCCAGCTGTAAATTGCCAGCGCTAGCAGATGCATGCTGTTGCAGCCGAGCAGCTGATCCTGCCAGGGGCCTATGGTGGGCTATGTTTGGTTGGTTACGTGTCCTAGAAAGCCGTAGTGCACCCCTACGCAAGTGTAGTGCTCTGATTAGTTTAACAGAAAGTTTCCAGTTATTAGTGAAACATGTTTCTAGTAATTTCTTTTCCCTCCTGTGCTTAAGTGAAACTAAAATAGAAAAGGTGCTCCATTGTCACGGGACAGCCAGTGCGAGCTTTGGCTTGGTCTCTGCAGCGCATGAGAGCTGGTCAGTAAATCCCTGTTTGATTTTGGTTAGGCGTAGGGTTATTTTTGCTGTGGGCCGTACACACAGATCTCCTTGTCAAGGATTTAGGGAAAAAGAAAAAGACCTGAGGAATTTTCCCTTTAACAATGTCTTGTAGCACAGAAGTGGGATTTCTTGCCCTCTGGCATCCCCAAGTCAGAGACCTCCAAGCAGCAGAGGTCAGGATTTGAGGAGGGAGGGGGGGGCACTGGTTCAGGCTGCACCCGCTGATGTGACTTGTCGAGTGTAATCTGTACAAAGCGGTGCTGTTCCCATCTGCCCTGTGCCTGCTGGATGTAGCTGGCTGGCGCGTTTTGATTAAAACGTCGCAGGGAAGGGAAAATGAGGAAGCAACTAAGCGCATTTCCTATCTTAGGTTTTTAGGAGACACTTAAGGGAGTACACTTGGATGAGTAAGGGCAGAGGCAAATTGCAAAAAGCACTTACTAAACTTGTCTGGGGATTTCAGCCCTGTAGTTTGGAGCATGAAAGCTGGGCTTTCCTTTAAGAAACAGCAATAAAAGCTGACAAGCCTAAAGACCCAGATTAATTTAGAAAGCCTGTAGCTGGGGGAGGAGGGGTGGAAACAGAAGTGCAGCGACTCAGACTGACCTTTCCGTCAACTCCACCGCTCTTCCAAAACGCCATGTGGCATCCAAGCTGGGGTAGAACTGCGAGGTCCCCCACGTGGCACGGGGCAGGCTGTACCTCAGGCACAGGGTCTCTCACATGCTCCCTGAATGGCACTGGGCCTCCATGTGCTGGCATGGGCTGAGGCTGTCTGTCAGCCTGGCCGATCGGCATGGTATGGCGCTGCTGGAGTAGCGGTGCCAGAATCTGTCCTCAAAGTGCTGATGGAGGCACAGCAGCTATTTTGCAATGCGTAGCAGCTCTTTTGTGCAACTCGGAGGAGTTGGCTCGCAGTTATACGCGCTGTCTGACGCGGAGCGGTGGCTGTTAGAAAGGATTTAATTATCCTGATGACCCAAAGTAACGAAAGGAACAGGCCTGTTCATGTCGAGCCGTGGTGCTGACCGTGGTTACTTCGCTTCCCTCTTCCCTTCTCCTCCCTCGTCTCCAGTGTAAAGCTGCAAAGTGAAAGATGATGCCAGTATTCCCCTTTCCCAGGCTGCTATATACAATTGTTTCTATGATCTTTGTTTATATAGATCTAGGGCAGATTAAAGTGTCTTTCAAAATCGGAATACTTGTCAGGAGGCTGGGTAAGCCTGTGTCTGTATCTCTTCAGAAATGTTTCAGGTACCTCCTGGTACCTTCCATCCTCCTTCCCTAACCTTGTGTTTGTGCAGCTATGCATTTTCTGTTCTCCCCACAAGCTCCCAGTCCTCTAGGGAAATTTTAACCATTTATACAGTCTAGTAAAGCTCCAGGCATGTTCTGTCCCAGTATTTATTAACCCATTTCCTTCAGCGGGAAGCAGAGAAGAGAAGCCAGCTGATCTGTCTGTGGGGCCCCTTGGAGGCAGACGAGGACCTTAATGCAGGTGAATGCTTTTAACCATAGCAAAGGTGGGCCCTTTCCGTAACCTGCTGCCTGCCCGTAAGCTGCTGGCCTGCCTGGAATGACAGTGACTGAAGGAACGCTAGAGGTCTGGGGAGATGTAGTGGGGCTGCCCAGAAGGAAATGATGCTGTGAGAAATAAAAGCTGGGTCTTCACATTCCATGTCTGATCTTTGTCAATAGGATGGGTCTCCTGACTATGATGGATTTCACTTGGATTAGAGATTATCTTCCCCTTTAGTCTTTTCTGTACGGGTTGGTCCTTGTGTGATCAAACTTTTTCCTGAAGTTGTTAAAAAAAAGCTCTACATTGTGATACATGTATAGGTTCATATACAAATATCACATGTGCATATATATTGTAATTTATAATGGTATCTTATCAGTTTAAGAGGCTATGGGATTACTGTTGCTCCAGTGTTTTTACCTATGTAGAATGGGACTATTTACTGAGAAATTCGTTGAAGTCTTATGCTTTTCAGTTGATAATTTAAGTAAAAAAAGCTTTCTTTAGGAGCATGTCAGGGAAATCCTGTTCTGAAAAGCTTTTTGGTTTCTTAGCATGTGCACATGTGTTTTTCTCGTTACGATCTTAGGTTTCAATGGTATTTAAGCCCCATTTTTCAAAATCGAGTTATCTGGAAGCATTAGACTCTTTAACAGTACCTAAAGTGAGCCACACTGTTCATTAAACTGCTGCATGTGTGTACCCACATGCACAGTACGGTCCTTACAGGGCCTGAGCAGGATTTTTGGATCGCTGCAGAAGCTTGGGAGTGCCTTATTCTTGCTTGTGCTTTGCCTCCAAGTGGTGCAGGTGCCTCGGCTGGAGCTCACACAGCAGAGCACACTGTGGATATGGAGAATTGCCAGGTATTTGTGACTGGCTAGGGAAATATTAAGCAGTCCCATTTGAAGAGGTTTTTGGAAGGCAGCTGGAAGAGAGTACAAAACCTTGTGTTTGGTGTTATGGTTGATAAGGGTTTAAAGGCAGCTGCAGTTTAAACTCTGAATAGTTCAGCGAGGTCCTTATCTTTACTTGGCCAAATGCTCCATCGAGTAAAAGTTGATTTGTTTCCTGAGCAGAGAAGCAAAACAAGGGCTGCTGCATTAGCTCCGAGTGGCATTGGAGATCTGCATGTTCAATAGAAGCAGGAAGGGCTTGCTGCCTGGTTTGGTGTCCTGGCCTGTCCCTCGGAGGCCCACGGGTGTACCTTCTGCCATGGCTGTGCCACCCCTCTGGGCAGGGACAACCCTTGCAGAGGATCCCTGTATCACACATATGCATGTGAGGAATCTGCAGCCCAAAGGTAAATGTGTCAGACTGACCTTCATCTGAAAACTGCTCTTTCATAAAGCCAGAGAGCTGGGGGTGCATTGTGTTGGTACAGAAGAATGAATTGATGTCTCATACATTGACTGGCTCATGGTTATTTCAGTGAAGAGAGCTGCAACCCCTGCTGACCAGAAGCCTGTGAAATATGGCCAGGACTGTGATGGAGGTGCCTGCCCCACTGAATCTCCATCTGTCAGCTGTGGCAGAGGTTTCTGCTTCAGTCTTTGTGGTCATTCTGCTCCTAGCTTCACCCCTAACAATTATATCAGTCATCTTTAAGCCTGGTGGCTGTGTGATTTTCACTTAGTTGGTGGTCTCTGCAGTGCTCAACTCTCTCTTCAATTTGAACTTTTTTATATCAGAAGTCTAAATGGAGGAAAAAAGCACACTAATTCAGTTTTAATGCCAAGGTTGTGTTGGGAGTACTGCCTGTTACCAGTGAGGTGCGCTTAAGTTCGGCTAAATGTTGGTAGGCACTGTTCATTTGACTGTGAGGCCTAGGTGAGATTATTATATAAGCCTCTCCTCAACAGTTGAATAAATATTCTCTGTTCTCATTTGTGAGATACTGTTTTAATTACAGAAGCTTTCTTCTGACATGCAAAGCACTCAGCTACTAAGTACGATGGTTTACTAAGCTTGGTCTGCATGCTTTCTTATAATCTCAGTTGAGTTCAGCAGATACTGCAGTAAAATATATACAGCCTTTTCCAGTTTGCATCACCCAAACCTCGTATTTTTAAACATCAGCATGCAGGTTTCCATTCTTCACTGTTCCCGGAGAAAATGGAAAATAGCTTATGCCCCCCCGTGTCATTTTTCTACCATCTTTGCCCTGTTAACTTTCAAAGGCATTTCTTGGGCTGAAAGTTTAGAATTTGGATAGAAAAACTGTCATGGTCTTTTATAAAATCCATAAGATTATCCAGATGTGTAACAGGTTGATGGGAACTGAGGCTCCAGTAATTTTGCAAATGAGAAGATATCCATGCATACAGCTCCCAGAAAACTGATCCATCAATTATTTGTGGATTTTTGAGCATCTGGAATGATTTATTAATTTTGCAGGAGACTTAATGTGCAATGGAGGGTTACTGCTTTACTTCTTTCTGCTTCACTGCCATGTGTAAAAGACAAATAATATTGGTACAAGAGAGCTGTATGAAGAAATGCTTATAATTTAGTAGAGATATGCCCTGCATAAGGTACTGTTTAGATATAGTTAATCCTGCCTTGGGGGGCAGCAGGATGCCTTGTACAACCTTTTGAAATGTCTTTCAAGCCTGTGATCTGAGCTCTTTTGGCTCAAAACAACCAGGCGTGTTTCGTGTAGGAGTTCAGCTGAGTCTTGATGGAAGCTGTAACCATATTTCTGTATAGCGTGGCATTTCATTTGATTTCTTGTGTTACCCTGGTTAGTCATCTCTCATCTTAATTTTTCCTCCTCTCCTGACTTGCAAACCAGATTCTCCTTGGTGGATGGGGTGTATCATTACAAGAATTTGCCTTAGCAACCAGATAGGTTTCCAAAAATAGCTTATCCTGTTGTTGCAGAGCATCTCTGAACCTCAGGATGTTGTACTGCAATCTCTCTGAGTGGCTGAAGGCTGTCGTTTTGTTTCTTACGGTCAGACAAACATAAACCGTGCCATGAGTGGACTTGTCTTTGTGCACAGATTGATGCTATTCGAGACATGAGAGAAATTCCTGCAATGTTTACGAGCTGAAGAAAAATGCCTTTGAAGCCAAAGTATTTCTTATGTGTATCCATGTGTATGATTTTGTTTACAGCGTGTTATCTGAACACTCATCTGCTCAGTGAGCACCTGATCTTGAAAGATGTGTAGTACCTGGGTAGACCATGCCAAGGTTGAAATTATCTGCTTAAGTGGCTACCCTTGGACCTTTTGCCTCTGGTACCTGGAGCAGCCTGGCAGCATGCTTCCTCGGCTGAGGAGTGGGATGGCCAGCTAATGAGGTCTTTCTTTTATGGCAACAAGGGTACACAAGTCTCTGCTACTATTTGGGTTTTGTGCCAGTCAACGCTGGAAATATTTAAAGATACCTTTGGAGTGTGGCCATTTTCTTTTCCCTGTCTCTCTAGCTTAAGACGATTCCAGTATTTGGGGTATCATTGCGTTTCTGTAGCAGAGCAGGAACATAAGAATATATATGTTCAGCTGCTGATCATCATCTGCTGTGGCAATGCTTTTTGCAATGATTATCTTTTCATTGCTTTTGGAGGGCATTCCGGAGTCTGGTGTGTTGTTACATTCTCGTTTCCTGATTATCAGCTTCAGTTCTCCAAATCCTTCCCTCTAGCCATCTCCTTTTTTGGCTATATTTAAAACTATCCCTTGCAGTTCATATATTTCTTTTAAAATCTTTCCCTAGATGTTTTTCCTCTTAATGCAAACTCAGAATGAGGAATTTTAAATAACTTGAGCTTGCATAGCTTTTAATTGCAGTTGCATCGAAAATGTAAATGCTCTCCTATAAGACCTGAAGAAATCAGAAATATCCTCACTATGCTCGGATTTAAAACTCAATTTGATTCAGAGAGGGAGTAAAGAAGCCTCTCTGGACTTGAATGATGAGTATTGCCTTGGTAGCGATCAGGAGGCTCAGCTGGAAAGTGGAAGCCCGAGTTCAGATTCCTGCTCTTCTTCTCAAGACATGTCTTGATTCTTCCAGGTGAATGGGCATGGTGTGATGGGTCTTCTTGGACTTCTTTTCTCCTTTGAAAAGAAACTTTCATCCCTCAACTGAAAGACTCTTCATATAAAAAGTATTTTTGCAGCTCTTGTTTCCTGGTATCGTTTTTGACAGTCGCCTTCCTCTGTTGCTGGTTTGCCTGGAGGGGTGCAGCAACTCAAACCTGCAGGTGCGGCTCAGTCTGTGAGCAAAATTGATGAGTTTGACAATAGAACTCATTGCAGTGTGCATTTTTGGGGGGGTGTGGGGGGAGTAATCATGGAATATAGCGTGCTGAAATACCAAGTATGAGGCTCTTTGTGCAGTCACAGAGCATATTTACTCCACAAATTTCTCCCTGCACTGTCTCCAGGGAGCAGCCGTGTTTTGAAGGGGTGGTTTCTCTTGCCTGGGCTTGCTTGTGTGCTAAGGGAAATAGCTCTCAAAGTAACTTGGCTGTTTAAACAGCTTAGCCCTCATCTTGAAAGAGAAGAACAGGTGTGTTCAATGAAAAAATAAAATCCAGGCAAGATGTGCTAGATACGGGCTTCTATTTAGTGCCACATGAGCCAGTATTATACTAAATCCATTTTTTGTCACGCCCATATGCCTCCTTTTGTGGCAGACTTTGCTGAAGAGTCAGCTGATTCTCTGGATGTTTTGCTGAGAGGCTTCTTTGGCTTTATCTGATGAGAATTTTGAACATGAATTTCATGGTGCAAAAGGATGTCAGTGAGAAATGACATTATGGGCTTGGACCAAAGCCAAATGACGTCTATGGAAAATTCTTAAACTTGTGTTGGTGGGCTCTCTATTGTGTCCAGAATGGCTTAATTTGTTTCATGTTGGCCAGTGTAAATAGCTTTTAGGTGATACAAGGAACGATGAGCTTATGCTCGTTTTTCTTTTCAGTATGATAGGTCTGGGTCAGAAGAGCATCTGCTGTTAGGAACTGAGGAAGGGAGACAAATGCGTAGTACCCGAGGGCTTTGCTTCTGATTTGATCAAGCTGTACCATGCAAGCTTTTCTTACTCCTCTCTTTGCAAAATACCATATGCTTATTTATCTATCTGTCTATATTCCTTTACAGTACAGTTGTGACCTGTTAAAAAAAAAAAGCAACTCAAAAAAACCAAAAACCCAACCCAAAACCCAGAAGCAAATTAAAACAGTGGCAGGTTATTCAGTTTGAATGAGTGATGACATGCAAGATGTAGGTTCTCAGGGGCAAGAAGTTATGTAGATTGTTAGTATAGAAGATGAAGGATTGCTTAGATTAAAATGGGATGCCAGACAGAAGCATTACACAAAGAGGGTTTTTTCATTATTTGCATTCTCTAGAGTATTCTATATTCTCTAGCGTATTCTTGCCAATTTCGTTTCCAGAAGTTTATATACATTATCTGCTTTTCGTTCCAAACAATCTAACATTTATTACTAGTTTCATGAGTTGTTGTTTCAAGGGGGAAAAATCTGTACAAAGCTGCCTGTAGCTTTGAGTTCTGCTCTGGCACCGTACCATATAGAGTATATGCCATCTGCGTCAAAGAGGATGATTGAAAAATAAAAAATGATGCATATCAGCCAAGTCTTAGTTTTCTTAAAGTCATTCACGGTCATGAAAATCTTTCTGAAAAGTGTTCCTGAGGCTTCTCTGTTGGTAAGATGGCTTTTAACCCTTAACCCCACACTGGAGCGAGAAAGTGAGGCTCATGTTTTCTAAGTGGTAATGTTCATGTCGCTGCCCTGTAAGCTATTCTGCCTACAGGCAGCTCCGGTGCTGCCTGGGGACCTGTGCATTCCCACCCCTCCTGGAAAGCCCCTGTGATCTGCCACTCAACGTGCAGCGATGGAGATGGGATTCAGCCCTGGGAAGAATTGGTACAGTCAGGGCCAGGTTGTCCCTGAGCCATGTGGCTGCACGGGGTCCTGGACAACTACACCATCACCCCCAGTAGTCCTGGGTGAAGAAGGGCAGAGAAAGCAAAGTTACCCAGGTCACTCCTCTGCAGAAACTGAGGGATGGAGGGGCTCATGCGCATGTTTGTGAAGCAGCCTGAGAGGGTAAAGCTGGAATGTGGGGAGATGGAGGTGGGCATCTTCTGCACTGGGGAGTTTCTAGGGTCTCTTCCCAGCATCATTCCCCAAGATGAGGAGACTGTGCCAAAAATGAAATGAAAAGGAAATGTTCTAAGGCCTTGCAGAAAGAAATGTCTTGATGAGGAATTACTCTGCTTATAGGTTGTGTGCTTGCAGCCTTACAAATGATGGATGGAAAGGCTCTATTGAACTTAATTATAAATAAATAGAGGAACCTCTGCAGTGCTGTAACATTGTTTTCCATGCTCACCTCCTTCTTTTTTGAATTATGCTTGATTGTTCCAATTGATTGCAATTGTGAGAGCTAATTTTAGTGCATAAATTTTATAATGGAAGACTGCCAAGTGTCTGTGTAATGGAGGATAACAACTGCACAGAATTTGGTACAGGGTATGCTTGTCTTCCTTTCTCCAACCTAGTGTTATTTGTATATTCCATATATATATATATGGAAATATATGCCTATATATCTTCAGTTTTGTCTGAGAAGAAAATAGAGCTAAATCCTCCTGTGAAAACAGAGGAGCAATTCACAGACTGTGATGATTTTAAGGACAAGCTGAATTTAATGCTGATGATAAAGTGATCATTGCCTTAGTTTTAGGACAAATACCAAAACCAGCTGAGTTCATTTTTAAACTTTGCATGATGGAACAGAGGGTAAGCAGTGTTGTTCCAGCCTTAAGCATATTGGATTCGTTTCCTAGCTGATGAAGTTAAAAACCAGCATAT
Source organism: Neopsephotus bourkii (assembly GCF_033783945.1). Taxonomy (NCBI): domain Eukaryota; kingdom Metazoa; phylum Chordata; class Aves; order Psittaciformes; family Psittacidae; genus Neopsephotus; species Neopsephotus bourkii. Next base: position 2,950,142 of record NW_026901456.1, on the reverse strand, counting down.
GGGTATATAGATCTGGGCCCTTAGAAAATGTCATGGCCGTTTTTGTAGGAGCCTGGTCCAATTTCCATGAAGTTCAATGTCAGGACTTGAAGGGAGAGGAGGATTAGTTGCAACAGGGTAAGAATCAAAGATTTGTTTCTGAGTGAGGTGTTAACTTGAGAATCAGTGTTTCTACATGCAGATTTTCAGATATCCTGGATTCAAGATAAAGTATATTTGGGGCTGTTTTGTAGGGCCTTCCGTCTTCCAGGTGCATTTGGCCAAAAAGGAAGAAGTCTGAAGGGGTAAAGAGGATGTGAAGAGTGCAGATGGGTTTGGGGTGTTTAAAGCTTTTTGGGTATTCAAATAACTATGTGAGTTCTCTTGTAAGATAAGGTACTAAAACTCATTGGAACTCATGTCGTTTTTCTCCCACAGGTTTTTGGTGTCTCCTCTCATTTGTTTTTCACACTGTGATTCCAGTTGTGATTTGTCTTACATGCTTGTTTAAAAACAAGTTACGTTTTCAAGCACCCATTATACAAACATTTGTCTTGGTTATCCTTCCAGAGTTAGTCACAGATGTAAGTTTTGGCAAAGTTAGGGCTAAGAATGATGATAGGTGGAGAATCCACCTTCTTGAAACATCAGCTCGCTCTTTTGTGTTGGTTTTGGGCATTTTTAGTTCAGCCTGGTGCCGTATGGGTTTTACTTAAGGACATAGGTTGTCCCTGCAAAAGCATCTTTAAAAAGGATAGAACAGTTTAAATATGCTCAAGAGAATTAATTAAAATGCCTTTCAATTGGAAGGGATTAAGAGTTGGTTTCTTTCCCCCCCCCCCCAAAACAAAACAAAGCTCCAGCATCATGAAACATTTTGCATCAATTACAAAAGGAACTTCAGTACATTTTTCTAAAACAAGGGATGTGCCAACTGCATCTGCTAGGTGTGGGAGTGACATTTCAAAATCCCACTGACAGTCGCATTATCAAAGTAAACATCATCTCTTTCTTACTGGTGCTAGCTGAAGAGCTCCCCACTTTCTGGGGGCAAAATTGCCCCTTTGGAAAATGCCGGAGGAAGGCACAAGTACCTTTGGGCCTGAAACAGAACAGACCCTGCAATTCTCTACCATAGTAAAATTTGTTTCCTACAGAAAAGCAAACTTCAGGGCACCTTGTCCTTAACTTCATCTCGGCCCGTGCCAAGAGGGATTCTCAAATTTCATTTGCCAGGTCCGTTTGGTAGAGACACCTTGACTTCTTGGTGAGGCTGAAGAGGTAGCCACAGTACTCAGTGCTATAACCCTGATGCTGGTGGACCCGGTAGTGCAGTTGGTCTTTCTGCGCTTGCTGCCTGTGGCTGGACACTGGGGCTCAGCCTCCAGTCCACATGCCTGTGTCCAGCTTGTGCATGAGACATGGCTAGCTCCAGACTCTTCAGGAGGCTGTCAAAATGGCTGTCAAACCCTTGATGTTTAAATGGCATATTTACATAATGTAGCCCTGTTTGCCCTATGAAAGGAGACTGAAGAAAGGGAAAAATATGAAATATTTATTGAGCCGTGAAGACTTTCACTGTCGGTTTATATTTACAAGCTTGTTCAGGTGATAGGATAATAACACATTATGTGGTAGTGATGTTCCTCAGTCTTAAGCAGTCCTAATTATCTACTTACTTATATTATGGTTTTCATTGGGAGATTTCTAGTTGCATTGCAGAAAATGACCTTTGATGCCGTATCTGCATTAATAGGAATCAGCTGTGATTCTCTGAGGAGTAAAATGTTGTAGCAAAGGTCACACTGTGGTGCCACAGCAAAGCTGGGGAGACCTCTGTAATAATGCTGTCAAGTGAGCAGTGCTGTTTCCAGTTCTAGCCTTTGTTTGTATGTTGTTGCAAAAAGAAGACAGAATCATCGGATTGTGTAGATTAGAAGAGCTTTGTGGTCCCACCTCCCTCTCAAAAAGCATTTACAAGCATTTTTGTATGTGTGTGTATGTGTATAAACAGTGATCTAGTGCAGGATCATAGAATAATTAGGGTTGGAAAGGACCTTAAGATCATCAAGTTCCAACCCCCCTGCCATGGGCAGGATCGTGCATGTTGCCACCTTGTTTGATGCTGTTGCACATGTTCTGAGAGGATTTATTTGCCACATTGGTCTGGAAGGGATGGGCTTACTCCTGTGAAAGCTCAGATCTCGCAGCCCTATCATATAGAAAGCAGCAACATGAACTGGAAGAAGGTGTCTTTGGAGAAACTGAAGCAAAGACTGAGCCTGAAGGAAGAGAAAGGCTGTGCAGGCACAGAGAAAATTGTATTGGCAATGTAGCAAACAGCATCATGGAAGGCCAAAGCTATGAACAAGATCAGGATACAAACAGAGCAGTAATGAAAGAGAGCTAGTGACACCAGAGGCTGATTTGAAGGCAAAGGTGGAAATACAAGCAGAGGGGAGGTTTCCCTCTTTGATCTATTTGATATGTAGATTCATAGAAACTTGAGGACAGAGCAGCGGTGGTGATGATCATCTGCCTGTGTGGCTCTTTGTCTGGGAATCCTCGAGAATCTCCTTTGAGAGGGGATCTTCCAGAGGAACCTGTGAAAACAAGCTTGGGTATGAGCTGGTTCAGCCAGGAGGCATTTCTGCAAGGGCTGCTTTTGCTCTTGAGAATCACTTGCAGAGCAGAAGACAAAGGTAAAGACCCCGATCCAGTTTGTTCTTATGCATGACAGCAGTCATGGCACGTCATGTACTTCTCCCCGAGGCCTGTGATGCTTCAGTTCAAGTCGTGGCGTATCTGTTCAGACATTCAGCTTCTTTCACCATGGCCTTGTCTGATGTCAGCCTGTCGTGATCCTGGATGAGCCCCTCCAGCACCGTGTTACTTCTGTGTTGGAAACACATGCTCGGTTTGGTGTACACAGCGTGCATGTAGTAATGCCAGCGCTAGCCAGAGGTTCTGCCATTCCGATGCGGTAGCAAGGCAGGGATCTGACAAAGAAAGGGGTTTATGGCTGTTGCTGTCACTGTCTTGTTGCCCAGCACCTGTCCTGTGGTACTGCCTGGAGGCCCTCTCAGAGTAGGGCTGTGCAGGCATGTGGCTGCAGGGGGAATGATGTTGGGAATGGTGATGGCTGTGGAGCCATGGGGAAGGCAGGCAGTGTGGGGAGAGCTGGGCCACAGATGAAGCAGACAGTGAAGAGCTGGCACCTTGGGGAGGTGTGGAGGAGGGCATGAGGAAAGCAGACATGGCAGCGGCATGTGGCCAGCAGCCAGGCGAGGCAAGGGCTGTATCTGCAGACTGATGTCTGGATTCAGGTATAGGCTGTGTTTTAAATAAAACCATTCAGCATACACTCAATGGTTATTTTTTTCTCTTCTCCTGTGACTTTTATACACTCCTAAACTTTACAGTGTTTGAATACCACTATGCAGTTAACAGTGCTGGGTGACCAGGGGGGGAGCAGGGGAAGGAAGAGGGCATGGGGATCAGTGCTGCTTGAAGGAGGAGACAAAGGCTGGGATTGTAGGCTGGTGGGAATGTGCCAGATGAGAGAGGGAAAGGAAGAGGATGAGAAACGGATGTTGCAAGTGGTGGGTCAGAGGTGAGGGGCTGCTAAAGGCGTATCTCATGTCCAGCTGTGGGGACACAGCAAAATAGCATGGTTAAAAGAGATCACCATGCTGCAGGAGTGGAGAGAAGATGCCGCTCAGCAGAATAGGCTGGGATTGTTCCTAGGTACCTCATAGCCTTCAACTGATTTTTGGTGGGGCAATGTTGTAGTGAAACTCTGGATTGGTTAATGGAAATGGCTCATTGTGGAGTGGGATGTTGTGGTTGCAGGACAAGGTCAGATGTTCCTTGCAGGTACTGAAGCCAAACCAGCAATTTGCCTTAGAGGCTAGCTGGGAAAAACACAGAAGCAACTGTTCTGAGCAGTGCTGGTGGTGTTGAGGGAGCATGGCTGGGGGTGCCTGCAGCGTGTTCCCTGTTTCTCTTGGCTTTACTTTTCAGAGAAAAAATAGAACACAAAGTTACTTTCTTGAGCATCTGGGTGGGTTTGGGTTTGGTTTTTTCCCTAATGTTCCAGAGCTGAGTCACTGTTGAAAGGGACAGTGCTATCGCACCTCTTCATTTGCTGGGCCCTGTGTTCCTGCTGCCTTGCTTGTGTCTACCAGCACTCTCGGGCCACATGGCTGAAGAATGACAGGGTATCATCGGATGCACTTTTGGGCAGCTTGATTTGAGTGACATGTGGGTGCAGCCATGGTCAAATGGCATGAACGAGGCATTGGGAATGTACAGCCCTGGGTTATGCTGTCCCTTTCATGGTCTTGGTTTGAACTAATAGTGAGAATGTACTCTAAGTGACATCTCCTGCCCTTCAGTTTTAGTATTACTGTCAATGTTCAGTTGGTGGTGTGCTACACTTTGTGGATCCCATTTGTCTTAATCCTTCCTTTCCTCTCAGTGTACATTCCAGTTAGTGCTCCTTGAGCGGAGCTGCTGCAAGACAAGTCAAAAACATCTGTAAGTGTCACAGTTCCATTAACGCATGTACATAAAGGGCAGGTTTCTCGAGAGCAGTGCCTGTTCCATGGGCTGTTCCTGGGCTACAGCGTCAGACCTGCTGAGAGCTGCTTATTTAGAAAGCTGGGCTGATGTTCTCATGGAGATAGAGCTGTCTTGCTGGCAAATGCTGCATAGCCGGGGTTTAGACTTGCTTGTAATGACTAAACTATGAGTTGTCAAGAATGTGTTGGAGGTGTAATATGAGGAAAAAATGGGATGAGGTAAGAGACAGGTCTTGTGCAAGAGCACAGAAGGGCATACCGCTGTGAGAGAGAGAAGGGATATCCCTGGCAGGTGAGTGGCAAAACAGCATTAAAACAGGGTTTCATTATTAGATGTAGGAGATGTTGATTCAAGAGATGTATATATAAATCATGGAGGATAGGCCTGTAGGAACACTTGGAATAAGTGAAGCGGAAGTGTTTTACAGGTCTAACTATGTGAGAGGTGGGTGTGTTGACACCTTCATGGTGGCTCAGTTTGCTGACAAAAGCAGTGAGTTGGCATGGATAGTGCTGGGTATGGGAAGGGCCGTGGATGTCTGGTGGTGCCCATGAGGGAAGAATGTACGTGCAGACTGGGGGGATCAGAGGCAGAAGAGAGCAGGACAGGATGATTTCTGCCTGCCTGTAGCTTGGTATGCTGGTGTGGCTTTACCCTGCCACCCCAGCCCCAATTTCTAGGCAAGTCACTGAAATATAGAAGGTGGGTTTTACCATCCGTGCATGTGTCCATGTTTCTTGTTTTCCCATTATTTTGTCCTTTGCTTTCTCTGCTCTTGGGAGCTCCCCTTCTGACTGCTCTGCTCTAGATGGGCGCGTTGCCCTTTGGCATGTTAGACTCTTACTGCCATCACTTCTGAAGTGACCCCGATGCTTACAAGAGTGGCACAGGTTCCTTCAGCCCTGTGCTCCTCAGGAGGTGATTGAATGTACCCCTGGATGGCACAAGTTGTCTTTTTGATAGCATTGCTTAGATGTAGGATGCTAGGGAGACAACATAACCAGCTCTTTCCACTGCAGTTCAGAGGGGTGGCTATTAGAAGCTGAACTGGAAGCTTGACAGAGTAGTGCGAGCTGCTTGATGGCTGCCTTTTTTCCAGATTTACAGCAAGATAGGAGAAGCAGTTGGACGTGACCTGTTCTACAGCCTGAGATAATTTCTGCACTGGCAGACATGGAAAGAGATAAAATAGTGGAGAGCTAAGATCTAAATCTCTTCTGTACAAATGCTAGGAGCATATGTAATAGGATTGTTGGAGTTACATGTTTTCAAGGATAAGTACTGTATGATGATACCACACTGTTACAGCCATTCTAAAAACAGAAAATAGGACTGGGGATTTACAGTAGTTGTTGGGGATGCTTGGGTTTCCCTAGGACCTTTTGGAATAATGGAAGAGAAGAAAAGGCCTTTGCAGATAAGACAAAATGAATCCCTAAGGAAGCTGGAGCTGTTCTTGCGGGGAGTCTTGGAAGGAGAAAACAGGAGTGCTCTGATCTCAGTCTAGTCAGGTATCACAGATTTTTCTTACACAAAATACAAAAGGAACTTTGTAGACCTTCTAGCCAAACTTTAGTTAATTTACATAGAAAAGTTCCATCTCTTTAAAAAGCATTTTCATTTTTTCTTCTGTGGACCTTTCGAGAGACACATTAAAAACTGCATCTCAACTTCTATGTTAAATACGTATTACTGATGCTGTGGTTTTAAGCAAGCTAAACTTAGATGATGTCAGAACTGAGATTGTCTGCCTAATCTTAACTTGTTCACTTTACATGTGAGCATTTTGATGCATTGTTTAATTACAGAACACCTCCTGCATTGTCTGCAGCACCTTTCCTTCCTGGCAGGGCTGGGAGCAGCAGCACAACATGAGGGGCTGCCTCCAACCCTGGTATTGTTGCAAGAGGGACTTGATGATGGGGAAGAAGGCAGGCTTCTTGTTGCTGTTACTTTCTAGTTTGGAAAATCTGGGGTCTGCTTCTCCTGGGGACTTGTTGGCTCAAATGGATAAAAGTCTGGGCTCAGTCTGGCTCATGGTCTGTGTGTCAGTCACTTGTTCTCTTCAGCCCCTATCCAGGTGAGGGAGAGAGATGCCCCATGTCAGAAGGAGCTGCTTTTGTGGCAGATGTCTGTGGTAGGGCAAGGCCTGGCTTCTGTGGAGCAGGAGAAGGATTTTGGCATGTGTGCTCGTGAGAGCCACCAGTGTTTGGTGTGACTGTGCCCAAGGAGCTGGTGTGCACTGAGCATGTGGCGACCGATGCTCTGTGAAGCTGCTGCCGACCTGAATGCTGGACTGAGGCCAGCGCAACCCTCTCCCTGGGGCTTTCCGCACCCCTCCGGAGGTGGTGGGAAATGGGGGAAGTGATGGCCCGGCCCTGGGTATCGATGCAGATTTTAATCAAGCAGAGCGACAGTTCTGCCTGTCATTAGGATTCATGCCAGCATGTTTTAAGACTTCCAAGCTGATATCCTTTGTGCATGTGTAGTAATGCAGATAAAATTTCCCACAAAGGTTGCTGAAGTACTGCTGGTCCTGCCCAAACTCCTAATAGACACAGTCCTTCTCCTGCCAAGTCCTCCTTGCTTCACAGTGTGTGTGGGACATCCTATTTTTAGCTGAGTTTCTGTCTGTTTACAAGGAAAGCATTTCTTTATTGAAAACCTGGCTGGGCTGAGGGAAAGCAACAACCAACACAAAATAAACAAGGCTTTTTGGTAGATGGCTGAATAACTTTGTCCTGGGCCAGCAATCAGCAGGAGCTTCTCTTAGCTGACGTAAAGATGGATCAGGACATGGGTTGAATATTCGAAGCTGCTGCCTAATGACTGATGAGAATTACGCTCCAGTCTCTGATCCAACCTTGCCTTCTTTTGCCCTGGGTGGCATGGTGGCAGGCAGGCTGCGATGAGAAGCCTGCCAGCTTTATTTCTAGTTCAGTTGAATGGATTGCTACGGTTTCTTGCTTTTTGTTGTGGTTGCTAATCCTGCAGGCAAGCTGTTTGTTCTTGTGTGTTCTCAGCATTTGTTTTTCATAGAGCTGTATCATCAATGAATGGTTTGGGTCGGAACGGACTCTAAAGATCATCCAGTTCCACTCCCCCTGCCATGGGATGGGACACCTTTCACTAGAACAGGTTAATCAAAACCCTGTCCAATCTGGCCTTGAACACTGCCAGGGATAGGGCAGCCACAGCTTCCCTGGGCAACCTATTCCAATATCTCACCACCCTTACAGGGTCGAACTCCTTCCTCATATCTAACCTAAATCTCCTCTCTTTCAGTTTAAAGCCATTACCCCTTGTCCAGTCATTACATGTTCTTGTAAAAAAAGATTTCTTGTAGGCCCCTTTAGGTACTGGAAGCTGCCATAATATCTCCCCAGAGCCTTCTTTTATCCAGGCTGAACAAGCCCAACTCCCTTAGCCTGTCTTCATAGGAGAGGTGCTCCAGTCCTCCCATCATCTTCATGGGCCTCCTCTGGACTCATTCCAACAGCTCTATGTCCCTCTTGTGTGGGAGGCCCCAGATCCGAATGCAGTGCTGCAGGTGGTGTGTCATAAGAGCAGAGTAAAGGGGGAGAATCATCTCCCTCGACCTGCTGGTCATGCTTCTTTTGATGGAGCCCAGGATTGGCTTTCTGGGCTATAAGTGCACACTGCTGGCTCATATTGAGCTTTTCATCAACTAACACTCTCAAGTCCTTCTCATCAAGGCTGCTCTCAATCCAGTCTTTGCCCAGCCTATAGTTGTGCTTGGGATTGCCCTGACCCTGGTGTAGGTCCTTGCACGTGGCCTTATTGAGCTTCATGAGGCTGCCATTGGCCCACCTCTCCAGCCAGTCCAGGTCCCTCAGGATGGCATCCCTTCCCTCTAGCTTGTTGACCAAACCACATAGCTTGGTGTCATCAGCAAACTGGCTGAGAGAGCACTCAATCCCACTATCCATTGACAAAGATGTTAAGCAGCACCAGTCCTAACACTGACCCCTAAGGAATACCGCTGAGGACAGGAATACACTGTTCTCTACTTGAACATTGAGCTGTTGACCACAACTCTCTGCGACCATCCAGCCAATTCCATATCCACCAAGTGGTCCATCCATCAAATCCATGCTTCCCCAGTTTAGAGACAAGGATGCTGTGTGGACAGTGTTAAATGCCTTGCACAAGTCCAGGCAGATAACATCAGTTGCTTTTCTTTTCTCTGCCAATGCTGTAACCCCATCAGAAAGCTACCAGATCTGTGAGGCACAATCTTGCCCTTAGCGAAGCCATGTTGGCTGTCACCAATCGCCCCCTTTTTGTCCATGTGCCTTACCACTGTTTCCATGAGGATCTGCTCCATGATCTTGCCAGGCACTGAGGTGGGTCTTCCTTTTTTTCCCTTTTAAAAATGGAGGGAAAAGTTCCCTCTTCCTGTAAGTGGGAACTTCACCAGACTGCCACAACTTCTCAAATATGATGGACAGTGGCTTGGCCACTTCATCTGCCAGTTTCTTCAGGACCCACAGATGCATCCTATCAGGTCCCATGGACTTGTGCACCTTCAGGTTCCTTAGATGGTCTCCAACCTGATCTTCTCCTACAGCAGGCAAGTCTTTATTTTCCCAGTCCTTGCCTTTGCCTTCTGAAATTTGGTGTGACTAGAGCACTTGCCAGTGAAAACCAAGACAAAATGATCATTGAGTAACTCAGCCTTCTCCATGTCCTGGGTGATCAGGTCTCCCCTTCCCTTCTGGACAGGGTTCATATTTTCTGAGCAACTCTGAGCTGTTGCATGGGGCAATGCAGCACAATTCAGGCCGTTTGCTCTTGGCAGCTCCTCTTCTTTTTTTCTCCTGCATTGCTTTTTTGACCATTGCTGGTATATTGTCAACTAGTGAAAGGCCATTCACATTGAATTATGGATGCGTAAAACAGTGGCGGGCTTTTAATTGGGCAGCTATTCAGAAAGCAGGTGCTTCCTCTCAGGGTTTAAGTTACCAAATTCATCAGGGCATTTCAACTTCTTGCATTTTAAATTCCCTGATCCTAAAGAACAAAGTCATTTTCTCAGCTTTGGAGGGTGACATCTGCTTACAAGGATTAAGTGTGTTCCTGCAGCAGCGAGCACAGATACTGTTTGTGAAAGGGTATACATTGAAGAGAGTATTAAACCCTGGTACAGGTTCCTGGACTGGAATGGAAGTTGCTTTGCAGGTTTGGAGGGAGGCACGTTGGAGCTTGCTTATTTCTTTGGCAGATGTCTGATGATGTTACATCATCTGCAGCACTTAGAGCCTGCAAGAGTTCTGAAAGGCCTCAGTGCATTGTGGTGGGTCGAAAGGCAACAGGAAGTTCTCTTCTTCCTTTTTCTTTTTATTGTGGGCAAACAACCATTTGAAATAATGAGCCATCAGCAAACTCTCTCCCTCCCACAAACCCATGTTTTCAGGTGATGTGAAGACAGTTGGTCAGGAAGGAGGGCCATAGAAAATCTCAGTTGGATTGTTCTCAGGGTGTCATTAATCGACTCACGTTTCCAATCTCTGAACAGCATGCAGTAGTGATATTTGCTGGGGACGTGTGACCTTTTGTTGCTTTAGTTGGATGGGCATTCTAGAGATTTAGTTTTTAAAAGCATTCTGTTCTACTGTCTTAAAACCTGTTTATCGTTTTGCAAGACCCAGACTAAACCAAATTTGGCCCCCAAGCATAATTCTGCTGACAGCATGCAACTGGGAGCCAAGCTTTTCATAAAATTTAAGATCAATAGAAATGGTACAATTAGCTAAGCCCAAGTCCAATGGAAAGAGTTGCTTTTAAACAAATAAATGTTCCCTGCAGGACTGGCAGCCCCAGATAATGCAGCCCAGAGTGCCTGGAGCTGACCAACTGCAAACCAAAGGGAAACTGACTTAATTGGGTTTTGTGGCTCTGGCAAGATATAAACAGCAACAACTAGTGAGAAGCAAGTTGGATTTGAATTGTTTTCTCTCTACATTAATAGGTCGAGGTGACGTTAGTAATAAAAATCTGGCCAGCTCTTTGGCTGCCAGTTTGGCAGAGGGCTGTTGCAGGTAATGAGGGTCATGCAGATTAACACCAGCTTGCATCTGGCTTGATGTTGAAGTTGACCTGTTAATCTTTCTGTTCCATTCCAGAAGCTACGAGGGACAACAAATGCTTTCCTACCTTCCTACTTACTTCTGTAACGCCCTCATGTGAGTAACAACCATCACAGTTTTGGTAAAGACTTTTATTGTTGTATCTGTTTGCAGTTCCTGCCCACCCTCCTCCTGCTCTGCTTACTTGTCCTTTCCTTTCTCTGTCCTAGGGCAATGCTCCATTCCCTGCAGAAGAGAACGAATGGTCTCTTAGAAATAAAAATGTTTAAGGCTTCTTTGAAGCACACAATGTAATACATAGTGAAATGTTTATCTGAAAAACTGGGTCAGCAGCTGCACGTTTTATCAAAGAAAGTATATTCAGAAATGTTTATAGAAACATGACAGCACTAAATCTGGGTAGTTGGTCACTAATCTTTGCAAAGATACAAAACTGATTACATAAAAAAAAAATCCCCTCAGGCACCCTGTTACTTATAGGGTATGTATGACCCAGGCTTTGAAAGACTCCTTTCCTGCCCTTATTCTTCTTCACACTTTGCCATGTGGTCACTCCAAATCACTGCCAGCTGGCCTGTTTGTCATGTGTGTTTGTTTGTGCTGCTTCTAATTTTTGCCCTTTCGAAGAGACAGACAAAATCTGTGGTTTATGCAAATCTTTGAATTTGCAGCCAGTCTAATAGGGGGAAGGAAAAATACAGGGAGTTTAAACAGCAGAAGGGAACGGATTCTGTTCTTTAGTGCCTCACTATTGACCACAGAACCTAGCATACCTATAAATGAGTTGAAGTCTTGCCTGTTGTGTTTGAGGTTTTCTCACCTCCATGTGGCCTTCTACCCTTATTTCAGACATCAGGTTAGGTTCCTTCTGATGTGTTTTCAGCTTGACGAATATGGTTTGTTCTGTTTGTTCCAGGGTCAGTTGTTTTGTGTTGGTTTTTTTCAACTGAGTGGTTTTGTAGTGTGCTACCTTAATAGAGACGAAAACAGAACCAAAAAAATGGATTGTAAAACATGTCAGTGCTGTAGAGAAAGAAGGATGAAACTGGAAGAGTGATATATCATCAAACTGAATGCACCAGTGTGCGAGTATGTGGCAGCATAGTCAGTTTGCAGAAAATGATAGTGAATTTGGGTGATATTTCCAGTTTCCCTAGAGTGAAAGCACATACAGTTTACAATGGATAATGAAATGTTATGGGTTTTATGTCTAATATGTTAATTCTGCCAGTGCAGTAATCCCGAGGTTCCAATCCACTACAAGGCTGACATTTATGTAATAGAGAATCAGAGATATTTACTGAGAATATAGACTGAGAGTGCATTTTAAAAAGAAAGAGAGAAAAATGTGAAAGGTCTGCACTCTCTTCCCTTCTCTCCCATTCCATTGTATCAGATATTGACTAATGTCAATAGGAGCTGTCGCTCCTTTGATAGCAGACCCAAAAGTTAATTCTTCTTTTTTTTGTGTGTGTGCAGGGGAAGAGGAATATCATCTGTGATGTTTTTGTGCTGGTATATGGCTTGGGTTTTGCAAGAGCAAGTCTTCAACACTTCCAGCTTGGGGCATCGTGGCTTGTCACACAACTGTATTGCCAGGGTGGTTTTGAATCAGACCAAGGTACTGATCCAGTACATAGCCTGTGTATTGCTCACTCAGTTTACTGTAAGCCAGCCCCCTTTCCTTTCTGTGCTTCACCTGCCGAGTGGTAGAGGCATGGCTCTGAGCTTGAGCTATCCTTTTCATCAGGGCCATGTGTTCCTCCTCTCCTCCTTGCAGTGGCACTGGTGCTTTCCTCATTGCAAGTTCAGGGTGCCAAAATGGCTAGAAAATATGAATGTGGGGTTTTTGGCAGCTGTGTTTTGTGAATCAGGATGCTAAAAGAGGGCTGGTGGCTGATTGGAGGTGGAAACGCATAGGCAGGACACGGCAACCCTGATGTGCAGTAGTTTAAGTGGGGCAAGGAGGAGCAGGGATAGAGGCAATGTTGGCCCAGGATGCTGTTGGCCAACTTAGTGCCTGTTCGAATAAAGATGTGTCACCATTCATACCTCTAAGCTTGACGATCAGCTTTTGGCAGATACTGGAGCTCTGGTTAAAACCAAGGGTGAGTTTAATGTGTCTGAAGTCAGTCCTGTGGCTAAGTCTTTTGCTGAGGAATGACGGGCTGTTTCCAGGGCTGACTGAAAGGCTTTGCTGCATGTTGCTTAATGAGAGCAAAAAGAAGAAGTGGAGGTCGTGGACAATCTATGGAACACAGCTTCAACAGCATTTCCTATTGTGCAGAGCCACTTTTTCCTTAGATCATCAGCGATGCCACTTGGAAGCTTTGACATAGAGGGGAAAACCTCTCTTGCAGACTGGTGCTTCCTACCACCATCTGCAGTCTCACCTTGCCAATGCTTTAGGACGATTTATTCTGATGCTGAGAAGCCAACCACTTCCCAGTGCTTTAGGACTCTGCTGAAACTTGATTGAAGAGAGGGACAGTTTAATGAAACATTCTGCAAAGCTCAGACCTCTCCACAATATGCTTTGGACCAGTCCCTCCTGATTCTCCTGGTGTTACCTGGAGGTCTCAAGCACTGAGCCTATCACAAGCCCCTCCTGCATGTGAGGGGTTGCTACTTGTTCTGTGGCACTCACATCCTCTGCCTTCCTCTAACACGAGTGTCTCTGTGAGTGCTTTAGCACATCCTGCTTCTGAACTGTGCATCTGCCTGCAGTGAGTAATTTCTCAAGTGTTGTTACTGTGTAAATGTGCAATGACTAGGTCTGCCCCTCCATTTCCCTGTTCTGGAGCATGGACAGCTGTCGCTCCCTGCTCTTTGGTCTCTGTCTTTCTGCATCATTTGACTGTGTCATTTTTGAGGAGGTTTGAGGAGAAAGGAGGTGTCTCGGAACGTGCTTAAGTCTCTTATGGCCTCAATAAGCCATGTCATTAGGATTCTTCATTCTAAACCCCAGTCACAGAGGGATATCCTTGATTATCCTTCCTTCCCTGCTATGGGGTTGTGCTTTCTTTGCTGTGGATTTCAGAGCTTCTTTACCTGTGTCCTGCAAAATGATGTCCCAGGAGATACCTGCCTTAAGGACCAGCCAGACATCCATGGTTAGAGTGGGGTGAAGAGTGAAGAAGATGAGGCGACTCCCTGCAGAAGCTCTGGATCACTTGTGCTGTAGGATCATCTAATGTGAAGAGTGCAGGAGACCTGAAGCCTTCTTTGGTTTTTATTCTGCTTTTGCAGGAGTCTCTCCAGGATTTCCATCTGATTGATGTAGGAGGCTCCCTTCTCCTGCAGCCAACCATGTCATTAGAATGGGTGGGGGGATTGATGCTCACACTGTCTGTGCTGGCCTAGCTTCAGCTGGCCTGACCTAAGCTGGCCTTCAGACAGCTCAGCTGGTTTCTGCAGAACCCCAAGATGTGGAACATGGTCATTTAAGTTTGAAGAGTTCCCTTATCTCCTGAGTGTGGCTACAGTGGGGGAAGTTATAAAAGCAATTTCTTCAAGTTATGGAGTGCAGCATTCCTACCATACTTAAGCATTCAGTCTCTGATTAGTGGTTTTGTGCAATTAATGCATCTGATGAAACTGAACTATTTCATTGGTCTACAGCATATCTCTCCGCCATTGCCCTATTTACTGCCATTAATACATAGCCATTGTTGGTTATACCATGCAGCTATCCCTCTGTGTATTGATCATAGGGTTTCTTCTGTATGCATAGGAATAGAATAGGGGAGAAATAACTTTGATCACATGGACTTAGGCAGAGAAGGGTCTGCCCTGATATACTGATATCTCTTAGAGCTTCTTACAGTTGGAACAGTGACAGCAGGCAGCATTGTAGTATGCCTCCCAAATGTTGTGTTTAATCACAAATCAGGCTTTAATGTTCAAGTAACAGATGAATACTGAAAAGCTTCATAAGAAATAAAAGGAACAGGAAGGACTTTAAAAGAGGGAAAGTACAGATGTGGAAAATTAATCAGCAATTCTAGAACTATCATGATCTTCAGAGTACATACAAGGCTTTTGACAGTAAAAGAGACCAGGTCTCTGCCCTTGAGCAGTTAATCTGTGTTTGAGCTGTTTGTTTTAGGGATCACTCAGAGAAATTATGCATCTCTGAGTGTTCAGAACCACATTTGTGCAGGTATAAAGGCAATGGCAGTAGAAGCTTTAGGCTCAGGTCAGACCTTAATGCAGGTCTTCCAAAGGTGAGCCTGTAACACCGTGAATGTGTACCAAGTTATGTATTGTCTCTCAGTATTGCCACTGGTTTGCAAATATTCGGGAATGGGCTCATTGGGTATCACGAACCATGTATTCTTTGCCTGCTTTGTCTGTAATGAGCTGTGGCCTTCTTCCAAATAGTGATTTAGAACAACATTTAGAGACACTTTATTTTCCTCTAAATTTACTGGTGTCAAAGATTTCAGACTGCAGTTCAGAGAAGACACTGCCAGTTGCTTCATACTTTCCTCCTGCTCTTGGTCTGCATCTCCTTTCCTTGCCTGCTTACCATGAAAAAGAGCCAGCTTTTAAACAGCATTTCCTGGTCATGCTTCTCAGTTTCTTGTTCCCTTCATAAAGGGAGTCTGAATAATTTCCTGTAATTTTAACGCTTTTCAGAGCAAAATGCACCAGTGGCATTTCTCAGGACTGTCCTATCCTAGCACGCCTATGCCACACTTTGCTTTTGGCCTCCAAGCTATATTCAGAAATCCCTGAATTTGTTCAGTTGTAGGTTGTGAATGAGGTTGTAGATACAGGTGTGCTCTGCAGACTGCTATGGACTCACAGCATCCTGCTGCCACTGGGTAGTACTATAAGGCCCTGTTGGAAGTCAGTGGTTTTCAGGTTTGCTGGTGAAACCACTTCTATGAGTGCCTCTGCCATTTTGGCGCTTGCTGTCATATGGTTTAACAGAGACCTGTTTGTTTAAGTGTGTTTTCAGCTCTGCATGACTGAAAAGGCTTGGGGGTGCTGTCGTGGCCCTAAAGCTATGTTCCTAGGTTGGTAGGCACATATGGCAGACAGTGTGAAAGGAGGCAGGATTCAGCCATTGCAGTCATGGATATGGTTTGGCTGGATCAAACTATTCCATGAACAGTGAAGAGGCTGCAAGGCTGGTGGACCCAATGCTCATCTCCTCTTGATGTGGAGTTTTGCCTTCTCTGCCAGGCATGGTCTTGGGCATTTGATTGATAAGTGTTTGGAGACTGTCCCTGAGGCTGGGGTCAATGCATAAGAGTCTCTCGGGTGTGAAGGGATGTGTGGGGGTCTCCAGTCCAGCCCCTTGCCCAAAGCAGGGCCAGTTCTGGATCAGACTAGGGTGCTCAGGGCTTTTTGCCTTGTTCTTGGAAACCTCCAAGGATGGAGCCTGCACAGCCTCACTGGAAAACGTGATCCCACTTCACTTTTCACCTTGAGCATCTTCATGGTGAAGATCTCCATATATCCTGACAGAACTGCTGGTGATTCACTTTGTGTTACACAGTGTACCCAGACTTGGCATGGGCACAACCAATATCGATGCTTGACAGAGACCGTAGATGATACAAACTATGCCTTGAAATTAAAGGATTGTTCATTGTGAGGAGCACATCATAGGCAAAAGTAGATGGAAATATAGATGGAATATGAGAAGCTGTGTTACGGCAGTGAACGAGTGGAGTATAAGCAGGAAAAGTAGAACACCAGCATATATTTTCTGTAAAATCTTTCAATTAAATAACTCTATGAGTGTTTTTAAAAGGGAAAAAAGAAATCTGGCTAGAACAAGTTAATGGAAAAGGAGAAGAAGGGAAAGCACTGAGATACAAAACAGACATCCCTATCTCCTTAAGTCTCTGTGAGACCTCCAGGGGATGGCAAGTCCAGTTGTGCCAGCCCTCTCTGCCAGCTGTAGTGTTTATAGCCTTGAGTCATCCTGTGAAGGTCAGTGATGACAGCTCTCTGGGCAGAACCTGAAGTTAAGGTCTCTGCTCATGTTGGAGGGTTAGGCTGCGAGTGAGTGGTGTTAAGTTGGGACCCCTGGGAGGGAGGTATTAACTGAGCAGTGTGTTTCCCATGTTGTGCTCTGGTCTGGGAAGGCTGAAACCAGTCTGGGGCTTCTTTTCATTGAGGTGAATTTTTTAACATCTGCCTGTGAAAATTTATAAAAAAGAGAAGAAATGAATTTGAGCTTGTTTTCTGAAAGTGAGAACACATCCAGTCAACCAGCATCTTCTGTTGTTATGCAGCGTGACGAAAATAGATGCAGGTCTGACTACTTTCTTAACATGCATCAGTCAGAAAGCAATTAGCAGCAGTTTATGCTTCTGTACTGTCCCTTTCTTTGAAGGTCTCAGAGTACTTCATGGGGAGGACCAGCTGATGGGAAACCGGGCCGTAAGCTTGAATCTGCCCAGTGGTCGGATTTGCAGTGTGGCTGGTGGTGGGAAGGCAGCATGAGGGCTTGCAGCAGGAGATATCTGAGCCAGTCTCATTCCCAAAGCCTGCTTTGGGCTGTGCAGGTAGCTGTGCAAGAGCATCCTTGATTACACTGTATGCTTTTGTGAAGAGTTCAGAGAAGCAGAGTGCATGCATCACCTGTTACTCTTCATTCTCCTGCCCATCCTGTTGTCTGGATTGCTCCCTTCCCTGACTTGTTCTCTCCTGTCTCTTGACAGTGAGCTGTTGAGAAAGTGACTTGGCCTTAAATATGCCAATCAGCCCTGCACTGCATGGGTGGAAGTAGCATTGACAAAAGGGGTGGTGTGTGGATGGCATTGATGCTGCCTTGGTCTTCTTCAATAAAAAGCTCAGTGAGAGAAGGAGAAAGGACACTTGTGGTAGTCTGTTTGCTCCAGTGAGAGGTGAGAGTTGGATGCACAAGGAAGCACTGTTCGGACAGAATAATTACTGGAAGAGTGCTTTGTGTTGTGTCAGTGGACTTAGCAGATGTTTGTAGTCCATGCTTGAAGCTGCCATGCTCAGTTTGCTAAGTCTGAGCCATGGGCTGCAGTCTCCATGAGTAGGGAGATGCTGGGACAGGTATCTTCTTTCCTCTCACTGCTCATGTAGAAACAGATCAGGTGCTCTGGCTAACTTAATACGAGAGTGTTTTGAGTCAGTTTTTCACCCTGGGTGATCAGTACCTGGATCAGGTGTTAGTGACAGGGGACCAGGGCATCTGTTGTAATCCTGCCTCTGCTCAAGGACTGTGGAGCAAACCACTCACTTTCCATTCGGCCGTGCAGAAGACTGTGATAATACTGCCTCGCAGGGATATCATGAAAGTTAATTTGGTAATTATTTATAAAGCACATTGGAGTGCTGCTTCAGTTTTACACCATGTTATGATAACATCTAATTAGTAAATCTTTATGATACTTCATTTTCTTTCTTCTATAAATATTGGCCTAATATAGGGACAACTCTGCCTGTGCTAGTCATCTCAGTGACTCAGAGGGAATAAGCAAGCTGAGTTTAGTTTGTAAATGTTCTCTACACCCCCACCATCCATCTTACCCATAAAAACAACCTCCCCTTTGGCAACCTGCTGCCTGGCCAGTGTCCTTTGGTGGGTCACCACTTAGGGAGAAGTCATTCCTTGAATGGGAATATCAGCCCTCCAGCAACCTACTTGCTTGTCATGGGCTTTCTCATCCTTCCCCAGCCTTGTGGCTCTGGGCCTTTTCTTTCTGGGTTTGGGCAGGCAAGAGATGACAGGAGGGAAAGGAGGAGCTGCCGCGGGAAGATCTCTGCCCTCCCTTTCAGTGGGATCTTGACCAAGAGCTGGGATAACAGGATGCAATATTGGATTTTCTCTTTTCTCCTCCAAGCTCTTTTCTCTTCCTTTGTTCCTTCCTTTGCATGTGTTTGCATCCCTTATCGTGCTGTTGTTTCATGTTGTCTGCAACGTCTTGCCTCCACTTTGGCCAGTGTTGTTAATGAGATTTCATACAGCAGTGTGTAGTTTTTTCTACTCAGAATAAGTCATGCTCAGATTGCTTTGCTGTACGTCACACACTGCTGGTTTTGCCTAGCTTTGAGTGGCTTCAGGCTCTTTTGAAGGTGTGAATATCCCATGTGTTTAGTACTTCAATGTGGTGAAATCGAAATCTTGTGATACCTATTTTTAGTGTTGAGAAAATTTGACAACTAATGTAAACCTACGTTATCCATCACTTGACAGCATCATCACCAGCGTACAGCTTGTCACTCTCATTTTGAGCTGATTTTTCCAATGAAATTAAAACTGTTGGCAGGGATGCGGTGGAAGCATGTCAGAATGCAGCATGAAAATGACAGCAGCTACTGCCTAGTTTCTTTCAAAGGGCCGAGAGGAGGTGTTTAGATAAGAGGTCCTGAATAAAGTGTTCCTGAGCCTTGTCTTCAAAAAAGGAAACAGTCCTACTTTTGTTGAACTCCGGCTTGTTGCACCGTGCGGTACTTGTGGTAAGGACCGAACGGGCTCATGGGTGCTGTTGCGAGGCTTGTGCAATGCTGGATGTTGCAGTGGTACCCACTTCCCTGCTCAAGGGGGAAGCTGGGCTGGAGGCATTGTGCACAGCCAGGCGGTGTTGGGCACTCTATAAAACCATGTGGTGCTGGGGAGGTGCAGAAGCTTGTGGGGCTCCAGGTACCTGTGTGCACACGTGCTAGTGTGCGTGTCTGGAAGAGCTCACCCACCGAGGATATTTTCTTGAGGCTAGATGACTAGAAGCTAGCCTCTTCTACAGATATTAATCCTATACACACAGAGGTGTGTATTGTACCCACAGGCACCTGGACTGTCTCAGTAAAGAAACAAGGAGCCCTGCCTTTGCCCATGAAGTTATGCGTGCTGAGTGTGAGTAAAGTGCCCACATAAGCACTGCAAAGTCCGTGTGAGAACTGCCAGCCACAAGCAGCACAATGAAACACAAACCTTAAATTTTAACTTGTGTTTGCTCCAGAGGCGGTTCATGTCACTTGTCATTTGTCTTGGTTTCATAGGCAAGGGCTCTGGCTCATCGCCAGCATCCACTCCCCATAGCTCATTAGAAACCTTTTTCAAGTACCCTTTGCAGTGCAACAGCAGGGGTCAGTTTTGCCATGAGTTGATATATCCGCTGACCTGTCCAAAGGGGAAAAGCCCCAGCCCTGTAGTTCATTACCTTACTTTTCTAGAGGCTGAAAGGGAGCTATTTGTGGCTGAACAATACTTACCTTTCACAGCTCCCTTCCTAAACCCAAATAGAAACGTGAGGCTGAGAAAATCTTTCTGATAAGAGGGAGAATGCATACATTCAATCTAGTATAATTTTTTATGGTGATAATGTTCTTCAATTGTCAAGGGTTGGTTTGCAGGCTTTCACTGAATAACATGAAGGCAGGCAGTTTCAGGGGGTAGAAGTGATTCTGATGGCGGTGTGGTGATTTTCCTCCAGTCCCCTCTTGTGAGCTTCTGCATCATAGAGATCCAGTCTGAAAACTGAGACGTAAAAAAATAAATGCAGTCTAAGTCAACTTTCCTCCTCAGTTTATCATTGAATATAAGCTGGCTTGAGTCAAACAGTGTCCCCACTGACACAGAGACAGCCCTTTGCTTAAGCAGTATTCTTGGTCACAGCCCCTCCTGCCAGATGCTGAGGTGCACAGGCACAAGTGTGGATGTTGCTCCCAGGGGAGGGGTACCAGCATGAAAGCCTTGGACACATCATCCTCAATGATCTGTAAGGGCTGGCTTGAACTTTGAAGCCCAGGTCACGTTTGTAGGGCTGCAGTTTACAGTGTTATGTGAAAAAGAGGTATAATGTCACAGTAACGTGCACCAGGGTGCCTGCCTCAGCCACCACACTGATCTGTGGTTATGGGATGTCTGGAGTAGCACCGAAACTGGTGTTGGGCATCAGCACCTTGGTGTTCCCCTGGGGTCATTCCTGGCAGATGATAAGTATCTGGTGGGCCCTGAGTCATGTCCTGAAACATGATTGACCACAGCAGGAGATAATCATGGTAGCTGGGACCATTAGAAGCTCCACCATGGCTATAAGGACTTGAAGAAACACCTGAGTGGCTCCAGTTGTCTGGAGGATCTAGACAGGACGCCTCTTCAAGGCCACCTGTTTGTGCAGGTGGAAAATGAGACAGATACAATCATGAATTTTTGAAGCACCTTGGCTTTGTAAAGTAAGCCGTAGTCAGAGATACGGTCTGTGTAGCCCTGTGCAAGCGTGGCTGATCCTCTTTATATCTTACCTTGCTGCTGTGCTCGGGGTGAGTCACTGTACTGAAGTGACTCCCATTTTTCTGCCCAAAGTGGTAATCCATTGTTAAAATGAGATTAACTCATATGTGCTAATCAGCAGGTGTGCCAGGGTGTGGGAAGCCCGGCATGTTAATTAGGGTTGATAAATACACCTTTATGCAGGATGCAGACTTGGCTTGTGTCTGATGGGAGCCCCTCTCTCCTCCTTTCACCACTGAGAAGGTGCTGTTCTGCAAGTAGATCATGCTATGCTGGGGGACCTTTCTCCTCAGGGCTCTGTGGTGGGGTCTCCACATCTCAGCTGGGTGTTTGGGTGAGCCCGTGGACTCCCTGGAGGGTTGCTGGGATTTGTCCTGCTGATGCTGGAGGAAAAAGGGTCTTTTCCCAGTGGTATTGTCTTTACTCAGCTGAGACAGGAAGAGTAGATGCATGCCCTCGACCTCAGGGTTTAGCTGGTGGCCACTTCGTCAAGCTCCTGGAGGTTGTCCAGCTTAGTTGTTGGCTGGCCTGGTTGTCTCCAGCCCATTTTGGGCTGGATATGCTAGGTTGTCTCAAAACAGGTTTCGGTAGGTCTTCGCTGATCACTTAGCGCAGGAGAGCATTAAGATTTATGTAAGTTGGCTCCCGCGCCTTCAGAGGAAGCCCACATCAAAAGGCGTGTATCCAAATGCGTCAGCCGAGCTGGGGTGACAGGGCCAGGGCCTGGAAATGCCTGTTCTCCCGCAGCAGGCAGGCGTGAGCTGACAAGCCATGGCGCTGCGCTGGATGGCTCTCGGAGAGGCAGTTGTCAGCCTTCCCCAAGCGGCCGTGGACACCTGCTCTCTGCAGCTCGCCTGACACAGCCAGGCTTCCCCAAAGGCCATCGCCCCATTCCTCAGTCTGGCTAACATGTGTCTGGGGAGAAAGCTTCCCTTGCCCTCCCTCCAGCCCCTCCTCAGGACTGCAGCCACAACCGTATCAACCAGATCAAATGCTGTACCTACAACCAACCTTAACTACAGGATTGCACCTGTAATTCTGTGCATCTCTCTCCAGTACATCAGTCTTGCTATTTATTACTTGCTGTTTCTTATTCCAGTGCTACAGGTCACAGTGGGAAGGGGAAGTTACTGCTTTTCTTTCATCCATCTGATTTAAAATCCACCAGTGGCCAGATTAACCTGGGACTTGCTGATTTATGACTTGGTTGTCTGAAACTTTCTGAAAGCAGCTCTTACAGGGAGCGAGGCACATGTAGTTTATGTTTTCCTGTGAGTCCTGGCTATGCCAAGGGTCTTGCTATAGGTAGCAGTGAACCAGCAGGAAAAGGTGCCCCAAAGTGCTGTTGCAGAGTGCAAATTGACCTGACACTGGGAGCAAAAGGGTGTGCCTCCTTTAGTCCTCTTAAGCTGAAAAATGCTTCAGACAATCGCTTGCGATCTGTTGTAGTAAGCATATATGTTCCTCCTTTAGGACTGGAGCGTAATTGTTTTGTATCTAGGGGAGCTTGTGTGCATGCATGCCTGTGTATGCATACACATCGGTTTCCGTGTAATGGCGAAGTCGTTTTGATGGGAGCGATTAAGGGTGGGAGGCGTCAGAGCTCTGGATGTGGCTTTGCCTTTTGGGCTGTTTGAATGGGCTGAAGATGGTGAGTGCTGGTCGTGCCTGCCTGAGTGAACCTGAAGGCAGGTAGCAGCAGCACCCCCAGTCACCTTCTGAGTCACCCATGGCTCGCCAAACCTGCTCGCCTGCTCGGGGTTTGCTAGTTACCAGCCACAAAAACTGCTGGAGGAGGCGGTCCGCTCCCCTGGGCTTTGTCCCGTTTGTTTCTTCTGCTCTGCCCACAAACAGGAGCTGTTGGTGTTGCTCACTTGGTGTTTAAATTAACCGTAAGGCTAAGGATCGATCATTACAGTACTTTTTAGTCCAGTCAGTCTGTCTGATCCCATCCCTCCTTCAGCCCTTTTCTGCTGTTGAGAGGGAGGACTCTGGTGCTAATCAAGAGTGCCTGTGGTCACGGGGGACCTGGTGCTTTCTAAATGTGGGCAGATACATCAGAAAGATCTGACGCTGCAAGTACTCAGATGTAAAGTTAAATCAAACCTGCTGTTTGAAGTGGGCTAAAACTAACTGCCGTACCAGGAAGCTCGGCTTGCGCGTCTGTTTCTGATAATGGGGTGTGTAAAGATGATTGCGCCGCATCAGATCGCTTCTCCAACTATCTCATCTCCTGCTGGCCCAAAATAGTCATCTCTCATCCTCTCTGCCAGAACCCATAGCACCCACAGCCTCACTGCAGCTATTTAATTGCTGCAGTCACAAACCAGTGTGTAAAATGAAGTGGGAGACCTGGGCTTCTGCTCTACGTACCTTTTGCCATTTTATTGTTTTCTTTGCCTAATGGTTTTGTCCTTTTCCCAGTTGGTGGTCATGGCAGGGTTGCAGAGAGCAGAACTGCAAGGATATGGTTTGCCTAATAGTCTGTTTTTTTGAAGTACCACGCAGAGTTTTAAATGTTAATTTGTTAACCAGTTTGATTTGTGTTGTCTTTGTATTTACTGTGTTGTCTACTTCATTCCAAGAATAGTTTGATACCTGTTTTTCTTCTCCCGTATAAACGGTGCAGAGTCAAGGTGGGGGAAGTCGGAGGATAAACACAGATGGTTTAGGTTTTGTACTGGTATTTGTTATTTATAGCAACCATTAACCAGCCCTGGTCTTGAGGATGCTGCTGTTCAAATCCTAATCCAGAGACAGTTACATGGAAGTGGTGAATTAAGTAAAACCAGATCTATGTGTAATTTTAAAATCCCTATAGTTCTTGATCATGCAAACACTTTTTCACCTGTGGACAGCTTAATGGGAGGCAATTGCCCGTGCCTTTTGAATGCATGTCCTCCACAGAAGCATTGTCCAGATATGTACCCAGGGAGAAATCCTTTGGGACATCAGGCAGTTGAGGACAATGGCAAAAGGCACAGAGGAGGTCAGAAGTTTTTTATGTCTTTCTGGTGAATTGCTCCCTGAAAATGCAGTGAAATGCCCAGGATGATGCAGTTTCACAGTACAAAGAAGGGGACCGCACAGCTGGTTCATGCGTAACTGATGTGCAAGTCGCCTCTGTGGGTTGACTGGGTATTTTAGCTCCTGGCTTCTCTCGAGCACGCCAGGCTGGTGAGTTAAAGTCACCCCGGAGGGGTGTCCTTAGGAATTCAGATTTCAGGAGCCAGTGGGGCTGAGTGGCAGCTCGTCTGAAGCCTGCAACGGGAGGAATTAATCAAGAGAGGGAGGGAAGAAAGGAGGGAGGGAGGGAAGGAGGGAGGGATGGCAAAACCCCAAACCTTCAAACACACCCAATTGACCCGTCTCATCTTAGCATGAAACTTAACTAGTTACACCCACTCTGAAGCAGAAGGGGAATGAAACGCTGGCGCTTCCTCCTTTCTGCTACAGGCAGCTGGGGCTTGGGAAATACAGCAGGCAAAGATGTTTGTGCTGTTGATGATGAGTGGTAAGCTACTTCACGAACAACATTGACTTTTGCTTGCGTTGTGTGTGCTTGACTGGGGGAATAAGAGCTGGGAAAAAGTGTTTGGGGGTGTAGCATCATTGTGCTGTCTAAGACACTGTGCATCCCATAAGGCTTTCTTCTCCTAACTTCTGTCTTTCCCCAGCACAGATGGAGGTGCTGCTTTCTCTGGGTTGCATTTAATCAAATCGTCAAGTGTTGTTTCCTCTTGCAGAGTTTGCGCTTCTTGCAGGTAGCAGAAGCACACCGGATTCATTGCAGACACGGAGAGCTCAAACTGTTTGAATGGGGAGCCGGGGACTTAAATTCCCCAAGAGAGAAAATGTAGTATCGTGTTACTTATTAAAGACGTTTCCCTTCTCCTGCTGTCTGGCTTTATTTTCAGTAATTATAGGTTGTCATGCTCTTTAATTGTTGAAAATGAGCCCCGTGAAAGGTTTCAACTTGAATTGAGCTCTGTTAGGTGTTTCTGTGAGGTGGGGAAAGCTGAAACATTGCGACGGGCAGTGCTGCCATGCTTTTCAGTAAGGGTGGGAAGGCTGGGGTTGGTGGGATCTCGCACTCATCCGGGATCTGATAACGCTGCAGAAGCAGGGGCTAGGGGAGCCTTTTCTGTATTGAGTTACTCATTTGTCTCTTAGCTACTTTTGCGATCACTTACCAGGTTATTTTATATACTGGTTACTATCTTTAAATCTAAATTGCCTAATTCTTGGGTTGGTGACAGGAAATGTGAGTACGGAGCCCTGGCCCTGCAATTACTGTGACTAAGCATTAGGGCTAATAACCAAGTGGATAGCGTTGTCTCCTGGCTCTGCTCTTCCTCTGCCTTTGAGGGGCCGGCTCGCCGTCCTCTCTGGGCTTGCGATCCTGACCTGCAATCTTCAGGGTTGCTGTGGAAGTGTTGGATATGGATTCTGCTTCCTGAGGGGCACGGGCTTGCTTTCTGACGGGCAGGGTTCAGACCTGATTCAGAGCGGTGCTGCAACCCATCAGCCATGAGTAACACTCCTGTGCAGAGGCAAAATATAATGCGTACCTTTTGGGGGGAATTAAGTCACACTGTAGCTGTTGGAAATGTTAGTGCTCTAATAGTTTCATTTAACATACCAGAAACCCATTGTCAAGGCGGCGATTAATTCCTTTGATGGTGTTTTCATATTGCAGGAATGATTTCAATTTTCACATGTGATTAGTGCAGTGGAATGAAGGAAGCAGGTTTTGTGGGTGTTGGTGGGTTGCTTGCTTGTTTTTCCCCAGTCCTTTTGGAGTTAGAAGTGATCTGTGCATTATGAAAAATGTGTGGAAAATTGCTGTGTTAATCACAACAGATAGAGCTAAGGAATTAAGTGCTGAAGTGTGGCAAGCCCGGTTACGCTTCCTAGGGGAGCTGCTCTTTAAAGGGTGCATGTCTGCTTTCAAGAGGGTTCCAACTTGTTTTGAGGCAGAAGCACTTCATTTTTCCAGCATGCCTGTTGGAAAAAAAAAAATCTGTAAAACTGCAAATTTGCATCACTTAAGTGTTTGTTTGAGCTTTGTGCTTTTGCTCTAGGAAATCAGTGGTAAGATTCCTGCTGGTATTGGTGGCAAGGAATCATTGATTTTGCACCATCGCAGCAGCGGGAACAAGCCTATTAGGCATCAATCTTCAGAACAGACTCAATTTATCTTTAAATGAAGTTGCATATTGTGGCTTGAGTTGTAGGTAATGGCTGTTTGAAAATGAAACCCAAGGAAAATACAGATAGTTTCCTGTGGCATCAGTGACCTGGAGTGGCCCGGCAGTGGTCCAGTGAATATCCAAGCATCTTCCCACTAGAAACTAAGGCAGGATTATGGGGGGGAGTAACAAAAATGGGAGCTCCCCACCTGGGACAACAGATTGGCTTGGGCTTAAAGTGTGGCCTCATCATCTATGTTGAGGTCCTGTGCCGTATGGCAGCCTTTTATTGCTCCCCCTTCACTTTGGCTCAGATTAGTTAGCTGGTGCTGGTCTTTTGCCATGCTGTGAGGATTAATAGCACACAAAAAAAAAAGTAAAGGGTCTTTGAGAGGGGAAAAAGAGGTCACTAGGATAAAATACCAGCTCCTAAACAATTTATTAAAAACCAAAATTCCAATGCAAAAGTAATGGGGGCATCAAATCTTTAAAAGAATTTGGCAAGAAAGAGGACAACTCTCTACTGATAAGTCTTTCTCAGTATTGTTTTTTAAACAGGCAACTGTGGTGTGTTGCAGTACGTTTTATGGCCCAGTAATCCATTGCTGGATGAGGGGAATACATTATTTATAGATTAGAGTGTTTTAACATCCTAGCATGGGGTTGTTTAAGGAGGTCAGAATACAGAGCAGTGGAAATGGGATTAGCCCAGCTGTGCTGTAAACAGAGCAGAAGCAGGGGGGAAAAAAGGGAAGTTATCATGTAGATATTTATGTTTTTATTGTGCCTCACAAGGCATAGGTCACATAAGATTTAGGGGTTTCTAGAACCAGAATGTAGTTTTTCCTTTTATTGCTTGCAACATCTCAAGTTGTAATTGAATTGTAAACAAACACAAACATCCTTTTTCCCTGGCTCAGCAGGCTTGCTATCTGCTGCTTGTTTGCTTTCTTGGTGGGATAGTGTCAAAGGACTTGAGAAAGGGTGAGTGTTTGTGGTAACAAACAAACCCCAGTTCTTTCCAGGGGAAAGCTGTTGGCTTGTTCCCATGTGTGAAGCCTCCCTCCGTGCTCAGCTCCATGCACGTATCCTGGAAGTACAGCCCCATCGGCTGATGCTGCGGCTGGTGCTAGAGGCTCACGGGCAAATGGGTAGTTAGTTGATTCACTGCAGAGTGCTTTTAGTGTAATTGCTTTTTGAGACTTCCAATTACGCTTTCAATAAGAGTTGGAATGTGATGTTCTCAGGTAGCTTAAAAAGCCTTCATACAGCAAATTGCATGATCCCAGCAGTGGCCAGGGGTGGAGCGGGGTGCCCATTAGGCAATGCGTGCATCTGGGTGCATGCAGGCTGAGGGGTCCCATGTGGCTGTGGACCTGTGCCCACTCTTGGGTCAGTGCAGCCTGCAGTGGTCTCACTGCTGCCAGTATCCACAGCAGTTCCAGTTCTCCCTCCCTGCCTTTGGTCGTCTTCTCAGCAGCGAAGAGCAGGTTGGAAGTTAGCTTGTATGAGACCAGCAGTGGTTTAACTCTTGCATTTTCTAGTATTTGCCTAGATTACAGGGTAATTAAGAGCTCAAACTCACAGTGATGTTAATGGAGTTTAATAAATTGCCAAGCGTGACCTGGGCTGCAGGAACTAAGTGCGTACATGCTGCTAGGAGGAGCACAGCAAATGTGCTGTGGTGCAGCTTCTCCAATAGTGGTATAAGATAAGTTGCATTACTTTGCGTTACCATAGGTGGACCTGAGTTACAGCTAATGAGCAGTACCTCCACAAGCTGACTTGGGCCTGACCACAGATCACCTTGCATATGTGCACGCTGCTGTAATGGCATGAGTATTTGGAGGTAGGGACGTTTTCAGGAATGGTTTGGGTCTGTCAGAAGATCAGGTATGTGGATTACTTGTGGATTTAGAAATATGTGAAAGCCATGGTAGGTGTGCTTCTCTGCAGACTAAGGAAATAAAAGTGGTGCTGCTGCTGGGTGGCCACGATGGTGCGAATGGTTGTGTTTGTTTCTGAAGAAGCAGAAACATATTCTTTTTCCCTTGTGAAAGTTGCTCTGCATTTCTATTTTCCCTTCCAATCAATTGTGAACCAGTGGACTCAGTTTCATATGACTAGTGCAAGAAAACACCTCACTTATTGGGGGGCTTTTATATCGGGTAATAAGCACTTAAACAGCACTTGAATAGCGTTGTCTTTATGAAACAGTACTTGGTTTCTTTTTTAACTCTTTCACCACTTGCAGTGCTACTGTTGCCCAGATGCATTTTAGCTTACGGTGACTGCCACAGGGAGCTGCACGGCTGCTAGGAAGGCAGGCAGGGGCCGGTGGACCGCAGCACTTCCTGGCAGAGATGGCTGGTTCTGCTGCATTGGCCTCTTGCTTCACAGAGCCAAAGCTTCCTGTGTGCCTAGGGAATTGTCTCTTTCAGGTAGTGTTGGAGCTATCTGGGTGTTTGTCCTGGGTGCTGAGGGTGACCCCTCCAAATGTAAAGCTCTCTGAAGTAGGCAGCACAGGGCATCCACAAGTCAAAGCTGCAGATGGATGAGTCAGGAAAGCTGCCAGACCTTCACTGTAGCACTTTGTTCAAAGCCAGAAAACAGTGCTTGGAAGCCTATAAAATAGCAGGGGTGGGAGGGAAAAAGGGAAGCATGTAGGTTTTGCATTAATACCTGCCTCCATTGGTTTTGGAGGATGGATGGAGCCCTGATGTCAGTCTCTCCTTCTATACACTACGTTGCCTTGTGGCTGCTGAAAATATGCTAGCAGCAGTTGGGCTTTTGGTGAGAGGGGGCTTCACAGCTCACGTTAGAAATGGCTGTAGCAGTCCTAGAACCTCGTGTTGTGACCTTCCCAGGTGAGCAAACAGCTCTATGTGGTCCTGCAGCCGAATCCCTCTAATCCTCAAGCTGGAGGGAAGACAAATAAGCCTTCTTCTGTCTGCTTCCCAGCTGAAAATTGCTTTGTTACTCATTTACATTAACCTGGGTGGGGAAGGTATATACAGAGTGTGCTCCAGGCCCTTAGACATTGGAGACAAAGACTCCCCATTGCGCAAGGCCACCACCAGGAAGGGAGGTGGGAGGCTGCTGGGTGCAGCTGCCTCCCTGCACCCAGGCAGGAAAGGGGACCAAATCCTGGTTGGGGCAAGAGGGATTTTGATCAAGGTCTGGGATGTGCTGGAGAAGGAGTATTCAATGGTTACTACAAGCCAAAAATTCACTTGAACAGCACTGCTTGATAGGCACATTTCCTGCATGTTAACTGATGTGCCTAGCTGGTAGAAGCAAAAATTATTTTAACACCCTGCATGGGATTATGCTAAATATTGCCAAGCCCACCAAATCTAGCATGTTGGAAGGGCATCAACCACATGGTATAACCTTCCCAGCCTGAGCACAAGTGATCAATCTGAGTCTAAAAACAATGCAGCCATATGACTGCTGCTCTCCAGCACCATGCCCATGGCAAGTGTCTGAGAAGACAAGTTTTGGGTTATCCCAGTCATGGGAAAGCTGTGTCTCGACGCTGAAGTCTCGTCAACAAAGGGATCAGACACGTCCTCGCCCGTGCCTGGTTTTGCATGAACGCTGGCAAAACCTGGAAGACCCAAAGCAGAGGCTGTGTGTGTGAGCCTGCTGGCTTTGTCTGCTGCTCCTCGGGCATGGGAAGACAGCTCACTTCCCTTTGCGAATTTCTTCCCACCTCGCCTGATGAGGGGACCCTCTCATGAGGCCCCTTTGCAGCCGGAGGGATACAGCAGCACAACATGGTGTGCTGGAGGAAACCTGCCCATCAGGTGCCACGGGACTTGGAGCATTAACTGCTCCCAGGTTACCTGGAAGGGGGGGGAGGATTATAAAGTGATCACTGCAGGTTTATGCAACGAATTAAAGTGGTTACTGAAAACCTTTGCCAAGCGTCTGATGACTTTCACTGTAAGTGATGTGTAATACATGCCAAAGGTTGTTTTGGTTAATAATGACTAATGTGCTTTTTTTAACAGTAACAAAGGAGCCTGATTTTTTTTCCTTTGCACAACTGCAACAATGAAAATGCCTTTTTTTCTTTTTATTTTTTTTGTCATTTCCTTAAGTGGGAGGAAATATGCATTTCTTGTTGACTTTTATGGCATCCCAGAGTGAGTTAGTGAGGCGTTGCCATAAGAGGTGCGAGCATAGGCAGCATCAGGCACCAGAAATGCACATAGCCTTGGTGTAAGACTGGAGGCAGAATACAGAAGTCAATTCCATTGGAAGTTGCAGGATGAAATTTACGACAAAAAAAGGCACCAGGAGTCATTTCCTTGCTGCTTTTGTTTTTTTCCTTTTTAAGCAAATTAATCTTGATGCTTTGGTAACATCTGGATGATTGCTTGGTAATCTTTATCTGGGATGCACGTTTTGTGTGTGTACTTTATTGTGGAATGATAAATCACTGTAATTTGCCATCATATTTCTTAAAGAAATTGGAGAGTCAGACTATTTGATATGTTCCTTCAAGCTGTCATTCCTGGAGGCAACTGAATGAATGCATGACATTTCAGCTTCTGTTTACTGTTTAAAACAGGTCTTTATGCTTGACGTAGTTACCTGAGCAAGTTTGGAATCTGTGTTTGTTCTTTTTCTTTAAAGGGAAATTAAAAGGAATGGTGGGAGACTTTTTGAGTAGGAAGTAGAAGCAGTCAGTTGTTCTGGGCCACTTGGACTTCATAAACCTGTATAAATATCCAGAGATTCACAAAGACTTTGGGTCCCTTAGCAGTCTCCTAGGAGCCCCTTGCCTTGCCTTGCCTTGCCTTGCTGGAGCAGGTGGCAGCGTGCGCTGTCCTCTGGCCAGGATACAGCCAGTGCCTCTTTGCTGGAATGGGGCCTACAGCCTTTTTGCATCAGGGGGCTGAGGCTGGAGAGGGGCAAAGCTGCACATCCACATAGGTACTCAAACAGCTGGAGCCTGTATTTCGGAATAAGCAGAGCACGGCTGTCTGGGAGCATGATAAAAACCACAGTACCTACCACAGTCAGCTTGTGATTTATGCTTCTGGGCAAGTGAAAGAAAGAAATCAAATCTTTGTTTTGGGAATGTTGCTCTAAGAGTATAAATGTCTGCAGGGCTGGGGGTGCTGGGGTTGCATCTCTGGGAGAGGGGGCAGGACTATTTGGAAATAGAGGCTTTGTGGAGGAAGTTGGCCTAATGCCTTGTTCAGGCTCACAGGGCTTCAAAGCCAACCAAGAAACCTTGTATTTCTGAGGACCTTCCAGCTGTCCTTGTTGGGACCTCCTTTTCCAGGGAGAGGTATTTGGTAAGGATCAGGGAGAAGCTGGCAGCGAACAGACTGTGGGGAAATGCAAGGATTTGGGATGGGGCTCAAGGAAAGAGGCATAGAAAGAGGGGTTGGTCTTTCTGCATCAGATGTATTCGCCAATGCTGCAGGCACTGGAGTCTTATTGGGTCTGTGTTGGTTAATTGAAAACAGGAGGCTGAGCCACTTTATACCTGTTGGAAACTTGGTCTCCATTGCTGAATGGTGTGGGCTGGTTTCCCCAGTTGGGTGCCATGTGAAATGGCAGCTGGTACTGCCCCGGTGCATGAGGCATAGTATTGCCTGCACCAAATAAATGGCAGCAAAATAACTGACAAGCCTGAGTTTGCAATGATAAGGGAAAACAGCTACAACTTTGTATGAGCTCCTGGACCAAGGATCACATATCATTGTGTGGCTGCAAAGCAGCTGGGAGCTCTGTTTTCAGTCCACGCTGAAGCTTTCAGGTGCAACTGCAGTGTAAGTACAGCGGGGGTCCCTGATCGGGAGGTGATTGGTGTGGATGGTATCTCAGAAGAAGAACGTTTCCAGAGAACATGCCCCTCGTGTGTATGAAACACAGATAGAACAACTTGCAAACGTATAGGAAGCATGTCAGTGGAGCATGCTATTTTTGCATAACTCAGCAACACCAGAGAAATGTGTTTAGTGAAAGTAAACAGTGAAGCGCTCTAACAAATGTTTGTTTGAGGCTGAATACCAATGTGCAGGGGAAAAAACGTTGAAGTCTTTGAAGGAGCCCAGTAAAACCACAGCTCCCAGGGAGCAGTGAGTGGTCAGGCAGGCAAAATCGTAAACAAATCTATTGAGATAAAAAAATTACATCCTGTATACTGAAACGTGCAGAGCTATGGAGATGGCACGATAATAAAAGGTTGAGGACATTGTAGTATGTGGTTGACATGGAGTAGCAGAGAGCTATGAAGTTGCTATCCAGGGATCATAGAATCATAGACTCATGGAATAGTTAGGGTTGGAAAGGACTTTAAGATCATCAAGTTCCAACCCCCCTGCCATGGGCAAGGACACCTCACACTAAACCATGTCACCCAAGGCCTCGTCCAACCTGGCCTTGAACACCGCCAGGGATGGAGCATTCACAGCTTACCTGGGCAACCGTTTCCAGTGCCTCACCACCCTAACAGGAAAGAACTTCTTCCTTATATCCAATCTAAACTTCCTCTGTTGAAGTTTTAACCCGTTACCCCTGTTCTGTCACTACAGTCCCTAATGAAGAGTCCATCCCCAGCATCCCTATATGCCCCCTTCAGATACTGGAAGGCTGCTATGAGGTCTCCACGCAGCCTTCTCTTCTCCAGGCTGAACAGCCCCAACTTTCTCAGCCTATCTTCATATGGGAGGTGCTCCAGTCCCCTGATCATTCTCGTGGCCCTCCTCTGGACTTGTTCCAACAGATCCATGTCCTTTTGATGTTGAGGACACCAGAACTTTACACAACTTATTCCTTGGAGACTAGCTTTCCTTCTGGAGGTGCCAGTGGAGGCTGTTGTTAGCTGAAGGGTTAAGGGGGCAGCTGTTTAGCTTCAGTATTTTTGGGGGACATAGAGCCTTGTGCTTATGAGACAAGCATATAACACTAACTTAAATGTACTGAGTGAGGTTGCGCAAGTAAACCTTCAGGTTTCTGATCTGCATTTCAGGCCTCTGCTGGATTCCCTTCCCCCACCAAAAGCTTTACTTTTAAGTTGGTTTCAGTGTTGATTTTCTGAGGAGATGAAAGCAGGCTGCCTTCAGCAGGGAGTGTAGTCTGGTGGTTGGAGTTGAGATCCATTCCTGCCACCAGTGGCTTGCCCACACTTCAGGTGCTTCAGTGCCTCTGTAAAGGAAGATGGCTCCTCACACACACAGATCTTGTGGATTTGGGAACATTTACAAAGATTTTCTGATACTTGCTGAATATAGTTTGCACATTTACACCTTACCCCAAGTTGGTTTAGCCTAGAGCTGTTGTTCTTATAAAAGAGGTACAAGAAGTCTGAGGAATTTGACTTTGGAGTCAGATTTGGGTTCAGCTGAGCTCATTTCCAGCACATAGACCTGCCTGCCAGGCCTGGTAAATATGTGCACCCTTGCACTGGGATGGGGTCCTACCCTGACCTCCAGGATTTCCCGTGGATCCTGCTTGGCACCAGAGCCTGCTCCAACTTTGCTGTGCTTATCTCAAGCTTGCAGGCCGATCATCCTGTTTTTGAAATGGTTCCGAAGCACTGTGTTGCCTGAGATGGCACGGTGGGTTTGGGAGAAGCACAGCTGGCCATCCTTAGCTTGCCTGTAATTTAGACAAGATTACAGGCGAGCTGCAGATAGCCAGCTTTTTAAGAGCAATCTCGAACCTGCTCATCAGAGTGTACACCTCACTTCAAACTTACCGAGCCCAGCCAGCTGTGGGGAGCTATTTCTGTACAGGAATCCCTTTAAAGTTTAATGCACTTTTTGCTTGTTGAACCCCAAAAGAAGTCACTTAAGAGAGTGGCATCAGGTTTTCAGTACCTCTACCCACCTGTTGCTTCCACTGCCTTATCTGTAACATGTTTTGGTCCTAGGTTATTCAGAGAAAGAAGTAAAATCCAACAGAGAACAGGTTTTGACAGCATGTGATACTGATGAGAAGGAATTAAGGATTACAGCATTTTCAGCAGGTGTTTAAAGTTACACTTTTAACAAATTTTCTTTAAAAAGGAAGTACATTTGAATAGGGGAAGATAAAAGCTTTTAGAAGGTTTTATTCCTCCCAGAACTACTGATTCATTCTCTAAATGGCAACAAATTTTCTTGCTTGCTGAAATCTGAAAAAAGGATGTTAGTCACGTCTTACTGTTACTCAGAATTTGGTACAGAAGGGAGAGGCAGCAACTTCATGCCTTCTTGGCAGCGCTTGCTTTTTGCTATCCTCTTTGCACCAGATGGTACCAAAACTTGTTGCTGTGAGTTTTCTAGCAAAATTCTCCAGAAGTCTTGGAAATCAGTACTTTTGTGTGGATGCCTGTCCAACCTCTCTGCTCACCTGCTTCCCCAGCTCCCCACTCAGAGGGCTTTCAGAAGCTGGGATGGGTGGCTGGATCAAGCCTGCAGGTGCTCAAGGCTGAACCCATCACTCCCAGAGCTCGGTGAGACTCCCAGCTTGAACTCTTGAGAGGCAGAAGTTTGGGATGTTAGAAAACAAAACAGATTTTTTTTTATTGCTAATGCTGGGACAAATTTCATGTTTAGGGTCTCTCTTAGTAAAACTGATGGAGCAATAAGAGGATTATCTGTGTCCCACCTTTCTTTTTAAACCTAATAGGTGAATGTTGGAGGCCAGGGGTTCATATTGCACCGTGCCTGACCTGCAGTTTTTGTCATATTATCTCAAAGTAATGCCGTGAGTCCTACAAGTCTGTTATATCAGACTAATTCTGGTCATCTCTTAAGGAGGTGTATATAGAATCACAGAGAATGGTTTGGGTTGGAAGAGACCTTAAAGATCATTTTAGTTCCAAACCTCTTGCCATGGGCAGGGACATGATCCCTTTCAGTTAATTTAGAGAGGCTTTTTGTGTGCAGCAAAGGGACATCGTGTTTTTGATGCCTAGATGAAATTCTGTGGTGTCGAGCAGTCCCTTCTGTCTAACTAGATGTTTGTTACCACCATGTCACCTGCTTGAGTGCATCTCACTTATATAAATGGTTTTATTCTGACCTTATTTCAGTGATACAGGAAAGCAATTTCTCCATCTGTAAAAAGAGATTTGAGATGCAGGGAGATTTACGATACTTGCCTATGAATCCATGGAATTAAGTTTGAAAGTGGAGCCCTAATCTAGTACCTTCGCTATAAAGTGCAGCCTTTGCTTAAGCTTTGCGATTGAATAAATAAAGAAACCTGTCAGAAACGTGGCTGCTGCATGCCGAAATTCCTGGCTTGCAATTGAACAGAATCCCCTAGAATCTAAAAACTTAGGAAAAAAGGGGCCTCAGCCCTAGGGGCACATGCCCATCTTTGAAAAACATCCCCCATGCATCTAACCTGACTTTTCTCCGAAACTCTTGCTGGAGAAGTGAAAATAAGTGGCAGTGCTAAGTGTAAAGAAAATAACAGGAACTTGAGCATGCCTGATGTAAGTACTGCAGGTTGTTTCATCAGGCTAATCACAGAAAATAGTTCTACCCAATGGGACAGCATTGTATAATGTTGTTGAATTTACTCAGCAGTACAGAATGTGATCAAAATGCTCCCTGTAAGCATTAGCTGTTTCACTGTGAGTCGTGGATTTGAGGACTGGAGCTTTCTGATTGTTTCTGGCTGAATGTGATTATCTCAATAGCTGCACTTGAAAGCTGTTATTTTATTTTCGTTATGACATTGTAATAGTGCTCAGAGGATTAAACGTAAATGTATATGAAGAGCTGGATCCCTAAGAGCATGAGACATACAGATCACATGTCTGGGCTGGGTTATCATGAGCTCATATAGAAACTGAGTAGGGTTTTTTGACTAAATGACCATTTATGGTTCCAGCTTCTCACAGACCTGTGCAGATAGCCATTTTCTTTGTACTGTCAGCAGGGATGAGTATGCGTATTGGAGTGTACTGTTGGAGTTGGGCAGCCAACTCCTGAAGTTGTGAGGATGCTCAGGGGGCTCAGCCAGTGCTGCATCCCTCTGGAAGTGCCTGGAGGTCCATCAGCTTCCCAGATAAGAGTTTCCCTGCTTGTGGTGAGGTTTCTCTCACCTCCCTCAGCTTGATTGGTTTTGGTCTTATCAAGACTACCAATGGAATTATTTTCCTGTGCAAAGGGGATTCAGCTGCAGCAGCAGAGATCACCTGTACATTGGTATCACTGTATCTGTCTGCAGAATCACAGTAGAACTGACTTTTTGGGGGTTTATTGCCAAAAAGTTTGTATGGGTACCAGAGTTTAGGTTTCTTCATGCCCTTAAAACTCCCACCAGGTGAGGAGAGTTTGGGGTGTGCACTGGTGTAGCCACAGGGCCATAGGGATCTGGCTGGGGCAGCAGCTGTGTATGGAGTGCAGGAGAAAAGGTAGCTAAGGGTGTTGTCTTCTGTAATAGCAAATTAAACTGGGCACTGAGTCACTGACTGCCCACAGCCATCCGTACTGGTCCTCTTTTAGGAGCTACCACCCTGCAGCAGCGATGGTGAAATAGGGCGTTAAGATGTACAGCTCAGCCTG
This sequence comes from Neopsephotus bourkii, assembly GCF_033783945.1. Classification (NCBI taxonomy): domain Eukaryota; kingdom Metazoa; phylum Chordata; class Aves; order Psittaciformes; family Psittacidae; genus Neopsephotus; species Neopsephotus bourkii. The sequence goes on along the minus strand of NW_026901456.1, from coordinate 2,913,520 downwards.
TTCACCTGTGTTAAAATCACAGCAATGCACTTGGGTACACCCATGGGGATGGTTTTAGCTGCTGCACCCTAACTAGCCCTCCTGGTGGTATTTGTGATCCCTTGCTAATAGGTGAAAAGATTAAGATAGTGTAATGAAATCATAAAATGTAAGAATGAGGAGAAAGGAGAAAATACTGCATCATCTGAATTTTATGCTAGTAAAATTTTATATTTGTAGTATTTTGAACTTGAATGATATGATGAAATTCTTTTAGCTGTTCTTAATGGGGTTAACACCTCAGTGTTTTTCTCTGCAGCAGAGTAATCTGTAAAGCTGTACCACGTTTTTCTTCCAAGTCCTGTAGGTTGTTGTTTTAATTAAAAATGCCATAAATTTAAGTGCTATTTTTATTAAGAAAGCATTGAAAATATTCTAATTGCAACTCACTGTTAGTCCAACACAAGACCATTTTAATTTAAAATCAACAAATGTTTCAGCTAGGTTTCTATCACAATTATTAGTTTTTAATTATTTCTGCCATTTTCCCCTATGAAAAATGAAATTATTACTCTTCTGGTTCTAAATCTAATTCTGTTTACCAACTTGGAACATAGAATTTCTTCCTGGCTTATTTCGTGAAAGGCACTGTAATCTCCTTGGAAAAGCTGGATAGCTATTGCATTGACGTTTCTTCCTCTAAATGGATCAAGAAAATGTTGGTGGAATTTTGAGATATTACTTAAAGTTGGTCTTTAATACATATTAATGTATAATGTATATATATATGTATGTACATAAATACATATACATATTAATGTATAATGTATATATATATGTATGTACATAAATACATATTCATGTATTTAAGCCTGATGCTGAAGCATCAAGTTAGTTTGTATGACATCAATCTCAACTTCGTGGTCAGTCTAGTCCAGGATGTCATGTTTGGTATCATGTCAGCTAAATTAAAATTTATAGTTAGCTGTCATGATAATCGAATGCGATTTATCCTGATTTATTTTTCTCTATGTGCAAATTCAAGCTCATTCCAGTGCACACAGCCTGTACCTCTGCGCAGTGGCTTTCAACATCTTTTGGTCAGTACATCCCTGAAAACTATTCCAGCAGAGGTATGAATCCTTTAGAAGTAAGTCAGTGGGCAGTGTGCTGTGTTCTGTTGCAGCTGTGGCCATGCTCTCCCCATCTCCTGGATTCCCATCGGCTGCTGCAGAGACCATGGCTCAAAACCCACTGGACAGGCTGCCAGGGCTTTTGAACAGGTGGGCTTAGATACCACTCCTTTGCTATGGGCTAGGATGGCTTTAGTGTTTCCAATTGTCACTTGCATCTCTCCAGGTAGTGCAAGAATAGTCCTTGTGAATGATATCCTTTCTGCAGGAATTTATCAACCTGTTACACTTGGCACAGCAAAGGAATCAACCAAATTAACAACAAATTTTATGTTTACTAGCATAAAATTACTAACCAATTTTATGTTAGTACTAAGAACTGTGTTCACTGTTTGTTATTTAATGCTTGCCTTGAATACAGGCTAAGTTAGAAAATATGTACACTGGGACATCTTACTTAGCTGTTCACATCATGTGGCATTCTTCTGAATATTTCCATTAAAATCCCTTAATGAACGAATTGGACAAAATCATCCATGGTAGACAAAAAATGCTTTTCTCTTTCATTTTGATAGATAGCATCTTAAGCAATGCACACTGAAAGAAAATGTCTAAGTAGCGTTCTTATGGGATCAACAATTCATAACTCAATTTAGTCCGAAGTCACTGGCTGACAGGTTAAACTGAGAGCTATCCTCATGTCTCCATTAATCTTCATCTGAAAGTTCCCTGGAAAAAATGCTAGCCTGGGGATGGCTTTGTTGCCGATAGGCAAGCAAGCAATCCTTGCTTTACATTGATCTGCACTTCCAGCTGTTCACTTGAATTATGGGTTAATTCTGTCTAGAATTCTGCATAATTTTTTAATCTTGTTTCTTTTAATAAAGTTGCTTGTCAGGGTGATATCTGAAATAATGACCTTGGTGCATCGCTGTGGGATAATACTTAAGTTCAGTCATGTGAGCATTCGCATAAAAACACCCCTTGAGTCTGGTGGGAGGCAATTTGCATTGCAGCAGTGCTGAGCTTTGCTCAGGTCTCATATTATAACATTTAAATATCTTCCCTGTGAGCGGACATCAGTTTTCTGTGGGGGAAAAGAAGATGGATTCTGGAAATCTTGCATAAACAATCACTCTTGGCAAGCGGGATGCTGTTCTGTTTTCCTTGCTTGTTAAAGGTTCCAGTAAAAAGGTCTCTTGATGCAGAAATATCCCAGAATATAGGCTTAGTCAGAAGAAACTGGGAGCCAAAGCAGGGCTGTACCTTTTCCCTTTGAAGCACCATCCCGCCTGTGTTTGCATTTTCTGCATTTTTCATGATGTATTGACAGAGAAATGTCAGGGTAAGTTTCCGGAAAACAAAGGCATAAATGAATGAAGTCATTTTCTCTCCTGTTATTCCTGAAACTGGTCATGGGCCTTTTTTTTCCCCTAAGCCTGTTAGCTTGGGCTTTAAGCAACAAAACAATACAGTAAGACCAAAAGTGCTGGAGCAGGTGTTGCTCACTTGTTCAGACAAGTATTGGACTCGTTTCCTTTTCATAACGCGGTTGGAAGTCGGTCTGCAAGGAGGAAGATTAAAATGGAACTAGTGAGCATAAACTTACAAAGTTGGCCCCGTGCCCTAAAGTTGTGGATTTATATATGGCATTGTAAGAGGAGCAGGTTATTAACCTTGCTGAGCTCCTGTGAGCACCTATAAATCCCTGTACAAAACCTTCCTAGAGTTTTCCCAGCCTTTTTGCTCATTAGGAAGATTAAGTGCAATCTGTTTCCCTTTCCCTCCCATTTTGATGTTCTAGATCATGTTAGCTGCCTTATGGGCTGGGGTTTTTCTCGATGCTTTGTGCCTCAAGTTGAGCACCAGCTTTTATGAATGGCTCCGAGAGAAGTGCTTGCATTACTTGGCAGAGGGCTGGTGTGGCTTTCTGCCTGCCCACAACTGAACCATTCTTGTGAAGATTTTTCCCTGCCAGTGTCTGCACCTCCATGTTACAGTATTGGTTAGAGCGGTCCATGTAGAGCCTTTCTGCATTTCAGGAGATGCTAAAAGATTGTTGCACCATGTTATGTGTGTGCTGCCACCGGGCCCTGCAAGAGTTGTTGGACTGAAAGCCTGAACCCAGCAGGCTGGGATGCCCTTGGCTGTATGTTTGGCCAGAGCTTCCTGCATCTCCTGTGTAAACTAGCACTTATGTTTCTTAATTTCACCTCTGTGTTCAACCTCCACTGGTGCATCTTTCCTTGTTGGTATGGGAGCCATCAGCAAACACCTCCACCTAATCTGCTGGTGAGGCCGGGGGAAGTTTTTTTCCCCTTGAAAAGTTCTAGGTGCTCATTGTGTAAAATGTTTCGCAAGTGACATTGCGCTGGGAAAAGTACACGGCAGGGCAGACGCTGCAAGCTGGAGTGGAAAGGTACCCTGCAAAAGGGATTATACATTGCTTTCCATGGCTTAATTATTTTTTTGGTTTAAGAGGCAGGGAATATGTCCAGGCATGTTAAAACCTGTGTGAGAAGCGATAATTGAGTGCCTTCCTCCTTTCCCACAGCTGGGCGTAGATAAGACACGCCAAACCTCGTGTCTGGCTTCTTTTTGCAGCCCTCTCCTGCGGCGGCTGCTGCGTTGCCTCTGTTTTGAGATGGAGAGGGGTGAGGTGGTCAAGGGGTGTTTGCCTGTTTTCCTCTGCCTGTGGCACACACACAGCGCTGGTACCCATGAGCAGTGCTGGTGCCCATCCCTGTCTCTGTGTTGGGGATCTGCACCCCACTCTCACTATGGTGCATGCTGTTGACCCCTAAGTTGCCAGGCCAGCAGTGCACAGGGCGCTTTCCTTGCCCCATCGCCTCATCCCAGTGAATGAGGTCTGTGCTCTGTTCCCCCATCAGATGAAATCACTCGGACTTTTCAGAGTGAAGAAGAACTAATGGTGAATGAGGGTGGTGGAAGCCGGCCTCAAACCACATTTCCAGCTGTGGCTGTAGTAGTTTATTTGTTTCATTTCAAAACCATTGCAGGCACGGCTGGTTTAAATTACTTCTCCCTTGTGACCTACTGTGCTGATAAGTGGTCAGCCTAAACAATATTCTGCATATTAATTGGTGCAGTGGGATTTTGGGTGATGTTTGGAGGAGTGCCACTCTTGTTTTTAACATTAAGTTACTCGTCAAATGTTAGTATCTTTAGAACGGGTTTACTACCCATATAGATAATTCTTAATTTAATTACTAAACCTGAAATGAGCCCTGAAAGTTGGTGAGTCTGCCTGGAACACTGCAAACAAAGGAAGCCTGTCAGGTTTCTGTACCTTTTATAAATACAAGCCTCCGGAACAAATGAACTGACAGAATTCCCGCAAAACTGTCGCAGTTAATGGGCTCACTCTTGGCTATGCTGTATAAGGTTACAGAAGTACTGGTAGGTATTGCTAATTGCAACCTCCCAGATGTCACCAGGAGGACAGTATAGTGGATGCTACAGCCTGTGAGATAGGCTGAAAGGAGGAGTGATTTTTCTCAAGCCTGTGCCGTCTGTGTTAGGCTCTCAAAATTCTAAAGCAATGAACTCATTTTGCAGAGGAACAAGAGTGTTTGGTTGCTTTTTTGTGCCCTTTCTGAACATAGCTGCTGTGGGAATTTCAGGTATTGCCAAAAGTTATGTATACGATGTATGTATAGGATGTTAACAAGGGTGTTTTCAAAATGCTTACTGTGAGCTTCCTTTGAAGGACAGCCTTTTTCAAATGGGGAAGTGAGATGTGCTGGGACTGCTACCTGGGAGCCAGCAGCTGGGGAGAGCAGCAGTGCTGCTTGCCACTGCCTTTGCTTCCTCCTTATCCCCCTCACTGGAGCTATTGAGCCTTCTGGGCCAGAGCAGGGAGAAAGGGAGGAGGTGGCAAAGGAGCCTTCCCCTCAGCCAAACCCTGGTGGGATATCCCCTGAGAGAGGGGCAAGGGGAGCCGGCTTTAGAGGCACAGGTGCTGTCTGGCTGGTGAGGGAATTGTGGGGCAATGAAAAAGGTGCTGAAAATAGAATCGTAGAATCAACTAAGTTGGAAAAGATATTTAAGATCATCAAGTCCAACGGTTACCCCAGTGCTGCCAAGTCCACCACTAAACCGTGGCACCGAGGTCCTCGTCTGCACGGTTTGTGAGCACTTCCAGGGATGGCGATTCCACCACTTCCCTGGGCAGCCTGTTCCAATGCCTGAGCACCTTCTTGGTGAAGATATATTTCCTAATATCTAATCTAAACCTCTCCTGACAGAGCTCAAGGCTGTTTCCTCTTGTCCTATCACTTGTTACTTGGGATAAGAGACCAGCCACCTCCTCATTCCATCCTCCTCTCAGGTAGTTGTAGAGAGCGATAAGGTCTCCCCTGAGCCTTCTCTTCTCCAGACTAAACACCCCCAGTTCCCTCAGCCCACTGAATTAATTTTTCACCCATTTCACTAAGGCTTTTGGGCAAGGTGTGGAAGAGAGCTGTTATTTCTGAAGATGGGAGGGAGGCTTGCTGGCTCGCTCATGTGGTGGCTTGTTCCGAGTGAGACCGATATGCGTAAGCTCAACAGCTTCTTGAAGGATGGCATCAGCACGGCAGAGGGAGACACTTTTTCTTCCCCTGACAGACCTGAGGTTTCAGCCCACCCTTGGAGCAGCCAGAAGCTCGCAGATGAGAACCAATTGGCTCCAGTATGGCAAAAAGGAGAGCATTTGTGCTGCTGTGTGTTGCAATGATCAGAGGCCACTGGGAGCAGCCCAGGTTTTACACAACAGGGACCAATGCAGAAAAGAATGACTTTCCCCTCCCAGGGAGCTGAGAGCAGCAGGGCTAGTGGAGGAGTGATGAAAGGCATTGTCGCTGAGGGCAGGCACAGAAGTGGGGTTCAACAAGGCCAGATACGCGTTAACAGCTCATCGCTAGTGTGGTGCACCAGCCTGGCCTCCTTGCAGTGGTACAAAGCCTTCTTGTTGTGGCTGGCGCTTATGCCAGCAAAACAGTGCTTTTGCTGGAAGAGCTTATTCTAAGCTTGTTTTTCTCTGGGGAAAAAAGAAGTGTTACTATAAGTCATGTCACAGTTTTGCTCCTATAACTGTATTGCAGTGGTCTCTGCAGGCATAATCACAGGTCATGCTCCATCAAATTTGTGACTGACATAGCTGTGTTGGCAAGTATTTGTAACATAGGTCTGGCCTCAGTTTTGAGCCTGTGCTTATATTCCTGCACTGCACAGTCTTTCTTCCTTTAATATATAGGGGATAACTTTTGGAGACAGATTTTGTAGGCGTTGGTTGAAAACTGTAAATGATGAAGTGCAAAATACTGGCTTTCTTTCCTCCCCCTCCTCTGTTCATGTAGGTATGTTGGCTCCGATGAGTGGTGGAGAAAAAAACCAAGTAAACAACCGGAGGAGGGAATTGCATTTGAAATATTTTGATTTCACTTGTGGGTGACTTGAAAGGATGTGCAGCCCATAAGTACTGAGTGATAAGGTGATCTTTTAAGACAGGAAGACTGTCTCTGATGGCAAAACATCCAGAGGTCACCAGAGCAGACTCTGTACTAGCGATGTGAAAACTTCAACAGTAAAGACCTCTGAACCAGCACAAAGAATAGTCTTCCAAAAAGAGGTGAAAGGCTGGTGCAGCACTGCAAACCAAGGAGTCTTTGTTTAGCTTAACTGTAAAGGTGTCATTTGCTACTCTTTTGGTCCCTCTTTAAAGGGCTTCCCTTTAGAATTCCACTTCAAAATGGCAGTAGTCTCTTATTTGTCTTTGAGGTGTATCCACTCACTGCAAAAAAATAAGTTACTTCTTCTGCCCTCGGTCTGTAGCATCAGTGTGGAGATGTGGTGAGGCTGTGGCTGCTGGTGGAGTGGAAGGCATGGGAGAGTCACCTCTCCTGGTGGCTTTAGCCAGGGGGGAGGAGGGAGAAAACATGGTTTTCAAGAGGACTGAAATTCAGGCTCCCTGATATTATTTTTAACACCCATTTGAATAAAAATTACTTTATCCCGTAACACAGTGGGGGCTGTGTGCACACGGACAAAATGGTGCTGGGAAATTATTGGGAAAGTGTGGTCTTTCCTGCAGCTTGGAGATCACTCCATTTGTCGGACAGATGCCTTTCACGGGAATTCAGGAACTGTTGTGAGCTCAGGTGGGCTGAATAATTCACTTGTATTGGGGCATAGGTGAATATGGTCAGTGTGTCTACAAATACACTGTGTGTACATTAGCTGCAATTTTTATTTTCATTTGGGCCGGGAATGATGCCACAGAAAATATCAGTAGCTTTCTCAGCTACTAAAATCATCTACTACTCTTTAAATTTAAAGAGGAAATGGGTTATTTTCTCTAAGGACTATTTTGGGCCACATACCAACATGAAGCGTTGAAATGACGGAATGACATTTACTACTGCTGAAAATATCAAGTGCTGTGTAGATTTACTGTGTCTTCATTTGACAGTGTGGCTGATATTTCACCAGCCCAGCATTTCTGAAGAAGTACAGCTATTGTTTTGTGAGAAGTTTGCATTTCTAATGTGTACTTTAGAATTCCTAAAAAAATCCCACTTAATACTTTAGCACTGTATAATGTTTCGTTTCTGTGACTATACCCCACAGTAACTGCTACAGGTAAGAAAAATACTCTTCTTATAAATATTAAGGCAGAACATTTTATTAGTGACCTTCTTTTATCAAAAAGGCATTGAACCAGAGCTGACAGTAAGCACTTTTCCACCAACACTCTGGTTGTGCTTCAGTCGGGCAGCATCTGTAGCACTCTCTAATAAATAGCTCTGCCGGGTGACTTTCCAGTAATGTTTCACTTCAGGCTAGGCAATCAATTTTTCTTTTCTGTTGAACAGCTTATTCACTGAAATGTGGTTTCTGAGTCTGGGACAGTTGCGAAACTCTGGAGCTGGTTATAAGCTGTGGAGGGCTACAGTCAAGTGATACTGCTTCATTGGAGCTCCCAGGTGGGATTAGGCAGACACGTGGCAGGATTGGAGGCTGTGAGTGATCACTATGAGTATGGATTTGACCTAAACTTACTCAGTATTTTCAACTGAAAACTTAATTTTCCACACAGACCAATAAAATAGAAAAGAGTGGCTTCCCCACCCTCACCCCTTCACATGCACATGCACCCAAATGCTGGTTTCTAATCTATGCCCAAGAGGATGTCACTCCTCCAAAACAAGGGAGGTCCAGATGAAAGTCCTCTGGCAAGCCTGAAACCCCTATGGCACACCTCTCTGTGGAAGGCACCTTCATAGGAGGCTTTCTTGAGTTACTTATGTTACAGAGATGTTCCTGGAACAGTTGTCCTCAGTTTGTCTTGTAAGTAGTTGCTTATGTTTTTCATATAATATTTAAATGTTGGGGCACTAAGAAAAAGAGAGAGCCTGGTGCTGGAAATTCCCACCTAGGATTTGGAGCACTTCTCCTTGCCCCTTCTCTGATCATACTTTTGAATTGTTTCCAGAAGAAGAAGAAAACCGATGCTCTCTTTGGCAGTCTGCTCTGTAGGATGTCAGGAGCAAAAAGGTACAAGACCCACAGCTGGTTATCTGGCAATGCTGGCTTTGCACTAATTACAGGTAACTTATGTATGCCAGCAACAACATTTTACCTTTATTGACCGTAGTTTGCAAGCCAGAGGAGAATTTGAACCGACTCCTGTACCTGCCAAACTATGCAGCATTAGTCCAGCAGCACCAATATGTTACTTTTTTCATACTGCTCAGGAACAGCATGAGTTTCACATCTTTTGAAAGGTTGAGCTCTCTCCCTTGATGCAATAGCAGTCCATGGATCACACCAAGGCTGGTCAGTTCATGAAATCCAGAGCAGTAACTGTCTCCTGAACAAGCCAACTCAGTAGGTATGCTGGGGTTGCTCAGTGCACAAAGGTGCCTCTTTGCTATATGCTTGTGTCCCTGCCCATGGCAGGGGGGTTGGAACTTGATGACCTTAAGGTCCTTTCCAACCCTAACCATTCTATGATTTGGACAGTTTTGTTACTCTAGAGGCAAAGTTCAATCTGTCTAAGAGAAATCATTGTGCAAAACTTGTATAGCCTTCAATGTTTGTCCTCTGAAACGTGTTCGAGAGAGTGATCACCCTGGCTTGCTCCTGCAGCTCCCGGGACCATCACCAGTCACACTGGGATGGTGGGGACTTGCCTGCTGTACATCTGTCTTGTCCTGGGAGATCCCAAGCACATGCTGGGGGCTGGCTGCTTTCAGGAAGGTCTCTGCTGGAGCCAGGTACTAGGGACTGCTGCCAGACCTGAGGACATTTGCAAAGGAGAGAGGGAGCGGGAGGAGGGCACAGTCCACTTTAACCTTGCCTTGCTTGTATTGTCAGGATGAAATTACTGTGAATCCAACTATTTGAATTTACGATTTTTTTAACCTACCCTTTTCATAAATCATGTCCTTTTGCAGCCTCTTGTTTTGCCATATGAGACAGTCTTCTTGTTTTCACCTCTCGGTGAAACTCTATGCTTCACTGTGTCTGCCTTGCTTTTCTTGAAGGTAGCCTGACCTGCATTAACCTTTGCCACAGATGATTAGGATTGTGTATGTTATTCTAGATGAGGTCAGTGTCTTCTGTGGGAGCATTCACTCCTGTTTCTGCTGGGCAGGTCTTGCTTGGTGCATCTTATGATTACATTTACCTGTTTGGTCATTTTTATCACATTGGGAGCTTGTGGTCCTCTGGGATCAATGCGAGACAAAAGCTCTCTTTGTATTGTGACTTTTTCTGACTGTGTCATCAGCACAAATCACTGGGAAAGTTCTTCCTTTGCGTGTCATCATTGAAAACATTATAAAACCTGGTCCCTTGAGCCAGATAATTCTCCTTTCAGCACAACCTCTTTCAGAGATTCTTATGCATATCAATTGCTATGCCAATTTTCATCATCTTCAGCTTAACCAGTAGTTTCCTGGAAAGATATCTCCTGGCTTTCCTCCCCTGGATGATGGGTTATTTTGTTGGAGAAATCGATCAGAGTAACATGCCACAATCCATACTGCATTTTATTCAATTTCCCATTTCTTCCCATGTTTTCCCCTGTTCTGTCTCTCAGATGTGCTCTCCAGTCTTACGCCTTGCGTGCCATTGAAGCCAGACAGATGGGTATGTCATTGCTGGGATCACTTGTTCTGCAGCCCAGGCAGGATCCTGATCCACAGGTTTTAATATAAAAATTCTTGTCTGTACCCCTGTGGTTGCTTGCACCACTTCTCTCATAGTTTTGGGATGCAGATTCAAAACTCCTGCTGACTGGCACATTTTCAACTCTTTGAATTTTGCTCCTCAGATACCTCAGATGTGGTGATTCACATGCCTTGCTCCCCCATGCCCTTACTGAAAATGAAGGCAAAGCATTCATTTTGTTTTGAGGCCACAGTCAGAGCTGGTGGGTTTCAGCTTTCCACCATGAAGCTTTCTTAGCCTGACTTTTGGTAGTTTTGGGTTTTCCTCTCAAAAACATTTACTGATCAGCCCCTTTTCCCACCCTGTGGCAGGGCTCTGTGCTCCCTGCCTGTCTCTTCCCAGGATGGAGGCTCACACCCTGAGCCCCAAGGGAGTCTTCCCCCAGGATTACCATCCCTCCTGGGTTTTGCCCCCTCTTAATTAAAGGAGCAACACCCAACTGTGTTGGTGTTGTGTGTTCCTCCCGCAGGGAAGAGCTATCAGCAGGAGCTGTGTCAGGAGATGTGATGTACGAGTTGTGACTAAAACCGGTCAACCCAGATAGACTTAACTGCGGTGGTGCGGATACATCTCTGCGACGGCTCTTGAGTGATCAGGTTCTGTCAGGACGTGCAAGATAAAATCTGAATTCTTAATTTATCTTTGACAGTGCCAAGCTGGTACAGACCAGCCGAGTTTTGCATGAGTGTTTTTCTTTTTTCCTGTATGCTGGAGAAATGGTGAGAGCTTACACTATGGTAATGCCAGGATGAGAAACCTGCTCTGCTGCGGTTGTTATCATCACACTAGGTGAAAACAGCAGCCATTTGGTCATATGCTCACCTGCCTCTCCTCCCAGGCTCTGAATAAACAGTAGTTCTAGTTCCCAGTGTTGAGCTTTGTGAAGCAGGGCTGCCTCTTCACTGAGACTCCTTTTTGTTCCTCCTGTCCTCTCCAGCAGCCCTGGTGGGAGTGCTCAATTCATACTGAAGCTGGTAGTACTATTGGTAGTCTTCTTTTTAAGGCTGGGTGAACTGCAGTCTCAAGCATCTCCACCTTGTCCTATCCTGCCAGAGCAGCCAAGCCAGAGCACATCCAACACGTCAGGCAACAAGCTCTCTTATTTTCAGGAAGTGTGGGATGTTTAACATGTCATTTCTGCTGGTTAGATGTGACTTTCCTCCTTGGAGTCACCCAGTACCTTTTAGAATTGGGGGTATAGCCATTTTTGGTCTTTCCGTAGTTGATGAGAGTGCCATATTCACACTTGTCAGGGAAGAAAAGGAGCTGTGGGGAGTATCCCCAGCTTGCCCAAGGTGCACAGCAGGCAGGCTGCAGGCAGGAATCAAGCTCTGCTCTGCACCCCATTCCTGGCAAACAATTTAAGTGAACGCTGAATTTTGTAAGGTGCTAATTTGAAAGTATGAGCTCACTGAGAGAAATACTGGTACCAAAACTTCTGCAAGACATGCTGTATACTTAAAAGGACATCCTTTGCTACAGTGCTTTTCCTTATGCTTCCCTTGTGGCCTCATTGCGGAAGTTGTTGTAACTTTTATGTCCTTTATACTAATTATGTAGCATAGCTTATAATGCTTTTGTATCTCAGTGATATACCTCATTCTCCTTCAGAGAGAGTGACCAAAATGTGAAAGTTACTCTAATCGTGCACCCACCTGAGTTTAATTTGCTGCCTGTTTTCCTGTAGACCTTTGGAATCCCTCCCCAGGACTTAAGTTGGGTATCTAAAATTAGATACTTGTCTTCATATCTCAGGCACCATCTTAATGATCTGTGTGAGGTCTCTGGCATTGCTTGAAAATCAGATTACTTACCTCTGTGCTTAAATGAGGATATACACTAAACGCTTCCTCTCCAATTCCCCCTCTCCCGGTTATTGGCCTTAATTTTTTTCCACAGCACTCTAATCCTTCACATCCTGCCTCAGCGGTTCCCTGGTCACTCAAGCCAAGCGTTTTAATTTTTACTGTGGGGACTGTGGTGCTGGGTGGTTCTTCTGGGGGTGCATCGTCTGCCATGTGCTGCTCTGCTTCTCCTTTCTTCCTATTCCAGCTACCTGTCCTCGGCTGCGCAGTGAGTGCTCTGATGGATCCATTCTGGGCTCTGTCTCCTGGGTCTGAACACTTTTTTGTTACTACTAAATAAAGGGAGTTTTTAATGCATTGGGCACGTCCCATCCTCATCGTGTATCAGCAGTTCTCTACTCCTTTGGCACAAGCAAAAAGTCCTTTTCAAGCAATGTGTAATAACAATACTGTATAACCTAAAGGTAAATAAACAAACCACACCTTATTTTTATTTCAGATGAAGTTTGGGCATTCCTTTTATTTTTTAAAAAGTAATTCACAAATGCACACTCAGTACTTTCTCATTCTTGTCCTCCATGGAAGCCAAGTGGGCTCCTTCCTCCCTGCAGCTCCCTCATGGCTTGGGGCTGGCTGCAGCTCCCTGGAGTGGATTATAAACCCCCTCCACTTCCCAGGGTGCTGCACGGAAGCTGCTGTTCGTCTGCCTCACAGGCTCCGGGGAGTTGCCTTCGTGGCTTCCCCTAGATTTGCTTATGTCTGATGATCTGAAATTAGAATCCTTCCCCTGCTTTGCCCTTCTCTGCAAACGTGTAAAACCTTGCAGATTTCCCCTAGGGAAGAAAGGGTGATTTTCCCACCATTAAAAATAAAAGGGAAGGGAAGGAGAAATACTTAAAGCACGTTGAGATAGTTGTAAATATGATTAAAAAACAAACAAAGCTGCAACTGTGTCAATTATTCACATCCCCTTGTATAAATATAGAAACCCTGAAGAGGGGTCTTTCCCTTGGGCTACCTGCTCTTCTCTTCCATGAATTTTTTACCAAGGCCCTACAGTGCTTTGGCAGTGCCATGCTTCTGGTTTTGTCTTCCTTCACTGTGATCTGGGGATGGTTGATTGTCAGGTATTCAGGGATTTTAGGTCTCATAATGCACCTCCCTCCCTCCCTCTCTTTTTGCCTTTTCTTCCCTTTCTTAGAAATTCTCCTAGGTGTGGTGCTGGAGGAACAAGGCTTCCCACATCTTTCCTTTCAGAGTTCTTCACAAAGGGAATGTGGGTTTGTTTTTCTTTCCCCTCCTCTTCATCTGGAACAATCACCCAGCATTGTTCTAACCGTGACAGACACAGAGGTTGCATGTTAGTGAGACGGTTGCAAAGAGGTTTTGCAGTTCCAGCTCTGCTGGCCAGTTCTTGCAGATGTGCAAATGGTCTCCCCAAGCTTGTCAGGATGTTCATCGTTGTCAGCTTCTGGTTTCAGGAGTAGCTGTTCTCTTTGACAGTATAAGCTGTGTTTGGTTTAAAATGACTTTTCCCCACAACTGAAAAGGTTCTAAGACATTTTATATGTCATAGAAAGAAAACACAAAAAGGAGAGTGTTTGTCATTTATTTTCACTGGTTTCAAGATAAACCAGCTTCTGCAATCCACTAGTGTTGGTCTAAGGGCTCAGTGTTGTACGTAGTTTCATTGACTACATCGAGAACAGGGAAGATGGGAGCGTTTCTGAATTACATTTCTGAACCCATGTGTGCACCCAGGCCTGTCAGACAAAGATCTGGCCACACAGCACAGCAGCCTCTCTCCATCCATCCATCCATCCATCCATCCATCCATCCATCCATCCATCCATCCATCTGCCCATCCATCCATCTGTGCATCTGTGCATCCATCCACCCATCCATCTCATGTAAGTTGCAGTGTTTCGCTTTGTGGAGGGCAGCCCACAGCTATGGGATGGTCAGTTGCCATGACACCAGGACCCTGGAGCATTCTAGACCATTTACCTTCTCAGGGTAGGTGTTTTGATAGTTTGATTTTGGCAGCAATTCGTATTAACTAGAGATAATAAAGGCTAACAAAATGTGGCCTCCAGTTACAAATAAAGGGCCTGATTCTCTGTTTCAGGAGACGGGATGGAACACTGGAGTTACAGTACTGTGGAACTGGGATTGTGGGTGGGGAATACAGCCCAGAGCCGTATTCAGTTCACTGATTAATATTAAACAGTTTTTGTATGAAATGACTACTGATTTATGTCTATGTATATACATCCTGATGGTTTATCGTGGAGTTACCGAGGGCTTCTCAAAGATGGATGGAGATGTACTTAATGACCAACTGATCTCACATCTGCAGTTGCATTTGGAATCTGACAAAACCGATGCATCATAAAATGAAAAAGTAAAAATAGAATTGAAATAGAGCTGCCGTCCTTCTTGACAACTTCATGTACACTGCACAAGGGGTTATACAGGCAACACCAGTTTTTCCTTACTGGAAAGGCTGGGTTGTGCTTTGAAAAGATAGGCTTTAAGAAAACTACATCTTCTATATTTTTCATCCATTACTGTTCATGTCCAGTGTCCGCAAGCAAAAGGAAAACAGGTGTGCTGGTTTTCTTCCTAATCTCCTGGCATGGCAAACTGCTTGCAGCATGTGAAAGTCAAACCTCTCTTTGCTATACCTAGCATCACAGGTAGCAGATGTGATGAATAACAAGGTGCTCCTTTAATATATTCTGCTTCCCTACTATGCATTTATTTAATCCATTCATGGTGGATCGCTGCGAGCTTCCTCAGTTTGGATTGACTTAAGTTGCTGTGTGATGAGCCCTGTGGGAAATCTTCGGCCTGATTTTTCAAGGCGCTGGTTTGTGGTTGTGAAATAAATGCAGCTGTGTTAATTCCAAACCTTCAAAGAAAAGAGGAGTTGCATTGATGTATGTAGACACTGGAGTACATGTGTGCATACATGCATCGTAGATGTATGTATGTGTGCATGTGCATGCATGTCTGTAGGAGTCTGAATATTGTCTTAAGCATAGAAGTGTAGAAATCTTTATTTGATGTTTCTTTTCTAATGAAGTGACCTGTTCCATGTGTGAACATTTGCAACTGACCATCTACCCTGAGAACAGCTACTGGTGGTCTGAACGCGTGGCCAGCTCCTGCCTTTGTCAGGCTTCATTGACAGAGCAAACATCCACGGGAGCAAATGCATCCTGTGCAGGGAAGGGTTTTGTGCTGGGAAGCAAGCCATGGGGCTGTGCTCGTGTTTGCTTTTGCCTTTACTCCTGATGAAAGAGCATGGACATCCCTTTTGCCAAGACCTTGCTGGAGGGAAGTCCTTGTCCGAGACTACTTCAGCACTGCATGTATGAAATGACTACTGATTCGTACTATTCTCCAGAATTTCTGCTGTGCAGAGCTTTGGCTGTTGGAGTGAACTGGGATGCATAGGGACAGGGCCCATTCCAGTGTGTGTTGATGGCACACAAAAGTACGAAAAACTGATGTTACTCTTGAAAAGTATGATTTGGTTTCATTTCAGAAAGACTGTCCAAGTTGTAAAAGCTAACAGGAACAAAGCTTTTCAGGAAAGAATCTGTGGGTAATAATAAATCCTTCTCTTCTGGAGGAGTTGTGTGCGCATGATTACTCATCTGTTCATGGTAAAGGCTTTTGCCAGCCCTTCAGAAGTGCTGGAGTGTAGAGAGGATTTGGATAATGAAGTGTTCAGTTGTAAACATCCATTTTGGATCTTCCCACCTTTTTAACAAATGAGTGCAAGAAGAGAACAATTTGTGTTGGAGGAGCACAGGCAGCGTATAGAGCAAGCAGTGTTGTAGTTGGTTTCTCACAGAAGTGACCAGTTTGCTTCAGTTCGGATCAGGTTTGTCTGAGTTACAAACTCCTCAAAAGCTGCTCAAGACGGAGAATTAGATAAAGTGCTCTGCTGCATCTGGGTTTTCCTGCTTTTGGACAAGTTTTCTGAGGCAGCAGCAGGCGGATCTGAAAAAGATGGTCACAATTCCTTTTTCTTTGGAGGTGAGGCATGCACGTTGCAGGGTTGCTCATCGTGTGGTGGATGCAGGTGGGAAGCCTCTTGCCTGTAGGACCTTGTTTGTCAGCAAGATTCCTGTCTTGCAAATTATTGGCAGCTGGCATGGTAATGAGTCCATTTCAATATAAATGAGCTTCATTTTATTAATTTCTGCCAGCTCCTGAACAATTCATGAACTGCTTTTCAGATCTCAACCAACAGCTCGGGGGAAGAAGGGGAGGTGGGGAGCAGAGAGGGGAACATGAAGGAGGAGAAAGAAAATGAGAATGGTTTTAATTTAGAAAGGAGCTGGTGACTCTCATCTCTTTTGAGAATCCAGCCAAGAGTGAGGATCACAGTTTCCCCACCAAGCAGCAATAATAACATGAAGGGCATCAGTAATCTCTTCCAAGGTTTTTGTTCTTTGGGACTTCTGGAAAAGTTTGTAACTCTCAACACTCTGTGTGTGGCGTTGAGTTGATGTTTCTCTGCTGGTGGTTGGTTGGGAGAAGGGGGAGTTGGGTGACTTGAGAGCTGACATGGGCAGCGCACCCTGCCCTCTGGTGAGGCTGTGGTTCTTGGTGTCTCACAGGACTGGACCTGCAGCTGGTGTACTTGCAAGGAAGCTTGCCAGAAGTATCAGGACAAAATAGGACTGGGATTTGGTGCTCACACAAATGCACGCATGTGTGTAACTGGAAGACTATTCCTATGACTTGTCTTACATCTAAATAAGTGCAGACTGGTCTCTTGTATCCGTGCCTTAGTGAATGCAATTAACCCAACAATCCTTTCACTGTGCACAAAAACGCATGTAAATGCTCTGCCCTATATGTCTGATTCGCCCTTGAAAAATGTTAATGAAATCTCTGCTTGGATAATCACCCTTTTTGTAAATAACACAGCCTGCACAGAGAAATCGCCTCTGAGGTCTTCTAGTTTTGGGCCTGTTCCCTCGGCAGTTGGATCCCTCCTGGCTGCCAGAAGTTAAACCCTGGTTTATTGGAAGGTGCCTTTTTTTCTTGGTGGGCATCTTTGGATGCAGGCATGTATTTGGACCTGAGGTTTTCTAGCCCTGCCTGACACAGACTGTCCTCAGCAGGGGCATGTTAATGTCTCTGGGGATTTTTATTGTACAAAGTGGTGGGAAGAAGAGCTCTCCACATCATATAGTTTGGGTCGATGGTGCTTGACTGGGCTTTTCATTTATTCTGCCATCATCAGATTTCATCACTCAAATTTAAGCACAGCATTTGCATGCTGTATTGCACAGTGTTTCTTAGGTAAGTGATGATAACAGGCAGGAGATCTCCTCCTCTATAGCTGTTCCTGCTAACCCTTTGTCTGATTTTTTTTCTTCCCTCTTTCTCCCCAGGTTTTTGGCATATAGGCATAGACTCTGACGTGAGAGTAATGGAATCGCTGAGTGGCAGGTGCTGACAGCTTCTGCAGTCCCAGTAACTGTTCATTTTGGTATCATTTGCAATTCGGCACCTCTAAATGCCACAGCTCTCTTGGGGAAGGTTGCGCTGGATACCAGTACTGCCTCGGAAGGTACATGTGTGTCCATATATTTTTCTTGAGGAGTTTGCTGTGTTGTATAGTGGTTCAAGGGAGGGGATCAGCTGCATGCAGTTTATGATTACACCCGTTTAGCAATCCAACAGCATTTGAATGGCTATCAAGCAGCTACTGATGACATCCTTTCCTCTCTCTCCCTGTCTTGTTTGAAGTGCCTGCAAGGCCCTTTTGGAGTCCATCCCATACTTTAACTTAAGCGAGAAAGCCTTACAAAAAACCAGTGGCTGGTTAAAAAGTTCTGATTTGAAAACAATTAAATATGCTGCTGGAGTTTCTGAGAAACTCAAAGGCTTACTGTGGAATTTCAGCCTCTCTCTTGCCCTTTTGAGAAAGCACATTTTAATTACAGTGGAATGTGTGTGTTCGCACTTGCTTATTAGTCCTGTACATTTTTCTATGTGGTTCTTGTGAGTTCAGTAAAAACCTTTGTTGTTGGCTGGCAGATTTTAGCGAAAGTTTATTTCTGTAGGCTCGCGGCTTGCTGTGGATCTGATCATTGTTCTGGTTCCCACAGTCTTCAAGCTCCGCTCCAGGAGAAAAATACAGATTTGTCACCAGGGCCTCCCACTAGAATCTAATTTTAAATTTGCAATCTGTTGTCTTGTGAGGTGCTTCAAATTTGGTTGGAGAGTTAATATAGTTCAGACTTTCTTCTGGAATCTAATGGCCCAACTGTTTGGAGGTTGGAGAGTCAGTAACTTAGGTTTCATTGAAATGGGTATGTTGGGTTTGTAGCTATTTGCAGAAATATTTAATATTCAGGGTAAGGGAAGTTAAAGGAAAATTACTGTTTTCAAATAAAATTATATTCTTTGAGGGGGCTGTTGTCAGTGGTCATCTGGAATGTGATTGTCTTTATGTGTAACCATTTCATGTAAGACTCATCCAGTAAAAACTCAGCAGTTCAGCTGGAGGTCAGCCTGCTTGTCTGGGGTAGCTGGTGTGGGGCAACTGTGTTATTTCCAAAGCTTTCCTGCAGAACTTGTGTGTCTCCCTGCTTATATCCTAATGTTGTCAATATTAAGTTTTGGTTTAAAAAAAGCCCCAATCAATTCAAACCCATGTAACGTCGCTTGACGTGCAGGTTGGCTCAAGAGGGACTTTCCTGTCTGCTTGAAGACTTCCACAGTTTTGACATTTTTCCCGCTCTGAACCAGAAAGGAGCAGGTCTTTCAGAACAGAGAGCTCTTTCCCAGAGCAGCCAATAGCTCAGTGGTCAGCCCAATATCTCAATGGTCAGGCTGCCTCTTGAGGATGTGGAGGAGCAAGTTGCCACCCTTCATTTGCCTGACTTGGGGAGCAGATACGAATCTCAATCTTCTGCGTCTTTGGCAAGAAACTGAGTCACTGGTGCCTCAGCCATTGGACGTGCCTGTCTCCCTGTTTCAGCATTCATATCTCTCCCTTTTGGAGTGGAGGAGCCTTTCATCAAAAACAGTCTATTCCCATGAAAAGTTTGGGTTTTGATGAATCAACATTTTCTGCTGAAAACCTTCCAACCAGTTCTGGTTGCAGTGCGTGGTCTGTGCGCGCTGATCTCTGCTTGCTTCAGAGAGTAATTCAGAACACATTTCTGACACGTTGCAATCAATGGTCGAGAGCAACAGACCTGCTTAAAGCATCAAGATGTGTCACACTTGATTTATGTTGTATCCTGGTGATACCTTGATGGGTCTTTAATGGTCACCTTCAGATTTGGCGGGTGAGCTAACAAGGGGAGCCTTTGTCCTACTAGTATTTGTGTGCAACTCCCATTAACATTACTCATTTTCTTAATTTGATACAGATTTTTTTCATTGAGTGTGATAAATTCAGTTAAGCCATAGACAGGCAGCATCTGGCAGTCGGAGCTGGAGCATTTTAAGACATTTCTGCCCCAGGGTGTCTGCACTACCCCAGGAAGGGGGAGGTTGGGGCTCCCCTTCCCTGCCCAGTGCCTGCTCCTGCTAGCTGAGGATGCCGGCATCTGTTTCAGTGTGAATTCACATGTTTCAGGGCTGCTTTTCCACATCAGCCTCAGCTGACCTAATAGCTCAGTGCTGCAAAAAATGAGCGGGGTGCCACTTGCTGTTCCCGTTTTCCTGGCTCTTGCATCACCTTCCAGCTGTGCTGCCCCATCCTCACCCTGCTGTGTCCCCAGGCAGGCACCCTTGTGCTGCCTCTGGCATGTGCCAGTTCAACTCACTCTCTCAGCAAAATAAACTAATAAAAGTCACGGTCTTCTTCCCCTCTGCTAAATGTATTTATTTCCTGCCGGTTTAGTAGATCGACTGCATGAGGACCTGAACTGGTTCAGGTTAACTGGTGGAAATGCTCAGCCAGGAATGGAAAGGGGATGCAAAAATCAGGGTGAGAGGATAGGATGGGGGACCCTTCCAGGGGCAGCCATTGGTCTCAGGCACCCCACAAACAGTCACCCTCAGCTTGACCCAGGAGGGTTGGCTTTCCCCATCCAAGGTGGACTTAGCCTATTGTGTCCTACATCTCCAAGTGGGCTGGCCTCTGCTGGGGTATGGTGACAAGCCATGGAGGTGGCACTGTCTTGCACTGCTGCAGATGGATCAGCTGCACCATCTCTGCCTGTAGCTCTCTTGCACCCACCAGACAGCATTTGTGCAAACCTGCAATGTAATGATGGGGAAATCAGTGGGATTAGGGTAAGGCCTCTTCTGGGGTGCAAGAATGAGGTATGGGCTAGTCTATGGGTTAGATATCTGTCTGTGTGATTTGCAAATGTGTCCTCACCTAAAGTGCCAATCTACAGAATTAAAAAAGGACAGCCCTTTGAAGTCTGACACTTCTTGCCAGTATCTAGCAGATACTTCTCATTGTGTGAAATCACTCAGTAAACATTCCTGATGCCGTCTGCGGAGAAAAGACTTTCCTCCTTCCATGAGAGTGTTTATTTCCTCATGGGATTCAGCCTGAGCTGCTGCTCCTTTCCTTGCCAAGTCGTTTGTGGTTCTGTTACTTTTTGGCTGGGTGAAATTTTGCCTGGTGTGTGTGGAGACTACATTGAGGTGGTGGCACGGGGCTGCTTTTCATAGCCACGCTGCCTGGCATTTTCATCAGCAAGTGTGCCTGGCTGTATGATGTGCGCTGGATGCTTCTGCCCTTCAGCAGCTCAGTTTCTGAAGGTAAAGAGCCACTCTTCAATCATTTAGGGTTTCAAGAGGACTTCTAGAAACTGCTCCTTTTCCTTAAATAGGCACCAAAGTGATGGCTGCAAGCTGGAGACTGGGGATAGATGGCTGCATGCTCCGATGGGCTTTGCAATCAGTGGAAATCCTGTCAAATGAAAGTGTGGTTAGCAAGAATCTCAGAATCAAAGCAGCTAAAAGCATTACCCCAAGAGGGTTTCTTTTGCAAGACGGGGGAGGGTGTTGAGGTTTGGTTTTAGACATTAGCATTGAAGACAAAATGCAGTGTTTGTGCTTTAAAATGTTTTAGAAGCAAAACCTAGCTGACATTTGTTTTTCAGTCTGGTTCGTATCAAAGGGCTGTAGCTTTTAAGGAATAATAAATCCTGTGTAGGGATTTATAATGCTGTTGGGGTTTTTTTTAGATTAAAACCTGCCCTCTTTTCAGTGCATTTATTTTTCTAAACGATGCATGATAACTGGGTCTCATGACAGTCAATGGGAGTTCAGCCCTTAATTCCAGTAGACGTAGGGTATTTCCTGGTATAGTTTACTTCACATGTGATTATATTTGTTTTAGATACATGGAGGTGGCCCTTACTCCAGCACTGAACAGATTTTTAGCCTCAGACACAACCTACTTAGCTGGGTAGAAGAGTAGAGAAGCACAGTCCTCTCCACTGATTCCAAAGTATAACTGCGAAGTTCAGTTCTAGCATATGCACCCATGGCAGCCTATGGCAGAATTGCTGTGCCTGCGTTTAGCACAATCAATACCTCGCTTTCTGTGTAATTTATGTAGGGCTAATTCAGTTCCTTGCAGCACCAACAGTGTGTATTTAAGTAGCAAGGGAAAATACACAATTCCATTCATTCTGCCAGCATCTGTCTCAATACCCATCAGCGCATCCTGTTAAAGGAGAGGAACTTGCCCCAGGAAATGAAAACCTCCAGATTATTTTACTGTCAAGGCAGCTTATTTTTCAACAAAACTAACAGAAATATGATGAAGTTTTGTCTTGGAATTTCTGTTCAAGATTTATGGACTATTTATCTAGATTAAATTGTCTTCTGTGTAATTCAGAATCTCCTGTTTAGTTTTGAATGGCCGTGTACTTTAACATTTACTTTTCTTGTTCTTCTTTTTTGCTCTTTGGCCAGAAGGAGCCGATACTACTGATAAAATATTTCTGACATTTGTAGAGTGAGATCACAGACCTCAAAGTGTTTTCCAAGGTTGAATCCAAATCATCACTCCCATCTTCTGGATGGGAAACCTGTTTCACGACAGGATGTGCACAACTGAATAATGCAGGAGGTGAGGTACAGAGATGGGGGCAGAAACCCAGTCCGTATGTTCCAGCTTAGTTTTCTCTTTGCTAGATCGAAGTGCTTAGATCTAGCTATCTGCTTTCAGAGTGAGTAGGAAGGAAAAGTTATTTTTGTGTAGTCTGAGTCACCTATGCTAATTTATTTTCATAATATGGCTTTTTGTGTGGGGCTCTCTGTACCTGCTTAACGTTGCCCTGTTGGTTTTTTTTGTTCCAGAAATCAAACCTATCATTAGCTTGCTGCCAAGAGTTCGATTTGTACTTTGCTATTTGGTTCTTCAATTCACACTTACTAACAGAAAAAAAAGTAAGATTTCAGATAAAGGTGTATATCCATCAACTTTTGGGCCTCCTATTACATGCAGATAAACAATAGCTGTTGATTTTTGAGTTTGTAGGATTTGTTGGAATTGCGAAGCCAGTGCTAAGAATCAAACAAACGTGTGCAGAGCTGAGATTGCCAGTGCACTTTGGTGGTAAACTGGCTGCAGTTTACTCCAAGCTTCAATCCCTTCCTCTTCTACACTCTTCACTTACACCAGCATAGTTATTGTCTGCCTTTTTCCTGCATACCGATTTAACTGAGTTGTATTTGTAAGTTTGCTGGTACAGTTGCTGGCTTCCTTAATTAATTCTATGGGATCAGTTGCCGCTGTTAGAGTGTGTGCTGTGAGACCAGGTGGTTGCTGTGGTGTAGGTTCATTAACAAAACAAAGTGTTTTCAGTGTACTAGGCTGTTTGTTCATCTTTTTGGCTGTGTGTTGCTTGCTGCCTTTAACCGTCCCCACTCTCTCCCTTTACAGACTGTGACACCATGGGAAACGCGGAGAGCCAGAGCGTGGAGCACGCCTTCTATGGAGACAAGCACACCAGCCTGGGCCGCAAGCACACTTCCCGCTCTCTGCGCCTCTCCAATAAAGCCTCTCGCCGGACGCGGCATGCTTCTTCTGGAAAAATCATCCACCGTAACTCAGAAGTGAGCACCCGCTCCAGCAGCACCCCCAGCATCCCCCAGTCCCTGGCGGAGAATGGCCTGGAGCCCTTCTCCCAGGAAGCTAACCTAGAGGACTTTGGAAGCCCCATCTGGGTGGACCGCGTGGACATGGGCCTGCGGCCCGTTTCCTACCACACTGACTCCTCTGTAACCCCCAGTGTAGACAGCAGCACCGTGCTCACCGCCGCCTCCGTCCAGAGCATGCCTGACTCAGAGGAGAGCAGGCTCTACGGGGACGAGCCGCCCTTTCTGGCAGAGGGTGACGGGAGGTCACATCGATACTCGTCCAACGGGACAAACTTTATGGAGACAGCCAGCTTCAAGAAGAAGCGCTCCAAATCGGCCGACATCTGGCGTGAAGACAGCCTGGAGTTTTCGCTTTCTGACCTCAGCCAGGAGCATTTAACGAGCAACGAGGAAATCCTGGGCTTGGCTGAGGAAAAGGATGCCGAGGCCACCCGGGCACAGGAGGCTGATGGCAGCCCCCAGCCACTGGTTGCCTGCCAGCGTGCCAACTCTATGAGTGACTTGTATTCCCCCAAAACCCCAAGCGCTACTGTCAATGGGGGCCCAAGGAATGCCTTTGGAGGGTACTGCCGGAATTTAGTGTCCGACATCCCGGATATTGGGAGCCATAAGATGGCATCGGTTACCGCTGAGGATGCGCCTTCCTACAGTAATTACAATACGCTGCCCTGTAGGAAATCCCACTGCCTTTCCGAAGGGGCCACCAACCCCCAAATTAGCCATAGTAACAGCATGCAAGGCAGAAGGGCAAAAACTACTCAGGTAAGGCAGTTTTCTTCTATGTAAAATGAAGTGGGTGGCATTTGCTAAGCTGTGTCTGTAGATAAAGATATTCCAGGTTCTTCCAGGCTCTGTTTTCTTTCAGCACCCCTTTTCCAAGAACACAGCTGTATCCAGGAGAGAGCTGAACTAACCAGAATCCACAGCTGGCTTGATCCCATCACTGCTCCCTTCCTTATCTGAAGCCCTGAGCCTTTTCCACTCCTCACTGCCTATTGGAAAAGATAAATCTACATTTGCCAGCTGAAGGTTTTCCTGAGTGTTTTGCAGTGCTGATGGTGCCTTTTTTTCCCAGGGTAGCTGCCAAAGCCAATTGCTCCACTCGGGAGCTGACACGTGTTGGTTGTGTCTCCCCATTCTGCCCTCCCTGCTCTGTTGCCCTTCTGCTGCCTGCTCATGTGCAAGCACTCGGCTCTCGTGGCTGGAAGCAACGCAGCAGCATATCAGTGTTTCCTCTCCCCTCTATCGTAAACACTTGCTAGGTTGAAATTTCATTCTTCTAATTAGCTGATTGTTCATATCTGTGCAAAACATCACCCAGAAACAGTGCTGTCCCTTGCAAGAGACTGCCAGCCCAAGCAGCTGCGGTGCCAACCTGATGTAAACTGAAAAATGATAGGGGATGTAGATGTACGGAGAAGATGGTGCTTCTCCTAGCCAGGGAGGATGTCATACCCTTCATCCTTCATCCTTCTAACAGGCAGCACCGAGCCAAGATCAGCTTTTCTATCTGGTGCCCCTCCCACTATCCAAATACCAGACCTGTGACCTTTGCTTTGATGGCTGCTGTTGGGTCTCTTTTTGTGTTCTGCCCTGCTTTTCTTGGCTGTGTTCTGCCTGATTGAGTTACACAGCACCGCCTGGTGCTGCAAACAGCAATTCTGCTTACAGCGAAGAGGCAGACTGCTCAGAGAAGTGGAAAAAGGAGCTACAAATCCTGCCCACCTGTACAAGCTGCGTGTGGCATACACATAGCGGGCATATTGCCCTCAGTTTAAATTCATTTGCTGGGCTTGCTGGACCTTCTCAGAGCCATGGTCCAGCTGCCTAATGCAAGAGGCTGGCTGTGTTTTTTACATTAACTACTTTGTAGCTGTGGGCACCAGCTCAGAAACATAGCAGGGGGACACAGACAAAGCAGTGTGGCTGTGCAGGTCAGAGCTGTGCACCAGATTGCATGCTTCAGTGGCTCCCCTGATTTTGTTGCATGCTTTATCCTACATATGCCATGCAGTGTACCCACACCGCACTGCGTGACCCAGAAAAAGAAAAAGCAGCACGCTCTGTCAAAGTCGGAGGCCTGCAGACTCGTGTCCTGCTGCTGGACTGAGCTGTTGGCAGGACACCAGTGCTGGAGATATGAGGCTGGGCAGCGTGAGTCAGGCAGGTTGCAGTGTGCCGCAGGGGAGGTGCAGGGCTGTGGAGGTGCAGAGGGCTGTTGAAGGGCAAGAGGAGCATGTGCCCCCCCTTGCCTGCTGGCACTTGACTTGTGAGAGCTGATGGGAAGGGGTTGGTGAGTGACTTTACAGCTGTGCTTGATCTGTGGAGATATGCTGCTTCTAAATATAAAAATGACATGCTAAAGCAGATGCTGCAGTGTCCCACAACAGCAGCTTTGTACTTCAAAATCAGCCCTTTATTTTCCGGGGTATGTTTATGGTGTGAGTGCAAAAAACCTTTGGTGCTCCATCAGGGCAGTGCAGGATAAAAAGCAAGAGAACAACAACAAGAAGCAAAAAAAAAAGGATGTTATTTGGCAGCCTTGAAAACCTAACAGCTTTCATGGAGATTGGTAGGTGCAACTGCTGCCTCCAGCCCTCTTCCAAGTGTATTTAACAAAAAGAGAACAGTGTCACTGGTGAGCAGCAAAGTGTTTGTTTTTCTTCTTGGTGTCTCTCTTGGCATTAGGAAGATTACTCTGAGGCACTTAGTGAAAGTCACAAATTTGCGTAGCATTTTGTGAGGCCTCAGTCA
Source organism: Neopsephotus bourkii (assembly GCF_033783945.1). Taxonomy (NCBI): domain Eukaryota; kingdom Metazoa; phylum Chordata; class Aves; order Psittaciformes; family Psittacidae; genus Neopsephotus; species Neopsephotus bourkii. The sequence continues at coordinate 2,887,494 of NW_026901456.1, read as the reverse complement.
TACCCAGAGACATCCCTTTGTGGGGCTGGTTTCATTAGATGTATCTCCTGAGCTTGGAGACAGTGGCTATAAGGAGCCTCAGCAGTGTTTATTAGCACATAAATTCAACAAAATTAAAGCTTTGCAAAGGTTAAAATTCCTTCCAAGTCTTTAATCCTAGCAGCATACAGGATAAGATATGTGTCAGCAATGAAGTCTTGCTAGCCCAAGCCTACCTTTAGCAAGCTTAGGGAAATGACAATCATTATATGCTTAATAGAGCAAAAAGAAAGACCAAATTTGCACACAAAATAAAAGGACTGGTTCATTGGTGAGCCTGATTAGGTGGCTTTGGATGGGGCAAGAGGAGGGAAGCTGCCAACCTGCTCTGTACTAGGTCCCCAGTCTGATGATGTCTCAGCACTTTGCTCATCTTTACTTGACACTCCTGGTGTGAAGTAGAGCGTGATTGTTATCCTACTTGAGATGGTGGAAGCTGAGATGTAGAGCTGATGGCCTTGCTGCTTTAATGTTAATGTGCTCCTTGGCACTGCATTGGTCTGTGCCAGACGGTACTTGGGTGCAGTTTGGGGAATTTTGTTTTCCTCTGCCTTTCCCAGTCTTTCAACACTTTCTCAAGGGGCTTCACACTCTTGATGCTTGCTTTGAGCATTGACCCAGAGCCTGGCATATGTGTCCTCATGCTGTAAAACACACAATGCTGTAAAAACAATTCAGTGGACTGACGAAAAACTGTCATGTTTTTTTCCAGCCTTTTGAGCTGCCTCCCCCCTCCCAGTCCCTCAAAATAATAGCTATGTCTTAGGGCCATAGGGGCACCACACAAAGGTGACCCAGGGCCACATGTAATGTGGTGTAGGACAGAGTCTTCCCTCTTGGCTTCCAGGCCAGTGACCCTGTGTTATTTAATAGTGCAGATGTAGGTCCCTTGTTCAAAGCCACCTAATCGAGCCTAACAGACTCAGGAGTGAGATTTCTGCCCAGATCATCATTGTCCATCCTCACAAGAATTTGGGTTTGTATTTATTAGTGAGGGTTTTTTTTCAGGTTTTGGAAAGTCACAGCTGGGATATTAACATGTTTTTTAGTCTGACCTACCCTGGTGCTAGTAGTGCTTGAAGGTCCTCATGGTCACTTGTAGGTATCTTTTGACTAGTCTAGTTCCTGTAGAGGTCCCTGAAAGCAGAAGGCAATGAGTGTAGGTTAAGTGTGAGACCACAGCAATGGGTTTGTGCCCTTGTGTTTCATTCCTGAGTCCAGCCACTGTTACATGCCTGTTCAACTACATGCATGTACGTCATAATTTCTATGTGGGATAATTTGATTAGAAGTTGTCAGTAGCTGTAATTTTCACGATGTGCTGACCCCTGCTCCTGGAAAAAAAGCATCCTTGAATGGAGCTGTACATGTTTTGTTGTAATGCTTTATCCATGGGTTCTTTACAAGTACATTAAAGAAAATGAAAAAAAAAAAGCCAACCCCAAAAACTAAATCTCTCCCTTCCAAATTTAAACCTTAAATTGAACTGTGGGAGTCACTTTCCACTAATTGAGAGGGAGAGCTTTTTAATGCTGGAGAAACAATTATATTCAATATGCACAAACTGTTAATATTCACAGGGTGGGCTTGGGGCACCCATGCAGCAGTTCTGGTTTTTGTAATGTTTTAACATTAAGGGTTCTGCTCTGCTGAAGCGAGACTTCCCGGAGAGCTCTGCTGGGATCATGTTTGGCTTTTGGAGCTGGCGTCATGTAGGTGGAAAAAGCTTAATTGGCTGACATTTTCACCCATTTGTGCTTAAAGGGAGACAAGCTCTGGTTGGATACAGCTTGTTCTGGCTGTGGGTTGTGAGGTCCCTGGGATCCTACAACCTGCTTGTTGGGATCCAGACTTTGTGAAACGGCTCTGTTGTGTCCTGCCTGCAGCTAAACATCTGCCTGCGGGATACTCCTTCCTCCTTCTCCTCCTCTTCCTGGTGGATGTTCAGAGACAAATGTAACCACATGCTCCCCTGCTGTTATGAGCCCTAATTGAAATTTGAGGAGCGGAATTAGGGAATGGAAACTGTGAGATACGTTTTTGTGCCACTTCCAAGCCCATCTTAGCATCTCCTTACTCCATGTTCCCCCTCCGTGGATAATTTCTGACTTCTGTTTTCTTTAGACCATCAAATGAGGGGTATGCAGGCTCACTTAGGGCATGAACCTCTTCTGACATTATCAACTCTGCTACCAAGGCAGTTGTGTGAAGACATCCGCCATGTAGAGAAGATGTTCCTGTCACGCAGCAAAACCTACGTGCCTAGCTGTGGTGTTGGCAGTGTGTCTGTTCATGGGTGTCTGCTATCCAATGCTGGCTCCGGCTCAGCAGGTTCCACTCCTCCTCCCTGGTTTTTGTGGTAGCTGAGGTGGTGATGGCAGTGGACATCAAAGCTGAGATGTACAGAATTACTTTATCATGGAAGGTCATGGAAGGTCATGGAAGACCTTCATGGGCTTCCAGTGCTGCCTATTTGCTTTGTAGGGGAAGCCATTAGGAGTAGTTCCTAGCATATCTGAAGCTTTCTGTGGGAGCGATGGTGTTTACAAGCAGTATTTAGAACATCATGTGACTCCTGTGTACATTAAAATCCAAGGAGACACGGTGGCCAAAGCATTTCTGCTTGGTCAGCCACTCACCTATGAGATGAGTGTCTTGTTCCTCTCAGAGCTTTATAATCCAATTTGTGATTTCATCTGGAAAGCTCAGTTCCAGCGTTAGTGCCGCAATGATGCAGTCCAGTTTTTTTGCATAACTTTTGAGAAGGAGCTGCTAGAAGATGGCCCTCAACTCTTCAGGGAAAGCAAAGGTTTTTTCCTGTGTCCAGTCCAGTGTTTGTTGTGGAACTGAGCAGGGGGAGAGTGAACAAACTTCCTGCCTGATGGACTTGGAAACTGCACCTCAGTCAGCGCCAGCTGCAGACTCTGTCCTTGGCATGTGAAATCCCCTTTTGTCTGATTGTCAAGTTTATTACTATTTTTAGGCCTCTATAGGTAGCTTGTAGGAATTTGGGATCTCAAACCTTAAAAAAAAAAATACTATATGAAAAAAATTTGCAGAATATGCAGGAGATGAAACCAAGGTTTTGGGTTTTTTTTGGTGGGAATTAGACGAGAATGTACAGAGAAACCAGTCTAAAATTAGAATATCTTTCCAGTAGATACTATTTTTTTACCATCTCAGGGAATTTTATAACAGGTTATAGTGTTTCATTATGCTCTGTAGGATGGATAAACTCCAGATTGATGATGCTTGTTTTTAAGTTGTGTAAAACTTTTTCATGAATAGTTTCGTGGCATAGAGGACATAACCTCAAGTGTAAAAGGACCACACTGAGTCAGTCACATGAAAGCACCATCTGGCCTAATACTTCGTTTCCCAACTATCAAGAGGTCAGAAAAAGAAAGAAAGCAAGTGGGAGAATACAGGGTAAACTTTCCTTTGGGGCATTCTTCCTGATCCCAGAAGATCAGTGATGTGCGTCTTCCTGAGCAAGGAATGAATCCAAGACTGTCGGGTTGACCTGTCCCCCATGAATTCTCTTTTCTGAAATAATTTTCTGCTTCTGGCTTCCACTGCATCCTGTTCACTCCCAGTACAACACTTGTGACCTTGCAGCCTGCTCCTATAGCCCTCCTCGGTTATCACTTTTCCAGGCACAGTACCTTCAGCAGCTGAAGCTCTGCTCCTATTAAAGTAATTCTGTGCATCTCAGTCTGTAGTCTGGAAAACATGTCTATTTTCAGTCTAAGTATGATTCTTAATCAGTTTGACCCAGGCCTTTAATCTTAGTTGTCTGACTCCAGATGGAATTGAGGAAAGAAATAAAGACAAAGTCGTTTGCCATTAAATTATAATTAGTGACACATAGTTTAGTAAGTGCCTGAAAGTGAGATGTTCTTGCTTTTCTTCTGCAGTATGCAGCTCACTGATTTGAGCCCCTGTTCACGTAGTTCCATTGGGCCTTTCAAATGGAGGTTCTTCTCAAGGTCTCAGGTATAGCCTGAGCTACATGCTGAATCCAAAAGCTGGAGATGCTTAAGTTGGATGGTTTGGCTTATGTGACTCAAGGGGCTGAATCCCAATAAAGAGTACCGGTCAGCCGGTCCCTTTGTTGAGCTTCCAGGCAAACTATCCTATTAAAACCAAACACTTCTGTTTTCAGCTACTAGCCACAGGGCACCAAGTTAAAGGAGGAGTGGAAATGGGCTTGGGGGGAAGGGGTAGCCACTCATTTTGGTGGCAGCCCAAACTTGCATATGTCAATCCACATCTTTCCTCCTGCTGGCTACTCTCAGTAGGTCTGAATGAGACCCATTTGATGGCTAGACCAAATGAGTTGTTTATAGCTTGGCTAACTAGAAGCAGATTTCAGCATGAGCCTAGAGGAAAGCTTGAAGAGGGGCTTTCAGGCCCAAACTCAGAGGTCTTCCTTGCTCTGTCAAACAGGCTGCCCTTCCCAGATGTTTGAGATTAGATCAAGTATTGCCTATTCAGGATATTTGAAAGCAAATAGCAGTCACTCCCTTCAGAGCACACAGCTCTGCCCTAGTATTGTCAGGGAAATGAGGAGCATGTAAGAAAGAGTATTTTGGTCTTTGCTGGCAGATGTTTTCATACTCTTTCGAAGATCGTGTTTTTCTTCCTTCGCTCTTGGTCTGAAGCCAATGGAAACTAAACCAGCAGTCCTGATATCTGATGTATCTCTATTCAGGCATGTTTTTTTAAACTGTAGGACTTTGTCATTTATACATCTGAAGTGCTTGTACCGTTGGCAATAATTGTATTCTCTGTAAAGCCATATAGACTGCATGTTTTTAGTTTCAGGTACGTTTCACTTAAAAATCACAGGCAGGTTGCCCCAGCTGCATGTTTGTTGGGCTGTGCTTACTTAGATGGATCTAATTTGCAGTAGTGATCCTTTCCATGAAGTGCTCCATTGAAATGTTTCTTTTCAGAGAGCTTCAGCATGTGATCCTGTGACTAGTCATCTTTCCAGATGGCAGACATTTCCCTGCTTCCTTAAGTTAGGTGATTGTTCAGGTGAACACCTCCCACATGGTATGTTTTAATTTCAAGCTGCTCTTCTAGCAGCTTTCACCCTTCCTCACTTCTACCCCCTCTATTGCATTTCTCAAGAAGAACTGCCTCTTCTTGGCACTGAGTGAACAGAAAGTAACCTAACCCTGTATTTTACTTCGAGGATTTTGGTTAGGCGTATTGCCATTTGTTTAACTCAAGCACAGTTAGGCTGCTTGCATTACTTTATGGTTAGTTCAATCCATCTAGAAATTTTCTTCATCTGGGTGGTCCATTGTGATGAAAGCAAGGTAAGTTTTGGGGGGTCCTCAACATATCATTTGGGAACAGAGGGATTCAACACTGCAGCACTCAGGAACTGAGACTTCTTCCAACTGCTGGGAATGCAAAGCAGGCGCCTACCCCAAATCTGTGCAGGTGTTGAAGCTGTGTGCAGGGACCACAATCCAAGAAGCTTTACTGGATTACAGGTTGATTCTCATTCATGGTATTATATACTTTAGCACTCCTTAAAAGTCAGTGCTAAAGTCAGGGAAGAACCTGTGTGCTCAGGTCCCATGGTAGCGTTTCTTGCTGTTTCCAGCTAAGGGCCCTGTTGTCCTTTCTGCATTCTCGTGCAGGCTTGGATTTCTGTCATGTTATTAAAAAGTAAAATCAAAACATTCTCTTCCCTTTGCCCAATACTTTAGCTCTTAGGGGTGCAAAACAAAACTTTCTGAATATGAACAAATCACAGACTGATGCTGCAACTGTCCTGAGTCAGTGAAGAACTGTGCCCAGGACCTTGGAGGGAAGGTTAAAGCTGTCCCGTATATTTTCCTGCAGCTGTATGGGGGACAGTTTAATTTTCAGCATTTTCTGTCTCACAGCTGACAAGTCCTCCAGGGTTGTACTTTCCTGACTGCTGCAGGAGGCCCTGTGGGTTCATAATTTGCCTTTAAGGCATAGAAGTCCAGTAAGAAAACCAGGCCCCTTGGGGAGGAATCTACAGCATCTGCAGAGAAGATCCTTCTGGAAGGACCCACGTATTAGCTGGAAAATGTCCAGGGAGTCAGTGAACCAAAAATGTTCCCAACCCCTGTATTACAGCACTAAGCTTAGATGGTTGTTTAATGTGAAGGAGCCAAGTGTAATACTAAGGTAACGGCCATACATTATCAGAGTTGCCTGCAAAGGAAATGGGGTTGATGGGTGCTTGATACATTGTTTGCTACCTGCCTGTCCTGCAGGAGCAAAGTGGATGCACATCTCCTTCCCATATTTGAGTATCTTCTGGGTACCTGGCACCTAGTATCTTGTCTGTCTTTCCAAGGAGCCAAATTACACTGTACAGCATTCACCAAGAGAAGTTCACAGAGGAATATTGGAACCAAAAACCATTGAAATCCACACCTTAAGACTTTCTCAGGGATTATTGCCCAGAAACATGTGACTGTGATTCATCCTTTCACAGTAAGTGTGAAGTTCCCTGCTAGAAGAAATATCTAGAGGTCTGGGCTAGTACCTTTTTTATTGGGAGTAAATTTGATTTCAGAGACCCATGGCCAAAACCTGCCTGCTTATTAAGCCACTCTGAGCAGCTTTAATAATACATGTAGGTTTTGTTTTGTTTAATTTTGATGCTTCCAGGTATCAACAGAAGTACTGTTGTGTGTGGTGAGTGCAAAGAAGTAGGAACCAAAGCTGCTCGTTCATATCAGTATCCGATCTCTTTGAATTCCCAAAGGTAACAAATGCAGCACCTCAGTCTAGTGTCCGTATACAAATTGCAGTTGGCTTCTAACTGTACCTCAGTCAACTTGGGAGCCCTCCTAGGAGGTTTAAACAGCACCCAATCAATCCAGCAAACTGCAGTTGGCATGTGCTGGTTTGTGGCTGTCAGTTTAGTTCTGCAAAGCCTGCTGTCAGTCTCACGCATCCTGGCTAGTTCTCATACAGTACTGTCCTATTGTACACAAGTCTGTATGTCTCTTCAGAACCTTCTTTCATATCAACTTCCAGCATTTGGTTGAGGGACTTTGTTCATTTGTGCAGTGGCAGAACTCCTTCATGTCATTATTATAATCCCTCTGACTTTAGAGGCATTTGGACATGATTCAGTACCTTAGTAACAGTCTTTAAAACTGTATTCCTCCCAGACAGAATGAGCTGTGGAATTGCTTTTGTGTTTCTCCACTGCAGCTTTAAAGCCATTTCTCCCACTCAGGTTTCACTTTCAATTTATGATTAATCTTTGCTTCTTGGAATGTTTTGGCTCTTTTCAAGACAGAGAAATTTTGTAATGCATCCATTACCGGGTGTTCAAGTTATTCTGGAAAAAGGATTTAATTTTGTTTTGGAGCAAGTTGTGCCTTATCAGACTACCTTGACCATCAAATGATGGTAGAGTCAGGACTGAAAAGAGAGGAAAAACACTTATCAGGCCAATCTTTTTCTACAGAGGAGCTTCAAAGGGACAGCAGGCACATAAAAGCATGCAAACTATCAGGCTGCTTACCCGTCTATTTTAAATGTATTCTGTGGTGCTTGCCTAACTAGCAGCCAGACAGGTTATGCGCAATTTCAGGCTGTTGCTGAATGTGGACGCCTTATTGCTCTATTGCTAAATAGGACGGGGAACACAGGATATGCATTCTCTTGGAGGAAGCCCCTTCCAAGAAAAGAAAATCTTTACTAAAGAGTACTTTTAATCTAATGGTTAAGTTAGTAAGAAATATTAACCACAAAGGAACTGTTACTATTAGGGAAGTAAGAGTTTTCCTACTAAATAGGTCCCACTTAAAAAGTGCTAATGAATCACTGATGTCGATCAGGCAGGAGATCATCAAGCCATTTTAATAGTGTCTGTAGCAGGGCTACAGGTTGGTGGGAAGTTTGGTAAGTGCATCATTATTGCAAACGATCTGAATGTGTCCAGTCATGAACCAGAGAGCTGGGAAAGGTTTGTCCCATTCAGTGGTCTAACAGAGGCCAATACCAAATGTGTTCAACAGGGGGACAAAGACACTTGGAACATTTTTTCTTCATTTTGGCTAGCTGAAAGTAGAACTTCTTTTCTAAAACAAAAGTGGTTTGTTTGGTTTGGTTTTTTTTTTCTTTTTCTGTATATCTTCTAAATTTAGCAAGAATTTTTTAACAAGATAATGTTTACAAATGGCTGTAGTGCGCATATAGAGGTATGAGTGTCACATGAGAATGTAAAAGCTACAGCGCTGAGTACATTAGCTTTATGTAGCTTGCATTACAGTTTTATTCCCATTGTCTTGCTTTGCATGAAACCCAGTGCTCATGTGAGGACAAACCATATATTTAAGTGGGTTGCAAATACTTTCACTAATATTTTACCCAATTGGTTCATCAGTTAAATTGTTCTCTGAATTTGATGGGGCTGTGATAATTCCGCTTCATTACACTTGAATGCTATTAGGGCTGTTGTAGCTGTCTTGGCACGTGGCCTGCTTGCTGGGCCTCAGTGCATTCTTTTTGGTAACAACGGCACTATTCAGCCCATCTCTGGTTTCTCACTGTGTTGTATCTCTCTGTTGTCAGGCATTCAACCTTTCTTTCCTCTTTCCCTCTTACTGTCTGCTAAACCTCCTTTCATAAGCCCTGTGCATCTACAACTGATACAGTAGCACTGCCAGTATAAGAAATGGTTCTGCTTCTCTGGCATCTTCAGCAGTGGCAGGGATCCCAGATCCTGGTGGAAGCTCTGCTACTACTTAACCACCTCCCCATCAAGGCACACTGTGCAGCAGTCACTACACCCTGTTTAGTTTCCTTCTTTAGCCCGTGGTCTTTATACATCCATCTTTCCATAGAGTAATCTTAAATTGAAATGACAAAACCCCTTCTTCGTTCAGTTTGTTGTCTTCTACGACCTGCTGTCTTCGCAAAATGCTAAGAACTGCTATTCCCATGACTTCCCCCATCTTTCTGTCTTGAGGAAATACATTTTCCTTTCTTTGCTGCATGCTTTCTACTTAGTGTGACCAATTTAATGATTTCCACCTCCCTCTTGCTTTGCCCTCTTTGTCCTCTCAGGCCCGAAGCTAGATAAACACCAGTGGAAAGGCTAAGTGGGGCAGCACAGATTTTAGTTCCAGTCTTGCATTTGGTTCCTGGGATGGTTTCTCTGGGCAAAAATATTCCTCTGTGTGGATACAGCTGTTTGCCAGCCTGAAAGTACAAAACACAAGATCTTGGGTGAAATGCAAAGTATCACGTTTGGTGTCCTGAATTGTACACATTGCTGAATGAAACTTTGGGAGGTTTTGACCCATAAAATGAACCAGAGGCCCTTCATGATAGCAATTACAAGTCCAGAGTAATGTGCTGGTGATTCGTTGTAATGTGTGTATGATGTCCCAAACTGTGCTCTGCAGTCTTCAGCTGTCTCCCCAGCTCCCAAGATGTGCCTGGTACATGCCATCAGCATCATGATGGAGAGCTGCAGGGACACTGGGTAGGAGTCAGAGGGACTGGTAATGAAGGCTGAGCCATGTCTGTAGTTCACTCTTGGCCTCAAGAGTCTTCACCTGGGAACTCCTTCTGCTGAGGACTGAAATGCCTGTGTTGTTAGCAAGCCTTTGTGGTGCATCCCATCATGGACCTGGAATGGTAATAAGTCTTCCCTGAAGGAGGGACACAGTTGCTGTTGCCCGTGGGGCTCTTTGAGAACCTAAGCAGGAAACATTAGTAATTCTTAAATAGTTCTCATCAAGGTTATGCAATGTTTGCTTTGCTTCTGGGTAGGGAGCCAAAAACCAAAGCTAGGGGGCCATGTATTGATCTCATCAGCAGAGAGCTATGCTGCTCACAGCGTGAGCTGGGATGCCTAGTTTTTAGCATCCTTGTTTGAAAATTTGCAGTAGTTCTGTGCTCCCGGTGGTGTGTTCATCAAACCCTGCTACGGTTGGTTGCTTGGCTTGGGACTGTTACCCTTCAGCCTTGGCACATTTCTGTAGAAGCACAATACTAAACCTCTCTACTTTCTGCTGAACTCTTAATTGAATGCGCTTCAGTATGTGGGTTATAGCACTGCAGGACAGCCAGAGCAGATGCTGGCTGCTTTGTCAGATCTTTTCATACCCTCTGATGAGAAGGAGCTGACATTGCAGCAGGAACTCAGAAGTCAGAGACCTGTGCAATGAATGCTCTTAACCCTACTAACCCTGAGACCAATCTTCTCATACAGCAGACTTCCGAAAGTGCTAAGCTCACTCAATGCTACATTTCATAATTCATGAGCATGAACAATATTAGCAGGCTGTAGGTTTTGAACCACTCTGACCTCTGTATGCTCAGACCCTCCTCCTACTAAAGGGCTTGAATTGGCTGCTCAAAGCGTTTGATACGAGATATTTAAGACAGGAAAAGGGAGTCTAAGAGCAGAGGGATCAGCGCAGGGCTACAGCAATACGCTGAAAAGATCTTTTGACCCATCCAGCCTATTGTTGGCACTGTGGTAGAGATTACACAGATGTTTGCATAAAGTGTTACAATTTAAGCTCAAGAGCGTGTATAGCAGTCTGAGCTTTCCATCCTTGCATATTTTAATGAACGGTTAACCGTTATGCCTGTGTGTCAGTTATGGACTATAATCCTCATGTATGGATGGGCAAACTGAGGCAATTAATGCTGTGTATCACCAGGTGTGAGGGACCATGAGAGCCTGCACTGCAGCGCTGTGCTTGAACATCTCTGCCCTTCTCGTTTTGAAAATAACACTCCATCTGCTAAAAAGCACCAAAGAAGTTTTATGCATGCACTGCCTGGCAAAATTACAAATGCTATATCCTTCATGTCGGTGGTCTGTTTTAGTAGCTCTTTATTTTTTTAAACAGACTAATTCTAGTTAAAGCATGAGACATGCTTCCTAAAAGTTATGTTACCTAAAAATTTGAAATTCGCTCTGTACTTTTTGTATAGCATGAATAATTACAAGACAGACTGAATGTTTATGAAATAATTAACCTAAAATAAAATGCTCAAAAGCTCAAATAATTTTTGTTGCTACCATTATGCAGTGTTCATTGCAGAACACAGATTCATTTATGCTATATGAGTGTCACACTTTTTCCCTTCAAAAAAGTTACAGAAGAAGGGCCCAGAAGGCAAATGCAAACCCTGATTCTTCTATGGGAATAATTATACCAGGCAACATGGGGGACCTGATTCAGTTCTTTGGTGTTCCAGTTTTAGGCCGATGTAGCAGTGTTGGCAGAGAGGCAGTGCCTCGGGTGTGTGAGTATCAAGTGGCCATGCCAGTCCTGACTCCCTGACGCACAGGGTCTCAGATGGAGTGCTGCCATCAGAAGGTGCACCATCCAGCTTTTCCTGATGGAGAGCAAAAACTCACTCGCAGCAGTGTTTTGTAAACACACGTTTCTGAGCAGCACCAGTTCCCCTCTCCAGATATCACTCCTTTGCAGTGCTGCAAGAAATGGGAAGAAAATTGGTTTCCAAAATACACGTATATTGGAACAGCAGGAAAAATCGTGCAGTTGTGAAGACTTCTCTGTGTGGATAGATAACTGCACTTACTGGAAGCCCTTCTCGGCTCATTCATGTGCAGTGGGAGTAGAGGAATATTGGCCAGTCCAGAGCAGCTTGTCTATCACAATGTGTTGCATTAAATAACCAGGCTGACTAGGATAACTGTGCTCACTGAGCAGGGAAGGAAGCACTTATTCTTCCAGCTGGACTTCAAGTCCCCCCCGAGAGGTAGCGTTTATAAAGAACTGGCCCATCCATTACAAACAAACGCCTTAAAAGTTAGTCGAATTCAGCAACACCCCTCCCCTCCCCCTAAGGTTTTCTCATCCAGCTCGTGCTCCACAGGAGGAAGGCTTCAAACAGAGCTCGGTGGAGGGTTTCTTGGTTTATGCAGAGCTGCTCTTGAATGCACAGAAAACTGGTGCTTGAACCAACACCTAGAAGCTTGTTTTCTCTCAAAATAAACACCGCATTCTGCCACCTCTTCTCAGAGACTTCTCTTTCTTTAAAAATAACTTGTAAATTGAGCACCAGCTGCTCTTGCAGGAGAGGCGGAGGCTGAAATTCCTGTTGTTTTGGCCATGTTTCTCACCACTTTGCATCTTCTTCCTTGGCTCCCTCTTCTCCTGAGTATCTAATGTAAGATATTTGTCTCCACTTACAGGGCTTGGCCTTTTTTTGTCCTCCTTCAAAAACTGCTACAGATGCCTCTGGGCACTGAGATGGTAGAGGTTAGCCTCCTGTGAGCACCAGCATTGTTGCAGGGGGCAGGCTGAGCCAGTATGCCTTCAAAACCTGAATTCAGTTGTGTTGTTTCCTGTCTTATTCAAGCTGGCCATATTCTTGGCTCTTCTGACACTTCAGCTGCAAGTTGTTTGGGACCAGGAAAGGTCTTCTGTTGTATTTTGACAGTCTGTCACAGTGGGATTTGGCAGGGGATATCACATGGCAAATGACTAGTGTTTGTGAAGTTGAAGTGACACAAACCAGAAATAATCTCAAATACATTAACTTCTTAGCATAAAAAAAAGGGGGTACCTTTTTAGTTATATAATTTTCAAATTATAATCTTTGGGCTATCTAAGATTCATCTTCAGCTGGAGGTGTGAGCATACAATATCAATGTTTTCCTTTCAAAATGTGTAGGTTGATTGCTGTTTTTCTTGACACTACCAGTTTTTGCTCCCATATGTTCTCCTTTTGCAAAACCTTTAGCACTGTTAGCTTAATGTAAACAGATGATGCTGTGTCTTATATTCCAAAATGCTAAGGCTGTAGAAGCACCACCTGAAATTGTGCCTGTATGGCTGGTATTTGCTAAAGTGTGATGGAAGTTCTGCCTACCCCACCTTTAATTCCAGTTGTTTGTCTTCTGAACAAAAAGAGATGAGGGATTTCCAGTGCCAGACAAAATGGGGGTGTGGAGAAACATGGTGCTAGCTGTGCGTTTTGGGTTCTGATGGTATCTCCAGAAGGACAGGCTTGTCCAGGCTCTTCATCTTACACTGTGTCTCCCCTGCAACTAGGATGTCAACGCAGGTGACGGGAGCGAGTTCACTGACAGTGGGATCGAGGGAGCAGCCACCGACACTGACCTTCTTTCTAGACGCTCCAATGCTACCAACTCAAGTTACTCCCCGACAGCCAGTCGGGCTTTCATCGGCAGCGACAGTGGGAGCAGCTCGACAGGCGATGGGCTTCGGCAGGGGGTGTACGAGAACTTCCGCCGGGAGCTGGAGATGAGCACCACCAACAGCGAGAACCTGGAGGAGGCCGGCTCTGCCCTCAGCGACGAGCAGAGCAGCGGCACCCTCAGCTCCCCAGGGCAGTCTGACATCCTCCTGACAGCTGCCCAGGGCACGGTACGCAAAGCCGGTGCTCTGGCAGTGAAAAACTTCCTGGTGCACAAAAAGAACAAGAAAGTGGAGTCAGCCACGCGCCGGAAATGGAAGCACTACTGGGTTTCCCTGAAAGGTACAGAGCGAGTGTGCAAGAGGTCATCCAGATGGGTGACCGCGGTGTCCTGTGGGTTGTGTGTTGCTGCAGATGAAGAAACCAGTAGCCTAGACTCTTAACAAAAGCTGCTGTGAACTTCAGTATAATTAACATCAAGTATGAGGAAGTTGTCCTGATGTTTTTCAGATAGGAATTTCGTTTGATGGTTGTTGATGTACTCACATTATGGCAACGCATGTAGTCCACGGCATGTGACTGCTGCACTGAAGTGGGTTTTATACCCTGCTTTGAGTCATGGAATACCTATCTTTGAGTCCTGCTGTCACCACATAGGGTGGCTTCTCTGAGCACTGGGTGTTTCCTTTCAGAAGCACATCTATGGCTTGCTGAGAAACTAAATACCTGTGTGCAGCTGCAGGCACATGACGGTGGGAGTTTGCTAGTGATGACAGTGGCATGCCTTCAAACAGGAGCTCTGTCTTTGTCTGCATTCCTCTTGTAACTCTTGTGTTTAGTGCCATTGGCCTCTCCTCCGAGACCTGCTTCGTAAGTATAAACACTCAGTGAGTTGCAACACGTTCATGGTGTGGACAGGAAGCCACAGTTTGGTCATTGAGGTTGGCCTGTGACTTGGGAGAGGTTGGCTCTGTGTGCATCACCCATTTTGCGGTGGGCATCCCTCAGCATGTGGCCATTCCTACTAGGAGCATGCTCCGGCCTTGTCTGGGGTCTGAGTGCTTATAAATGCACATAAATATTAACAGAGCAGTGAAACTCAGGAGCTGGCCTCCTAAAGTGACCTCTAATTAATCTTCTTGTGGTTGCATTGGCAGTAAAACGGGAACAACGCTTGCAGGGTTCTGGGATTGGCCTTGCTCTTCACCATCACTACCAGCCTCCTCTGTAAACCAGGGAAGGCAGAGCCATGTTTCCTGCTGTAGGTGGGATTACCAAGAAGGCCAGGCTATTTAAAGCCCTGTGCTCCCCACAGAGTGCTTTTTTTAGATAACATTTTTTTTGTTTTAATTTGCAGCACTGTTTAAAAACCAGCAGCGAAGTTGGGTGCCAGCTCTTCCTCGGGGTGGTTAGGGAGACTGGGAACGTGAAGGAGGAGAGAGAGAGGGGGCAGAGGCAGCCCTAATCTCTTGAAAGGAAGGCCCTGTGGCAGGAAGGTCTTGCTGTGAGGAGCAGGCAAACAAAGGGCCATCTGGGAGGGAAAAAGGGGAAGGAAGAGCACAGAGGCAATGTTATTTTGAAGTGCTTTGATTCAAGTGGAGTGTTTGCTCCTTGGATTGCTGTGCCTTAATAATGTTAGTGTTGAAGCGAGGCTTTGAAGTTAACAGCTGCTATTGTTTGGCTGCAAATACTTTTCTGAGAGGCTGGGTAACAGGGAATCCCTTTACATCGAGAGGGCTGGTTCCAGAGACAGAGAAACTATCTGACAGTTTCAGTAAAACACAACTTTTGCTTGAGTCCCCCAAACTGCAGACTTGCTATACCTACCTCCCCCATCCACCCCGAGAGCTGTAAAGGCTATTTTGTAAAACCAAGCAGGTTGTTTGCTGCCCCCAGTTATAATGGGGTTTTGTTTTTGGCTGCATCACCCTGAGTTAGAGCTGGAGTAAGGAATAAGTGGAATAAGGATTTCGGTTTATGCCTTCTGTTTGTTTGCTGGGTTGTTTTTGTACGTCAGTCTTTCAGGGAGCAAAACTCACTCCATTTTTCTTCCAGTTACTCATCTGCATCCAGTAATTAAATCGCTTGATCTTTGCCTTGCAGGGACTGCAGCAGCTGAAGGAGGCTGAGGCAGGGCCATGGAGGTTTGCCTGGGGCCTGTCTGCTCCTCAGGGCCGCTCGAAGCTGTTCAGCACTGCTATGGGAGACACACTGTCATGCCTGTGTCTTCCTTTGGTCCCCTCAGTGGGACTGAGTGGCCATGGAGGATCCCCATTTTCGGACTTATAATGACGTTTCTCATCTGGGGCTGTGTATTACTACCCATGACTTTCACGCCTGAGGCTGCCTAGAGTTAATAAAATGGCCTGCTGGGACACAGCTTCAAGTACCATACAGCTCATGGTGTGCCTTCATGGCGTGGAAACTACGACCTTGTCTGGCTAAAAACTGGGCTGTTGCTGGTGCTTTCTGCTGTGGGGCTGAAAACTTAAATGGCCTCGGCAAATCCTCCCTCATCCCTGTGACATTTTTATGGATGATTTATAGTCCCAAGTACCAGTGCTGAAGAGATGCAGGGTGGCTGTTGGTGTTTTAAATGTATCGCTTGCTAATGTACAATCATCTCTTTTAGGATGCACGTTGTTTTTTTATGAGACTGATGGCAGATCCGGCATTGACCACAACAGCATCCCAAAGCACGCTGTCTGGGTGGAAAACAGCATAGTGCAAGCGGTGCCTGAACACCCCAAGAAGGACTTTGTCTTCTGTCTCAGTAACTCCCTTGGAGACGCTTTCCTCTTTCAGGTTGGTCCCGTTCAAGGGTTTGACAAAGTTGTTCGTTTTTATTGTCTCTGACCAAGGAGGACATCTTAGCTGTGGTTGAAATCAATGGGAAAATCCTGCTGACTCCTGTAGGTTTGGGATTTTCCTCTGACAGCGCTAGAGTATGGACATGATGTATTCAGTAAATGCCACTCAAGAGACCCACTACCACATGTGAATCACTGTCAAGTCTGCTGATTTTATTGACTGACCAGACCCTCTTTGAGTAGATGGTTGGAACAAAGTAAGAAGTAAGAAATATTCTTACGTCCCTGTGAAAACTGGGAGTTTGAAGTGCAAGGGGTAGTTGGGCCTCCAGGTGCTCACCCAGTGGTGCTGCAGAATTCAGTTCCCCATTGTTCATACAGGCCTTAATCAACATTTTTCTGTTGCCAGAGAGGAGACTGAAAACTGAACATGACTGCATGTTTAGTTTTATTAATCAGAAAATAGAAATGTCTGAATTTCACAGGGTACTTATATCAAAGACCATACCTTAGTTGATGCGTTTCACTGAAAAAGATTTCTGTATTTTAGTAACTGCTGCTTCCCTGAGTGATTTTTAGGTTGCCATTCCACTAGAATGGGACTAGATTCTCAAACCAGTTCAAAACAGAAAAGCCTTACTAACTGGAAGGAAGTGGTGCTGGCTCTCATCTTGAAGAGACCAAGTATCTATTTGCATACTGAAAAAAAGAATTATTTTTTTGTGGACTAGCTACTCTGCCACCTCAGTCTGATTTGTCCTCCTCAGCTCATAGTGTAATACTGGACTGCCCTTTTCTACTTCATGCCTTTGCTTGACAGGGTACATGTATTTTGCCACCTGGTGAGCTTCATCCAGGAGGTAAGTGTGGTGCCTGTAGTCCCAGCATGTGCTTGAAAGATTGTGGAGCACCACCTCCTCTTGATACTTACTGATATGAGTTGTAAAATCTTCTCCATGCAGTTTTCTAAGGGAAAGCCTTCATTCTCATAAAATTAATGCCAGTGGGTGTTAAATACTGAAAAGGTCACATTCGATACGTTTCTTTTGTGGCAACATAGGGCCTTATTCATTAAAAGCTCTGTGCCATTATGCTGTGGGTAGATTCACATATAGATTTTTTGGGAAAAGCAAAATGAGCCTTTTCAAATGAAAAAAATATCATTTATATTGTCTTGTAGAAATTTTTTGTTGATGTGTCCCTTCAGCCACAGAACCCATGCATTGCTAGTGAAGCAGAAGAGAAATAAGGGATGAGTTTGGGGAGAAGGGAAGGAGACCAGCTGCAGTGGTAGAAGTAATGGGCAAGTGACTGTGCTGTAGGGCTTGCTCTACTGCACTCAGAGCAGCTGACACGTGTATGACTGCTCAGTTGTGTTACTTAACTGTTCATGTCATGCACATCCGTGCACACATAACACAGTGCTGTAGTAGAGGTTTGATAAGAAGAAACCGCAGACCTGCAGAAGACTGTTCCTCTCCTATGGAGACTGTGAACTTAGGGAGAAAAATAGAGTTGCATTGTAATGAGTACAGATACTGGATATCTTGTAACAAGCCTTCCCACTGCATTGCACCTAGAGACATCACATACATCCTACACAATGATTTGTTGCTCAGTCAGTTCTTATCGTGCCTACACGCATCCATTACTTGCATGTCACATGTATTTTCTAGGAGCTCAGAGCAACTTGTGACACCACGTACTTATCTGTCAGGTGTTTGCAGCTTGTTTACGTGATCCTTTCTTACGTGGAGAAGTGGCGTGATTCCCTTGCCTACTCATTTACTGAAAGAGTCTTCAGCCTTAAAATCTATTCCAGATACCTTTTTTCCCCTCCCCAGGAGACCAAAAAGAAAACCAAGTCCAATGGGATATTGATAATATTCTAAAATTGAATAATATAAAGCATTACCTCTTGCTGTTATGATTTTACTAGGAATTAACAAAACATACCATCTCATTATAAGTCTAGTGCTACTCTCTACTGGGGACAAGGTTTCACCACCTGACTCTAGGCAAAGTGTCTCCCGTTCTGCAAATAGTTTCTGTTTTCAGCAGTAATTCATCAGCAAGGGGGGGCTCAACATATCTTCAGCAGTGGCTGTAAGACACTGTAAGCCACTATCTATGAATGAGAGCTTGTTAATATTATTACCTGGGCAGGGAGTCTGATCAAGAAAATTGGTAGTAAGAGATTGGCCTTTCCACTGTAGACCCTGTCTTCTGTTTAAGACTTCTAACCTGAGCTAAGGAAAGTAATGTTGTTCGGGACATGAGTGTTTCACCTGCTTCAGTACCACAGAAGTTTTGGGAGCATAAGCCTAAAGTCCAGCCTGTGCATATGTGACTTCCACAGCTGGGGATCTGTGGGAATCTCTCCTTGCCTTCAGTAAACTGTGTCCTTTGCTGTTGTTACCATCAGGAGAGCAGTGGGGATGACCTTCTTCATCTGTGCTAGCAACTGGAGAAGTCATACTGTGCTTGTCTATTAATAGATCAGGTATCATCAGAAAGTTTAATTAGAACAAGGTGGTTTGGCACTTTGCTACTTTTTCAGTCACAAGCCAAATATCAGTGTGATTACTGCTAAAGGCTGACACTCAGACAAAGTCTGCTGAAACCATGAGTTGGCTGTAAATTTTGTTTTACAATCGATTGTAAAAAGGAGTGAAGTCTAGTAAGAAGTCTAATAAGATTTACTTTTCATTTTGAAAGTCTGGAAAAGGAATGCTTTGAAATACTTTTCTTTCTGGGTCAAAAGCCTCTGATTAGAATAGTGCTTTTCCAGGAAAATGTGCTGGTGTCCCATGCCCAAGCCTGATACCTTATAGGATCACAGAATTGTAGAATCACAGAATGGTTTGGGTTGGAAGGGACTTTAAAGATTATCTAATTCCACCCCCCTTGCCACTGGCAGGGATATTTGTAGCTCAAAGCCTCATCCAATCTGGCCTTGAACACTTCCAGGGAGGGGAAATGTTGCCTTTTCCTGAGCTGTCACACACCTGCATGTGGAGGGCCGGTACCAGAGCCATGAAAATTATGATGAGCTTTCCTTTAATGATAACAGGGGTGTCTTCAGAGTGCTCTGAGACCCTCAGAAGTGGAAATCTTGTTTGTCTATACATCATAATAAAGCTACTTATAGGTATGATGGTCACGTTTTATGCCATTAACTTATTACTAAGTGTTGAATGCCAAAAAAGCTCTCCATGTCAAGAGCACAATACATTCCCTGCCTTAAGGAACTGCGAGTATAGAAAACACCATTAAATACTGAGCTACAAATTATGGCAGCATTGCATTGTGCAAGGAAGGTAATTCTTGAGACCTTGTTGGGAAACACTGTACAGCTGCAAAGCACAGATATAGGTGTAATTCCAAGTGCTGAATGCCTAATGCTGAGTTAAAAATGGCCTGCTTAAGAATGATGGGGGTTTTATTACTTCTCTTGTAAGTGGATTTAAGGCTTCGAATCTTAAGATCAAAGGGAAAGGAAACTCCTTGGAATTGCATTTGTTAATCTCCAGTCAATTTAAAAGAGGATCCTGACATCCTTTCCCTCTCTTTCCCTCTCTTCAGACCTCTAGCCAGACTGAACTGGAGAACTGGATCACGGCGATCCATTCAGCCTGTGCAACCGCAGTGGCACGGCAGCATCACAAAGAGGACACCGTCAAGCTCCTGAAAACAGAGATTAAAAAGCTGGAGCAGAAGATTGATATGGATGAAAAGATGAAGAAAATGGGTGAAATGCAGCTGTCCTCAGTAACGGACTCCAAGAAGAAGAAGACCATACTGGATCAAGTAATCTCACTTGCTTACGTGAAATAAGCCCCTAGCAAATATTTAAGGCCTTCTCCAGATTAGTGTTGCCTCTGTCTGCATCCCTGTGCGGTGTGTGTGTGCTGACAGAGCTCTCCAGAGCAGGTGGGATGTGTTGGCAGCAGAGCTGTGCCAGCTGCTCTGATTGCATTGTTTCTCCAAACGATGTGTGCTAAGGTACAGCATGGCCTGTCTTCTCCTGGCTCCACACAAGGGATTTGGCTAGCCACTGGAAGTTGAGCGTGGGCTTCAGAGGAGCAAAGAGGCAGCCAGGCCATGGCAGCAGGATGCCTTAGGGAAGAGCTCATCATAGACTGACACATGCTGCTGCTACTATTGTCCGAAGCATGGAAGAGGCTGATTCTTCCGCTGGCAGATGGGATGTAGAAGCTATCCCTTGTTACAGGGGCCTGCCTTGACCTCATGGCTGCAGCCTCAGGACCACTCCTTCTGACTTCAAGTGGGCAACGTAGTTGTGTTTCAGAAGCAGAGAGCCTGGAGCAGATGTCTCTCCTGCTGCTGCAGCAGCACCTTATTTTAGGAAACTTCCATATGGCTCCTGCTTCATTAGTTTGTAGCTCTTTTACCACGGCTGCCAAGCACGCCTGTAATGCAAACCATAGGGAGCGGCTGGGGCCTTAGCACACCAAGCTAAAGAGAGTTTGTACACTCTAGAAGCCCATGAGAAGGGGGAAGGGAGGGGAGAGATGCTTGCCTCTGTTGAAAGGGCTCCACTCCAAGGCTGTCACTCACAGTGAGAGGGCAGAGCAGTCTCTGTCTTTATGTAACTGAGTTTTTCTAAATGCTTTGAAACTGTTTCCTGTCGGCAATTTGAATTATTTAAAGAAATCCTTACAGAGGCTGATTATAGTGCTCTTCCGCTGATAAGATTAATTATCCCCAGTGTACTACACTTTTCCAAGTATGGCGCACTCCACTGATGCTCGCAGCTACATTGCTGCTGCAGCTGCTGATTTGGGGTGCTCTGTATATGGAATTTGGTGATGGTTTTCTCAGATGCCCTTGATTCGTGTAAGAAGCCTTATAAGATACTGCTTAGAAAAGAATCCTGGAACTCGAAAATGAAAATAAAATTTGAATCCTATTAATTAGCATTGTATCAAAGGAGCACTTGTCCCAGGAGAAGACTTCTGATATGAACATAAAAAAGTTGTTTTCCATCTAATGAAAACTGTTTAATTATTTGTATACTTTTTGGGCTTGGGAGGTAAGGGAGAATGGGAAGAAAGGGGAATCAAGTTGTTTTTTTTGAGCATTGATGAAAAAGGTGTGTTACTGGGAACAGCAGAATTTTGTCAAGGTATTTACCACCTTATTTTTCTTCCTTTCCCCTTCTCTTCCCATGCATCTTGCTCCTCTATCTTCACTGTGCACAGATCTTCGTTTGGGAACAAAACCTTGAACAGTTCCAGATGGACCTATTTCGGTACCGCTGTTACTTGGCTAGTCTCCAAGGAGGGGAGCTCCCAAACCCTAAAAGGTTGCTTGCTTTTGCCAGCCGTCCAACGAAAGTTGCAATGGGCCGTCTTGGAATCTTTTCAGTCTCATCTTTTCATGCGCTGGTAAGTTTGAACAGAGGCCAGGGGTTGGATTTGCCAACCTGCAAATCCCTTCACGTGTCCAATTCAGAGATCACGTCGACAAACAGCAGTCTGTGCCTGGAGGGTGAGCCCTTACCTTAGTGTGCAAAATATTGTACTTCCTGAAAGGGGTGTGTGTCCTGGGTATAGATTAAAAAGCAGATCCATGGCCTTACAGAAATGAAAGAACCATGTTTCTCCTAAACATGTGATTTTGAATTTCTAAATCTGCACTCTAAACATGCTGTCTATAAACAGGTCTTCCTGTTACAAGAGCAGGTTCATCTCTAATGTTCGTGTACATGGGCTTGATCCAAAAGTCCTGTCAAGTCAATGTGAGTCCTTCCGAGCCCCTCAGCACATGTTGGCTTAGACCTTTTTGAGCATGGCTTGTTTTCTACCATATGGATAAAACTACTTACCAATTAGTCTAATATCCGGTCTACAGTGATCAACACCTGATACTCCACAAGGGAGGGGAACCATTCTTCTCTGCTACTTGTGGCATGGCAAATAATGCTTCAAATGGTTGTTTAAATTAAAATAACTACCCAGCTCTTAAAAATACAGGGAAATTATGGCAAAGTGGTGGTGTTTTTAATAAATTTAAATCAAGTTCCTGCAGTTTCAGCTTGGACTCCTGGAACTTCACAGAAATAGCTGAGCTTCACTTCTTGTCTTGTGGATGTCAGCTGTACCCTTCAATTGAATCAAGAGCTGTAATCAGACAGGGGCGTTTTTATTCTTTCATATATGAAAAGATTAACTTCATCATCCTGATAATTGCTGGTGGATTTATGTATTTTTTTAAGTGGCGGGCTCTAATTTGCATTTATGCTTATTTTTTTGCATCTAGAAAAGCACTGAGTTTGAAAAACAGTCTGCCTCTTCATGCTGGTGTCTCTTGAGAGCCAAGTGAAAAAAAATATGTTTTGAATATGTTGTGTTTGAAAAGACACGTGCTTTCTTCTTTTTTAAGCAAACTCTCGCGTCCTCCTTTGCCCTCAATCACGTGGAGATGGTGCAGTGAGTCTCAAACTTGAGCTGGGTGCTGCATGGTGAAGCGTGGCACCCCTAGCTCTCACAAAGGTGTTTGCCAGTACATTAGTCAGCAGATGTGCAAAGTCTCTCAGCTGCCTCTGCTAAACGTCCCAGGTTCATCTAAGAAACATCTCACAAGTCCAGGCTGTGGAAACTGAGACACCTGCAGTAGTGTTTAAGTTCTCCTTTTGCTTGATTTCTCCATGGCTCCTAAGGAGAATCACCATTACTCACACAGCACCATTTCTCTGGGTACACAAGCCAGCCTTCTGTTTGTCTTGTCTTTATATGGGCTTTTGTGTCTGCTGCACCCAAACAACCAGTTTCTCAGCTCTGTAGCTTAGGGCGTCACTCAGAGATTTGGGTGTTCCCACTGGGGTTGCCAAACGACAGTCACATTTTGCCAGTTTCGGCTGTGGGAATCCAGTACAAAGGTGTTCCAGGAAGCATATGGCCAAGTGGCAGGGTGGGTCGGTCTGTCTCTCTGTCTAGCTTTGCCTTGCGCTCCCATTCATACCTGCCATCTCCTGCCTCTCCCTTTGTCGCAAGAGAGGAGCTCGCTCTTCTGAGGCCACCTCCACATGAGAAATCTGCTTAAACTTTGGCCTAAACACTTCACCTCTGACTAATGTTGCACTAATTTTTACAAGAGCTTCCTCACTTGGAAAACACTCCCCAAATACTTGGTCTTAGTAAAGGCAAATATCTTTTCCCTCCAGAGGGGTTGCCACAGGCCATTTTTCAAGTACCCAAGCAGTTAACATTGCTCTAATCAAACGGGTCATTTCAGCTCACTTTTTTCCTTCCTGCGCTTTGCTCACCCCTTCAAATGTTACTATCTTTAAGGAAGTACAGGTTTTAAATACCTTGACCTATTTGCAAGCCTTTATCTTGCCTTGTAGCAGTTATGAGTCAGTTCCTGGATGCTCAGAGTGCTTCCCCAGGAAAGAGAAAAAAGAAAGACCAAGGTTTTCAGAAGCAACAGATAAATGTGGAAGTCTCAAGTTTCATGTGGCCAGCTTTGAAAATATGTTAGGAAAGAAAAAGAAAAAAGAAAAATAAAACAAAAACCAAACCCCAAACTCCTTACTGGTGCTGAGGCTTTGATTTGTGATGCTTCAAAATATCTCAGATTAAATGCCAGAAAATGGGGGGTGGAGGGGTGGTACTGTGTGTTCTAATTTTTGGTGTTTGAAGTTGGAGGAAGTGAGCTAAATTGCAGTGAGGAGGAAGTAGCCTGGCAGCATCACCACTGTCCCTGTTGTGGGTACACATTGCTGCCATAGTACTTGCCTTTTTCTTTTTCCAAGCCAGATTCCACTGTTTGTTACGTTATGTAAGCCATGGTGCAGTGGGATGCTGCAACCTTTGATTCTAAAACCATGTGGCATTGACAGGTGGCGGCTCGCACAGGGGAGTCCGGAGTGAGGAGAAGGACACAGGCCATGTCCAGGTCTGCCAGTAAAAGAAGAAGCAGGTTTTCTTCTCTTTGGGGGCTGGATACCACCTCGAAAAAAAAGCAAGGGAGGCCAAGCATTAATCAGGTAAGTGTGCAGAAGTCTGTGATACTGGATTGTTCAAGGCTTATTCTATATCATGCAGAATGAAGCTTACGCAGAGTCACTTGCATCAAGCACTTACATATCGAGCCTTAACCTTGCTTGTTTAATCTTTCATGGTGTATAGTCATCTCATTTCACATCCTCTTCAAAAATCAGTGACTGTAGTTACAGATAGGTATACAGTGCCTCCCATCAAAGGTTTGGTGTTCACACCTTCTTTGGTTGAATTGGTTGCATTTCTACTGTTGCTGCATTTCTGCTGCCTCTTCGTTTTCTCAGGTACTTTCCCTAAACCCAGAAACAACAAAGCAGTAGTGTAAAACAGATACAACTTTGGAAGCAAAAAAAAAAGTGCATATGTTTTTGTTTCTTTAAATTAAAATGATGAGTTTGTAGAATACAAACATACACGTAGCAGAGTTTGGGAAAACTTCCTAAAGTGAAAAAAAGCTTTGCATTTAGTCAGGACAGTCCCTGTTTTGCTTCAGATTTTTTAAAGAGCAAAAGCTGAAATGTTTCCACCCAGTCTTGCCCAGATACTTCTCTAGAAAATGTGTTTCAGTGTGGTGGGAAGGTGCTTCCCTGTTATTCTCTCCAAACATCCCTAATTATAGCTTTCAGCTTTTGAGAGCCATACCTCATCTAATTGCAGGAAATGTAGGCATTTATTTTCTTTCTCTTCTTTCACTTTTTGAGGGGAGAAAGACTGGGACACATGTTGTTCTGTGCCCTGTGATGTTTTTCTTCCTTCTGTTAGAGGAGCAGTGGGTGTTTGTTTTGTTTATCAGAGGATGAATGCTGCAAAATTGTTCAGCTTGTTTTCAGTGAGACAGTAAAAGTTCACCTAATATTTAGTGGCTGATCAAAAGCTCAGGGTTTTGCAGGGAAGCAACAGATGCCTCTGTGAGCACATTCCTAATTCTTTGCGCTGGTTCCATGGTATCCCTGTTGCTTTGTACTTTCTTTCCCCAAATCAAGCTCAATCCCTTGTCCTGACCTAAGATCCTGCCCACACTGTGTCTTCAGACCTGTTTTCTTTTTCCCTGAATTCATTCTTTTTTTCTTTCAGTGGGGATAAATGCATTCTTCACACTTCCTTCCTCTTCCCCCACCCTTGTCATCCTCACTCAATAAGCACTGGCATCAAAAGGGATCTTGTTCCAGGTTAAGAAAAAGTCATACTGGAGAGAGTCAAAGAAAAAGTAAAGTTTTGACAAAGTAGCAAACTGTAGTGCCTGAACCTATTTTCCCTGCTCGTGTGTAGTAGTGTGAAAAGTGTTGCCAATTTGAGTCAGTAAACTGTAAATCCCTGAACAGCAGCGTCCTTCTCCCATCCTGCAAAGTTCCTGCTTCATGTTAGGTACAGAATAGTTAACAGCCAAACGCAGCAACTTGGTAATAAAGCTGTCCTGATGTGGAGCTATAAAACTTCTTCAGTTTTAATTATAATCTCTGTTGCAGTAACAAGCCTCTTGGCCTGTCCTCTGCAGTCCTGTGCTGAGCTGGGGTGGATCCTGTGAATATTCCCATCCTGTCGTTCCTCCTGTATGGAGTCCTATTGATTTTGGCTCTGGCTTGTGCTGGGTTACCAACTCTTATTTTTATTAGAGAAGGGTTATGCTGACTTGCGGTACTTGAATGTTTGCTGAGGACATTTTAGAAGCTGATTTATTACAAAACCAGCCAGAAGTGGAGCCCTTTTTCTGATTTCTCAGCCTTAGCAGAGGTGGAGAAGTGCTCATTTCCCCCACATTATAAGTGGAGAAACTGAGTACAAATGGAGATAAAGTTTGTCCTGCTCCACCACGTAAGTCAGTGACAGACCACTAAGAGAACTGGCCTCCAGTCTTTCAGCATGGTGCCCCATCACCAGCTTATCCTTCACTCCCCTTTCCCTTTTAACAAGCTGGTATTCTTCTTTTCTATGTTTTGATTTTCATGCTAGATGTTAGATACCGTGTTCTTCCCTTAGCGTGTGCTGCAGATGGTGCAGATGTTCAAGTTTCATGTTTTAAAGCAGTCTTTCTGTTGTTCCTCAGGTGTTTGGTGAAGGAGTTGATTCAGTAAAGAAATCCCTTGAAGGCATCTTTGACGATACAGTCCCGGACGGCAAGGTAAAACACCAGCTCTCCAGCTGTCTCCCTCACCCCCATTTGCAGCCAGCCTAAATGCAGCATTGACTCTGGGATGCAAGAAGGCATGCAGAGCCTCTGGGAGAGGAGAGGACCCTACAAGCCCTACCTGCTGTAGTGCTTGTAGCCACTCTGGGAAGGTTTGAGCTGGTGGCCCATGCTCAAAAGGGCTCACTGTGTGGCATCGCAGCTGGAGGTGCCAGACCCAGAGGGGTGTTAGCTCTGCACACCAGGGAAATGCTGGAGGACCTGGACTCACTGGTTCTGGAAAACAGCTCCTTGTGGTGGCCATATGGGGTTTTCATAATCAAGGGTTGGCACAACTATGAAGTGAAGCTTTCTGTTTTCTTCTCATGCGCTTCTGCTTTTGCAGCTACAATTACAACTGTTTTCACTTTCCCCAAAGCTATAAAACAGCGTTAAGACAGTGCTAAGGGGCACATTTTTCATGTAGTGAATATGGGTTTAGCTGCGTGAGCCCACTTGCAGCTAATCGAGATTCTGCAGTTCCATCACTTCCTGGAGATTTATAGCTTGGAATGCACCTTAGCTGTGTAAAAGGCAGTAAATTCAGAAGAAATATTAAGATTTGCTATTTTGCCATTTATAGATACAGGAACTGTAGTATCTACAACAGTTTTGTTGGCTTTGGATTGGTTTACCCAGAAACACAGTGCATTGAAGTTTTAATTTTAAATCTCTTTTTATCACTGTTATTTTTTGTTGCATTCCTAGTTTCCAACAGCCATAGGGTGAAATCCCAGGAAAAGCACATAAACCACTGTAGCTGTGTGGGTAGCATGGGAAGGCACACTTTATACTGCTCAGGTAAAGCTGCAAACTTTCCTGCCCAGACAAGCCTTCAGTCTAGGCTTATGAATAAAATGTCTTCTCCATAAGACAGCTTTTTTGATACAGCATATAATGTTCCTTACACTTGTTATTGATGAAAAAGGAGATTGTATTGTCATAACGAATTTTGTCTGTTTAGAGAGAAAAAGAAGTGGCACTGAGCAGCGTCCACCAGCACAATCCCGACTGTGATATTTGGGTTCATGAGTATTTCACGCCGTCTTGGTTTTGCCTGCCGAACAACCAGCCTGTTCTAACAGTCATCCGTCCTGGGGACACCACACGAGATGTGCTGGAAATGATTTGCAAGGTAAAGGCTATAAGCATGCCCTGAAGCCGTGTGAAGGGTCTACAACCCTCAGCCCTTTCAGTTGAACCTCACAGTGATCTTCTCATATGCCAGTGCTGAGACTGCACTGTGTTGGAAAATCAGTTGTATGTTAGATGAAAAACATGAGTTACACTGAAATTTTCATGCTAGCACCATGCAAGACAAATGCAAGCTACAGCTGGACTAATCTTGGCATGCTTCTAGGGAGAGGAAGCCAGACTAGTTTTTGCCTTTTCCACTTTGGCTGCTGTGTTTTTACACCCTGACTTTGCTGCCACCCACCCACTTTCTCTCCACTGGAGACCAAGCTGTGTGCAGGACCTTTCTCCTGCTCCCCAGCATCCTGGCCCTTAGCCCTCTTCTTTTCATTGGCCACCCCAGAGCATGGTAGTGCAGTTGCCCTGTCCTTGCCTGACCACCCTGGTTCCCACACCTCTGCCAAGCTCTTCCATGCCTGCTCCCTCCTCTGCCAGGCAAGCAGGGTGATCTCATCCTTTCCAGGTGCCAAGTTGTCCCATTTCCAGGTACGGTTCCTCCTTCCTATCCCCATGCTGCTTCCTCCCCTCTGGCTGGCGTGGGGTAGGAATACATGGAGAAAACAGCAGCTCCAGGAGTAGGAGAAGATGCCTGTGTTTGCCGTCTGCACTGCGGAGTCAGACTCACCTTGTGTAGGTGTAGGTGGCAGGAGGGAAGAGAGAGGAAAGCTTTTATCTGAGGTTTGGGGGGAGTGGGAGAAAAAACACCTGGATTTCTTTGCAAGATGAAGTATCAGAGACATTTGGTCATTAAAAGAGTTATATCTCAGCAGAAAAGTTGAAAGTTTGACAAATTAAATACAAGCTTTCAGTTCTGGCAGCTGCATAATGTATGTTTTCTGCTAACCGGCTGACTGCAAGCGAGTCCCAACTCCTGTCACGTGCTGTTCTGAAAAGTGAGTCCTCTTTTGTACAACAACAACAGCAAAAGGAAAGAAAACATTTATTACTATTAAAAGCTTAACTTTGAGGACTTTCAGAACATGTTGCATGTGCTTCAAAACAGAGGGAAGGTGAGAGAAAGGCATTTGTTTCCAATAATTATACAGCACGCTCATCTCTCTGCAAGTTGCACCATTAAAGAGTGCTGCAGCTTGCGAAAGCTCTTCATTGTATTCAGGAAAAGATGACATTTTTGGAGAGAGACATAATAGGGAAGCTGGATGACACATAATTAGTAATGATGTATTTTAGGATTTATATTTTCCTTTGGGTAAGAGTGATTAACTCAGTGGGCCAGATCCTTAGCTGGAGTAAATTGGTGTAGCTCCACTGGTTTCAGTATGTGCCTGCTGAGAATCTGGTCTCTCGCTGTGTGTTTCATTGTTGGGGGTGGTGGTGTATAAGGAGAAGGGGAGGTGGGTGCGTGGCTTTTTAAAGAGCTATCCGTTTCTTTCCTTTCTGTAAATTTTCAGTCTGGAAAACACTGATGGATGCCTTCTTTCTTGTAGCATTTAATAATCAATCTCTTTCTTCTGTCTCTTGAATTCAGCTTATTTTTTCCCCTTTAATATCTGATCCACACCATTTCACATCAGTTTGCCATCTGCCATCTGAGAACCAGTCAAGTTCTGGTACAGTAAACATTTCAAGATTACATTTCATATAACCCTCTTCATGTTTGTACATGTGGTTAAATCTATATGTGCTATTAAACTGAGCTTCATTATACTTTTGGAGAACATTAAGTGCACTCAAGTCATTATATAAAATGTGTTCTTATACTAACATTGCTACTTGTTATACAGTGAGTTAGATTTTGGAGGCTGTTTTGTGACACTTATGATTCAACATTGGTGGGAGGAGAGTTTAAAACGTATTTTAAAGTGGTTTCTTAAAGATTTCTCCTAAGATTTAATAACATTACTTTGAAGGTAGGAAAGCCAGAACATCACTTGGAAGGTAGGAAGATCAGTGTATGTGCATTAAACTGTTCCCTATGGATAACACTGATCATTGTGAATGTGTGCATATGGTTACTAATATTTACATAACTCTGTCTTAAAATTGAGTAGAAACACACACACTGTATATGGGCTTAGGCAGACCCAGTATAGAGAGAATAACACCAAAAATCAAGCATAGAAGACTATGTGGCATTTAGTCTTTTGACTGAACTGCATAAAACACGAGAAGTGAACAAAACACCAGCTCACAATTCACATTTTTCAAATAGACCTGCACGAGGGGCAAGAAGCAGATTTCCCCTGGTCTCTGGACCTAAGTCTCTTGAGAAGTTACTTAAGCCTGATGCTCTGATTTTGAGCTGGTGTTTTCCTACTGAAAAGGTTTGGGCCACACACACAAGTGTGAAGCTGGAGTAATATGGTGGGATGGCTAGCATGTTTCCAGGATGCTCTCATTTCAGTGCCAATGAAGGCCTCCCCCACCAAGCTGAAAGAATATGTTTTTCCTTCACTTCACTAGAAGGGAGACAAAATGGATTAATAGTTTGGGTTGTGTGCTGACCCGCTACACCACGCAGAGCCTGTTGAATCGGATCACACCCCAGGCTATAAATTCTTCTTCAGGAACTGTCAGGTTGTGCTTTAAATTGGGTTAGCTGCTTAATTTAGTCCAGACATAGACAGAGTTATTAGGAGAGAAATAAATAAACCAAGAAGCTTATTTGGACTGCTAAAAGGTATTTTGGGTGGTCTCGAAAGGATATTAGTATCATTAAAGCTGCCTTGTTTCTGCTCCCACCTTCCCACATCTGGATGTAGCTAGACCAGCAACAGAAAAAGTGGGTTAATGGTATGGCTTTTAGGGCAAACCGGCTATGTTCACTTTAAGAGGGCCTTTTCCTTCCACTTCACTGGAAAATCACACCCCTATTTGAAACAGTTTAACTAATGTAAAATTTTGAGGTAGTCAAAGCCTTGCTGCAGCTATACGAATGTTAATTAACTAAATGGTGTGGCTCAGCTGCTGTACCACCACGGCTTTAACGATGATGACTCTTATTGCCTGACTTGGATGGGATTGCAGTGTAGTGAATGAATGGCATCCGCCTTGGTTGATGATGTTTCCTGGAAGAAATAAGTACCTTAAAATATATGTGAGCTTTATCCAGTGACCTCTTCAGACAATGCTGTGCTCTGACATAGTTCAAGGCATCAGTACAGCATTGGTCATCCTGTGTTTATCTTCTCTTGCTCTCTAAAATGGCCAGCAAACATGATTTTCTGGTAAGCAAATCTCCCTGCAAGGACAGGTGTGAACATGGAGGTGCCAGCAGTCACCTCCACACCTGATGCACTGCTCATATCAAAGCAGGCAGAAGCCCTGTCATTGACCACTGGGGTGGCAGATCAAGCCACCCCTTACGGGAAGGCTGCTCTTTTAAGATGCTATCAAGGTTCAGCCTGCAGAGCAGGTTGCAGGCTGGTGTGAGCACACCCTGCCCCTGCCCCAGGGCAATGGGTGCCTCTGAACTGGCAGTGATGGGGTGCCCAAGCCCTGCTAGTGGGATCTCCTGACCCCATTGGGAGCCTGGGGTGGCTGAGCAAGGCTCCCGGCCCTGTCAGTGTGGCTAAGACAGCTTCTAGTCTGTGCTCTGTGGCTGGAGGCTCCAGACTGGATATATTAGTGTCCCTCTGCAACAGGCTGTGATTCTCTGCTGGCCTGGGGCAGGTTGGAAAGCATCCCTTTGGGTCTGCTCTGCAAGGGGAGGGTGTTTGGAGTCACTGTTTGAAGTGACACAAATACCTGACTGTGGCTGGGGTCTCTCTCCCAACTCTGGGCTTCAGCTGACATGTACCCTGTCAGCATAGACCTGGCTGATCCGTGTGGCCATTGGTGTTGCATTTCATGCATTCATAGCTTCAGCACAGGAGACTATGAGAGGGTACACCACGATGTCAGGAGGAGGCTGCCAGATTGCCTGGCTCCTTTTTCTGCTAGCATAGTTTTTCCACATATGTATTTTCCCCCACTGGCTTTGCTGTAAATGGCTCAAGAATTTCATGAACTTTCAGAGAGACTTATCACAGACCTCCCTCTAGACATGGGCTGTGGTGCAGTCCATGGGTTTATGCCTCCTCTGTATGTTTCTGTTTAACTGGTGTGCAAGGCACTCTTCAGTTTGTGTCTAGGGATAGTAAACTAATGTGACCAGAAACTCATCTAGGATTCCTCTGTATAGTTTCTGAATCATTAAAGCCAGCTCTGCTTCCCTTCAATTTCTGGGGTGTTTGTACATGTGCCCATGTGAAAGAGGAAACTAGTGAAAACTGAACAATGACCAAAGCATACAGAATGCTTATCAAAAGGGAAAAAAAGGGGAGAGAACAAGGATCATTCAGCTCTTATTTTGTCTCTTGATGGGTTTCAAATTCTTTATTTAATTAACTAGGTATTTGTCCAGATTATGGAGGTTATTCCATTTCACATACTGCA
Organism: Neopsephotus bourkii; assembly: GCF_033783945.1. Classification (NCBI taxonomy): domain Eukaryota; kingdom Metazoa; phylum Chordata; class Aves; order Psittaciformes; family Psittacidae; genus Neopsephotus; species Neopsephotus bourkii. The sequence goes on along the minus strand of NW_026901456.1, from coordinate 2,855,692 downwards.
TTTCAAATAAGGGTAATTTGGTCTTTGACTTGGACGTATTTGAACGTAGCACTTCATGGAGTGTAGCAATATATCTGTCTCATTTTTTCCTTCTTATCCATAGCTCTTTTTTATTCATGGGCAAATCTAGCCTTTCAAATTTGTTCGCTGTTCTCTGAGTATTTGCTGAAGGGTTTGCTAGGTCAGTGTGTGATCTTTTCTACAGGTCACAAAGTGTACATTACTCATCATCTCTGCTGTGTGATCAGTCAGCTGACTGCCGGTGTATCATCCTCTTGGTTTGAACTGGATAATCAAGGCTTTAAAAAACACAATAGATGGGCAATAATGACATTCTTGCATGAATTTTCAGATGAGCCACTGTTTTTAAGTGCCACCTAGGAAACTGTGGTAATTTGCTCAGATAAAATGAAAAGGCATATAATAATAATAAAAGCATACAATAATAGAATTCCAGAACTGACAGTGAGGAGAATTTACCTCCTGTATTTGTGAATCACTTTGGGGCTTTTAACCAGCTTTAGTCAACAGTTTATGAAGTTTTGAAAATAACTTCTGAATGACATCCTTTGTGTTTATCATAATTCTAATGTGTTTTGATTACACACTGCATTAACCTCTGCTTAAATCAAGCTTATTAGTCGTGCTGAGAAAAGGTCATTAACATCTCCCAGACCAAATGCCGCATCCTCAGCTAATTATAACTAATTCATTAAAATGATGTGACCTGTTTCCACTGGGATGTAATCCAGGATGCAGCTCTTGGCTTCTTTTAGCCTTACAAAGTCTGTTTTGAATTTAGAGGACATACAGATTTTATTTTTATATATATATATATATATATATTAACCCTGCTTGAAATTTACCAACCATCATACTTAGTTAATTATGAAGATGCTAAAAAACCCAAACCCCAAAACTTTCCAGTTACATATTTCTCTGTTAGCAGAGCATTTATTGTCCTCCTTGCAATTTTAAATGCCCTTTGTATACAAAGGTATGTTCCAAATCTTCTGCAATAATAGTGTTTACTTATTTCTGCAATAGCATGGAAGGGAGTGGAACTGCCAGATAAGCAGAACCAAGGAGACTGCTTAGAGTACCAGCATTGCCCTTGACACCCTGGACAGTGGTTAAATGAACACTTATTCCTGGGAAAGAAGATGAGGTTCAAATTTTTGTTCAGGTTAGGGGCCTTTTGTGAAAGACAGCGTGGGGTATTTTCCTTCCTGAGTGTCAGGCTGTTCTCTAAGTATAGATGATGTGAGCCATTGCTTTTCTCTTCTAAAGCCTGTTCTCCATTTCTTGCAGACGCACCAGCTGGATTACTCTGCTCACTACTTGCGTCTTAAATTCCTGATTGAAAACCAGATCCAATTTTATGTACCAAAGCCAGAAGAGGATATCTATGAACTGGTAATGCTACCTACTGAGCAAAATGAAATGACACTTGGTAGGACAGTATTAATTAGTGGTTATCTGACATTTGTAATTCACAAAGCTATGCTTTTAAACTTGAAGTTATAGTGCTTTGCAGCCCATAGCAAATTGGCCTACAGTAAAGTAATCTCTCCAAACATTTCATCTTGAGGAGAGAGTTGGTGTCTAGCTTACGTTTGTGCATGCATGTGTCTGCCTGGAGAAGGGAGAGGAAGAACAGCCACAGGTAATATGTGAAAGTCACTGTAACATGCATTTAAGCTTAAATTCTCTCAAGGTTGCCTTTTCCTGTTGTTCACATTGTCCTTGATGGTTTTAAAGACATACCATTGAGGCCTGAGCATTTCTTGTTCAGATCACTTTGCCTGATTTTTGAAGAGGGGGGCGAGTGCCCAAGAAGTTGGGGTTTTCTTGTTGTTTGTTTGGGTGTTGGGTTTGGTGGTTTTTTTTTTTGTTGTCAGTTGGTTTTGTTTTCCTCAATGGGAAGACAAAACGTTGAGGTTAAAAAGCTCTGGAGTCAGATGTTGAAAAGAGACTTTCCCAATTGCTTCAGTTGGATGTTTGTATATCATTCATCTCAAAAAACAGACTTCAAAGGAATTTTGAAATGAGAGATTAAAAAAAAACAACCCAGCAACCAGACAGAATTAGTGTCATGCTTTAAGGCTATAATTCTACACACGCACACTGTAAAGCTTTTTAAAGTCCTTTTCATAGGTGGCTGTTTTATGTATAAAAAGTAAACATTGCCGGTTATGGATACTTTTGTTCATTTTGTAAAGAAGTTCTGGGATTTGCCATTAACACTGTCATCAAAAAAAAAGGTGAGAAAGTGCTAACTGCTGGAGCACTGAGACTGGGAAGTGAAATGTAGTTGGGGAAATAAAAACTGAAGAGGAGACAGATTTTAGCTTTCATTGCATGGGAGGACTTTGGTGACTTATGTTGAGAGGAGGTAGGATTGAGAGAGTCATCAGGTACAGCTTTTCCTGAAAAAATGGTATTAAACCAAAACTCCACTGTCAGTGGGACTCTGTACCTGCTTTGAGATTCTAATATAGATAGGTGCTCCAGGGCTGTATCTGATGTAGTAACATTAAAACAGCACATATTTATATGTTTGTGTGTGTGTGTGTACTTGTTTCATGAGCAAATTCGAGTGACTTTGCTTAAGTATTTAATTAAATGATTCTGGTGCAATATGATAAAACTAATGCCTCTACTTTTGTAGTCTCCTGTTCATAATATTGTCTCATGCCGATGTCACCTTGCTAGCGCTGTCTTCCACCTTTTAAAATGCTTTTAGAGATATACATTACTGTAGAAAAGTAATTTCTTAGGAAGATACTCCTTTTTCTTGCAGAATGTATCAGACATATTTAAGTAAGAAATAGAGATTAAATATCCATATTCCATTCCTCTCCAAAATATTAATGGTGATATTTGTGTCCTGACAGTCTTTCAAAAATTCACAAGCTCAGTATATGTGTTAAAAAAGTTACTAAGGGTTCAGGAAATATTATTTAATATTAGGTTCTGTACCAGGCAGTTACACTTTTAAGCAACTTTTATTGTAATCTAAGTATTGGAGTGTTTTGGCTGAAGCTTGACATGCCAGACTTTTCCCTTTGGGTAGGATGGCACTTTCAGATGGAAGCAGGAAATGGAAGACCTCCCTCAAAATCTGGCAGTTAGGATGAGGCTGGGTTGAAGGCACTGGGGATGCTGGAAAAGGTGTCCCTGGGACAGGGTGCTGGGACAAGACCAAAAATGGTAGAGGAAAAAAGGGCAAGGAAGAGAAAATTTTGAGGGGAAAAGCCCCCAAATCCAACAAAACCCCAATACTACTTACTACTATCCCAGAGCTGCTGTAAGAAACACTATGAAGGACTGTGTCAGACTGGAGGGGCAATGCTGTTGCTGTCAGGAAGAAATCCTGTCCTTGGGCACTCCCCAGTACATAGCAGAACCCCTGAAATAATTGCTGTGCTATCACTATCAATCATCTCAGTGCAGAGCCCAGGGTCCCATGGCAGGTTTGAAAGGGGTTTCCCCCACCTGCCCATGGTGCCCAAGAGGCTGGCAGCTTCATGGTGTGAGCCACCATATCCCAGATATGCTACCTGCCTTTGGTGTGGGCACAGAGGGTCTATGGGGCACAGAAAGGGCTGTCAGACTGGCCCTCTGGTTTCAGCAGCTCAGCAGCAGTCTCTGCACTCCAGTTATTTGCCTCCCATTCAAGAGAGGTTTTTGCTTGAGAAGAGTGCTTTGGGTATGCAGGTAAGAAGTGGCTCCTGTGAGAGCTTGTCAGCTGTCCTCCTTGCTTCTGGTCCTGCATGCTCAGTTTAGTTGACCACAGGGATCAGACACAAGTTTTCTTTTGAAAATACTGGTATTTTTGCTCCTTTTTTTCTTTCTTCTCTTTTTTGAAACCCGTGCCAAAATCATACTGAGATCTCTGTAAATATCATTTGACCTTTTTTTTCAGGTTCTGAACAATACATTCCTATATTTGAAAACTGCATTTTAAAAATATTGCTAGCATGGCATCCTTATTTAATTTTGCATTTTATTTTACTATATACAACCCTTTAAATGGGTATTTAGCTGTTCTGTAATACTTAGTATTTGCAGTTAAACAGATATGTAAGTGTTGATATATGCAGGAGATAAAATTCTGTTTTTATAAGGAAACTACTGATGAGTTACTCTCTTAAAGAAATGCTTTAAATACTTCAGTCCGAACACGGATGTCACTTATTTCAAAATGTTAATTATTGTGAATTGCTTTTTTACACATTCGTACCAGCATGTAAACAAAATTAATATTTACATGTGGGCTTTCATTCACCTATGGGTATGATTTTTTTCCAAAGACAAAAGGATGGTTTGTTACTTCAGCGCTAGCCTGCGATATGGAAAAACCAGCTTCAATCTTGTAATGAGCCAGGGGTTTCCAGCGTGTCAATGCTGTCTTATGAGGAATAAGTCAGGGCTGACTCCCCAGAATGTTAGTTCAGTGTCTCTAAATATCTGACTTAGTCTGGAAAAGCAGGATTTCCCTGCTGAGGGGTCCTTCACTCCTGGAAGGCAGAGTAAATTCCACTTGTGTGTGTAGGCTTCTGGGTTATTACCTAGGTGTAAATTTGTGCTGGTCTCCCAGGAAGGATGTTAATGACCATTTCAAAGACTTCTGGGGCTTTTCTCTATTCAAATAAACATAAATGTGTTAAAGGTGAAATTTCATGCTAAGAAAGAGCTGCATATCACATCTGATAGTGTTCTAACAATTAAGAAATGTGTTTAAGAAAGAAAATCCCTCCTTGAGATTTTAATACTATTGAAAAATTGAATTCCTGCAATGTATTAATCAAAATAATCTAAAAGTGTTAGATGATTACTACCCATAATATTTGAAAACAGGAATAGGAGGTCTGTTTCTTGTGCAATCAAAATGGTATTGACCGAATGAAATAGATGTATCCTTGCTTTTACGACAGTGGTAGTAAAACACTGCTGCTTCCTCTTTAACTGTTCTAACATTAAAGCTTACTGACACTACTAATCCATCTCACACATGTGGAGAAAAACTGTGTGATAAATAATGATCGCAGGCCATTTCTGCTGCTTGTAATTAAAAAAAAAATCTGTTCAAAATTACTACACTTGATGTTTCCTCCCACAGTAACATTTTTGTGTTTCGCTTTGTTTTTTTCTACTCAGCTGTACAAAGAAATAGAAATCTGTCAGAAAATTACACAGCACATTCAAATAGAGAAGTCTGATGCATCCTCTGATATTTATGGTGAGTTTCTCCTTGATTTGTTTTTATTTTTCTAGCAAGTCATTTCTACTGTGGGCAGGTTCTTGCTATTACTGATACACCTGTGAGGTCTGTTGAACACAATAAGAAAAGCACATCTGATGCCTGTGCCACAGAAAGCTTGCTCCCCTGCCCTGAAGCAGGACAGCTTTATTTGTAGTGCACTGAACGCTGTTCTTCCTGCTACTTGAGCTGTAGGATGTGCATCTCTTTGATGGGAGCTGCGGTGGCAGAAAGGACAACTGTTTTCTTGTTCTTGCAGTTTCTCAAAACACCACCTACAGAGGCGGTGCAACTGAGCACTTGTGGAAAACAGCATCCTTTGCCAGCTGTCACATCCTACATGAATGCCTGCACTGTGCCATTCATGGTGGCCTTGCAGTGGGGTTTGGGAGAGGGCTGCTCTGTGGCTTGCCACTGCTAGCAAGCTAGAAGGCTTTCCCCCTCCTTACTCCTTCCACCAAGCATGATAGCAGAGGTGCAGCCAGGAGCATTGCTGTGGGTAGGAGGCATCTCAAGGTCTGCAGATGGGCAGCTGTCCCAGGAGAGGTTGCTTGTCCCCTTTCCCCACCTGCCAGGGGTGCACAAAGTCTTGCCCCTGTCTTGCCTCAATGTTCCTGAGGCCAGGTGACTCGGGCCCCAGTGAATACCCGGCCCTCAAGGATGCCCCATGGACTCCTGGAGCCAGAACCTGACATGCTGTACAAACCTGTGCATAAAACACAAAGCAGAGGAAGTCCTCCCTGTGTAATTGCAGCAAAATCCCTAATCTTTATGTGTGGATGGACATATTTCTTAGCTTTCAAGTATTTCAAGTTACAGACTTCCAGCCTGGTGAGTTTGCTCTTTGGTCTGCCAATTACAGTTCTGTAGCGTACTTTAAAGTTATTTGTGCAACCTACCCTGCAGGAAGCCAGTCTGCATCTTTTTACTGTTTATCTAAATATTCTGTTTTAATGACTAGAATAATTTGGAATCCCCAAACTGCTTATTATACAGCTGCAGGCCATTGGAATATTGAGCTCTGCTACAAAGCAGTGGTACTGACTGGTTTGAATATTGCAGGCCTAAGAAAGAAGTATTAACTAGCACTGTGATGGCCCTAGCTTCAGTAATTATGCTGTGCCTGAAAACACTGTAGGAGTTAGGGGTATGGTGGCATTTCCTTCTCTTTCTCTTGTCTTTTTTTTTTTAAGTAATACATAGGAAAGACCATGAAATGCACTGTCATGTCCTGTGAAACAAGATCATCTGTGTGAGACATCTGTTCAGTGGCCTTGACCCTGGAGGGAGTGAATGCTAAATGCACCCCAAAAAAGCTGGCTTTCCTCTCATTGATTAAAAAAAAGGCAAAACTTACTTTGACTCTGAATGGCAGCATAATTTCTATAATACCATAGAAATGATACTATGGATTTATACAGTGACAAGTGTGTGCTGAAATACATGTGTGTGAAGGAGCAGAGGTAAAGTATTGATCCTGTCTTGGTGCTAAGGAAGGCTAGGGTTCCTTCTGAGATCCTTTTCCATCCTGTATATTAGGGTCACTCGAGTTATTAGTTCTTTTAGTCTCTTTACAGAATTAGTATTGCCAATATGTACTTTTACAATCCAGAGAGAAAGTGACAGCACATTCACAAGCTATGGCAATACAAAGATCAGAGCTTTAAAGTTTCAGCATAGGTTCTTTTTAACAGGGTTCCTTAAGGGTTTTTGCTACTGGTTTTGTTTTGAAAAGACCTAAATCAATAATGTGACCACACAGTTTCCAAACATCTAAGCACCTGCATGAGTTTTTGCGTGAACAGGGCTGCCTTTGAGATTGGTTCATCAGTTGGGCAGTGCTTGGGTCTCAGCCCCTCACAAGCACTTCAGCAAGAAGTCAGGACCTGGTACTGCAACAGATGTCTAGGGCACTAAGGGATGTTTTGTTCTGATGATTATTTGAGATTTTTTTTTTGTTCAAGCCTTCTCATACTTCTTCTGTTTAAAAACATATCAAAATTCCCAGAACTAGAAAAGTCTTCATTTTGAAAATGGATGAGATTTAGAAAGTTATTAGCGGCATTACCTGTTGCTGTTGCTAGTATTCCAGCTATAGCAATAATAATACTTGTAAGTCACCTTGAATTTTCAAGATACTTTACAAGCAGCTATTAGTTAATTCCAACAATGTAGACTTTGTGCTATTATCTTCATTTAACAGACAGTATCAAAGATAGGGAGGTTAAATGATTTTACTGAAGGTACAATTAAGACAGGTCAGTTCAACTCACTAGCCTGATAGACAATAGATGTGAATCTGCTGGCTTGGCAAGCTGTTTTGGGCCAGCTAAGAGATCCTGGTGTCAGGGATGGGTAGAGCTGCTCCTTCAGGCATTATCAGGCCTGTGGAGCAGCTTTGCCATCATGCCTGAGTGCACCATGAGTGCAAGTTATCTAAACAGGATGAAGCAGAGTGTTTCAGGGAAAGCTCATCTGGGAACATTTCCTAGTGTTTCTATTCCCATCAGTATGTCCATGGTAAGAGGCGCTCCTGGAGTGTCTGGCCAGCGTGTTGGACCTTGCCAGCATTCGATGTGTCACTGTGATGCTGTTGCTGATTCCTGGACACATACAGTCCTGCCTTTTTCATGGGTACCAGCCTCTTTACAAAGATTGTGTGGGCAGAAATCGGGACGCACCAATTTCCAGCTCCTGTATGTACTGGAAGGTTGCTGGCATTTTTGTTAGCAAATGTCTGTCACAGGAGGCTGAGGTAATTTTATGGAGGCAGATTTGTTCATGTACTGTGCTGGTTCAGTGAGGCCACGTGCACTCATAGGTGCAAATGTTTGTTCTCCTGTCATCAAAACTTTGCAGTGAAGCAGAGGCTTTGTCTGGGTCACCATCCGTCTCTTCACACCTGTGTTTCAGAGTCCATGCACAGTTTGATGATAATCTTTCTGGCAGTGATGCCAGCTTATGCAATCGCTGTCGCTTCCACCCACTCCTGCCCTTCCTCTCATGCCGTGCTTGTACACGTGTTTGCGTGGAGCACCTGCGGAATTCAGCCAGATGGAAAATGAATATTCACACTATACATTTGTCTATATAAACTAAATACATATATATACACACACAGCTGAGTGAAGTATTTCTCATTTGGATGAGTTCCCTGCTCTGCTTTACTGCATGGCAGTGAAAGCACTGGCAATGGCACTGCAGTGAGATAGGCATACTGCTTCCAATTGTTTATGAGATCCAGCTGCTATCACAACTGTAGAAATCAAACAGTTTATCCATGCTTGGGGTATGGTCACATACACTGTGGAGTGGTTAAGCGTATTTGTGAGATGACCATTTCAAGGCTGTTGTCAGCTGCCCATATCTCATCTCTTAAAGCTGATGACATGTGTAATTGCTCCTTACACCCATTCTGCCAGTGATTACTGCTCAGGATTTATGTTTTCTTTTTGTGACTGAAAAATAAATTAAAAAGCAGCTACATATGCTCTTAGCCCTGACAGACTGGAGGAGACAGAGGCCTTCTCATGGAGGAGCATGGGAGCTTGGGACTGCTAAGGTGTGCTGGTCTCTCCAGTTGGCCACAGTGAAAACTTGAGATTCAATTCAACCTTATTTGAACTGTATGGTAATTTGCTGCAAAACAGCGTTTCAGCTGCAAAAAGGGTCATGGTATTAATAACAACTTTTGCTGACTCAAACTGTAGTGCTGGGCATGTTCCACTGTGCTTCTGGTTAAGGGTTTTCCAGGTAGGCTTTGTGGTGATGACAAACGAATCACTACTACATTTTACAACTGCTCTTGTGTTTAGTCGAGAGCTTTTCTCTGTGCCAAAGTTGGTGTGTTGAGTGAGCTTCACAAGTTCCATTTTGTTCAGGCTGAGGAGCTCACACAGAGATTCCAAGTAGCTCAGTAAGTCATGAAGGACCATATGCTCCTTGCTTCTCGGCTGCCACGTTCTTCCTCCTCCTTTTTTTTTTATTATTCTTTTTTTTTCCTTTTTCTTCTTTTAAATGATGGGTGAAAAAATAGCTTCTCATCTATAAGCATCAAGCTGAAGGGAGTCCTAAAGTCAGAACAGGCTCCCAGCACATCCACACCTCTTGGGTTGTGGCTGAATCCATGTCAAACAAGCATCTCCCCCCCAGATGTTTGTAAATGTTTTCCTAGCTGGAAAAAGAGAGAGCAAATGGTTGCCTAGACCCACTTAGGGAGTAATGAAGTTTCAGAAAGGCAAATGTTCTGTTTTAGATAACTCTTAACATAAACAAACTGTATTTAACCACATTGTATTTCCTTTACCACTGTTATCTTACACCGTGTCAAACACAAATGGCAAGGAAATCACCAAAACCAAATGTAACAGTACCATTTGCACCATTTGAATTAAGGCTGTGTCAGTACTTGCATTATAAGGCTATTCTGTGGGTCTCTAACATAGCTATGAAGGGTGTACTGAGCTGAGACTTGGCAAATAACAGGTTGTGCCAGGAACAGCTATGAAAAGAAAGGGAAAAAGGGAAAGTGGCATTTTTACAAAGTTGTCCAGTCCAGTAATTTGCAAAAGTAAAAGTTGTCATCCTGCTTTAGCAGGAGCTGTTACGCCTTGTCTGAGTTCAGGATGTCATGTCAGCCATAGCTCTTCACTTCCTGGCTTTTGTTGGTTAGGGTCAAAACCCACACTCTGTGCAGCTTTTGTCTGCGAACAGCAAAACTTTTTGAAGTGACCTTTTGTGGCAAGAACAGTTGAAGTCTGTTCCAATGTTTCGCAGCTGTGATATCCTCAAATAAAGCTCTAGATGACTTATATATAAACTATGAAATTCAGTTCATGTTTTTTGTTAAAGCCACCTTCATTTTGTAACTTTACCTTTGTAAAGGTTCAAGGGAAAGGAGAAAGGGCTAATTCCTAACTGCTCAGTGTGTGGACAGCACAGCTTTACCTGTGGTGTGTGCAGTTGTTAGGACACACTGGAAGTGATTGGCTTTTTCTAACCATTTTGCTGGGTATCTCCTTAGGTTTCTCTCTGTCCTCTGTGGAAGAAGAAGGGATTCGTCGGCTGTATGTGAACAGTGTCAAAGAGACAGGCTTAGCTTTCAAGAAAGGTAAAATACTTTATAAATGGTTTTGTTACTGTTTGTTTAATTCTGATATAGACCATGAGCTTGTTGAGATAGGAGCTTTGCAAACACACTAAACCAGGGTGCCAGTCCAAAAGGAACCAGGGTCTTTTGGGAACAACCTTAGGTACCAAATACATGGCTGTTCTGCTCTTGGGATCAGCTTTGCTATATAGTTAACCTCCTAATTTTGAATTGCTATGTATGTACCAAGGTCAGCATGCCCCTTGCAGCTAGGCAGGGGAGCAGGGGCCCTCTCAAGTCAGTCACTGCAAGATAAATGGGTACAGTGGAGGTCATCATGGTGTTCTCTCTGGCTGGGATTACTGCCTCTAGTTTTGCTTCCAGCCTTTGCAGGAAGCATGACAGCACTTGGACCAGAAACTGGTAGAGATAACGAGGCTGCCGGGCTCGTCCCAAGGCAGAACAGGATATGGTTTAACTGCAGCTTACCCAGGCTAAGGTCAACCCTGACACTGCTGTGCCCTTCCTGCTTTTCCCATTCATTGCCCTTTCTGATGTGGCAGTACTGCTGCTTGTGCAGTCATGGGATGTGCTGGTCAGAGAGCTAGACAGCTGAAACCTGTCTAAATCCCGAAGTATAACATGGGGAGTGTGAAGTGTGAAAATATTCTCATCTCTTCATAACCTTTATAACCAATGTACACAGAGTCCTCAGAAACACCTTCAGAGTTTTCTTGGTGAGGGGCTACGTGTCTTGCAGAGCTTATTCAACAGTTAGCTGTTACTGAAAGGAATGGGGACTAGTATCCCCCAAACTGCTTGAGCCCTTTGTCTTGTGCTGATTTCAGCACTCTGCTGAGCCAATTCAGCTCACTGTCCTGATAGAAACCTGCCATGGCAGACATACGTGGCTGGTTTTCTGACCCACTAGCAAATGGAGTTTGGGTTGCAGAGAAATGAGCGGCAGAAGTGGCACAGTGGAGGGACAGACTGCACAGCTAGAAACTGGGAAGAAAGAAGCAGGGGCAGGGGATGGAGAAACAGTTCTGGCTGTAGGGAGCCCGGGGTTTCACACAGCTGTACTCTCTAATCCTAACTTAGGAAAACCATGTGGGTGGTTCTGGAGGCTGCTGTGTATTTCTATTAAGCCTGAAAAGACCATATTTCTCTTTCCTGGCCCTCCTCACCTACTTCAGCCCCATATGATTCCCTGGCTAACAGAATGGATGTTCTGCAAAAAGCCCTGAATAGGGGCTGGGGGGACAGATTTCTGCCAGCCTGCCATAAGGAAATAAAACCTTATATATTTCTGTGGGGAGCAGAGAGAATGAGATGGTGAAGCTAAGGGGGTTTCAGCAGGGTTTCCTTGTTATGCTTTTAGTTAATGTTTGAGCAACAGCTTAAATGAATATGTGAACACAGACTGCCTCCTGTAGGGCTGAAATGCTAAAACATGCTTTCAGTGATACATTACTCTTCATAACTTACATGAAAAGCCACTTCTGTATGAACAGTACTTGGAAGAATATTGTGACAAGATAGCCAGAGTTAGCTAAAAGCAGGGAGGAAAATTCTCTTCCTCCTATTACTTACATGCATGTTTGCTTTTGACTGCATCTCCTATTGTAAGTCTAATCAGATGAGTTATAGTATTTCTCTTTTTTTTTTTGTCCAATTAGAAAACTTTGATTTTATTTTCTCCTAATATTTTTTATTATTTGTTTTTTTATTTTTTCTGTTGGTCTGCATTAGCTAGACCATTGTTGGAATTTGAGGGGCTTGCTTGTATGAGATAGACACAATGCTTTATCCCAAATGATCAAACTGAGGATTACAATGAGTAAATGAAGCCCCAGATATGATGTTTATGGTTTCAGGCATATTAATGTACTACCATTATGACACGGCATCACTAAGTAGAATAAATGAAATAATGTGAAATGCTTGACTTGCCTTGTTTTGTCCTTGTTTCAAATACGATTTTACAGTCCATTTACTTTGTAGTTATTCTATCTAGTTCGTATTATTCTCTCTGGAACAGCACGCCACACTACAGTTTATGGGCACAATTACATGCATTTAAGAAAGATCTCAATTTACCTAAAGAAGAATGAGGCTCTTAAGCCTGCTCTCTTCTACAGTTCTTTCTAGAATCATAGAATGGCTTGGGTTGGAAGGGACCTTAAAGACCATCTAGCTCCAACCCCCTTCTACGGGCAGGGACACCTTCCACTAGACCAGGTTGCTCAAAGCCGTGTCCAACCTGAGGATAGATAATCTGTTTCCTGGAGGATACAGCTGAGCTCTGTTTGTAGCTCAGACCCATCAAATCAGGCCTTTCATCCAGGCTTTAAAGATAGCAAGACTCATCCTTCGCATGATTGCCCAGCCAGAGGGCTGCATGGCACCAGGACAGGTCACCCACACAGATCAGCTCTTTCAATCCTGTAAATTCCAGCCTTCATCTCTGTAAATGCCAGGACAGTGACTGGGATGCCATTCCTGTTGGTGGGTTGGTGACCACTGTAGTATGTTCCCATTGGAGGTGCAACAGGAGGTGCTCCTGGGGGTATGCATGTCAGGGACTACCAGCATCACTCTCAAGTGGAGACAAGAGCTGCAGCAGCCACTCTAGTGACTGTGGCTGTCGGCACCGATGTGCCCTGCCGCACTGCTGCCTGCCTAGCCCTAAAGATTATTTGGGATAAACCCTGGCCCAGCTTGCTGTTGTTAGTTGGAGAGCAGGCCCAGCTGGCTGAGGGGAAGGTCGAGTTTCCTGTGGTACCTCAGAGGGCTGCATGTCACCTCTCGGCATGGCGGTGTTGCCCCTGAAGCAAGTGGGAGTCAGCTGTTTCCTCTGCAGATCCCCTTTTCCCTTGAGCACTGATGCTATAAATAACTCCTGAAATCACGTTGGAAAAAATACAACAACTAACTTACCAAGCGCTAAAATATGCCTTTTGAAGATCTGTGTGCTAGGGCATGATTCAGGCAGGGCCAGAGAGGAGGCTATCTGACATCCTACACCATACACCCTGTCTAAGCTGCTCCATCCTTTCCCTGTCCTGTGTGCATCACCTTAAGAAGCCTTACTCTGTCCTTCAGATTATATTTATATATTGAAATGAAAAGGGAGATATCTTGCTGCTGGCATGTTGTGAGGGATTTCCTGGGCACCAAACTATTGGGGTACAGTATCAGCCTGACAACAGATCTCGCAAAAGTCTATCAAAGTTCCATATAATTTGTATTCATTAATGTTTACTTTACGGCTAGATGTGACACTGTCTGGTACTTCATAAATGCCTGGCTGAGCTCCTTGATATCTGCAGCTAAGAGAAACCTTACTGTGCAAGTCTTACCTGTTCCTTTCCATGTTGCAGGCCTGAAAGCTGGTGATGAAATTGTGGAGATTAACAAGAAAGCTGCTGAGGATCTGGACTCAGCTTTGCTGAAAGATGCCCTTGTTCAGACTTCACTCTGTCTTACTGTGCGCACCTATCCTGAGATAGAGGAGGGGCAGAAACTAACGCAGCCACCACCACATCGCTTGGAAAACCCATCTGACTTGAGTGACAGCACACTGGCATTTGCTGGGAGCAACCAAGGTACTGGGTTCAATGTAGAAATTACCAGGAGGAAGATACATGTTTACAGTGCGCTGGTGTAATCCCACTGATCCCTGTGGTATATTCCATGGTATAAATGAGCGGGATTACAGTCTGAATGCACTGGGCAGGTTAATACACAGAAGCTCTGGAAGGTGGAAGGTGTAATCTGCGATAGCAGTGAAGGATGACTGCTTACACGGTTAGGCTGTGAAATGTGTGTCATCACCAGATGCATGTCACACACCATCTAGCTGTGCCTACAGCAAGTCGTGGAACTAATTGCTTCTGGACTGCTCAGGAGGTGCCTTTACCTCTGGATTTGCCCACAGGATATATGTATGGCAGGGAAGGAGGAGGGAACAAGCCATTATCCTCTCTGGAATTAGCCAGGAGCACAGGCTACCTTTGTGTTTGATGACATGCATAAATAACTCACAAGGACAGTGCAAAACACCTAAAGGTAGGGACTGACATTACAGCCAAAGGACCTAACTGGTCCCACAGCACACTCTGGTGGCAAGGGGTATTCTTGCCCACTATGCTTCCCTGTTCAGAGAACTGAACTGGCAGAAAATTAATCCTTAGCAAACAGGAATTGTTTCCCACTAGTTTAGCTTCCTAAACCAGCTGAGGACAAGCACCCGTGCTGGGATAAGAGAAATGGCTGCAGAAGAGCAGGATGTCACCTTGGTGGTTGCTAGTCATCACCTCTGTAAGACAGGAAAGATTCTATACCATGTCTCCTCTTACTTGCCTGCTTACTCAGGTCTTACTTGTCAGCTTCTAAATGCTGCCCTGTACTTGCAAACAGAAGAGGATACTGGACATACCTACTTGCTTTTTTTTTTTTTTTTTTTTTTAATAATTTAAAATGCAAGAAAAATGAATGGAATGGCCGAAAAGAAATAGTTTCTAGATAATCAGAAGTATTCTGAGCTAAGGTAAATTTTGACTGTCATGCAAAAGTAAATGGCATTTGAATATGTCGAAATACTTTATTTTCTCCCCAGAGTAAAGGTTTCAGAAATGTCAAAATAATTGTTTTTTGACAACTATGAGATGGTTTTGTTTCGCACATTTGGAATAAAAAGCTGGAGTAGGTGCAGGGCTGTTAATCCATTTCACTGGTGGGAAAGTCAGCCTTCTCCCAGGCCATGTCTCTCTGCTGCAATCACTCAGTATAGGGGCTTCTGGGATGAGACTGGGTGCAAACTGGAGCTAACCCAGGAGCAGCATGCTCAGCATGATGCTGAGCTGGAGTAAATGAACCACAGTGAAAGACAGTTTGCTTGGGCTCAGGACCAAGCTGACTCATGTTTGCCTAGAGAGGGTCAGGAAGGTACAGCCTGCCTTTCAACATATCTGGATGCTGCTCTTGTTTTGCTTAAAATGTTAACTGAAAGTTATGTAGCAACATGCCACTGTTCATGTGATGGGAACATGTAGTAAGGAAAGGGAAAGCTTGACTCCTAGCCTGACTTTGGGGAGTGTGATATTCATAACAAGTGGAATAGCGTAAACAAGAAAGCTTAAAACCAGCTTACTGCAAATACCTCTGTGGGGACTGATAAAAGCAACCTCATGTAAGATGCGGGATAAACCCCCAAAGGCAGCTAAAATGGAACATTTTCAGAAGCACTTTCCCCCTTTTAATTTTCATTGAACTTTTCCTGTTAGGCTTTTGTGCTAAAGTCAAGCTCATCTTGTACATTTTTTAGCTGGCCACAAGATGCCCCCATTTCCTATTTAACACCAGCTCTTCGTGGATCCATCCTTTTGTCCTTGCCGGTGCTTGTTTGCTGAAACCCTGAACGCTGAGTCCTTGCACTCTGACTTCTCACTGAAATGCATGTCTGTCCTGGGCGCAAAGAATTGGGAACAGGGACTTTTGTATTTAGGAAACACAGTAATCTGTAAGGCAGAGCAATCACATTTTGTAACACAGGGTCTCAACAGCTGGTCTCAACATGCAGTTTCTCTGACACTGTCAGTTCTCTGCATCAGTATTTTCAGGGTCTTCAAGGGGTCCTTTTCCTTGCTGAAGGTGAGATAGTGCACAGTTTGCAAAATGTGTCCGAAGAGCATAGCATTTGCCTTTTAACGGTGTCCAGTAATAAACCTGTGTGCCCCCTGTGAAATGAAGACATAGGATGTGCCTGATAGATACGTCATGGCAGAATCAGACCTCCTGCTTCTGCTGCTTTGTAGACACAGCTTCCTTTGTGCTGCTCTCAAGTCAAGTCATGTCTAGCCTCCTTTGTTAGCTTCTCCAGAGCTGACTTTTTGTGGTTATCACAGTGATGTGGAACGGCTGCTTGTTCTTCCATGTGCTGCAGAGAGCACGTGAACTGTGTGGTGGGCCAAAGTGCCTCCTTCTTAAATAAAGAAATAAAATCCCCAGGACTTAAATCCCCAGGACTGGGGCTAAGCTTTGGGGCTCCCTTTTCCCTTCAGATTTCTCTCAGTAGAGCTTCCTTGTGGTGGGCTGTAGTCACCTCCTTCACTCTCTCAGGTGACAGGCAGCAGGGAAGCTAGAGCACTCTTGACATTTGCTTTCCTTCAAAGCTTAGCAAACATTGAGGTGGGAATCGCCTTCATTCATCCTCAAAGGGGAAAGAATACTTCTTTAGCCAACAGAAGCAACACCATAGCTCATCAGCAGGTGTCTGTGAGCTTCTGAAAGCACCTGTAGTTGCTATATGAAATATGCCTCTGAAGAATGACGTTAAGATGGTATTTAAAGCTAAATAATGCTGATGCTCTAATTTGGGATGACTTAGCCTGGGGCTGGAGTGAAAACAAGGATATGCACCCAAGTGTGCATTTGGGAGGCAGGTGTTTTGATATTCCCCATCAATTTCTCTCTGTTTATGTGCTTTACTGAACCCTTTTTTCTGGCCCTGTGCTTTTTTTCAGGGATTTGTTACCTAAATTGGCATGCACATGGGATTTTGAAAAAAAGTATGTGCTTTTATTTGGGACATTGTGACTGTATTTTAGATTTTTGATTTCAGCTCTACAGCTTCTTGTAGAGAGCAGTCAAGTATGAAATACCCACTGACCCGTTTATTTGTGTCCTTGCTGATTACTGGCAGTTTGGCTGGCTAGGCAAATCAGCTCAGTGATTCCTGTTGTATGCTTTATTTATAGCATGCAGCTTTTTTCCTTAGTCCTGAAGTAGCGTGGCCCTCCTTTCAGCATAATGAAACATTGCTGGGCCAGAATGCCAGCAGGTATAAATCACCTGTGGGCATGTCCATTCTCCATAAATTCAGGGTCTGTTTGACTGATCATGCTGATGCCCTATCATTATCTTCTTCACTAGCAATTCATCATTGGCTGTGAAGGCAGCAAAGGGTAGGTTTTTTGTGCAAGGAATTCATATTCTGTGTTTTCAACAGAAAGATGTTGTGTTCCGTTTTTCTTAAGGAAGCTTTTTTTATGCCTTATTACTCAGTGGGAGGTTTTCCAGGGGCAAAGAGGGGCTGTGTTTCTGAGAGTCGACCTCCCTGAAGTGACTGCCAGTGCTCCCATTAAGCACAATGTCTCTTACAGCTGTTTCATCATCTGGAAGTACCTTATATATACTGAGGTAGGGGCTAGAGCTGCAAATCAGGTCAGTGGCAGTAGTTACTTCATCGTGTTTATTTAAAAGGTTATTCTTGAAATGACCTTGGATTTTATATCTCTAATTGATGTGAAAAAATAGCATCTTGGGTATGACAAATACTTTCCCTTAGGAATTAATGCTACATCAAGCTCGCAGAGCCACAGGTTTTGTTTCTTTCATCTATTATTGTTTTCCTGGCTTTCAGTCTTCTCTCCTGCTAACACAGTCTGTATAAATCCGGTTGAAGACTAGCTCTCATTCTGTCTAGAGCCTTGCAGCATGTTTTCCTTACTGCCTAGAAGGATCGGTGAGAGCTGTCTCCTTTCCCCATGAGGAGTGTTTACTCTCCCCATTTTGCTCCACTCAGTCCAGGGAATGAAAGGCTGAAAGCTGGAAACACAGTGTTACATGGCTCAAAAATCATAAAGAAGATGCTTTGTTATTAGAAGGGAATTTGGGAATGGAAGTACTGTCCATGTTTGTGGTTTCCCCACATTTCACTACCTTTTTTCTTACTCTGGGGTAGAGTTTCTGAGAGTCAGGCTTTGCATGCTCCTGTAGTTCATAGACCTCTAGTGCAAGAGGTAACTCTTCAGGTGTAACTGCCAGCCGTATAAATCACTGGGAGGAATGTATAAAAAATGTATAAACAGAAAGTATGCCTCTAGTTTGAATGGCTGTATTAACCTCCCAGATATGAAGCAGTTCGGTATTTTTGAGGAGTCTATTCAGAAAGCAGGAGAACCAGAGGCTGAAATCTCAAGACTATGGTATAAAATGGAAACAAACTTCCATTGTACTATAAGAATGGCCACTATTTTTCATTCTATTCTCATCCTGTCACAGGTCCCCTAAGGCTAAGTAATTTCGATTTCAGAAGAAGCTGAGATTTACTGTAACCTTAATTTCTTTAGGGTTATTTTCCTGAGGCAGATGACTAATTTAATGCCTTTTGTAGCATGTTAGAAGATATTGTCATCATTCAGTGCTTGATTTAACAATTCCAGGGGCATATACTCCAGCAGCAATCTAGGGATATTGCATATAATTAGAGACACACAGAACTGTTGTTCACAAAATCTATTTCTAAGAGCTTAAAAGACAAGGTTCAAGGATGTTGCTTCAATCAGAATTGTGTTCAGAGCTCTCATTAGGTTAGATATAAGGAAGATTAGGTTAGATACAAGGAAGAAATTCTTTACTGTGAGGGTGGTGAGGCGCTGGCACAGGTTGCCCAAATAAGTGGTAAATGCTCCATCCCTGGCAATGTTCAAGGCCAGGTTGGACAGAGCCTTGGGCAACATGGTCTAGTGTGAGATGAACCTGCCCATGGCAGGGAGGTTGGAACTGGATAATCTTAAGGTCCTTTCCAACCCAAGCCATTCCACAATTCGATACTTCCTGGCTTTTCCAAAGACTGACAGATCTGTTGCTGAAATAAGCAAGGGGGCTATTAGGATGCCAGTTTTCGCATTGTGGCTTTAGATTTCTGAACCTTTGCATGTTAGCTGCCCATCTTCATATTCTTGCTGTGTTGCTGCTCCCCCTGCCGGTTTCACAAACCCAAGCCTGCAGCACAATACTTACAGAAGCAAGCCTGTTTTTTCTGATCACAATGTCCCTGGTTTCCAAGGTCCCTGAGCACACCATTTCTACATCCGTGAAAACTCATGTTTATTCCAAAGGGGCTACTCAAGCATATTACAAATGTCTGACTAGGCCGTCGACCTGGGCAGGCTGAAAAGTGGCTGCAGTACAGTTGGTACAGGGAAAGTGTCACTGAATCTGCATTTCCCCATACATTTTTATGTATTTGTGCAATTTTATTACCTAGCTGAAATAGAAAGAGAAGCAACAGAGTGCTCTCAAAAGGAGAAGAGATTTATAGGGCTTGTTCTGTAGCTCTCCAGGAAAGGCAGAGTTTCTCAGTTTGTTCCTATGCTGTTCTTTGATAACTTACTTGACTGAAACTGTGATAGTTGTAGCACAGTTCTACAGGTCCTCGGAGAACTTATCAACTCTGTGGGACTTCCCATTGGGACAGAATACACCAGTGTAAAAGCGATGTTTCCTTCTTTCATGGTTTAGTGTTTCAAAGCTAACCAGAATTCTTCTAAAAAGAAAAAAAAAATGCATACTTACCTTTTTATTGTGGATTTAGAGGCAAAATTTTGTCTCAAATAAAAATTTAATCTGAGAGACAGTTTCTTAGCAATATCTATTAAAATTGTTCTGTTTAATGGCAGAGTCTCTTCTGAAAGGTACTGTATTGTCAT
Organism: Neopsephotus bourkii; assembly: GCF_033783945.1. Lineage (NCBI taxonomy): Eukaryota > Metazoa > Chordata > Aves > Psittaciformes > Psittacidae > Neopsephotus > Neopsephotus bourkii. The sequence continues at coordinate 2,835,840 of NW_026901456.1, read as the reverse complement.
CATGGGGTCGTTCCCCAGCAGCGTTTAGAAATGACACTTTCTGTTTAAGGAAGTTGCTGCTGAACTGCGCAAGTAAATGATATTCTTTTCTTTTAAGGCTACAGTCAAACATGAGTTTCTGACAGCATTTGACCACTAAAACCTTCGCAGCACTTCCTTAGGGAGCACAGACACCCCAGTGTCTTGGTTGGGATTCAGCTGGGGTAGTCACCTTCTGCTGGTCCGTATTTCTCCTGTGGTTTCAGCTCAGATGGGGGTCACTCCTTATTTTCCACTGAAACTTGTTAAGCAATTGCTGTATTTGACTTCCAGTATTGCTGACTTTCATTGGTAAAAGAAGTACAGGAAAGCACGATGCACCTTTTGCAGGGAGCAAGTGGTGGCAGGCAAGCAGGAAAGGACACTGGGATGAACTCCTCAGTCCCTGACGCTGGCTGGCTGCAGGAGTCACAAAGCTCTGCCTCAGTCACACAGCAAAGTGTTGTGTAGTGCGCCAAGATGCGTAAACCAACCTGCTTAGGATGTTGAGGCACCTTGAAGTTACAAACCAAAGCTGTCAAGCACTGAAGCCTGTAGTAGCTTCTGGCCCACAGTGTATAACATGCTGGCAGATGGGTGACCTTGCCAGCACTTCCCTGATGCTGTCACTGAGAGGACATAATTTAGTATTGCCCGTTCCATGTACTGGGGAACAAGGCATCGAGGCGGGGTTCTCTGATTTGTATGGTGCTTTTTGTGTCAGTAGGATGCACACTTCTGAGCTTTGCACCACAGCTGACAGGCCTTGGCTAGGAATATTTATTTCCACTGCATTAAAGAAAAAAAGAATCTGGCACCCAGAAGCGGGCTTTAAAAGCACCACCAGATATTGCTGAACTCTCATTAAAATCTTGAGCGACAGCAACTCTGCAAATTGAAAGCAGCAGCTGTGGAAAATTTATCCAAGTATTGGCATAGTGCTTAAGCTTTACGTGATTCTCCAGGCCTCTAAGACCGAGCACCTTTGCTCTAGTGATATAAGACTTCCTTTTATTTTGTTAGTTCTTGCAATAAGTAGGGGGTCATTTAATGGGCATTAGTCATAATGTCATGGATATTACACTGCTGAGGCAACTTGGGAGCTTGTGTGACCTCCATCTGTGCTGGTGGCCACATGGATTTGACCCACTTTTCCTGCTTCTCTTTGGATTTCCCTTTGTATTTCCTTAATGTCAAGCGAAGCCCATGTGTTATCATCCCTAGCAAATGGTAGTGGTTGGGCAGCATTCAGGTGCTGCAGAAGGAAATGAGCACATTGTCCTCAGGGCTCCTTGCAGAACTAAATAAAGATTTACAGGACAAAAATAAAATGATGTAATGAGCCTGACAGAAATGGGATGGTAAGTGGAAGGTATTAAAAGGCAGGAACATGCAGCGTTATTGAACTGATGGCCTGAGTTTAACAATCAGCAGATAAACCTGCTAAAGTCAACATTGGCTTTGGCAGCTTAAGACATTAGAAATACCCTGAGCACATGTGCTGTGACTATTCATTAAGGCATAAGTGAAAGATTGCTGTCTACTGGGCAAAGCGTTTATACTGCAGGAAACAGATTAAGTGGTGTTTTAATATACAGGAAAAGTGGTAGCTTAAAAGCAAAAGCCAAAACCCCCAAACAAACATTATTTGCCTTGGCCTGGGTGAGAAACAGCTGTAAGATGTATTTCACACGGCTAATAATGGGGAATTAATTGCAGCAAAAAAACACATACTGCCCAAAACAAATTACGACACATAGCACATATTTTTTCTCTTCTTTTTAATGGATAGCTTAAGGGTTTTAAGAATTTTTTTCACACATTAATAGAGAAACCGGAATGATGATAGTCTGAGTTGTTAAAATCTGGGAAAGGCTCAGAAAACCTAATTCCTTACAGAAAAAAACACTTTTTCAAATAGATTCTGTGTTGCCAAACCACCTCACAGGTCCATTTCCCTTAAAGGTGTAAACCCTACCTTTTCAGAAGAGAAGCATGTCTTCCAAATCTCAGCTGTGAACTACCCTTAACGTCCTTTTAATTTCATTCGATGTCCAGTTTAGCTCCATCCCAGTATGCAGAATATGATCTGAATTTGTTTCTAGATATCTGAATTCCAATTTTTCCAAATTATTTCTGGACTTAACAAAGTGGAAATATTGTGAAGTATTTCCACAACTGTGCAATTTATATTTGGTAGCTGAAAGCTTTCAAGAACAGCAGCTGGAAGCTGGGTACTGAGGAACCCAGACCTGGATCTGTGCTCTCAGTCCTGAGGCAAAGAATCTTACCTAGGATGTAACATTGTGCATTAGCATGAAGCTCTTTGAAAGAAGGGCTGTGGCTTTTGAGTTCCAGTGAAGGGACTGAGAAAAACACAATTTTTCTTGCCCACTTAGGAAACATAGTTCTTAGAGACTGTCATTTCTATACATCATAAAATGTATTTCATTACAGTATAAACAAATATACTGGATGCTTGTAATCAGGGTTTGTTTTTTCAAAATGTCCTAATTTTAAAACAGCTTGCCATTTTATCTGAATTTAAAAGGCCATCCATGCTATTATAGCGCTTTTGGCCCAACCACACAGTGTTTAACTGAAACCTATCAGTGTAACAGATGTGTGTTATCATCATTGTGGCCTTTCACTCACAATATTGCTATCTAGCCAAATGCTCCTTATAGACAAATAGACATGACTTACCTAAATTGAAAGGTTTAATTGAAAAACAGCAAGTAACACCAGAGTCAGCATGGGACTATCATAGAAATGGTACTTCATCTGATGTACTAAATCAATGTTAATCTTTCTACAATGTCAGTGTTTCAGCCTAGTGGTGAATGGGAGGGGATGGCTGCTGGACCACTGGGTGCTGACAATATCATAGTGTGCTGTTGGGTTGCTTTTATTTGTAGGGCTAGCAAACAAAAAAGAGCACTTGTTTTAAAAACAATCTGTTCTGCTACAGAAAAGGGTCAATTTCCCACCAAAATGTTTAAATGCCATGTGCTACCAATAAAGACAAGAATTATGTTCAATGCTTCTGGCCACTGGCTACGCTTTTCTGCATTACCTGAAGAATAAATGGACTGAAATAAAAGGTGTAATCCCTGGTGGGACATTCATTGTCCTATTTGTGTGGCAGGATGCAGGTGGGTTTTTCTGTGAAGACTGGCTAAGGTATAGTAATACTGCTTCTAACAGGTATTTGAGTCAGAGAATTAGATCCCCCCAAAAGTTATTTGTGCACAGAGCTCTCACACTCGGTTTACTTCTTTCATCACTTGCAGGCAATTCATCATTTACTTACAATAAGCAAAGGAGTTATTAGCTGTATCGACAACATAGTCTCCAAAAGACTGCTCAGGTATAGGACTACATAGTTGTTGCCACACAATGATAGAAATGAAATTTAGTTTTCAGTTAATGTAACAGACTCCTAAAACCTGCTAAACCAGGGTTCATTTCCTTAAATATCAACATAGAAACTCGATAGTGTGTGTGTTAGGCCAAAAATGCAAGCAGTTTTAAATCCATCACATTCAACTTAGAGAAAGGGCTGTCCCAAGACTTGCTTCTTGGCACGGCCTGCCTGTTCACATGCTGCAGTTTCCATTTGAAACCGCTGAAGTATAAAGGCAGGCAATTACTGCCAGCCAAGAAATTAATACTAAGTGTAAGAATTTCAGTGTGGCATTTTAGCCTTATCTCTGAATCAGCTTTCATGGTTACTAACTAAATAGTGTGGTCATAACCTGTTTATTTTTACACCTGTAGTTAAACCTGGCCCCAGCTGTAAACTGAGGTAGTCTTTTGAGGTCATTGGGTGCCTCTGGCATAACATCTTGTTAGCATGTACTTGTGTGCAGGATGGTGCCTGGCCCTCCATGGGAACTCCGTGTCTTCTGCACCCAGCTTTTTGAATTTCTGGAAATTATGGTTGTGTTTTCATAGGCATCTCAATTTCAGCAGGGCACTCCGGCGACGTGGACAGCTCTGTTGAGACAGCTCCAGAGGAGGCAGAAGCACAAGACTTAGAGTCATCTGACGAGGCCGATAAGATGAGCAAGGTGAGAAAGTTTCATTTTCACATGACAAGGAGTGAAAGCACGATACAGTCACAGCTGATGTGCTGCCTTCACAGCTGCACATGATCAGAACATCTTTCCTGGGAAAATGTTAATTTTACTTTAAGGTGTTTACAGATAATACTGTGTTTACAGATAATACTGAGTGTAACAAATTACAGCTCTGATTATGGTACATCACTATCTCTTGAGCAAGACTACTGCCCTTTTTCCAGGGTTGGTTTACTTCTTTTGTAGCTTGTGATAATATTTCTACATAGCTTTAAATAGACTGGCTTATAACCTCCTTCACCAGAGCAGGACAGCTAAACTAATACAATAGGTGCATTACTATGATTTCTTATGCTTTCTTGATCTCTAAATGTAGGAGGAATATAAGTTAAAGAGTACTTCCTTAAATCAGTAGTATAGCACACATGCTAGTTTTTAAATGCAAAGTTAATTATAGCCAATCTACCTTAAATTGAAGGAAAACTCTCCAATTACAGCTAAGAGGTTGTGCAAATGGATCGTTAATTGCCATCTACTCAGGGATGGGTTTTGCAGTGGTTGGTAGTTTGCACTTGCTCTGAGGCTGAGGAGCTTTACACAGCATTAAGTGTGATGATCAAGTGAGTTTATTTTAAAGACACCGATTGCTTTTAGCTGTTCGTTGCACAGTTGATGGTGGGAGTTTACAGCTATTTTTCTATGGAATTAATGATCTAATGAGAATCAGTTGTCATTCAGTTTGTGCTTCTATACAGGTGTGTTTTTTTCTAAGCTCTTGTTTTAACTAAAATGTCTTACAGTGAGTTCTGAGCTGGTCCCTGTGCTATTCTACTTGTCATTGTAGTGAAAGGAAGGAAAGGACCTTGGCCTCTTGTTTCCTGGTCTCTTATGTCATGCTAGCCTGTAGTTTTGTCTTTGATAGCCAGACAGTGGAAGTCAGATAACAGAAAACATTCCTATGCATGAAATACATGCAGAAAAAGTGATTACTTGTACAGTTTGTTTCCAGGTTTTATTACGGAACATTTCTTGTAAGTACAAAGAATTTCTTCTTCAGTCAGTGGAAGAGTTTGTTGATACTTCAGGATTTTTAACTGTAAATACATGGGATTTTCATATGCTCTGAAAAGAGTCTCTTCTGCTGAAGCTCTGGAAGAGCACTGAGCATAACACATAGCTGCTTGGGGAGTAAGTGTTTTTGCTGTGTTTTCTGTAGCTTTCTATTTCTGAACTCTGCGACAGGCTGTGAGGTTCCATTTTGCATCTTGCCTCCTGGATCTTCAGAGTTGTAATTGCCTGAAGCAAGGCGTAAGGATTACAAGATTAGCTCTGTGGCTCAGCAGATTTAGTTAAACTGAGAAATGTGCATTAGCAGCTCTAATGCTTAATATTCATATATTGGAAGAGTAACTTGTAACTCTAACAAGCCTCGGTTTCCATTGAGAGGAACATCTTTCTGTAAATGAAATGTTGATAACAGTATATGTTTTCTTTTAAAATTCAGAAATATTTCTAGTTTTATTTGTGTGATACAGAGGGGAATGAGGCATTTTATTTTGTATTCTGTCTGTTACGAGACAAACTGCTTTAAATGGTCTTCCATAAAAAGGACACGTGTACATGTAGTATATGTAAGGTGCTTAATTTGGCAAACTGGTGAGTACTGCTGTCCCAGTTCACATTGAAGAGCTCTGTACTAAGTGGGCTTTCTCTCTGGCTCCTCTCTAACAAAAGCTACAGAACCCCCCAAATTATTCTGCAATGCTTATATTCCAGTATATTGTAGAGGAGAAGAAACAAAAGCTCAGTGAATGGGAGGGTTTTCCTAATCCCTCTGCTTTTCTTTGTGCTTGGGAAAGCTGATGTACATGGGGAGTGGGGAGTCTATAACACATGTGTTTCCATGGGATGTCACCACCCCGCTGGTAGGGTGAGGAAAAAAACAAAGGTGTTTTCCTGTCTGTGCACTGCCACACCTTTCCATGCTCCTAGGATTATGGTGCAGAAGATTAAGCCGGTGTCCTCAGTGCTGTTATTTTTGTACATGGGAAGTGAAACACTCTGTCCTCATACAACCAGGAGGGGCATGTTCCCCTCTTTTGCCATTACTGCCACGGCTTCCAGTCTCACTAAGATGGTGGAGTTCAGGGAAGGCTTTATCTTCTGCCCTTCTTGGCAAAAGCAGGATAGGAGAGGAAATCCATTTTAACTACATTGGAGCCTCCCAGCTAAAAGCGGAGCTCCCCTTCTTTCAGCGCAGATGCAGCATTAGCAGCTGAAGATCCAGAAATAGCTTTTGGGTTCTCTTCTGCCTTGTGATAGCATGATCCTGAGGCAGGGCTTAATCCTGCAAACACCACCGCTCCGTGCTGTGGTGCTGGCGGACTGCTCCTGCCCACAGAGCACTGCAGAAGAGGAAAGCTCTGAGCTTCTCTGAGTAAACTTCCCAGCTCTCCAACCAGCAAAGCGATCCTAGGGGAGAGTAAATAATTCATGGGAAAAGGAGAGGAATGCAGCACTGCAGGTCTCTTTCATCTGCTCCTGTAGCACAGGCTGGGTAGGCTTTTTGTGAAGGTAAGCTCTGTGAAATCCTACCAGAACCTGGGCTTGGGTCCCTTCTGTCTTACCTGTATCTTTCCTATGTAAGTGATAGGTGGATGTTTAACATGCCTTCTTTCCTCCTCCTCCCTCCTAGCTGCCTCTTTCCCTTCCCCCAGCCCAGCATGTGTGCACGTGGGTGTGTGTTTCCTCAGTAGGGGTGCATTTGTTTCTTTATCTGCAGAAGTCTCCAAGCTGTGGATGGTGGTGAAGGATTTGGAGCATACACCAGTAGGTCTAAGGATTCCTCCTTTTTCTGGAAGTCTTATCTTCTGCATATCCTAAAGACTTGATCACATAAAATTTACTCATCTATCACTATTGTCAAAGTAATTATTATATATGTGTGTGTGTGTGTGTGGAAAAAAACAAGCAAAAATGAGATGTCTGTAAATTATTCTGATAAAGCACTAGAAACCCATTTCCAAGGTGAGTTGAGATGTCGGCAGTGCAGTGGTGTGGAATAGCTGTTGTTCCATGGATTCACTCCTTATCTAATTTCATGATGCTTTCCCTGCGTCAGCCAGCCTTCCCGGGTATGGTATCTCTTTGGTTGAAATCTGTGTGATCAGTAGCAAGCAGGTGTGCTTTTTGGATGCAACTCTTTTCCTTTAAGCCATGCAACTGGCAATGGCCTGAGTTGTGTTCCCACTTGCTTCAGCTCTGGGATGGGCTCCTGACTTTATCTCCTTCTTTCCTGTGGAAGCCAAGATGAGTATAGACCTAGGAAGAAGAATCAGGGAAATGTGGCCTCTATGCCACCTCTTCAGGCTTGTTTTCATCTAGCATGTGAATTCTAGTTTCAGGCTGTTTATGACATCTGGATGGTATCCAGTCCAACAGAATACTGGGAACATTTCATAGCAGTCATTTCTTAAGTGGTTACTTGCCTCTGTGGTGACCTGACTGTTTTGGCCATTTATGTATTGTAGAATAAACTGAGGTTCAAAGGAGGTACCCTGAAAACTGAGTATATGCGTAAGCTCTTAATGTTGCAGGTTACTGAAGGCTAAAATAGGTATTTGTGTTGCATCTCAAGATCAGTCTTTGTGCATATTTTTTTCCTGTAATGGTCCTTTGAATTTAACTGAGGATGTGTTTAAAAACTGTCATCAGTTAAAATACTGCAGGACACTCATTTCTCCCTGTTTCTAATTAAAGATATCTGCTTCTTGTAATGAAAACAAATTACCTTGCAGCACTTGTGGCTGGGGGAGCATTCTGTAATGGGTTGTGTGTGTAAATGCTTATAATATTTGGAGGTCTTTTTTTATTCAGCGAAAATAGGTCATCTTCTCTCTGCAGCATTATTCAAGACCAGAATTAAGTCTCAAAACCTTCAACGTGTTGCAATAGATGTGAAAGGATTAAAACAGGGATTTGAGGGCAGTGTCCTCCAGTAGCGTAACTGGCTTTTTTAAGTTCTTTCAATTCTTCACCTCTGTCCCTTCACATGTTTAATATTCTACAGCAGTGCCATTTGTAGCCAATCGGCTCATGCTCAGCCACAGGCAACAGACATTTATATTCCCAGGCTGCCTTCACCTCTGCTTTGCTGTGTTTCAGCCTCTCTGCTGAAGTTTTGCTCTTAATGAGCCTATGACAAGCGGCATTGAGTTCTCAGCTTCGACCAGTAGCCGGCTCTTAATTCCAGCTGATGTGGTGAGCTAACGAGGCCAGCAGCAAATGACACATGCGGAAAAGCTTTGCTTAGAGAAATATTGTCACTGCCTTTCCTTATTAAAATGCAGCCATCTTCTGTGTTGTGTGCCAAGTAAGCAGCACAGAGTGTCTGTCTGCAGTGGGGAAGCCTTTCGGATCAGCTGAATATGTGGAGAACTGGGATTTTGCTCCTAGATGAGTGACAGCTCTGGCAATACTGCCCTTGCAGCGATGTCGGCTCTTTGGAGAGTTAACCGTAAGCTCAAGACTGAAAGTGCTGGGAAAGCCGGTGACTCTCTGTACCGTATGCTGTATTTGGTGAGCAGATCTACTGTGCAACACAACTAGTCTAAGTAATTAGCAGTTAAATGAATTTTCATGGTTTAATTTTCAGGATATAAATTTGAGGCTGAGCTGTATATACCCTGTAGAAGCTTTTTGTTATTGTGGAATGTCATTAGCAGTCCTGGCAATGCATGAAAGGATGCAATTTGTCTGAGTTTTGTTTGGGAGATCAGTGCCGCTTAGAGTTTGTTATCCGTGGCACAACAGAGGTGCTGCATGCCATTCAAGGGGGCAGTCTGCCTGATGCCCAGGCACCCGTATGTCTTTACACAGTAAGTGCAACAGAAAATGGCACTTGGGCTTTCAAAGCTATAGGGCAGGTAGCCAAAACTCCCTACTGTGGGGAGCATCAACATGCTTGATGAGTTTAAGGTCTTGTTCCTCCTGCATGGGGAGGATGTGAGTTTAGCTTCTCAGCTGAGCCCCCTGCAGAGAAGGGGTTAATGTACTTGCAAAATAAACTTAGCTTTACAACCCTGTTGTGCCAGCTCTCCATCTCATTTTAAGGTTGCTGCTTGGAATTGCTTGCAGAATTGTGCCTGCAGTGTGATGCTGTAATTCTCCTAGAGAAATCTTGGTTCAGTGATGCCATTGTCACAGTTGCCAAACAGATCTGGTACTGGGGAGATAAAAGGATCTGTTTCTGTTCCAGACCTTTCCTACTCTTTTTGCTTTCTCTAGGAAAACAGGAACATAGAGGATTTTGTCAATACTGCGTAAGAGTTTTCACCAAAATAGCAGTATTCTGACCCTCCCTTGCTGTAATATGCATCTGCTTTCTGTCTAGAAATTGATTTTTTTGTTAAGGTAAATATAAGGGCAGAGAGGATGCGGTTCAGGAATGAAACAAGACAGTTGTCACAGATAAGAGTCATGGGCTTTGCTCAAAGAGAGATGCAACTATATTGACACCAAATAATAAGTTAACAAAGTGTGACAGTAAATGCAACTGGTTTAACAAGATTTGATAGCAAGGTACATTTGATTGTTTACTGCATAGATGTCAGGGTCAGACAAAACAGTCAGGGAGAACCTCCCCTTGAGTAATGAGGTTCAGAAAGGACTCTCTTGCTTTCTAAACTCCTCAGAGAGGAGACTAGGTGCAGCTAGATCCAGAGTTAGTCCCAGACATGGTCAATGGTTTATGTCTAAAGAATTATGTATGTGCAATCAATCCTCTATGCCACTTAGCCACAATGTCAAAATTTAGCATGCTATTAATCACTTATTGAGAATCTGTTGCAACAGGGAATCTCTCAACCTCAAAGAGTAACCTTGAGAGGTGTCCTCAGTCAAGGGGAGATCCTGCCTTACAGCCTTGCTGCCATACAGGAAAGCTCAATGGGCTCTGGGCTACCCACTATTTATAGAGTAAGGTGATGGACTTCTAGTCATATTTGCATACCAGCAAGACATCTGGGTCACTGTTCCAGACAGCCCTTGGCTACTGTGTTGCCATGTATCCCCCCAGGGTCCAGAGTAAGGAGGGTGCAGCCATCACAAACCCCCTGGTAGTTATGGCTTAAGCCAGGGGTGAACAGGCACGCAGCCACAACAGTGTTGTTCAATGAACAAGCAAGAGAATGGGTTCGTGGACACTGTTGTGCTGGGGGCTTTTTGTCTGTCCCAAGAGTGTCAGGTGAGTAAAACCTGGGAAATAACAAAAAGATGTGAGGCCGGGCAGTGGCAAGGCAGAGCTTGGTTGCTGCTGGCTGGAGCTGGGCATGGCCGAAGTCAGGGAGTGCTTTATTAAGTGTGCAGAAGTGGAGATAAGGCTTTTAAAAGTCTTATCCACTTCCTTTTTGGCACATTCCTTCTGGAGCAGGCTGCGTGCCTGTATGACGGTTATCCAATTTTCAGCTACTTGTTAGTGTTTAGCTGGTGTTCCATGGTGTAAGTGGATTTTTGCTCTTTCTGGGTGACCCATCCTTTCCTGAAGTTGAAGGGAAACGTATTGCAAGTGCATGCACAGTATGGTGAGCTGTCTGCAAAGTATCAAACATGAACTGCTTAAAATACTTAGTTTATTTTTGGACTTTGATTCCATGCTGTGTTTTATATGAATAAAATTAGTTATAATGTATATTGGCTCTTAAAATGCCACTAGATATGTCTTCCTCAAATATTATTTCACAAAATAGTAGCACCAAAGCTAAGCATTTTTCAGCTTGCATATCCTGCACATCCTGCGTCTCTGCAGGTTTAGATTAACATATATTAATTGTCAGCTCTTTATCCCTTTCCAGCAGAGCAGGTAATTTAGGCAGGGTGGGTTTTTTTTGCCTATGCTGAAACCATGCTTTAACCTACTGAGCTTTGTGAATTTGGAGCTGTTGGGATCAAAATCACACCAGTTGAAATCTAATGCAGGCTTAACCTAAAAGTTTGGGTATGGCTTATACTTAAGAGTACAGTGAGTACAGGTGGAATCTTGCTGAGAAATAAAGGAATGACTTTGAGTAATAAATCTGAGCCCTCAGTGGCACATCATTACCAGAAGCTGATCAAGTTGGAAATCGGCTGGTTCAAATTGCTGCTTCTTCCTGCCCTCAACTTACAACAATTTCTTTCTTCCTCATTAAGAGTTAAACCTCAGCTACTGAAGATTAATATTTTTCCTATAATAAACAGTGTCCAAGAGGCATTTTTGTATAAACAGTCAGTTACAATTAGTTTGTTGCTTACACTTGTGTCCTCAGGAAAATTATCCTTTGCATGATAAGCATCTCTACTAATATGACTTGCAGTGGTACACCCTGATGAACATTTACAACCATTAAGATACCTTTAAGGAAAGCGACTGTATTATGGCTGGAAATCGTTTACTTATCACGAGCATGGTTAATGCTCCTCTTGGGCTTGATGGCGTTGTAGGTGCACTGAGAAGGAAAGATGGCTTTGCATGAACGAACTGTGCAGCTTAAAAAACGCAGAGATTTTGTCAGCACTGGGTCATCATGTAGGTGTAGGGTAGTGCAGGTTCTGGCTGAGGTTGTTGCTACAAGCTGGAGGGTGGGAGTGATCTCCCAAGGGTCAGGGCTCTGCCTCCCAACTGCGAGGTGATGATGTGTTTTTTGCGTTGTTTTGGTTGTTATCTCTCTGCATATTCTCTGTTTGAACAGGCTAATTTTGAATCAGTTATTTTAGTATGCACTGGTAGGCTATGGAGGCAGTGCTGAGAAGTTACTAAATCTGGATTAAGGATACCATGGCAGAATTAGACACAGGAGGTTGGAGAGGTGTGATAAAGTGCAGCAGCTCTTTTCCTGCCCGTGCCCCCTCTAGGTCTCTGGGAGGTCTGGAGGCAAGGGCAGCTGCTGCTTTGGCAATCCTGGAAGCCTGGGGCTGTTGTCACTGACACCAGAGTCTATACCTGCTCCAAACTTTTCAGCATAACAAAAGACGCTGTACTGTGATCGAACACCAGGAGGTGAAGAGGGGATAATTGTCTTTGTATATAGACAGCTTATGAAACATTAAAGAAACAGCCTAGATGTAGCAACTCTAAAAAGCCTGACTTACAGGGAGGAAATTCACCCTGCAAAGCTTGTTTCCAGACACAGAACACAGTTTCCCAAAGAGCTTGCGTTTGAAGCTGTGAGAGGCTTTGGTTCCCCAGATGGCTCTGCTTCCCTGAAAAACAGCTTAAACGGTTTCTGTCTCCCTGTTGTCTCCTTGGTTGTGTTGACACAGGACTTTTGCAAAGTAGATTAGGGAACTGGCAGAGGGCTGGGGTGTGTGTTTTATTTGCAGAGTCATTTTTTGTTCCATTCTTGAGCCTTGTTTGTTTTTCAATCTTAAGTGCTGGACAGCTTATTTTGATTAAAGTTCATGCTTATCCGAAACCAGGAATGTTATTGAACAGCACTTCAATTAACTTGAGTTGTGCAACTCTTCCCACCACCCCTTCCTGAGTCCCCAGTCCCTGAGACATAGGATAGACAGATACATGAACTGATGTGTGTACTTCTGGACTTTGGCACCTGCTAAAAAGCCCCAGCCTGCAACTGCTTAACTGCAAAGGCTTCTCAGCTCCATTGTTCCTATAGGTCTTACTTAAAATATTACTGCTCGTCTTTCCTCTTCCTTCTTTTTAAAGAGTACAGAGCAGGTCGCTGCTTTCTGTCGCAGTCTGCATGAAATGAACCCTTCTGATTCAAGTGCTCATCCTCAGGAATTTACAGGACCCCAGCTGGCCACCATGAGACAACTCACAGATGCAGATAAACTACGAAAGGTTATCTGTGAACTTCTTGAGACAGAGCGCACCTATGTCAAAGTAAGGGATCTCAGTGTGTTGTTTTCAGCCTAATAATATTTCTCCTTCTGGCAAATTTTGTTTCTTTTCTAATACTTAAAATTATGTTTCATGCATGTGTCTCTTAATTAGCTTACTATTCTAGGGACAGATAGTAGAACTAAATGTAATTTAAATGCCTGAAAAAAATAGTTTTTCCAAATTCTTAATGCTGTCATTTTGAAATTACTTAGGTGGTGTTCAAAGGAGCACTGCTCAGTGAGATCCAGTATTGATTTCTTAAATAAAACCATGTAAAGGTTTCCTTTTACTACCTTAAATTCTGTGAAATCTGATTATTTTGTCTTATGTGTGTAAGGGAACAATTCATAGACTACGTAAATGGTGATCTTTGCTACTTCAGTAAACATTCAAAGGCAGTTTGTTGTACCAACATGGGAGTCTTTTTCTGATTGTTTAGGACTTAAATTGTCTAATGGAGAGATACCTGAAGCCTCTACAAAAGGAAACGTTTCTCACACCAGATGAGGTATGTTAATACCTGTTGTTTATCTTTTTGCTGGATAGCTTATGCACACCCCTCTGCTTCACCCACCCCCCGGCTTGACTTGCTTCTCTGAGCAAGGGCTATCAAGACATTTTGAATTCTATTTCTTTTAAGATACTACATTGAGTAGAATATGAAAATACTGCTCAGTAATGTACAGTCTGTAGGGTTATGTTGTTTGGGATTTTTTTACACTGATATCACACTGGTCATACAATTGGACTGAGAATTACCGAAGATCTAGAAAATGTGATTTAGCTGCAAAGTGATACTTTCAGCATCTTGCTTTTTTGTTTTGTTTGTTGTTGGCTTTTTTTCCTTACTAGCTGGACGTTCTCTTTGGAAATCTGACTGAAATGGTAGCATTCCAGGTAGAGTTCTTGAAAACTCTTGAAGATGGAGTAAGGCTGGTTCCAGACCTGGAAAAGCTTGAAAAAGTTGAGCAATTTAAGGTAATCTCCTTGTTTACATTCCAGGTAGTCCTTTAACACTCGTCATGTTACTTCTCTGACTGCTGTCACTGTTAATGTAAAAACCTACATCTACTTACTCAAGAATAATTTTTAGAGAATACTGGAGCTGTTTGGAAAACATACTGCTACAGTTGTAGTTTGTGCTACATTTAGCCATATAGAGCACTGGAAATCTGTAACACCATGTGCTTTTAGGTGCTGTTCTTGCCCTTCTGCCAGATTTCATGTCTCAGGCAATTAGGCAAAGCTATAACTGGGAAGTTCCATAAAATATTGGTTCTCACAAGTCTAATGTAGTAGCTCAGAAGCCCACTAGAACTGTAAATTGAATTTTGTATTTGTGCTTTTGATGTATAGCAGAAATGCACAGCAGATAGTTTCAGCTATCAGCAGTTGTGCATCAAATGTAGAAATGTAAACTAAAGATACATAAGCTTAGTTTAAAAAAGTGTGGAAACAGAGATTTTGGTTTATTTCTACTGCAGTGATGTACTGAATTTATGGCAAGTAGCTAATACAATGTTTTCTCTTTGGGGAATTTTACTCTTTCTTTGAGCACTCACCTTGGTAGAGGACAGGATGATGACTCAATGCATAATAATAATTCCACTAGGATTTCTCTTCAGCTAATACACAGCCCTGGAAGAACTACTGAAAGAATTTGTCTTTTTGTGCATGTCTGGCTTTGCCATCAGGTGCTTATTTAAAAATAAGCAGCAGTCATGGATGCTGCCCTCGCGTAACTAGAACACAGACTTTGTTTTGCAGGAAATGTGCCCTTAATGGAGAGCACAGAGACACTTTTTTAGTGGATGAAGCCTCTGTGACCACTGAGTACTCTGAGCTTTGAGAGGGCAGTGTGGAAGATGCCTCCTTATGGAGAGAACTCTGTCTTTTGAGTGCTGCTGCTTCCACGTCTTTCTATAAGAAGTGCATCATCTTCATTTTGAGTTCTGTCCTGTGGTTTTTGTCTCAAAGCATTGGGCAAAATGGGGTTTCTGGGCTTCATTGTTTCAGTTCTGCAGTTTGCTTTCCTCTGCTGATTGCAGGCAAGCTGAGTATGTGTTGTCTCACCCCCCCTGCTCCATGTTGTCATGTTGCTAAATGGGCCAGGAGAGCAAATGCTTGACTGTGGCATAGACATCTTAGAGAAAGGTTGTGTTTGGCCCTTAACACAAACTTACTTTCAAAAGAATAAGACCTTGATGTGTTTGTGCAGAGGGTAATAGTCTTGCATGCACTTTCTTAGTGTCTTCATCCATTACAAAGTCAGATACATCCAGTCCTTTCTGTGGTTTCTGGTCATTACTTAAATCAATAAGGTTTTGAGGTCAAGCATTTAAATGCAGTTCTGGAGCTGTGATCCTAGTTCCCTCTGGAGTCCGTAGTATCTCTAGACCAATTTAACTAGAACTGGGCTAATGATGTTAATCATGTAGCCTGAATCCAGATGCCAAGCTAGGCCTGTTTCTTGCTAGATAGGGTGAAAACACTCTAAAAATGGTGTCCTGTCATCCAGAAGACCTGGCAGAAGGGAAAATAACTGGCTTTCATGTGCTTTTTTTTTTCCTAATGCCATTTTTGTTGTTTTATTGTTTCTTTTTTTTTTTAATCCTAGAAAGTGTTGTTTTCCTTGGGTGGATCCTTTCTTTATTATGCTGACCGGTTCAAGCTGTACAGTGCCTTCTGTGCCAGCCACACAAAAGTCCCCAAAGTACTGGTGAAAGGTAAGAAACACATGCAGAACAGACAGACCTCGCCATACAGAGAGATGTGGCAGCAACTTGTTTGTTTAGCTGGTGCAGGTTGTCATTGTGAATGATGAAAGATGGCTACTATACCCCAAACCATGCAACTTATAAGGGCGAGTTGTAGTGGAGGAATGGGGGCACACATGTGTCCGGTTGCTTTCCAAGAGCCCTCACAGTAAGGAAGAGCATTTGGCCTGAGAAGCTGCAGAGAGCTCTGGGTGTTCTTGGACCACCATCTATGTAATGGTACCTAGGTGGCTCATAACAAGAGGTCATTAACCTCACATGTAGGTTCCCCCCCCCCCCCCCAGTTATTTTATTCTCCAGAGGTCATTAACCTCACGTGTAGGTTTCCCCCCCCCCCCCAGTTATTTTATTCTCCCCTGACATGTTTAGTTTCTTTTCAGTCATGTGGAGAGTGGAAAGATTTCATAAATGGGCAATGTGGTGTGTGCTAAAGGATCTCTGTGTACTTTGGAACCAGTAGTGGTGACTCTTGTAAAGACCTCTGGATCCTCCTACATTCTGTGCTGTGAATCCTTGCTGTGAATCCCACTGAAGCTCTGGCTGATTTGGTTGAATGCTGATACCCACTAGGAGAGATCAGCCTGGGAGAATGTTTTATGGGAGCTGTCTTAACTATATTAACTTCACTATGCTCTGTCTCTCCCCTATTCTTCCTCTCACCTTTGTTCCAATTTGGCTGAGAAGTTTCCATGTCCTAGCAGAGCTTGGCTTGCTGAGATGAAGATAAATGAACTGTGGTCTGGCTTATAAATGCTCATGGGCCTCCATGCCTTGGAGTGATGCTTTTTCCCCTGTGAAAGTTAATCTCTTGGAGTTTGCAGTGCTTCGTGCAATTCATTTTTGGCCAAGACATTAAATAAACAAATGGTTTCAGTTGTAGGAGCAATGTCATTAGGGAGGAACTCCTATGTTTTAAAAGAACATCTGGATGCCTAACAATCAGGAGTTTTGGTGTTTGGTTTAGTTTCTTGGTTGGTTTGGTTTTGTTTGGGTTTTTTTGTTTTGTTTTGTTTTGTTTGTTTTTTTCATTTCTACTTATAAATTCTTATTTACCATGCTGCAAAGAATACTTGGCAGCTCTGTGGAATGCATGAATAAATGACTTGTTGATAGTCACATCCATGCTTTCTTTTGGCATTATTTTGTTAGACCTTAATGTTAATGCTGTAGACTAGGTAGATGAGGTTGGTTTGCTTTGCTTTGTCTTTGCTAATTGTGTTTACAAATGAGAAATGGTTATGTTTGAATTCTGGCACAAACGGAACTCGGTATTTTATTCCAGTGATAAATCTGGATAAGCCTGGGAGTGTATTTCAAGTGTAATTTGGTGTCCTCAGATGATGTGCAGGTGGCTTTTGAATTAGAAACTGAAGTTGCTTTATTGAAATCAGGTGACTGTCTGCAAAAAACCCACCCAACCTTGGTAGAGAACATGGCCCTAATAAAAGCAATTGTGTGGAAATGTTCCTGCAGTGAATAACTTTAACGTCTAAAAAAAAAAGCCACCTTTCTCCGTGCTTCTCTCCCTATGTTCAAGTTTATGCTCCAGTGGAGGGAGCAACAGAAAATATGGTACTTTTATAAATTGAGTAGCAGTCAGATAGAAAAGATGATAGAAATCAGATGTCCAGTCTACCTGTGCTCTGAAATACGGTGTACTATCAGATGTTTGCTCCCTGCTGCCTCCATACTAGCTCTTGATTTTTGTTGTTCAGCACTGCATTTTAAGGTTTAATAACCAAACTCGCCAATATTACAGGTATACCTGTCAGACCAGACTCATGAGTACTGATTTCTTAAAAATAACCAATTTGAGCCCTTTCTTAAAGGAAACAGATGATTAAAACAATTTATGCTACTCTATAATAGTTGCTAGGTCAACTCAATTTTCAGTATCCACAGATATACCGTGGATAGTGAAAATAAAATCTGTATGTGTTAATACAGTAGGTGGGTGCCTGCTGTTAAATTATAAATAGCATATCTGTGGCAAAGTTTCAGTAACTTAAAACCTGAAGTGCATAAATCCAGTACTGTAGACTTGATAAATCTGCACTTCCTTGCAAAATGTTTCTGTATATGTGAATTTAAAACTGGAAAAGTCACTTTGTCAGAGCAGCTTTTACAGTTTTTGATTTATCCAATTGCTTCATTTTAATCTTCCAGCCAAGACAGACACTGCTTTCAAGGCATTTCTGGATGCTCAGAATCCTCGACGGCAGCACTCCTCCACACTGGAGTCTTACCTCATCAAACCCATCCAGCGGATACTGAAATACCCTCTCCTGCTGAAGGAGCTCTTTGCTCTAACTGATGTAGACAGTGAAGAACATTATCACCTTGATGGTAGGCAGCTAACCTAAATTGCTTTTCCCTGTTTAACCTCTGATCTTTAGCCCTCCTCCTCCTCCTCCCTCTTCCTCTCAGAGGCTTAAAAATACTTTTTTTTTTTCCCACTTTCTTTTAGTGGCCATAAAAACAATGAACAAAGTTGCCAGCCACATTAATGAAATGCAAAAAATCCATGAAGAATATGGGGCAGTGTTTGACCAACTCATAGCAGAACAAACAGGGGAGAAAAAAGAGGTAACGTGATGAAATTTAAGAGAAAAAAGGCTGTTATTTTAGTGCCTGTAGCATGAATGTTAAATTGTATCAAGTATTTACCTTTCGTGCTGTGTCATTTAAGTGGATTCTGGTGTAAACAGATAAAGCCCACTCCAATTCAAAAACTGGCTTTCCATGTATGATTGGGCAAGTGGGACCAATCTAAAGAAGCAGCGGGTTAATTCACCAACATGAATTAAACAATGTTGTGCTCGAGTCAAAATCACATCCTAACCTGCTGCTCACTATGATGATGTCCATGCCTTATCTCTCCTTGTTCCACACAAATAATGTCATCCCATCAATCTGAGTGGACTGTCATGCTGAGGCAAGTCTGTACTTATCTCTTTAGTCAATTTAAAGAGCTCAAAATGTGAGGTGCAGTGTGTGAGAAACTGCTGTGTGGCTCAGTACTGGCTGACCATCTCAGAAACCTGTGGAAGGTATCTTGAAGTTTCAGGCTGAGACCTGGACTCTCCATTTACTGGTAAAACGTAGGTCTGCGGTCCAGCAGCCCAGGGAAGGAGGGTGGTGGACAGTAAAAAGGGCATTAAGTAAGGTCAAGGGAGACTTAAGAGAGGTAGAAACACTAAAGGGCCAATGGGAGCAGTGATGTGGGTGAAGGCTGGAGACAGACATGACCATGTGAAGTAATAGTAATGAGGTTTTGCTAGCAGCCAGGATGAAGTTACACACAGAAGAGGCGTTGGGCTACAAAGTGAAGGAGGTCTGGGACTGAGTAGTGTTGAAGTAGTGTTGACATAATTGAGAAGCATGAGAGCTGGATAGTGGCAGCAAGGAGGATCTGGTGATGGGTAGAGGGCAGAGACGAGGGTTGGTGCTGGCAAGCAATGGTAGAGACAGCGTGTCAGTATATCTGTTGGGAGGGTAATCTGGTGTTAATCTGGGAAAGGAGGCAGTTAATACATCTGTTACTGTTGCTGTTCTAATTGGGGAGCCCTCAGATAGTTGTACAGACGGTGTTTGTGGTGGCCTTTGGTAAAAGTCAGACTTCACTGGCAGGAGGATTGGGGAATGGGGTAACAGCCCCTAGACTGGGGATAATCCTTCATTTCTCACTTTGGGAGACCGTAAATCAAAGTGAAAGATTTGGTTGCTGCAGTATTAGTAGGTATCTCCCAACAATTGTTATGAACTCCTTTATTAGTCTGTTTCCAGCAATGTGGTTTCCACAGATGAGCCATAGGGTGAAATCAAGAGCCATAGCAACTGTGGGGAGAAGTGCTTTGTTTGCTTCACATAATGTGGTCTCTAAATTTTACCGCAAACTATGTGTGTGGGATGGGGGCTATGCTTAAATGTTCAAACAAATGAAAGGGAGCTGGTAGGGAGAAAGATGGACAAAGAGAAGAAAAAATGCAAGGAAAATACCTGGGTTTGCCCTGAGTTCCCACCAAATTATGAGAGTCAGACTCTGAGTTTGACTTTTCCTAATTTATGCTCACCAGTTAAGGGTTTACATGCATCTGTTGCCCACTGTCACAGCCTGTTTGCACATGCTTGCAGTCATCTGATGAAATATTCCAGAAGTTTGCATGTGGGGCTTTTTATTGTTCATTTGGGAATAAATTTCAGTCCAATTTTCTTGAACTGAAAATTCAAATAAGCTTACTTGAACTGATTACACGTTGTGTCTTTGTGCATGTCTTTGTGTTGACAGGTTGCAGACCTTTCAATGGGAGACTTGCTCTTGCATAATACAGTGATATGGCTGAATCCTCCTGCCTCACTGGGGAAATGGAAGAAGGAACCTGAGCTGGCAGCATTTGGTTTGTATCCTAGTAATTTTATTTTCAATGCCTAAAAGACTGTGACTTTGCAGATATTTGTTGAAGGTAGTTGAGCATTGCTATCCGCAGGGTTGGCTGGAACTTTAAACTGTATTTGTCTCTTTGCTGCAGTGGTCAAATTCTCTTTGTGTTGATCTAAAACTGGTCAAGAATTTGGAGATAACTGCTGTAATAGTGCAAGAGTTTCTTAAACCTGTATCCAAGGCTATGAAATGAGAACTATATAGAAAGGTATTTTTTCTCTGAAAAGATACAGCTCAGTAGTCTGGTCAATGCCAAGTAACTCTAGTTCACATCCTATAGAATGGGATGGGGGCTTGCAGAGGCTTTGCCTTTTTTCTCCGTGCCTTCTGCCAGAAAGAACTTGTCTATCTAAGCTTTAAAAAGTGCTTAAAAGCTAAGCCAGGACTCCCAGTGGCTTGCTTTGGAGTGGTCTGTTTCCCTCCAAGCAGAGGTCTCTCTTGGGTGGTCAGACTAGAAATTGAGACTGCTGTTGGCACAGATCTCGAGGTCTTTCCACTGAATGGAAGTATGTTCCCATGGAAAGGTACGTGATAGCTTGTATTGGCTAAATTGCACATGTCTCTTATTTTCAGAATTCTGTCAAGTAATGCAGAGTGTGCTAAGCTTTCTTTATTTGTTCCTAAATTCTTTAGAGGCAGTGGGCTTTTTCCTTGTTGTTTCCAGAAAGTGATGCTGGTTAGGAAGCCAGTGATTTTTTTGTTTGTTTTATATGAAACACATAACAAATGCAGACTTTCAGCTTGTCTCTGGAAGAATATAGAAAAATTGCCTTCCTATAAGCTGGGAAAGCACCTGGTCATACCCTGAAGCTGAGTGGCCTCATGAAAGCTGCTAAGAATGTGCAGCAACTCTTAATTACTCCAAAAACGTCTTTGAATTAGTTTCATAAGGTGTCCAAAATTAAGTGTCCGTGCAATTCAGTCTGAAAACAAAGGCTGCACTTGAGACCTGAAAAAAGAGATAGCAAGAAAAACTGGAGTCTTGAAAGACAAACTCCAGCTCCATATGGAGGTTATGTGGCAAAAGAGAAACTGGATTACAGCTCTGCTTGCCAGTGGTGCTCACTTTTTGATTCAGTATAGATCTCTGTCCCACCTGCGAGTAGTTCAAATCCTGTCCATGCTGACTGGCTGCCCGTAGCTGGATGCTCCTTATTTGTCTAAGGTGAACTTAGGTAGGGGGATTAAAGTTTTCTAAATTTTCATAGGGAACTGTTGCTGTTCGAATAGTTGTTCTGATAATAATAACTTCAACTCTTAAGTTTCAAGTGACTTTGAAGTAGCCTGTTTTTGTGTGGTAAAAGCTGTTGAGCTTGGGTGTTTTTGGAAGAGTATGCAAGAGAGCTGGTAGGTTTACTCCTGCCTTCCCTCCCTGACTCAGGCAAGGGCTGTCTGAACAGTTGAAAGGTCTGCGTGGATGGGCATAGAGGAGACCCATTTGCATCCTTACTGACTACATGGCTTTTGTTTCTCACTTTCTCTAGTGTTCAAAACTGCTGTGGTCCTTGTGTACAAGGATGGTTCCAAACAGAAGAAGAAACTTGTAAGTTGCATGGACTATTTTGGTGATGCTATGTGCACTTGTAGTGCTGCGATCAAGATTTGCTTTCCATGAAGCTGTGATGCTAGAGTGTGCTTATATGTGATCCTTGTTCTCAGCCATACAAGTGAGGTTCTGGGTAATGCCAAGTGGCCTGCTGTTCATCCTGGGTGCAGCAGTCTGAAAGCGTTCATTTAGTTTATCCTTTGCTCTCTCTCACGTTGCTTGTGCCATCCACCCCATGCTGTGGAGTGGACTTTCATGAAACAAGGTATCACCTTGAACATCTCTCTTGTGTTTGACTCTTTGGTCAGTGTATATGAACCAAATATGAGAGCTGATGTCTGTCATTTTTCCTAGGGAAAAACAATGCCCTCGTTTCAGTCCTGGCTGTTGCATGCCTGGCTGAGCAAGTGCTGGCTGCTCTCAGCTAAATTAAATGAGCCTACATTATATACGTACCAGTGGATCCTACTGGAGTTTGGGTTTAAAAGTTAAAGCTAAGCTTGACGGTAAACACATACTACAATAGGGAACACAGTTTATATTATTGCAGAAGACGTTTTGGTTCCCATGTATGGCATAAACTGAAGTGTGATTTGAAATGCTTATATGGTTTGTCAGCTGGCCACAAGATAACTTTGGAGTAACTAAAGCAAAACTAATGCATGTTTGTGCACGTATGTGCACTTGGAGGAGAGAATGCGGCACTGGTCTCAAATGACTATTGAAATCATTAATAAGATTGATTGGCCTAATGGTTGCTTTTGTCTGGATTTTAGCAAGTTCTTGATGGATAGGCACTTCAGTGACACTGGTTACTAGGATGCTGTAGTGAGAAGAATTGCAACAAGTCTCTAGCTGGACATTCTCCATGCAGGGCACAGGAGAACTTTGTGTCTATCTCAGGGTGTCTCATTTCCTAATGGTATTTTGAAATTCTTCCAGGGAGGATCACATAGAGCTTCAATTTATGAAGACTGGGATCCATTCCGCTTTCGCCACATGATACCTTTAGAAGCACTGCAAGTTCGTGCATTGGCAAGTGCAGGTAATGTTCCTGCTGCATGAATTTGGCAGGGTTCTAAGTGTTTGGCCAGGGGGCGTTCACTGACTGATGTTTGTCCTTAGTCCATGTGCATGCAGTTTCTGGGACCTGAAAAAGGAACCCTTAACCTCAACATGCATAATAGTCCCGGAGAGAGAGATGAAGGAGCAAAAGCTCCAGCTGTGTATCTTTGGTTTGTCAGTACTTTTTCTGAAGCTAGGCAGGGTTCTGGGAAAACAGGGCAAAGTTGTTGCTGACTCTGGTTCACTCTGTTCCTCTTCTGGAGACTAGAAGGCAGTCTTGCAGCCGTGAGACAGCAGAGCTAGTGAATTCTTGCTTTTTGTGGTTGATGGCTTCATGTGAAACTTGTAGTTTTAAAAATTTTGTAATTTTAAACAATTTGCTCCCTTTCTAATGCATAAGAGAAATTGGAAAGAATATGGGAGGTAGCTGTAGAATGTTACATTGCGCTACGGAATACCTGAAAAGCTGGATTGTTTTTGTTTGGATGTTGTCTTTTGGGTTTTGGTTTTGGTTTGAGATTTTGGGGGGGGGTTTCCCCATATTTTTTATGTGACTGAGTGCATATAAAATACTACTATTTTTTGGCAAGTTTAAGTCTGTTGTTTCATCGGTCAGTTGCCCACTGCTGTCTTTCAGCCATGGCATAATATTATCAGCAGAATTATTGAAGAAATAATCAAGTTTAAATATAAGAAACCTATATGAAGTTCTGCTTGCTTTTCACCTTAGATGCAGAAGCCAATTCTGTATGTGAGATTGTCCATGTTAAATCTGAGTCTGAAGGCAGGCCAGAAAGAACGTTTCACCTTTGCTGTAGGTAAGTGTGTTACTGTCTTTTCAATGGCAGCTGCATCTCTGGACCCCAGCTTGCCTGTGTCTTTGCTTTAAGGCAATCTGTGAAGAGCAAGCTAGGAAAGCGGGGAGAGGGTGTTAAAGCCTTATTTCTAGCAAGAAGAATTTCTTAAAATGGATTAAAATAAAGGCATATATTTGATCAGCCTTGCACCATTATGGAAATATCCTTATTACAGTTTTTCTTCTAAAATTTACATCCAGTTAAATGCCAGCAGTGCATCTTTATGCCAGGTAGCTTCTAATGTGTCATGTTTAGCTGGCACCTTCCATGCCACCACAATCTTGACTCTTGCTCTTTAGGGCATTGCTCTCTCCTTAAGTAAGCTTTGTCCATCTTCATCGTGGTAGTTGCGCTGATGTGTTTTAGAGTTCAAATTAAGAACGTGGTACACAAGCAAACCAGGATCCAGCAGAGCTGATACCAAGCCAATTCCTACTACTAGCTAGTAGAGAGTTGCAGGACTTCTGCTTGGTGTGTGTTAACAGGAGACCAACGATTTAATTAGTCACCATAGGTCAGCTTGATGTGTATCTGACAAAGAGAAGTGTGTGATAGGTAATGGAGGGAAAGGAAGCCCCGGGGGGGTAAATGGCTAAATGTTTTGTTAATGAACAGTGTATTTGTTTCCTTGGATGCCCATTGTAATGACTATTGATTTAGCTTTGCTTTGCAAATTCTGCATTATATTGAGTCTTCTCTGGGGGAAGTGCATGGAAATCAGTTTGTGCTGTCTTAAATTACAGAAGTGGCCATTATTTATCTCATTTACAGAGAGCTTTTAGCAGTTCCCAAGAGATAACACTGTCTTTTATATTCTTGCCTATGTTTCAGTTCACCAGAACACAGGAAGGACTTTCTGAAGGCAGTGCACTCGATTTTACGGGATAAACACAGAAGACAACTTCTTAAAACCGAAAGTTTGCCCTCATCCCAGCAATATGTTCCTTTTGGTGGAAAAAGATTGTGTGCTCTAAAAGGTGCAAGGCCAGCCATGAACAGGGCAGGTACTGTAGGGCTACAGACTTTCAAGATCCCAGTAACCCCAGCACCGTTGTAGGACATGTGGCGGTGTCTGTTACTTGTATATTAGGATTAGTATTTTCTCCTGCGTATGTAAAAACTGCTTGTTTTCCATGCTTCACCTCCTTGAGAGCCTTACATTGCCTCTGTTTACCTTGCATTGCACTCAAGGCTCAGCTTCAGAGGAGTCCTTCTGGTAAGGAAGGAAGGAATGGGATCCTTGTCAATACCGATTTGGCTGTGCACTTTAATCTGGACATGGGTTTCAGCTGAACAAAGCAGAAGCCTGCTGTATATTTCTTAAAAGCATGTACAGAATTTCAAGCTAACCCTAGCACTTTTAAACTAAAATGCACAAGAAAAATCAGCTCCCCTGAGTGAGTGGCTTTGTTTGAAGAGATAGCATTGTATGTCCTCCATTTTAGCCTTTTCAGCTCTGTTGCTAAAGGGCACGTGCTTCTACTTCTCACATTTTGAGAAGCATACACTTGATACTATTCTTTTTGTAATGGCCTGTCCTAAACCATGGATTTTCCCTTTCAGTTGACTTCAGGCAAAAACAGTGAATCCCAGGGAAAAGCAGGTTTTCATTTTCAGAACACTAGATGATGGAGGGAAGAAACATTTGCTTCCAACTGAAAAGTACATGGCACCACTGCATGTTTTGTTCTGGTCTGGTTTTGGGTTTGGTTTATCTTTTTCTGCTCATTAGATCCAGCAATGTAGACCACCAGGCTTTCTGTTCCTCTTCTGTAATGGGCAGGCCAGACCAATAACATTTGCAGCATGGCTTCTCACTCGGGGTGCTGCTAGCCATCTGCCTTAGAGACACTTAAAATCGTAAGGAAGAAGAGTCAAAGGAGGGCCAAAAGGCAACTGTTTTAGCACAGTGCTTATTCAACCAGCCTGTTGGGCTAATCTGCTGCAGATGCCAAACCTTCTTTCAGTTTGGCTTGTTGGCACATTTGCATGATGAATTCTGCAGAGATTAAAATCTCCTCTTAAAGTCCAGACCTCTCACTACAGTTAAAATTTACAGCTGCTGAGCTATCATACTTAATGCATGTTTTGAGGTTCAGGAATATTAAAATGTAACCTCACCCCCAAGCTAGAGTTTAATAAATACATACTGGAAGTGCTAAGGTACTGTTTAGTGGAAGGGGACAAACTATAACCTGGAAGTTCACCTGCTTGCCGTGGAGCTACGTGTGAGTGCACATAAAGCGCTGGAATGCCTGCAGGTCCTTCAGCTGCAGGATTCATCCCGTTTTGCCTCACAAGCCTCTTATGAAGATGTTCCAACACAGAAGATGTGAATTTGCTAATTGGGCCAGTTGCAAAAGCTAGTAGACCAGCTGATGCTGAGTAAGGAACTTCTGAAAGTTTTTCTGGTACTGGGGTTTTCTGTTGTCCATCCCGTTTCCAACCCCCCAGTAGGGAGGGAGCGGGGAGGGAAGCAGCAGAACCTGGACAGGGAACTTACATCCTCATAAATAATGCAGCGATTGCAGCATTTTCAACACTGAGGTAGCTACTTGGAAACCTATAGTTTTGCTTTTACCTGGGACAAAGCAATTTCCCATGCTGAAGTGTAAGGGTAGTTGGTTTTTCGCAGTGTGCTGACAGCAGGGCACTGCGTGTGAGAAGCTGAGCTGAACAGATGCACTTTGTGCTAGCTGGCTGCCTGCCTACGGCTTAGGAGGAACAGCAGTTGTGGGCCATTAGCCCAACTGTGGATCTGAGTAGCAGAAACTCCCTTTTTCAGCTGGAGAGAGACCCGTGCTGAGGACCTGAGTGAAGTGTGACTTGTTTGCAGAGAGTATGCCGAATGACTAGGTCATTCGTGGGAGTCTGCCTGCTTTGTGCCTAGTGGTGTTAAATAAAGGGACCCTGGAAGACTGTCTTTTTAAAGAGAATTGTACCGTGTGTAAAAAGCCCGTGGGGTTTTATCTTTGTGTGTGTGCAGTGTCAGCCCCAAGCAAGTCTCTTGGGAGGAGGAGGCGGCGGCTGGCCCGAAACAGGTTTACCATTGACTCAGATGCCGTCTACACGAGCAGCCCTGAAAAAGAGCCCCAGCAGTCCACACACAGTGGGGACACTGACCGCTGGGTAGAGGAACAGTTTGACCTTGCTCAGTATGAGGAGCAGGAGGACATCAAGGAAACGGACATCCTCAGCGATGACGATGAGTACTGCGAGGCCATGAGAGGTGCTGTGGCCGACCGAGACCTTCAGGAGCGGCTGCAGGCGGCCTCCATCACAAGCAGCCAGCCGTGCCGAGGGGACCACTCACGCCCAACCATGGACACGCATGCCTCCAGGATGACCCAGCTGAAGAAGCAGGCTGCCTTTACCGGCATCAACGGCGACATGGAGGGCCACGGCGAGGAGGTCATCTGGGTCAGGCGTGAAGACTTTGTCCCTAGCAGGAAACTGAACACAGAGCTCTAAACCAGTCCCCTTCCCCACCTAGATGCGTAGGTCTCCCTGCCCTCACCCCTCCCTCCTGCCCCCGCACACTGCGGAGAGCTGATCCCGATAGATTGCACACTTGCACACACCATTTCGGCAGCTGAATTGGTCCAAAGCCATGTGGCCACACTTTAGGCAACTGTAAAATGCTCAAAACCTGGAACAGAATAAGCTTAAGGTCCTGTCTTACGTTACCAAGGGCTTTCACACTATTTTATTTATTCTAAAATAATCAGGGGCTGAAATTAAGTACGGGGAGAATATAATCACTGGAAAACAAATTACTCTGGATGTCTTAACCTACATGCAGCGAACTAGCTTAAACAGAGCACAACAGAGGGTTTTATAGCCGTAAAATGTCAGTCGTAGGCTCATCTCCTTAATGAGGAAACTGCCTTTTTATTGTGTACAGTTGCAGTACTCTTATTACTTTTCCCTCTTTAAATGTAAGAGACTATACATGTATTTTAGGAGTGTGTGAGGAAAGGTTTGGGATTTATGTTGTGTTAAGTCCTCTTGGTCTGTGGCTGGTCTAATTTAATGTCAATGTTGGAAGCTCTAGTTTTACATACTATTATAAAGATGCCAAACGCTCTTAAAAGAGATCCAAATTTAACACTTGAAGAAATATTTTTTTGTACTTTACCTGAGATGCAGGGGCACAAAGGGATGTGAGTTTTACAGCATTAGCGTAGCTCCACGTCTAGGATACAAGGCTAGCTTTTTGCAGAGGGATAGGAATGGTGGTTTTATATTAAAATATGAACTGGAAACTCTTATTTAGGTATAACTTTCTTCAGGAAGAAGATTATTGTATATGTTTGAGACTGGAGTTTAGTTAGATAATAAAAAGAATAAAATAAAATTACATGACTGAACTGTAGTGGACCAAATCGATCCGCCTCGGATGGAGGTTGGAGTGTAACCTCGCTGGAGCCAGTGTAACAACATCACAGATCCATTTGGTCCACTCTCTCTGGCAAAGTTTGGGCTTAGGGGACAGGGAATTCATGGCCAAAAAACTGACCTCATCCACTTCGCTACTGTGGGTGAAACTAGTGTATTTTAATTCCTTTATAAAAGCTTTTCCACTGCAATAGATTATGAACAAGTTCTACACAAGTGAACCTCTTTAACATTTTTAATCTTTATTTAAACATCTAAAACAGGGTAAAATGTGACTAAAATCTTGTGGGTTTTAAGCAGACTTCCAAATACGAAACACAAAATAGCACTTTTTTTTTTTTTTTTTTTAAGATTTATATAGCTTTTCCCACTTCAGTTTCACCTGTAGGAAAAAAGGAAGATTCTATGAATTTTTTTCTTTTTTTTTTCCTTTGTTTGATTTTTTGTTTGTTTTTGGTGGTATCTATTGATGTTTGACACATTAGTAGGTACTTTGAAAACCTTGAATTTTATAATAGCTTTAGGATTATATTTTATAAAATCCACTCTGACTCTATTTTAAAACATAACAAAAATTATTCTCCCCCCCAAATCCATCACTGTCTTTGTGTCCCAGCTAGCATTCTCCCCTTGCCCCCTCCTTTCTGGTTTCTGGTGCACTATACTTGATCTTATGAAAGCTTTCTCTATTAACTTTTTGCTATTTTCTGATTTCTTTTCGTAAAAGCTTTAGAAAGGTTTCTATACCCTTTGTATTATCACATCATTGTTTTATATCATCTAAGTGTCAGTTGTGTCCCAGCATATTAGAGAAGCGGAGGTTTTAGCTGTCCTGTGCTGTACCCAGTGGAATACAGTCAATACTGAAATACTGGAAGGCCGGTACTGGGAAGGTACCGTTGTTCTTGTACATAATGTCATGACATGTCTATGTCAAAGGTTCTTATATATTTCTTTTATAAGCTGAAAGAAGGTCTATTTTTATGTTTTTAGTTCTATGAATGGAACGTTGTAAATGCCTGTCAGAAATAAAATACTGGGAAAAAAAAAATAATACAAGAGAGTGGTATGTGTGTGTTCCAGCACAGGTGCCTGTCTCAGGGGAGGCAATCAAGTAGAGGCCAAATCTTACAGTAGATGAAGCTGTTGGGATTGTTCTCCTGGCTTTAAGAACCTCTAGGGAATCTCATGAAGAGTAAGTTTTCCATCCTTAGCAGAGTGTGCCCTGTATTGCGTGTATTTCCTTACAATGGGTTCAGCCTGTCTGGGCTCTGCTTTTTGGTGGGACATGAGGTCAGGGGAAAGTGACAGCTCCTTTGGCCAGCATGTGGTGAACTTCCATCTGTCCCACCTGAAAGACTAGGGCAAGCTTGTTGGCCTCCCCTCGCTCCAATTTAAACCTCAGTTTTACTTATTTATTAATTTCCTCAGTGGAAGGTGCAAGCATGGGACATTGTCTATTAGAGGATAGGAAACAAGACAGACATGAGATCAAAATGATAGATGCCAGTATTTACCCACAGTGTGCCTGTTTGAAGTGCACCTTGAGACAAAATGAAGCTTCCCTCTAGTGGCACCACTGACTTTAAAACAGCATGGTCATCAACACTGTTCCCCAAACCCATGAAGCTGCATCAACCTCTACTGAAAGCATGCTCGGTAGAGAACAAATGTGAACAAGTGTGAACTTACATTTTAAATGCCACCATCTCTGTGTAGATGTGTTCATGCGTTTGTCTCCTCCACGGGTTTAGTGTGTTTACTAACACAGCAGGGGGTTTGGAACTAGATGATCTTAAGGTCCTTTCCAACCCAAACCAGTCTGTGATTCTGTGGTAACTATTGCGATGTTTCTAGCAAGTGACTTCAGCTTTCAGCTGGTATATGAAGCTGCGTAAAGAGCTTGTCCTACTGCAATAACATCATACCTTGCATTAAAAATTCATACGATGTAGCTCACTTATCACGTAGAAGGTGTGATAGGTGAAAGTGTAATGCAATGGATCAGCTCATGTATTCTCACCTACCAGTTGCTGTAGCTTAGGAAAGAGCTCTCAGCTAAGACTCTGCTGGTATTTTGCCAGAGTGAGAATCGCTATTTTCCTTCTTATGTCTATAACTAGTCAGGCCCGTTTCTTTTTCTGCACTGATCACAAGGAACCTTAAATGCATATTTTAAAAAGAGGTAAAAAAAAAAAAAAAAGAAAAAGTAGCAAATTCCATCAGAATTCCAATTACATTGGAAGAGTTCTCTGGTCTCACCATGGCTGGTTGTTTAGCCAACCCCCCCTCCCTTTTGGGTACTGAATTTTAGTCCACATATAAAGGAGTGTGCTGTAGGTTTGTGTTTTGGGCAGCCTGGGCAGGAACTGGCCCATGGGTGAGACCTGACTCCCACCACTTCTCTTTAGGGGAACTAGAAGTAGTGATGTACTGGGTTATGTAGATTCTGGCAGATAGTCCCCAAAATCATGAGGGAACGGGTTGATTAGAAAACAAGGGTTTATTGCCAGAGCTGTGAGAAG
The DNA here is from genome assembly GCF_033783945.1 of Neopsephotus bourkii. Lineage (NCBI taxonomy): Eukaryota > Metazoa > Chordata > Aves > Psittaciformes > Psittacidae > Neopsephotus > Neopsephotus bourkii. The sequence continues at coordinate 2,805,247 of NW_026901456.1, read as the reverse complement.
AGCCTTGAGCAGCCCCTTGGTCTTGCTTGCAGTAGAAGAACAGCAGCAGTCATCTGTGGTGAGAGCACAGTCAGCCGGTAACACTGAGGTTTGGGAAGTGCTTTTCTTGACTGGTTTTGCCAGTCAGTTGTTGTTTGTTGTCTTCTGTGGCAGACTTGCTTTCCTTGCACCACTTTCAGGACAGCACAGAAAATACTTTGTTTCTGGGGCTATTGTCTCTGCAAGTAACGTGGCAAGAATGTGAGCCCGCTCCTTATATGTGGCTATTTTAAACGTAGCCATATAATTGTGGAGACAGCAAACAGTGCTTTCCATAGCTCATGTTCCCACTACCGGTGTCTTCAGCAACTTGTTTTCCTTTCAGGTTTATTCTCAGCAGTTGCTGAGGTACTTCTGCTGAACACTAGACTTTTCATTTTCAACCCTTTCAATCGCAACGCCTGTCATGCATGTTGATTGAAGACTGTCAGCATATCAGTATTACTGAATGAATCCAATCCAGTACTTGGAAGCTTGCTGCGTCTCTGCCTTATTCTGGGGGGAAATTAGGAGGAAGCAAGCCTTTGAAAAATTGCTTCCTCTCTTTTCTTTCAGCAATATCCTGCTAATAATAAGTAGTGCTTCAGCATTGTATGTGGGCATGAGCTTGAGTAGGGTTTTGCAATAATGAAATCTTATAGCAACCTTAGGGCCTGCGTAAATTGTTCCCATTTTAAACTTGACAAATGAAAGCAGTACGCACAAGGAGGAGTACACGCAAGGTTATGCAGCGAGCCTGTGGTACCTACCAGTAGAAGGCTTACAGAAGGCTGTTTAGCCATTAGTCTGGAGGATGTTTGCTTTTTGTTAATGTAAAGAAGTAATTAGCCAGAAGTAATAAGGAATCCTTTCCTATGGCAGAGTAATAAAGTGATCAGAAAAATCACGCAGACTGCTAGGGAAGGAGGGGTTGGTTTGTCCATGATGTGCAGCTGTGGTATCAAATTTGCTTTCTCCTTTCAATTCTGTGTTTCCAATTAATTTAATCAGAGGGGGAAGGATGCTGATGAGTCAGTGAATAATTGTCACCAATGACGTATTTTCCATGGAGGAAATAAAGACATGGTTTCTGTGGCTGTTTTCCTCCGTGCACTGATGTTACAGCTTAGCCTGACTGTAGTTGGCCTCAGGAGAATATGCCTCAGTGTGCCTGCTTGTGCCAGCTCAGTCCTTGCAGGGGGTCCAGAACCATGTGGAGAAAGCCCTAAGGAGCCTGGTCTGATTCCAGAGCTGGCCCTGCTTGGAGCAGGGGGTTGGACCAGAGACCTTACTGAGGAGCCTTCCAGCTGCATTACCCTGTGGTGCTGTGACTCTTCCTCTGCACCCTTCCATACCTGATCACGCAGGATAAGTCTCTGTTGATTTGTTTGGGTTTTTCTTTTCCAACCAGGAGCAAACTGCAAAATGTATATTGAATATCGTGTCAAAAGATGAAAACATTGCAATGACAACAAATAGACACACTCACAAAAGCTTGGTCTTCCATAACAAATGGCAGGAACATAGATTTACTGTAGGGGTGGGACAGCTGAAGAGGCTGTAGTCACCTTCTGATCCTCTCACTCCCAGTGAGAAGTGTTTGGTGCATGTACAGACACATTTCCTGGGATGCCCCATGTCTACTAAACACCGTAAATGGCAGAAGTGCCTGTTTGCCACTGGGTCTTTGCTGCAAAAGCATCACTGGACTTTTGCCCAAACTGTGTTCGGATATATATAATCATGTTTTCTACTCACCTGTCTTCTCCCAGTTGAAGAAAAATACTTGATGAAATACGAGAAAATCTCCTCTTAACATCCTGTTTTGGCACATCAGTGTTAAGGTAGAATTCCTTTCTCACAGAGCCCTTTAGGTGTTCAAGGTCAGCATCCTACTCAGGAAGCAGCTACTCTGAAGGAGGGATCTCTTGGAAAAGGCTGACTGCAAGGGGCAGTGGAAGCTAGGACATGCCTCAGGGCTCCTCTACAGATGTGCCCAGCATCCTGTCTCAAACAGCACCCACAGATGGCATTAAGGATGTGGGCTTAGTAGCTTTACAGTGACCTCTGCTCCAGGAGGCTGTCCCGTGCACCCTTGAAGCAAGCCAGGAAGGCTTTTTGCATCCAGACACCCTTTGGTAAGGAGTCTCAAAGACCTGGTACCCAGACAGGGATGTGCCACCTTTACTCATTCTGAATTTTGATCCCACTAGTTTCATTGGATTCCTCTAACTTTTTATGTTGGAGGGAACTCTCTCCACGTCATCCCTGACTTTAGAAACCCCTGTCATGTTCCTCATAGCCAGCTTTTTTGTTTTTTTCCAGCCTGAGCCCTTTCAGGTACTCAAAGAGCCATTAATCCATCTCACTGAGTCTACAGGACTTTCTTGCTTCCCCAGAAGATAATAGAAAGTATGCAGATAAAACAGTGAAAAGAAGTCAAAATTAAACATCTTGAATATGTTGCCAGCAAGTCTGACAGGGATTGCTAGAATGGTTAAATTTTGCAGAGCTCCACACCTCTCTAGGGGATGACAATAAACGGCACAGAGAGGAAATGACATGAAGTATGGTCTTTGCAGCAGTTCCTACAGCAGTGGCACCTCTTGCAGCAAGTTAATGTTTGCACTTCAGGTAGGATTATTGTGGAGTCTCCCACACTGGAGATATTCAAGGCCTGCCTGGACAAGTTCCTGTGTGATGTACTCTAGGTTACCCTGCTCTTGCAGGGGGGTTGGACCAGATGATCTCTTGAGGTCCCTTCCAACCCTTGGGATTCTGTGATTCTGTGATTACTGGACTAACTCCCAAACCTTCAGGAAGTCAGTGAAGTTAGGGGAATGGAGAAGAGTCAGGGCATCAAGCAGAAAGCAGCACACAACTAGGAGAGCACACACACAGGCAGTGAAGAGTAGCTCCTGTATGCCAGCTCGCTGTGCACTTTATCGCACCAGATCTGAAATCCTTCCCTCTGCTTTGGCTTGAAAGCTCTGTGCTACCACGAGCCAACCGTCCCCGTGTGACACAGAGTAAGATGGGGGGAAACTTCCTCCTCCAGTTCCTCTTGCAATCCCATGCAGTTCAGAGAGGTCATTTCTGAGTGCTGTGACAGACTCTTGCTGGAGAGGTGGATCCTCATGTCACATCTATGCAATTAGCTGGTGACCCGCATGCAATCACACATTGTTACAGCAGCCAAGTAATCTGCTCTTGGGGAAAAAATTGTCTGAAATGAAATACGCAACCCGAGGAAATAAGAATTAATTAGAAGTAAGAGTATTGAAAAAAAGAAGAAGAGGGCCTGGAAATAATTAATGTTGCACAAACCGGACCAAAGCCAGAAACTGCGATTCATAAAGCTGCAGAGAGGCGTGAATAGAATATAAAGTATATGCTACACTGTTTATGAAAGGAGAGCAGGCTCCGAATCAACATCTGGTGTGCCTGGAGTGTGATGAGGAAAAAGCCAAGCACTCCTCCATGCCCAAGGGCCGGCAGGCAGCTGTCCTGGATGAACCTTTGCACTCACTGCATCTACAAGAATTTCTCTGGGTACCACCTTGCACCAGATGCTGTCCTGCTTCTCCAGCCTCTGGGGCTCCCCAGGGTTAGCGCACAGGGTAGCACATGGTCACAAGACTTTTGCCTGTGGCCATGGTATTGGGGAGACTCAGGGAGCTCCACAGCACAGGCCACAGACACAGGTTGCTCTGGATCACGTGTGGCCAGTGCCAGAGCAGTCTATGGTGCTACATTTTAAATCCAGTCATACAGCTGTACTTCCAGCAACTTCCCTTTCAATTCCTAGAGAAAATGCCTATTGGCTTGCACAGCCATTGCTGTTTGGGTTTCCTCCAGGGAAACTCAGTGAGCCCTGAGGCTCTCCTGCTGCTGCACCGGGCCAACCCTGTGTGGTTTCCCCAGGATTTGGAAGGCTTTGCCCTGCTTAGCCAAGGCAACTCACAGCTGTGGTGGGTTGAGCCTGGCTGGACACCAGGTGCCCACCAAAGCTGCCCTATTGCTCCCCTCTGCTGAACAGGGGAGAGGAAAAACAATGAAAGGCTTGTGTATTAAGATAAGGACAGGGAGAGATCAGTCACCACTTACGGTCATGGGCAAAACAGACGTGGCTTGAGGAAAACAGTTTTATTTATTACCGGCCAAATCAGAGTAGAATAATGAGAAATAACACCAAATATATATACCCATAAAGCCACATTCCCCTCACCCCTCCATTCTTTCCAGGCTCAACTTCACTCCTAAATTCTCTGCCTTTCCCCCAGTGGCACAGGGAATGGGGGATTGCAGTCAGTTCATCACACATTTTCTCAGCTACTCCTTCCTCCTCAGGTGAGGAATGCAACTCCCCTGTTAACCTCCATGGGCTGCAGGTGGATATCTGCTCCACCATGGACCTCCATGGGTTGCAGGGGCACAGCCTGCCTCATCATGGTCTGTACCATGGGCTGCAGGGGAATCTCTGCTCTGGTGCCTGGAACACCTCCTCTCCTCCTTCCTCACTGACCTGGGTGTATTCAGGGATGTTTCTCTTACATTCTCACTCCTCTCTCTGGCCACAGTGAGGAGTAACTTTCCCCCTTTCTTAAATCTGTTATCCCAGAGGTGCTGCCACTGTCAGTGACGGGCTCAGCCTTCGCCAGTGGCGGGTCCATATTGGTGCGCTGGCACTGGCTCTGTCAGACACAGGGGCAGCTTCTGGCAGCTTCTCACAGCAGCCACCCCTGTAGATCCCCTACTACCAAAACCTTGCCACGCTCACCCCGTACTGCAGTACAGCACACCTGGTCCTCCAGGGGGCAGTTTCTGCTCAGGTTTCTCTACCGTGCCGAGCGTTCTCCGAGTGTTTCGTGATGTGCAGCGTACAGGCAGCCGATCTGGTACTCGGTGACTGCGCAGGAGCCCAAGACCTGCTCGCTGGAGTGACCCATGCAGTTTGGTCCCAGTGACCACAGTGTGAGCCTCATCTGTCGCCAGTGCTTAGGGCTGCCTGAGAGGCAGTGAGCTCCAACATCGCTTCAGCACGTGTCCCGAGCCCCAGCCGCCATCAGTGCTCTGGCCCCCGGAGCTGCTGGCAATCGGCCGGGCTCCTCACGCTGCGCGGGGCAGAGCAGAGCCTGGAGCGGTGTTTCTGCAGGAGCCCGCCCGGTGCTTTTCCCAGGGCAAAACCCCTGGGCTGCCGAGAATCCCTGCTCCGCCCTGTGGACGGGCGCTCTGCCTGTGCAGCGGGGACCACGCAGAGCCCCAAACCCGACATGAGCCCGGCCGCTTTTCTCTAGGGGAGAACAGGGGTCTGGGGAGAAGGGCAAAGAAGGAGGACACCCATATCCAGCATCTCTTTTTCCTCCTCGCAGCTCCCGGCGGGCCAAGGTCCCCTTCCAGGCCGTGGCCAGCGGGGGTCACTCTTCTCTTGCAAACCCCTCCTCTCCCGGCTCCCCTCCCGGCCTTGCCGAGTATCTCGTCCAAAAACGTGGGGATTTCCGCTTTCGGGAAACAAATAATCAGAAAATAAGGGAAAAGGCAGGGGTGGTCCACAGGCAGCCCAGCACCATCCCCTTTGCTCGCATTACACAAGGCATCCCGCGCACTTGCAGGGATTCCATAGACCTGGTGCATGGCGCTGGCTGGGTTTTACGTCATTCCCTTAGAGAAAGTAATTTCCAGGGATAGATCCAGATTTGCTTCTTCTCAGCAGAGATTAACCCCCTTTAATTAACTCCTCCAGGAATATTAGAGGGTTTAGTGTCTTCGTCGTTGCCCAAGCACTAATGACACTGGGACTGATGCTCCTAGTCCATGAGGATCTGCCCCGATGAAGGAGGGCAAACTGTCCCTCAAGCTTGTCTAGCATTTGGTACTAAGTCTTCAAAGAGACCAAAGGACCCCATCAAGGATTTAAAAAGGAGATTCAGAATGCAGAAACACCCTCTAACAGGCAAAAATATTGAAGATGACCAGCTACTCACCTCCATCACGAGGCCTGTGTCAGTGCTTTAGATGCAAATATTGCATAAAGCGAAACAGATTTTGTACCTGCAGATTTTGGAAGTGTCATGTATGGCCCATCATCCCCTGTTGCTGTTGCAGGATCTGCAAGGTGGTGTGGGAGGTAGCAGCCGTTCACCAAGACCATTTACAGGTTTATGCTGAGACTCTTCCTGACGTGCCCTGGCTGGGTAGGTCGAGAGGAGAGCCTGGCAACACTGAAATTTGCTTTGAGAACTGCAACACCAGGCTTAAAAGTGGCAAGTGAAGAGCATTAAAGAGTTATCTGTGATGCTAGAGGGTTTTGGGGAAAACCTTAAGGCAGAGCGATGTGGAAACAAGCTTCGATACAAATGCAGTTCAGAAGAACCTACATCATCCTCTCCCATAAGTTCCTAATGCAGCATTAAAAAAAAGCCGTTTAGATCTCCAGTAAGAAACTAAAAGGCGCAACTAGAGGAAGAGTATCATCTTTCTTCGAGGTCACTGCAATAGCAGGCTATTAGTTGAATTATATACTGTAATACTCTGGGAAAAAGGAGATAAAGGCAGCAAAAAAAGCAACTTATAAAGATAAGAAAAGCCAATCCTCTGCCCCCTCAGAACCTCGTGAAGCATGAGAAAATGAGCAGTTGGTAATGAAATGATTTTTAAATGACCCTTCTTTTTCTGCCTCCCATTTAAAAAGTAAAGAAAGAGCTGCTAGAAGTAAAATAAAGCTGAGTGCTGGGATGAAAATTACACATTTGCACAGCAAATGCATTCCGATTAAAAAAGTAGCTGGGTCTGGGAGGATTCAGCACAGCGTGGTGCAGACAAGCTGGAGCTGTGGGGCTCACCTCTGTATTTCCCCAGGGACCTGCAAGAACAGATTCCAAGGAGATGCAGGGAAAGGCCCCTAGCAGTGTGCTGCTACTGGCTTTATTTCTGTAGATGGCCCAAGAAAATGTTTCAGGATGTTGAGGCAAAAGCAGGGGTTGGAAGGTCCTAAACACACATGTGGAGACTTAAGATCAGGTCGGGGTGAGGGTGGGGGCAGTGAGACAGTTGTTGGGAACTAAAGAGAGTAATGAAGAGAGAACCTCTGGGGAAAGGGAAGCGATGTACTGCAGCCTTATTCAGTTGTGGGATAGTTACTGCAGGGGAGGACTGTTTTATTTAGGATATTTAGGCTGAATAGCTTGAGCTGTCAGAGTGCTGCCCTGATCTGCAGGTAGGGCTGTGGAGCACAGCAGCACAGACACCCCCCATACACAGCCTGTCCCTGCTGGCAACGGGGCTCACCTGCCCCATAGGGGCTCCCCATTTTTCTGTTTGCTGTATCAGGTTTTCACATCTCCCCCTTGCATTAGGCCGAGGTCTGCAGCACAGGGCAAGGTCTCTGCTTGCTCTGCTGTTGAAAATCCGCAGGGACACTGCTGCTTTCACCTGCTTGGTTTGATGACTGGGCTTTAAGCAACAAACATAGTGCTACCAGCTGGGTGACAGTTTCCTTCCTCTACACCTATGTCTGCCTTTTAAAACTGCACATCATTAAGTGCTGCCACACGGCTCTACACTAACATGTAAGTATAAAATATACAGCAGCAGTAGGCAAAGAATGTGCTTAGCATGAATCAGAGGAATTAATGCTCTGCACGACTGCTGTCCTGAGCACTTTGTCAGTCCACAAAGATGTCCCATCCCTGGGCAGAGTGATGCTGTGGCATGAGGAAGAAGCTTCTGTAAATAAAAACACTTAGATCCCAAACATGCACAGGTTTAGAGTCATGTTGTGACACAGTCATGTAATCCCCACAGCTGTGTGTAAAAATCTGCAGTATCATTATGCAATGTTGATCTCTGGCTGGTCCTATCACCATGTCACCTGGAGTGACAAATGGATCTGTTTGTGGGAAGCATAGTATATAGATTAAGCTTTCTCTTGAATTCTGGTCCTGAAAACAATGAAATCAGGAAGAAATGAGGAAGTATCATCCCAGAATTTAACTATCTATCTTGTGTTTACAGCTGGGAAAGGGCTTCTTTCCAGTTTCATAATGAACAGGAGTTATGTGGGGTTAACAACAATTTCACAAACTTGAGTGCCATACCAATTGACCTGTGATGTCTGGTTTTGATGGAGTGTTTTCTTCCTACAGCCCCTCCATCACTGTCCTAGTAACTAGAGCCAGCCTCACTTGCAGGCTCTTAATAGAACATCCTTGAGACATTGTATGCGGTATGTGTTTCTGAAAACTACGGATGTTATACACGCGAAGGGACGACGTTGCTTTGCTAATAAAGTTAAATTCAACTGAATTTGAGCCTGAAGGGACTGTTAATACAGCACAGTGTAAGGACAAGACAGAAATGCTGGCAAAACAGTCCTGAGCATGTTTAAACACCTCTTGAGCTTAGGCGTTAGGTGAAAAAAAACCCATACAACCATTTTTGTTGGCAGCTCTCTGTTGCTTTGGTGACAGTGGAAGGGGCCTTCCAGGATCAGCAATGGTGATTAAGGTGATGAGGAGGTTTTACATTAGTTGCTTTCAGCTGGGGCTCCTGAAGCAAAGTTCAAGCTGCTGCCCTGGGCATGTTCACACTCTCTCAGTTGATGCTATTGCCATCTGGTGCAATGGTGACACCATCAACTGGGACATTCTAGCCTACTGCACTGTGAAAACTGCTGTCACGCCATCGTGGCAGGAAGTGGAAAACACTATTAAAAGCCAGCAGGCTCAGTATATCCCCGACACAACCGATTTAAAAAGAAGTAAATTAAAATCAAATGACACTGGTAGCTCAATTTGCTCAGGCCTACTCATGGCTGGGGAAAGTTCTTCCCACTTAACTTCTTCACAGAGAGCATAGATTTATCCTCTTCAAGCGAGATGGTGTTCACCTGCCTAGGGCTGTTTTGGAGACGGGAATGTGCAAGTCTCTTCAATGAAAAGAGAAAACAGACTTTACTTTTTTCCTCTAAGGACAAAACACAAGAGATGCATTAGAATTTCTGTGAGACTATTTCCAACAAATGCACCTTTTCTTCAGTGTGGTAGGGTATTCCAGTCTTTTGGGTTTTTTTTCGGTGCTTATGGAAATTACTAATTTCTCATAACACAACTTTGTCTTTCCTGATCCCAGTTTTAAGTTTACCTTCTTGCAGAGAGACGTCAGTGGACACGCAGGAACTAGCTATGGCTCAGTCTGTGTTACTGAATCGGTATGGCTCAGTCCATGGTGGCATGATATGCTCTGAAGTTCCAAGGAAGTTTTGTTATGCCTTCAGGTAAAATGGGACCTGGATTGTATTTGTTTCCTATAAGCTTATTAAAGAGGCATGGATGTACCTACTTGACAGTAAGCTCTGCACCCTTTGAATGTCTCTCTCTCCTGCTAAGGGAGGTGGTTCCACATCAGTTCTTCTGGTGGCACCATGGCTCTGTGGGTTGCTAATGCAACAGGAACAAAGGAGGAAAAGTCTTTTTATCACAATGGTGACAATGTAGGAACTATTGAATGTTGAGCACAAAGCCCTGCAGCTTTCAGCACATCATACCCTGCTTCCATGCGTCTCGTCGTCTTACATTAGTGGTTTTCATCTGGCTGTTTTAGCTGTGCCGTGGCATTGCACTTGTATTAAGTTAGGATGGCGAGTCTTTCAGTTTTCATTTATGAAAGTTTCAAGAAAACGATTGGTGACTGCTGGCTGGGGTGTGTGACAATAGATTTCATAGTCAAATGTCAGGCATTCATCTCTGAAAAGCCTGCTTTCAAATGATAAACATGAACAACCTGTAAAAAACCCCTTTTTCTTTCTTTTCCTTTTCCATTTTAACTCTGGACTTTGATTTTATATCAAAACATGTAAGAAAAGACCCTACATAGCCCTAATGGACTCCACAAGAAAATCTCTTTTGAGGACTGGTTAATCAATGCTTTTAGTCACTATAAAAATCCTGTTTCACTTGAAAGCTGCTGTACTAGGTCGGGCAGAAACAGCTGTGGAGTAGCACACTCAGTGCATGTTTGCATTAGTGTTTTAGCTGGCTCTGGGGCATGCTTTCCAAGCCAACATCCCGATCACCCCAACTGACCCAGCCTCGGTTCTCATCTCAGGGAGATGCTGGTGCCAGTGACCTGGCACCCTTTTGGATTAAGTGGAAGTGGACGATCTGCTCTAGGAGCACACACGCCATGCACTCTGGCCTTGAATGGGGACATGAGAGTCTGAACCAATGACTCGAGCATGCAGCTGCTGAGACCTCCAGGACTTGCTGCGGATGCAGGCACTAACAGAAGCTCAGGAAGCACCAGTCACACAGTGCTCTGAAGTGCTGCTTGGGCAGTAGAAATCCAAATAGACCTTCAGGTTTGTCATGAGCTCCCTGCATTATGAAAGAGGAAGGATGGGAAGGGTGCCGTGCCCCTGAGGCTAGACCATGCCCTCTCTTGACTCTGCTGCATCCCTGGGCCTCAGTGGCTCTGCTCACAGGGGAATGGCTGAAGCCTCTTTTTGACAATGGGGCACCATGCCTGCTGCTTCAGTTAGGTGATGTAGCCAGGGTTTATTTATTATTACCACAGTTCAGCTAGCTAAACCAGGATGGCTTCCCACAAGCATTTACAAGCACATTGAGCAGAGAATTTCCTGAAGGCAGTAATTCTGTTTCCAGAGATCTAGGCTTCTCTCTGTGCCTGTGTGTATAGGCAGCATCTGTCTCACACTGGAAAAGCATCTCATTAACCGAATTAGCAAAACAGCTATCACATCATTTGATCCTGCTGATAGCTTCTGTGCTACCTCTGAAGTTCAGAGAGAGGACTGCCTTAGCTGATACAGCAGGTGAGGCCTGTGGGAATGTTGAAACGATCACTCAAAAAAGCCTCATGGCCAATACGCTTAGGGGACAGCAGCTACCTGGTAAGTGAGAAAGCTGTTAAATTAAAACTATAAAATCTAAAGATTACAGCACTTAGCCACCAGGAATTCAGCTTTGTACATTCTGAACGCTTCTGTCTCAGTCCGGCAAAGCCCCTAAGCACGTACTTAAACACAGCGTTATTGATCTTGCAAGGATCACTTGCCAGCTTAAAGGTAAGCATATGCATGAGTACATTAGAAATTCAGCTCACAACTGTGACTCACAAGCTACTCTGGAGCAATGCCTGACCACAACAGAGGGCCAAATCACAGACCAACCAAGACAGACTGTTTTCCAGCAGAATAGGAAAAAAGAAGGTTTCTTAAAGAATGAAGGAAGGAGCTGGATATTTCTTAATCACTGCAAGCATAAATGGAAGAAAAATTGCTAATCAGGAATCTATTGATAACCACACAATTCACAATCATTCTACCTGCATTGTTTGGAGCTACACTGTTGCTTTTAAGATAGTGTAAGGAGAAAAACCTAACTGCTGGGAATTTGAAAAAGCAATGTAGGCATGCAGTGTGAAGGAGGTTTGGATATTATCAAGTGTAATTTGAGGATTTGCTTTGAATGTTTATTGTAAGCATCTTTTTAATTCTTTCTATTTTTCTTTTTTCTCTTAAAATAAACCTCTTGAATCTGCTATCAAATGTTAGTCCCACAGATAGGGCAGCTTGAATGTAGCTGACTCTCACACAGCCCTGGGCCCTGACCTGTGAAGTCTTGTGTGTAGGACCCGCAGTACTTCAAAGGCTGATGTTGTTCTGCTGCTTCCAGGGTATGTAAGGAAGCCGGAGTGGACAGCCAAGTGACCATTGTGGAATTTCCATCTTCTGGAAGTATGTCTGTGCTTAGCTCTAGCTCAGGTTACTGCACACAGTAACACCTCACAACCCTCTTTTCCATCAAGAGATCTTTATTCTCACTGTGAGGAAAAGAAGTGCCACAATGGCAATTTCCAGATGGACACTGAAGAAAAGGAAATGTGTGACACACAGAGGTTTCCTCTGGCAGACCAGAGATTTAGTTTTGAATTATATATATATCAGATTTGATAAAACTCAGCCAGAATCCTTTCCATAACAACCTTTCCATGCAGCAAAAAGACAATGCAGATCTGCATGCTTGTGTACGGCATCGTTAGCACAAAATAAAAAGGGCATCTTTAAAGGAGGATCTTCCTCAGAGGATGAACCTGAGGAGCACCTGACTTTATGTGGCATGTCCAAATGGGGTGCTGGATGTGCTGCACAAACCCTGTACCTATGGCAACATAAATTCGAGCTTCTGCATGTGGGTTGCTACTATGGCATAGGCTGCTGTCCTGGTACATGCATCCACGGGTACCACCAAAGGAATTGCTGCAGTGGCCTCCCCAGTGATCCTGCTCTATATCTGCATCTCAGCCCCATTCAAGCTCATGGAGGCCATGCTCTACATCAGGCTGGTTTTTCTGCATCATCTGCTCTCATACTTTCCAGTCCCAGGCTCTCTGCAGAGGAGCCATCCCAGTGCCAGAAGATGCTGAGAGAAACCACCACCATACCCTTACCTCCAGAGAGGCAGGACTGCTTCACTGATTTAAAAACTCGTCTCATAATGTAATTCATCTCTTCTGAAGAGAAAGGGGGAGAAAAAGAACATTACCCCGGTATAAATCTTCCTTTTTCTGTGCTGTACAGCCCACTGTTAAGGGATTCAGTGAAACCTGAGGTGTCTTTGTAATGAAATAATTCCCTGAAGAAATAATATGAAATTTGAACCTCTGATTTTCAATGGATGTAGGAAAAAATGTATGTGTGAGAAGAGAGCAACTTTCCTTAGGGCATATGGAGACATGCATGGATAGCTGATCTCATTTAGAAACTTGGAGCCCCCAAACCCCTTGTGTTCACCAATGACTTTGAAAGTGATTTGGTCTATAATAGCATTAAGAAGTGCCAAGAGAAATCAAGAGTTTATTGTTGGTGCTGCAAGTGCATAAAGGGAACATATTCCTTTCCTTTTGTCTTACAAATATAAACACACAGAGAAATGGTGGTCCCTGACCCAGTGAACAGACCATCATGGTACAAGCACATAATCAGAAAAGGTTCTCTGCCAATGCCCAGTCCAGACAGACAGAGGGAAACACAAGCACAGGCAGATGCAATAACTTTCTGTCATTCAGTAGAGCCCTGGTAAGGTCCATGTGTCCTGACTCCCACAAAATGGTGATAAAATGATATGTCAAAAAGAAGGATTTTCCTTGGCACAAACCACAATGACGTCAAAGACTTTGAACGAGATAAAGATATTAGGTTAATGCCTTTTGTTCCTCAACTGAACGTTTTAGTCAGTGAACAGAATTAATTGTGTTGACATAATGGATTTATTGTTTCAACAAAATGCCCGTCTGTTTTCACTCAGTGGGTAACGGATTTGACAAAACTAATGCTGATATCAAGGGTGTCTTATATAGCTGAATTATCAACCTGATAAAATGCCACTAGTGTAAGAGAGAACATGAAGGGGAAAAATAGAGTCTATAGCCCAGAGGCATTAGTGCTTATAAGAAGTACATAAAAAATGCATTACTTTTACTCTTTGCATGGCTTTTTTTGTGATGAGCAAGGTGCTGCTGATACAGACCATATGCTTCCACACACCCCTGCTTGCAAAGGTGAAAGCGCGCTTCCCAAAAACCTGTAAGACCTGCCTACAGTCAGGATTTGTGAGTAAAGAAAGCACTCAGCCTGGGCCAGCAGGGAGGGAAAGGCTGTGGGTGTCACCTGCCTAGACTTTAGTGGAATCTTTGACACCATTTCCCACAGCATTCTTCTGGAGAAACTGGCTGCTCATGGCTTGGACAGGCATACTCTTTGCTGGGTAAAAAGCTGGCTGAATGACTGAGCCCAAAGAGTGGTGGTGAATGGAGGTAAAGCCAATTGGCAGACGGTCACAAGTTGTGTTCCCTATGGCTCAGTACTGGGGCCAGCTCTGTTTGATATCTTCATCAATGATCAGCACAAGATCAGTTGCTGTGCTGGAGGGTTGGAAGGTTCTGCAGAGGCATCTGGACAGACTGGATTGAAGGGCCGTGGCCAGTGGTGAGAGGTTCAATAAGGCAGAGTGCTGGGTCCTGCACTTGGGCCTCAACAAACTCATGCAGTGCTCCAGGCTTGGAGAAGAGTTGCCAGAAAGTTGCCTGGTGGAAGGCGACCTGGAGGGGCTGATTGACATCCACCTTTCTACACATCCCTGGGAGTGAAGGAAGGAGCTGGAGCAGAGAGCAATGAACACCGGTGGTACTGAACAGCCTGCGAAATCCATCTGAGAAGCACAGTGTTCGCAATGCAGAGGGTTTCTGTGGAGTCAGGATGTGAAACTTGCTTATACAGAAGTCAGCCAAATTTTTTGTCTGTCTGTCTAATTTCTATCTGCATCAACAAATGAAAACTGGTTTTGTCCCTTCAGTGCTGGGCTGTAGCCTTTCAGACAGCACTCCCCAGTATGAACTGAGAGCTTTATGTTTAGGGAGAACCATCAAGAAGAGAATGAGTTGCATTCACGTGCTAAGCAATGTAGGGCACGTCCTGTCTGTGACAACCTTGCTCTGCACCGAACCCTGCTGCCTCAGTTCTGGGCTTCTGTCAGCCTGAGGCACTGAGTGGAACCAGGCTGGAGGGAGGGGTTGGTGGTGTGCAGCGTCAAGGAACTCAAAGATAAGGGAAAAACAAAAGAGATGAGAAGATCAGAAAAAGAGGTAAGAATGAGAGAGACAAAGAAAAAAGGGTGAAGAAAAAATATGAAGAGATAAGAAAGCAGAGAGAAAGCCATTGTCATCTGATTTCTTTGTATGAATCATAGAATTTTTTAGAATAGAAAAGACCTTCAGGATTGAGTCTAGCTGTTACCCTAGCACTGCCAAAGCCACCACTAAATCATGTCCTTAAATGCAACATCTACACATCTTTAAAACCTAAGTTAATGTCTTAATAAAATGAGTTTTTTGCTTTTCTTTATGTTTAAAACCAGTTAGAACTCATCTTCTTCTAAAGAGATTAGGTAGTGCAGAATAGTTTTCCTGTAGCCCCCGTACCTTTAATGTTCGCATAAAATCAGTAGGTGCAGCTGAGGACACACGTACAAGGCCAGTTGACCTGTGGCCAGTGATTCCTGAGCTAGCATAGAGCGGGCATTGAGGAACGGTATCACTTCTGGAGAGGGTGTTGCATCAAAGCAGTCAAACCCTGTTCAGTAGATGTATTGTCTCAGAAGCAGCACATTCAAAGCAGAAACAGAGTCACCACTTGCCCAAAGGAGGTAAGCAGTATGTAATGAATTTGGGATGTGAAATGTATAAGGGAGCTAGAGAAGAAAAGGTCAGTGGGTGGGTGACCAGGAAATATCACTAGCCAAAAGGAGTGTGCATGTTTGGATGCATGGAAGGGTGGGAGATCCAGAAATTATGTGAAACGGAGAAGTTTTTCTTTCTAGAGAAGGACTGGATTTCTGTTTCTGACTGCAGCAGCAGTACTCCAGCCTTGCAATAGTCTGGTAAGCTGCCGTATAGATGGATGAGGCCGAATACAGACTGCCCTGCATTACCCAAATGTTTGCTGGGAAGACTCTTCTTACCTTTGCTGTTCAGTTCACTGCCACAGCACATTGCCTTGTTAATTTGAAAATATACAGAAAGCACACTGAAGAACTGCAGCAGCAAAACTCATTTTGCAGCCAGAAATGAGCAGCGTGAGCTCCTGTTTCTTCCTCTCCGTACTGGCCGCCTTTCTTCCTGACTCTTTCTTTCAAAATAAGCCATACCTGTGTGAACGGTGTTTCCTTTCTTTTCCAGGCAGACGCACTCTTGCGATCACCCTGGGGAAGGAAAGCGTCAGAAGTAAACAGAGTCCATTTACTAATCTGTCCTTCACAAGAAGACACGCTCAGCTCTGGTGCTTACTGGTGGTTAAGTATTGCTGCGGGTACTCAGCCACGCAGTGCCGGGAATTTGATAACAAGCAGTGAAGGGTTTCTGTGAAGAGAAATAATTACAGCAGCTGATAGAATGAATTGAAGGAAATTAAGTCAAAGTAACTGCATGTAGATGAAAGAGCTCTTCCTCTTAACCCACAAAAAGAGCCTGCAAATAGTTTTGGCAGAAACTGTGAATAAAAACAGGAATATGAAATTTTCTTTTTCCTTAAAAAGAGAGACCTTTTGGTATGAGGTCATACAGTGACTTTAGACAATGCTATTCCTCAGCAGAAAGGATTAGAGCAAAGATATCTCAAAGTGTTCCCATTTTTGTAGATAGGAGAAAAGGGCTTAACTCTTCCTCAAGTTCAAAAAGAAGAATTTTCTGTTCCTGCACATTTTGTCTCTGAAGTTTATGCTGAGATGGAGCAGTACAGAGCACTGAAAGTCTCTTCTCAGCACCCCGCGTGATTTCTTCAACTGCCCAAAGGGCAGAAAAAAGAGGTAGTAAAACTAAAACTAAACATGACAAAATGATTTTGGGGAATTTCATCCTCCTGACCAAGACAAGATTAGATTGTCTAACTAAAAACCCTGTGACCATTGGATTTGGAGATTATTTTCTATGCTTCTATATGGAAAAATGGTGGGGGGCCCTACTTTCATGACCTTCATTTACTTCGTTTACATAAAGCACAACCTTCCTTACCCAATGCTTGTTTTGGTTTTACGGGGTTTCTATGCTTTGGAATTGGCTGTATTTGTTGTGACAAGCAACTGGAGTGATCCAGTAGTTATCGGTGAGCTGCTGTAGTCCTTCAAAACAATTTCCAGCACTTTCCCCAGAGTGCATGGCTTTTAATATACCTGTTTGACTTCCTCTTTTGTGCAGCTTCAGTTGTGCAGAAATCACACAGGAGGGGATGTGCCTTACACAGATCACCCTGAGCTTGTGGGGTGCCTTAGTGAGGGAAACCTGCCCAGCATGGCCTAGGAAGGGATGTCCACTGGCACTGTGAGTCAGTCCCTCTTGGGACCAGCTAGCCCTGACTGGGGAAGGTCAGGGGCAGAAACATCATCAAGCTGACTTTGAAGGGAAACAGTTAGATTCAGGTACTTGAAACATTGACATTACTGCGAGCCTTCATGGGATTGCTGGGCTGATGGAACCAGGGTGGAGGCTAGCTCAAGGTGGGCACCCTTCTGGTTCCCCTGTGTCTCACAGTGCCTTGGGGAGGATTTTGGGTTGGCCAGGAGTGAAGCGCTTTGCTGTTCCCTGGTTAATTTGGGATTGCACAGTCAACTGAACTTTTGAGACATTGCCTTATGTTTATGTGCTTCCTCTCCTTTTCCTCAAATAAAAGGTAGTTTTCTTGTCAAAACCTCTTAGTGCCCATGAGAGAGAGGGAAAATGATGCCTGCTAAGGTGACAGGACAGATTTATTTTCATTTACTGGAGCCAGAAACAGACCAAGTGTGACAAAAGCTACCTGTTCTTTTTCACATTATAACAGATTTGGAGCATGCATATGACCAGTTCACTGATCCCAATGCATCTACAGGGAGGGAACTTCTGGTTGAGGGAGCAATAATTTCAGCCATTCGCATTGGATCAGCAGCTGCACAAGCCCCATACACAGATTTCACAGCACTGAGCAGCTATGCCTGAGAAATCAGTCCCTCTTGAAGGTATTGTCATCAACATATCCCGAGGACACAGAATAAATCTAGTGACATATCCAAAGTCACTAACTGTACTTGAGATTTTACACCAGCAACAGTTTGGCTTCATTAGATATTTTTTACTTGTATTTTCCCTGTCACTCTGTATTATCTTTATTGCACAATTTGTTGTCTTCATTGGGTTTTTTTACACGAAATCAGGAGAGAGAAACTGCCATAAGAACAACTGAAACTTTGGCAAGAAGGAGGAGAGGCTATCTTTGTATTCTGTATTTGTACAGTGCTGAGAAAATTGTGGTTCTGCTACAGAGAAGAGGTTTTTAGCTGCAGCTGCCACATAAATAAGAGAGAGGTTTTCCCTTGAGCTGCAGAACTGATGAAATCTCTAGCTCCAGAACTTAAGTTTCCTTCAGGTTTGTGCCCGTAAGCCCTTTTCCTTGTGATAAAATCTTCTCTTCCCTGCACATACTCTTATCCCACCATGAAGGGTAAGGAACAGTGTGGGCAGACATTAGGCAGGAACCCCGCTACACCAATGGGCAGGTGAGGACATGCTGGCTCATCGTCCATGTAACTGCTGCCAGGTGGAGGCCGACTCATCTCTGCCTGCCTTTCCCACAGCACTGGCACTAATTTGGGTCTGTCTCCTTTGCCTGACTTTCATTTTCATGAAACTTGTTTATTTTTTATTGTAAATGCTTCCGTCAAATGTCACTGCAACTGGCCACGACTTGTTACGGGGGGCCTGGGGAAACTGTCAGACAGGGAGATGGATGTATAGACAGTTCAACTGCATAACCTCATTTCCTTAGGGAACAGAGTACGGTGATAATGGACAGATATCAGTGTTAAGTAGTTGCTGTTAATGTTTGGGTAGTGTGTGAGTAAGAATTCAGATTTTGGGGGAAATAGGATGGTATAAAATAATATGCTAGCTGAGATAATATTCTTATGCCCATATGGTAGAATCCTTCAACTGTTTCTCTGTAAACAAGGAATAAAGATACTGCAGGACAAATGCTCAGGAATATGATTTGTCACACTAAGTTCTTTACTCAGGGATGAACAAAAGAAATCTGTAACACTGGATGCATAGCAGAGTGTTAAATTCTGCCTTCAGAGTTCTTAACTCTGCTTTCCGTCATATCCTGAAGAACCGATTAACCTGCTGAGATGCTGAGCACAGGAAGAGTCCAATAAATTTTCTTGCTTGTCAGCCAGGGATAGCAGAGAGGTGAACCAGAAAAGATTTATAAATGTTACTGATTTTGAATATTTTCCCAAAACATTTTCTGAAACTCTACACTGAGGAAAGTCAAAAAGTATCACTCAAAGCTTCCACTGTTGTCTATAAACTTTGTAAATCCAACACAATGTCACATCCAAACTGCAAAGTGTAGCTGAATCAAACACCAACTAAATCAAACGGTAAAGTTCCAGAATCTCAGATTTTGGAGTTGACACTGTGTTCTGAGCAGAGTTCCCATGAAAGGAAATAAACGCAGCCAGCCTTTTTTGGCTAGTTATCTTCAGATCAGCAGGAGGAAAGGGAATTTTCCACTATGCTGGAATCATACAAGAGCCTCAGTTGCCTCTTCTTTTTTTTTTTAAAAAGAAAACAATTGTCATCTGATTCACTTATTTTATCAAGATTTCCATTGCTTTTTGTCCAGAAATAATAATCTGCTGCAAAAGTTGGAAAAGTAAAGTTTGTTGCTTTTTGAGATATCTGTAAATGATATTGGTGAGAAATGGCATTTGACAAAGCAGATTATGATTCTTAAAAAAAGTTTTTAAAAACAGGGGAATCCCACAATGTTGTGAGTCTGCAAATTACCTCTTCTATGTATCATCTCAAAGAGCGTCCACTGCTGACCAGGCTTCCTCATGTGTATGCCTGCCCTCTAGAAACCATGAATCACTGCTTCAAGCTGAGACCATGAGGATGTTCTTTCAGCCTCTGCTGATCTGTACAGCATGGGAAGGACCCTCGAAGGCCAGGGGGCTCCCAGGTTCTTGAGCCAGTCAAGCCCTGTTGGTGCACTTCTCCAGGAAATTATATCTAGCCTCAGCTGAAATGTGAGGGTTCATCAGGCATCACTGATTTTCATTATTACTGTCCATATCCCCTGTGCCAAAGGACTGTAACATTAGAGTTGAAAGAGGGAACAAGAGTGCTGTTAGGAGCTCAGTTCACTGCATTGCTTCCCTCTTGTAACATAGACTTACAGAGCAGTTCAAGAGACACCGCTAACACACACTGAAGCAGTTCCTGATTTAGTTAAGGATAAGTACAAAGATTTATCTCAGATCCTAATATAAAATATGTGTTTTCTGTGCTCTGACATCAACATATTCATTGAGGGGCTCTTAAGGGAAAGTTTTAAGAGCTAAGGCTAAAATTTGCCTGATGAGCTCTAATTTAGTAAGTGATGATGCATACTTTGATTTATTGTCCTTTTACATTTTCAGGGTGAAACCTTTCCCCTAACAGTCTGTTCTGGCTGCTATCTATATGTAACAGAAAGAGTCGAGGCCTCTTGAAATGAACTTGGAGAGATACTGCAGCCTACTCATTCAGTTCCAGCCTGTTGCTTAAAAAAGCAGCATGTGTAACATGTCTAAGTCTTAAATTCTCTTAAACTAAAATATGTTTTTAAAAACTTTCAGAGTTTTTGAAATCCAGATAGATTTTCCTTTATTGTCAAAAGGTGAATCATTATAAAGTATTTTTCCATCTATCTGCAGAAACAATTTTAAAGGGTGTAGGGTCACTGGGATAATGGTTTTCTCTTGTAATAATAGGATCCTGATTGCATATGATGGTCCTTTTTTTAAACCTTAATTAAGCTGTTC
Source organism: Neopsephotus bourkii (assembly GCF_033783945.1). Taxonomy (NCBI): domain Eukaryota; kingdom Metazoa; phylum Chordata; class Aves; order Psittaciformes; family Psittacidae; genus Neopsephotus; species Neopsephotus bourkii. The sequence goes on along the minus strand of NW_026901456.1, from coordinate 2,784,815 downwards.
TATGCATTTGGCAGCAGTAAGTGATTTGATGGAAGTCGTCAAAATTTAAAAAGCATGGCTTTTATGGCTCTCACTAACACTGAATGTACTGAAATGAATTTCTAGCATGATCCTTTACTCATTTAGAGGCAAGATTCTGCACAGGCAGAGTACAATATAGTTCACTGGATGAACTTCAACCCTGTTCAATCAAAGTTTTGGAAACAGCTTGAACTGCCTTTGTAAGTATTGTTTACTGTGAGCAGACTGCTCTTGTCTTTTAGAGAGAGTATAAAATCTCCCAGCACTTGTCACATACCAGTGGTATTAAGCAACAGAAGGGAAAGTTCAGTTTAGAGAGACAAGGAGACTACTGAGTTGGAAAAAGATCCACAAATCAATAAAAATAAATCAAAATCCTTGCTCACCTTTTGGGGTTTCTAAAGTTTCTGTGCACCTATGCTTTACCGGTGGTCACTGGTGTGTTTAGGAGAAACATGACATAAGATCTGTGGCTGTTTAACATCTCTGTACCAGTGACTGAAGAGTAAAGGCAACCATGTAGGAAGAAGCTCAGGGTTTCTGAACCTCAGAGGGAGGATAATGCAGCTGAACAGCTTGGATTATCATGCTGCTGCTTTTGTGTACATCAGCGACTGTTGTGGTCCAGTGGGAACAGATGTGCAGTTGAAAACACTTGGTGCTGTGGACTTAATATCCGCATTACGTGCATATTTGGAAGGGCTGTGTCAAGGCCAAGTACATTAAATGCAAACCTGGAGTGCATCATAGTCTTACCCTTTATGAGGAAACATGTCCACAGATCCAAGTGCAATATATGTACTCTTTCCCTGAGTTTGACTGGGGTACTTATGTGACCCACCCTGGATTGCAAATTCATTGACCGAGGCTGGGTCAGCCACTGCAGAATTGTTTCACTAGTGTCCTCTGGTGGAGCTAGCCCATGGCTGGACCTCTCTTAACAATGTAGAACCAAAAGAGTTCCCTGAGTCATGGAAGAAGCTACATTTACATCCCAATGGTAAGCTTGTCACGGGAGACAGGTCCTATAACAACAATTATTTTCTCAGCATAAAGGAAGAAAAGTGCATATAACCAAGTAATGTGTCAGAGCAGCAACCAAGCTCACAGCTCCAAGAGTGATATCTCAGTGGAATAAGAGAAAGGATATAGGAGAACTAGCTGCATCAGCATGGTACCACTAGAACCTGCTGTTTGCATCTAAAACCACAAGAAGCTGATTCTAAATTAACTTGCTGTTTCCACAGTTGGCTGTGCTGTGTGGTGGCCTCTAATGCACTTTGTGTCTCAGTGCTACTTGTTACCATGCATAAACAAGCAGGAAAAAATGTACAACTGCAAAAAGCTGCCTTTTAAATATGTATTACATGGCATTAAATTTCTTTAGAATGTCTTCCATGATCACAATACACTGATTAGGGTCTTTGTTTTCTTTTCTTTTTAGGGAGTTTGCATCTCCCAAATCTAATTTATTTTCCTTTAAGTTAGGATTTTATGTTTTTGTAGAGCTGTGCAGCATAAAGAAAGAAAGTTCATGAAAACCTACATACACTTCTCTTAATAAAATAGGTGGGCAGAGCAAATAACCATCATTAATGTCTCATAGAGAAAGCAACTTCAGAAACCCACAATGATAATTTTTACTTGGCTGGTTCAAAACCGTAAGTGACTGTAACTGAAGCATGCCTTGAACAATAGAGAATTTTAGGCTGGAGCTGTGACGAGTGGTAAAATCTCAGGTTCTTGCATACAAAGACTGTGTGCCACTCAGGGTTTGTTAGAAGCAGCAGTTCCTTGCAGGTATGAAGGAGTCTTGTATTTTTGCCGTGTCCTTTGCCTCCATTTAAACTGCAACAAACGGCTGGCATCATCCTTAACATGTTCTGGCTTCATGCCGCTAATGAACATCTGTATTAAATTTGCTTCCTGACAAGAAAAAAATTCAAACACAGCCCTCCTCCCAGCCAATTAAAACACAGTGCTATTTACTGTGAATACCTAACAAGGTATAAGCAAGGGGCTTCAGAAGTCTTGCAGATAGCAGTGCACAGTTTGAATGTATTCAGTGAAAAGGGTGTTTCACAAATGCTACACTAGAGGCATAAACTAAGCATACCATAAGCATAAATGAGCAGATGCATTACCAGTGCAGCATCTACACAATTTAAACTGTACAATACAAGTGTTATTCCCACTAACAAAGCCTCTACACAGCTCTAACAGAAACATATGTTTTGAGGAGAATGCTGTATGCAGAGAAGGCAACATAAACCCACCCATAATTCACACACAAATTAGTTGTTTGGCCTAGACAAAAGGATAGCAAGAAGTGGGATCCATTTTGCTGAAGTTGTGTTAGGATTAAACCTGCTGTGCTACAAATTGAGATCATGTGCATTGAAAAAAATCTAGCATCGCTCCCTCTGCTTTCCTGAGTGAAATGCAGGCTTTGTGCATGAAGGCATCCACGATTTGAACGGAAGCTTATTGACAACAGATCAATCCTTCTGATCTGGCTTAGAAAATTAAAGGTAACTGACAAAACATCTCTCATACACACTTCCTAAAATGGCAGCTATTTCTATGCCCTAGTGATGCTGGTAGAAATTTCACAAATAAGGTGCAAACAAGAAACATAAAAGTAATTACCATAAGGAGGATCATCTCCTTGCTTTCCCCTGGGCTCTTGGCACCTGATAAACAGGTAAGAGCAGCTTATTCCTATCCTAGTCTTAACCAGGTATTAAAGGCTCTGGATCAAGCTATGCGAGGGATGATTGCATAGGCAGGATATTTATTGCCTTTAGAGGAAAGCAGATGGGCTGGTGGAGGAGGGGTGGACAAGGGATGCAGTGAACCAGTGCTAGAGAGATTTGTGCCGATGCAGCTGTAGCCCACCTTCAGAGCATGAGGGATGGGCACCTAGAGCTGCCCATGTAGGGAAGTGGCCACCCACCCCCTCAAAATTCATGCAGATGTATTCCAGGAAATACACTTATTAAAGCTGGGGTGTAACTTCTGCTGTTTACAGCCGCAGATGTTAATACACTATGCTCTCCCCCCCAATAAATATTTTAAACTCTAAGTCATTACTAGATAGATACGTAGTTAACAGAAATACGTGTATGGTAGTTGTCTTGTGTGAAATAGCGCTTGTACATCAAAAGTGTTTCATTATGTACACGTGACTTGATTTAACCGCTTTACAGTGCAGATGCAGTGCAGGAAATCTTTGTGATATGCAGTCCCATCTGAAAACTGCATAGATTTGTAGGTACTTTTCATACAACTTTCTGTTCTTCTCTGCAAATAGTGCTCAGCAAAAATGTTCAGTATCTGCATCTTTCAGTATCTGGAAGATGTCCCAAAGTACTTCCAGTTCAGTCCCTTAAAATCTAAACTGTGAAAGTCACAAAGTGAGATTTAGAAAGTCAGCAGTCATGAAAACGCTAAGGGTGCAAATCCTTTGTATGAGTTCTTAGGCAACTTCCTTCTCTAGTCATGTGTCTAGATGCTGTGTTGCTATTTACCCTTTTAGAAGAAACTTTGAAAGATGAAAAAACCTTCAAGAATCAGATTTAAGTATGTTTTAAACAGAAATAAATTAATGTTAGAACTACAAAGTTAAAATCTACAAAAGCTGGTGTAACTGGGGCATGATAACACTCAGTAGATCATGAAGAATTATGCTTTAGAATATTCTTGTACACACTTTAAGTATGGGGAAAAGCGGATTTTTGCACAGTAAATTCTCTCAAACCTGGGAATGTTATAGCCTTGCAAAGCTAAAGTAGATTTGCCTGCACCACATAAAAACTCTTAAATTAATCCTTAGCCTAAACCTAAGCTTCTCTGTGGATAGCTAATGTAGGGTTTATGTAGTTTGCTCTGTAATCAATACAGCAAACGGTTCATCAAGAAATCTTCAGTTAAGTGCTGTGCTGGACGGTTTCATTAGGATGTAAGCCATTTTGTGGGATTCATGAGATGCCAAATTTGGTCTGTAGAGTATTGCCATTGACTTTTAAGGTATATTCTTAGAAAACAGACATATGGCATATATATGTATGTGTATGTATGCACATATATTAAAAAATATATTTTCAGAAGTCAGTTTCTTTACTGTTTCTTCATGAAGACCTGTAGACCAAATGACATATTATGAGAATTGCCTCTGTACTCTCTTCATTTCTCCTATGGCACTCCTGGAGCAGAGTTCCCACTGGACTTCTGCATAGCTGAGGCCCCAGTAGAGATACCATAGAGATATTCAGTAGAAATAAATTATCACTTTCTTCTCAAATCTTACAGACAGTAATCCTGTGAATGCACACCAGGAGATCTCCTCTTTTAGAAACACCATCACATTACTGTCTAGCGAACTGTTTGTGATCTTTTCTGGTAGTGTTTCCCACGTAGCCAGCAACTCCCCATTTTTTACTGGGCTTTTCATCTCTCCAATTCATGCACGTGCCAACATGGTGGGTTTCAGGCACGCAAACCGGTGCAGATCCTGATGATGCATATGAAGGAATGCACTTTGTTTTGCTTCTGTGATTTTCATACTCCCTTTATAAAGAGAGCAATTCAAGGGGAAGAACCCCCACAGTAACCTGGCAAATCTCCTTATGCATATAATTTCTCAGGGAGGGTGAAGGGTGGGCTGGTGGTAGGGAGAAAGACCTGATTTCTCTAGAACAGGGACTAATACTGATTTCTATTACTAATTAGAAATACTGGAACTAATACTGGTTTCTCAACCTCATGTGTATTTATCTATTTTTCAGGGTACGTGCACTTTGGGAAGAGTTTTTGGAAAGCCATTAGTTTCATTGTAGCAATAATAGTTCAGGTACCTGTTCATGCTCAATCAGAAAGCTTCAGTTATTTTCGTAAATCTATGGAAATACGCTTTCTCAACATCATCTGCAGTGCAGTTACATTTTATTAATGCTTTGAGACAGAAGAACTGTACTGCTGTATTGAAAGTGAGTTAAATGTTATGTGAGTAATAGGTCTTGTTTTTCTATAACTGTAATAGAAATAGAGCTTTGTCATTATTACTGATTAAATATCACAAAGTTGCATAATTATTTTTTGTCTCCTCTGGATACTTAAGCATTATGTTAGCTTGGGTGCTGTGGGCAGAAATAAAATAAAATGTGTTACTATTGGTGAATAATCCCTGGAAACACATAAAATGAATTGAATTTCACATTTAGTAAAACTCTTTGCTTTCTCTTTTGAAGAACTAGAGGCCCTTTGAGAGCCTTGGTGTGCTAAACTGTGCAGATTCCAGCTAGGGCTGCATCCTGAGGGTGGCTATGCTGGGTGGGGAGAACAGGCAGCACAGGCAGCACAAGGCTGATGAAGGAAACCTGCCCTTGCATGAGAGTTGCCCTTCTCCTGCCCATCAGCCCAGATCAGCCAGATGCTGGCAGTAAAAACAACCATTTGAACACTACAGATTCTTCTGTATGTCATCATAAACCTCTACCAGATGCTGTCCCAGGTCTCTCTTCTCACCTTGCAGGACAGAGTTTATGGAGGTGCAGTGAAATTAAATATATAGACCAAACACTATGCTCACCTGTTCTTTATTTTCTATTTGCTCTCTTTAAGAAGAGCCTGTGTGGATAGGTGCTGTGGTTGCTAATGAAAATGCAAGTTTAATCAGAGTTATGACACAGTGGAGATGACACAGTTTTTCTCTGGTCCAAATGTCTCTCACACTTTTTTGGCTCATTATATTTCCTTACGCTTTCAGAAGAAGAAGTAATGCCTGTGTCTCAAAGCCAAAAGGCATGGTAAATGTGGGGCAGTGTCCAGGCTTACAATTGTCACATGAGCATTGGCCAAAGTGATCCTCTTTTCTCCGCCTGTGTCACCCAACAAGCAGCCATCGCACTGCTGTGTGCCCCACACATTAACCAAGGGAGTTGTACCTGTCCCCGTCAGCTGACCTGGAACCTGTAAGCCCGCTCCCTTCTATGAAGTCTTCTTAGTTTGCTCCTGGCTTTGCTACACAAAGCTAAGCTTTTTGTCCAGCTCCTTAGCTCCTTCATTTTCCTTCTTTCTTTCTTTATTTCCATTTGGTTTTTTCTTTTTTATGCTAACAAATCATCACCAGTTGACTTGCAGCACGATCCTGAATTCTGTTAGAATGACATGACAAACTTTTTGTAAGAAATAACCCCCTTTATCATTCTGATTAAGACTTTCACCTAACTGGAAATCACAGGAGCTGCAGAGGAATATAAAGATCTAATCCTTTTTCATTTAAGCTGTCAGGATGAAAGCTCAACAGAGTAATAATAATGATGATGAAAACTTCTGAGGTGCTTGGAGTAGCTTATATTTTTCCATCTTCACACATTCATAGTTAGGCTTGCTTGTTGGCTCCCTTTAGGCCATGTACTTCACGTTAAGTGAGCATTATCCTGGACCATGCTTACTTTGGGATTTGTGTGAAAGCAAACTGTGCTAAATTATGGTGCTGTATTATTAACAGGCCATCTGGGCATCAGGCTTGAGAGAGAGAAGCTTAACAAGAACATAGGAAAACAATCTTCCAGATCCTTCCTTCCTTCTCATAATACATAATCCTGAGTGCAGGAAAGAGATAAAATACTTAAATACCATGGTGGAGGACTATAAGGGACGACATGCTTTTGAACTTACCTGAGTGCGCCATGTCCAGTCATCACCTCTGCTGGTCTTGCTCAGGGCTCGTTTAAAGCAAGAATATTTTTTAAGTGTTCTCTTCCCTGAAATAAGCAGTGAAAAACACTTTTCTGTGTTTTCTGTCAAGTTTACGCACCTTTCTGCTGCCTCTTACTGCAATGGTTTTATTCCAGTTTCACAGGATGTAATGGGAGCCTTTAACAGCAGAAAATGGTGGAAGCAAATGTCCTTTCGATGCATGTGAGCCCTCCAAAGTTGAATCTGATGGGTCTTGCTGTGGTGCACCCCTGATCCTCAGCCACTCATGCTGTGCTGGTAGCCGCTTGGTCAGACTTGCTGCCAAGGTGTTTGCATGGAAGGGAGGGGATGCTGTGTTCAACCAAATCACGTTTGCTGTGATACTTCCCACCCTGCAGGAACATCTTACTATATAGTCAGAGATGGCAGTCCTGGGGACACAGAGCTATCACGGCATCAGAGGTGGCTGGTTTTTACAGATGAATGTAAACGGCTTTTTAAGCTCCTTGGACCTATTTTACTTTGCAAAAATTCTTCATACACCTGAAATGTTCTCTACACAATTGCAAAGTTTATCCACTCAGCATGTGACACTGGAGATTTCACAGTAGAGGTAATTTGATGTCTACTACAGAAGCTGATTCCTTTATTTTTTTTTCTTTAAAACAGAATTTAAGAATCAATGGAAAGATAAAGTTTAAGGAACAGTTTTTAAAGCATTACTCCACAGTGCCAGACTAGATTATCAGGTGATAATATAAAGTAGCATATTTTTAATGCCAACCTTTTAAATAAAAAGCAGACTGCTGAGCCGGTGGATGATTTCTGACTCACTGTGGTGCCAAATAAATACTGTCAAGAGCAGGCATTTCTGACAGTAAAGAGATTATTTTTTCATTTTAGTTTATTCAGCTAGTTCAGGTCAGTGCCTGGTTCACTCACAATGGGGCAGCCAGTTGGTATTGGAAGAAGCAGAAAAGCTTGTTTTCCACTGAAAGTAATGGGAAGCATCTGGGGCCTAGAATTTACTGGCTACTGGCTTTAAAATCCTCAGAGTGCTAGGACCACAAATCACGAGTTCAAATATGCTTTTTATGTACTTTAGAAAACTGACGTATTACTTTTACTTGCAATTTGCCCAAAGTTGGATAAGAAGACATAGTAGATTAAAATACATGAGCCCAGACTTTACAATGTTTTTACTGAACTAATACAAGAAAACAATTCAAATAAGAATGAACCTCTCTCAATGCAGTAAGAAGGCTGTGATATATGTATTCAGATATGTATATTTAAATAACTGTGAATATACAATGTTTTGCCAAATGGGAATGCTAAATTCAAACTGAAATGCTAAATATCGACTTTGGCATAAAACTTTGTTTTATTTGCAGATTACAGCACCTTTCCCCAGTTATTTCACAGTTTATTCTTGCATTTCTTATGAAAGCAGCTCTTTGGAAGTACCCAGACCAGCATAAACAGTTCTGAAGATCAGGGATTCGTTCTGCAGTCGCAGAATTTATTTAGCTGTAAAGCTGCACACATGAGGACAGGGAGAACTTTGCTCTTGAAATTTGATGAATCACTGCTAGAAACTTCACTGCCTTGGGTTGTGGCTTCACATCCAAGAAGGCTAAAAAACCATTTCTACTTACATACTTCCCTTTACAAGCACATGCACAAGGGTGATTCTTTTAATTTTTAACTCTCTCTAAGGCTGCTTTTACAAGGTCCCTGACCATCACCTGTTGCAACACTGAACAGCCATGGGTAAGGAGGAAGGTCTGTGCACAGATAATTAAAAGGAAACAGAAGACATATTAATGGTCAGCTTTCACAGTGGAAGAAAGTCATGAGTGGAGTCCTGTGGGGATTTGTGTGGGGTGCTCCTGCTGTTCAGTGCGTTCCTAAATGATCCGAAACAAGAGAAAATGAGGTGACAATATTCCCTGATCATACCAAGTTGCTCAGAGCAGTGAATGCAAGACTGATTGTGAGACCTGCAGAAGGATGCTAGAAGAGTGAATGATGGGATGACAAAGTGGTCAGTGAAATTCATTGTAGGGAAACATAAAATGCTGTACATGGGAAAAAAAAAATCCTAATTTCATGTGGCCTTTAAGGTGATTGCTACCTCAAGAATGAGCTTTTAGGTTTATAACAGTTTGTTGCATGAAAACGTCGTCACAGTTCTTGTTATTGATCACTCTAACACATTGAAAATTAGGGATTATTAGGAAAGGCGTAAAGATCAAAACAAAGCAGCATGTTGCCATCACAGAAACTCATGCTGTGTCTGCATCCTAAATGTGTATTCACATCTGGCCCTCTCAGTTTGGAGGGGATGCATCTGACAGAGAGGCAATAGCAAGAAGGACAATGAGGATAATCAGACATATGGAATAGTTTCTGTATGAGCAATGATTCTCCAGGCCAAGAAAGAAATGACAATAGCAGGATATGGGAGAAATGCTTTAGTGACAAGGAGAGGGTGAACAGGAAGGGAATGGCTGTTTGCAGACTCTTCCAATAAAAGAGCTGAGAAAGGGCAAATGAGACAGCCATTCCTGGAGCTCGCTGCAGAAGGAGACAGTTCTTCACAGAAGGTGTAGTTCAGATATGGGACTGTGAGCTGCACAGCTTTATAGCTGGTTACGTTGGCTCAAAGTGTTACTGCACAAATGATTGGGAGCAAAATCCATGGAGGGCTATTAAATACAAGAATACTGAAAAAGACTGTATACTGAAAGTTACACGAGGGGACTTTGGGGAATATTCTGGGGAAGGATACCGCTTGGCACCTCATTACACAACTGCATCACGTGGCCATTAGCTGCTTTGGAAACAGGGGAATTGACTAGGTGGACCTGTGGTCTGATGAATTATGCCTGTTATGATGTATGCAGAAAAATAAATGTGTCTGAAGAGGACCTTTCCAAGACAGACAGAAGAGAAATACTTCCCTAACAAGATACTTTCCTTTCTCCATCTTCTGCAGGAGCACTGGCATGGAACTGCAGTGAAAATCAGTGTTAAACTTTGAAGTTCACAGCCGACTGTTCTTGTGTGTGGAGCAGCTGGTGGCACGAAAAGAAAATGAAATCAACTCACAATGAAAGCGATGAGATGTTAAAAGCACTTGGGTGAAAATTGTGAGTTCTGCTGCTGCCCACGTCTCAGCTGCAAGCTGGGAAGTTGGTCTTCCTTATCAGCAGCTCCCATATAAAAAATATTGCAATGGGTCTCGAACCACAGAGATGTTGCTTTGCAGTTGAGGAATGGCTTCAAATTCCCACTCTCCTTGTGTATGATCCAACCTGTAATAATCCCATGTCACACACCCCTCACACTGCTTTGGCATTCCCTTCTCCCTCTTTGATACTTCCCTTCAGCCAGATTGATACTTCTTCATTCAGTTTTCTCTTTACCTTTGTATTATAAATACTGATCTCTCCACCTCAGCTATCAATTGCAATTTTGGTCAATATGTTAGTTTATGCTGAAAATGCAGAGGAGAAATTATGGCTTGCCTGGATGAGTTCACATTGGGGAAAAAGTGCAGAACCATTTAAAACACCACTTGACACCTTGTTTAGACAGTTTAAGACTCCCTGTCTGGTCTCATTTCTCATCTTTCTGCTGTCCTGTGTATAGGGGAGGACAATAGCATTACAAGTCTACCTGGGAAAGCTGGTGTTAGGACTTTCTGCAGGTGTTTGAAGATGATATATAGCTGATAAGTATTAAGAGGCAGATGGACCAAGTCCAAAAATCTCAGGTTAAGACTAATTCATACTGTCAGAATTTTGGAACATCTGAGGGCACCGCCCTCCTCCTCCTCCCCCTCTGTGGGACTCTGGTTTTTGCTGCTTTCTTCATTATTCTTCTCTTCCCCTGAAGATTAATCCCCCTCCTCCCTTTCTGCAAACCCTTGCTTCCTTCTTGCCTGTCTCCTGGCCTCCCCTCACTGCCAGATTTTCTTTGCTCTCCTAAGAAGTACCTGCATTTCTAATATGTCTCAAGTGCAATGGCTTTTCTTTCTTTTTGCTCTTTTCTGCTGCAGGTACAGAATCTGCGTTGTACATGGCTCCCCCACCACACTGTATCCTGGAGGTCTGGGCAATTTTGGGTGACTTATCATCCTTAGGGAGGACTTCAGGCTTCCCTGTATTTCCAGTATATGGGCAACGCATTTCTTTTCGTTTGACTTCCTGGGTGAGTGGAATGAATAGGTTTTGATTTGGCAGCACCATGCAGTCTGGAGAAATACACAGTGACTAACTCTCATCTGATATTTTGAATGGCTTCATTGTTTCCTTTATTGATATTTTAATATATGTGCTTTATATTCCACCCTGCTGACTGGAGCTGACCATGGCCCCTTATACCCTTGGGCTGATTAAATTGCTGTCTGTACATCCGCTACATAGCTCTTTATTCATTACAAACTCACATTAGCTTCCAAAGTCAGGCCTCTTTGGTAATTGCTATTTGTTATGAAAGAAACTTTCATTTCCATTCTGTGCTAATTACTATATTTAAGCTGGATATTTCCATAATTCTGAGAAGCAATTGTCCATCTTTTATGAAAGCAACGGTAATTCTTCCCACCTCCACTGTCATTCTTTCCCTTTCTTGCACAGTAAACTGGGGCACAGTGCAATCTCACATCAGCCTTCTTTTAACCATGGCTTGGTAATAGCCCGTAGTTCTGCTGTGTCTGCTTACTTTCCAGTGCCAGTTGTCTACACAAAAGCCAAAAAGGAAAAAAATAGAAGGGTAAGAAACGGATTGCACTTCCCCAGGGAGATGTGGAGGTTTTACTTTGCTTTGCCGCTCTATTGTTGCTGCTTTGTAACGAATCTGTGATAAAGAACATCTTGTCTGCAGAACTGTGTTTAAAATTAGAGAGGGGAGCAACATATTGCTTTTTACCTTTGTTTCACAGTTCACAGTTAACAACAAGCAGTGGAATTATTTGTTTGGCTGATTTGGTCTCTGAGACCACAGCAGGGTTTACCAATCTTTTTGACTCACTTTACATTAGACAATGGGTGATAATCAACCAGTGAGGACATTCAGCACACTTTTCCTGTTTTCATGTGGACTCCAGGTCACCACTAGAACAGTCATTAGGCCTGGACTTATTTTTAACCTCCCAGCATACATACACTTTTATTCTGCTCTGCAGTGGCTCCCAGCAAGACAGCCTCTCCTGGCAGATTTTCTAAGCAGCATTTGACACATGACAATCCATGCAACCTGGGTCTGTGCACCGCCGTGTCTTGCTCTAGAGGAAGGCATTTGTCATAGCACATTGTTGTCTTCTCATGGCTTCAGCCTTTATAGCCTAAACCAGAAACTGCTGCCATGTGGAGTGCTGATATTCTGTCTTGCTATGACCTTTGCTGGATGCTCACTGCCTTTGGATGGGCTTTGGTTAAAAGCCCTTTGAGGAGAGAAGGTTCTCCAGGAAGATGGGGAGGGGAGTCGCTCTGCTGCCTCCAGTGCTGCTGGTCCTGCAGATATAGGAAGGATGAAGCTGCAGAAGGGGCCATACCACCTCTTCCCCTGCCCCAATGGGCTGGTGTGAGCTTCATTCACCAAGGACCTTCAGCCTGGTGGTGTCAGGGCAACAGGCAGGGACACAGTTTTCAAAGGTTCTTTCCCGCCATCCCACTCTCTAGCTGCCGACTTTTATGCAGAGTGCGTGTGAAATGATGACAGGACAGAACTGACATCTAGTTGGCACAGTTAGCTGTGAGTGCTCAAAATGCAAAGCACTGGAAGACAAATCCTGAAATAATGAATAGTTTGTTGCTGGCATCAGTTAATGAAAACAGACTTTTATCAAAAGATCACAGTGCTGACCAGAATCACACATCAGTGATCCTGTACCTAATTTTACATCATATTTTGCTAACCTCACATCAATAAAAACACAGTAATTTAACTAAAGAAAATCTAGTAATAGCTGGCATCATGCAGTGCCATAGTGACACATCAACCTTCCATGAGGGTATGTGTTAAAAATTGTAACATACATAGATGGGAATTATCCTCAAATTCTTGAGCTACCTTTCATTGAAAGGTCATTCAGTCCTGTTATACCCCAGGGCTGAAATCTAGGCACTCCTCAGTACTCACTGCTCAGTGCTTTGTGAGTGATCCTTTCCAACCCTTGGCTGGGCTTAAAAGCTTTCCTCATGTCAAGGCTGTTTGAAATACAAAGTATAATAAATGATTGTTAAAATGCATATAGCAAGTACAACAGCCATAAGCTGTGACATTTTAGGTGCTGGGGGCAGAAGTTCCCAGTGCAGGTCTTTCATGGCCCAGACGGGAATTTCTCTTTCCGTGTACTGAACCTCTATGCAAAACAAACTAGAGAGTGGGCAATGCTGTCCAAAGCAGCAGAGAGAGGATAAACAGTACGTCGGGAAATTAGGAGGACAGCCAACGTTGTAATCAGGAGACAGCTGGATTCCCAAGAGCTAAGAGCCTATAAACCAGTTCTCCGAGGAACCAAGCCAGGAGAAGTGAAAACAAATAAACAGAGCAGCATGCCTCTTCTGAGACAGACTTTGTAAGCCTTCTTTTCTTGGAAAGGATGGCTTACAGAAAGCTGTCCTAAAGCAACAGCCTTTACATTCATGGTTTCTGCCCGATGTACATTTGGGAGCAACAAGGCAACAATGCACCCAGGACTGCAGAGAGCAACACAAAGAAATGTGAGGCCATTTTGTAGGAAGTAGAGAGCAAGGTCATCAGTGAGCAAAGAGAAGGATTCCTGGAGGTAGGTTTACCACCAAGGTCTGGCTTCAGGAAGAGCAATGATGTGGGGTTGACTCATTTTGTCTTTTCCCTACTAGGTTGTCATGCAAGATTTCACCATATTCATGAGGGACTGGGGTTGCACTCCTGCCCTGAACTGGCATGTGACTATGTTTTAAGAACAGATCAATACAAATAACCATGTTATTAAATCTAAAGAGATATTAAGTCCTACAAAACACATTAGACAAGATTAAGATTGGCTTATTAAAACAGACTATTCATGCAGTGTCACCATTTCTGTAACTTTTATATTAATTGAGGCTGTTCAGCCTGGAGAAGAGAAGGCTGTGTGGAAACCTCAGCAGCCTTTCACTATCTGAAGGGGGCCTACAGGGATGCTGGGGAGGGACTCTTCACTAGGAACAGAAGTGATAGGACAAGGGGTAACGGGTTAAAACTTAAACAGGGAAAATTTAGCTTGGGTATAAGGAGGAAATTCCTTCCTGTTAGGGTGGTGAGGCACTGGAATGGGTTGCCCAGGGAGGTTGTGAATGCTCCATCTCTGGCAGTGTTCAAGGCCAGGTTGGATGAAGCCTTGGGTGAGATGGTTTAGTGTGGGGTGTCCCTGCCCACGGCAGGGGGGTTGGAGCTTGATGATCTTAAGGTCCTTTCCAATCCTAACCATTCTATGATTCTATGATTTTTCATACAAGAAAGGAAAACCAAGGCAACTGTTAACCGAGTTTGCCAAGACACTATGTATGTTTTAAAGAGAAACCATAAAAGTCTTAAGATATGACACACTGTCTCACCTTGAGTGTGCTCAATGCTTACGCCTACATTAGCTGTACGTTTGTGCTTCTCTCAAGGAGTGCGACACATCAGCAGTTCAAAGAGACCCTGGAAGAACAATGGCAGTTTTCATAGCACTTAAGAACATTTGGTGATATTATCACCTTAACTCAGGTGTTCACCATTTCACTTTGATCCAGGACATAATCAGATATCCTATGGCCATTTCTGTCTCCTTTAAAACTTGGGGTTTAACTGCAGCAGTGCAAACTCAGCAGGGCTCAATTTGTGGAGCTTTCAGCTTATTAAACACTGCAGTCTGCATTGGTTGGAAGCAAACATCCTGTGTGGGTTTGTTTGGGTGTTTGACAAGAGGAAAAATAATAAATATCAGGCTGCATCCATTAGAGCAGATTTATTTTCTCTCTCTGAGCTATGCCTGACCCCAGTGTCTTCATTTGCTGTCTGGGTTTAGAAAACTTAGGCAGGTGGTGTGAGGGTGGCTAAGTGGGAGGAGACCTCTGTTACTATGAAATCAGTAAACCTAAGGCCAAGTTCCTGGAAACATAAGCCTGAAAACTCATCACTCACTGTAAATATTTTGAACAGCTTTTGCAGCTGATTCTGTACAATAATTGCCGTATCAAATATAAATGTGATTAAAGCACTAGGACACATCCTGTTTTCTTACTTAGCTAATGAAAGTAATGGCAGTAATGGCCTGCCAGTGGCTTGGGTTTCAGCATGTGCTCCCAAACTGAATCTGAGGTCCCTGCTGAGCCTACACATCCCAAACAAAATTCTAGGTTTGATTTTCTGTGTTAAATGTGCAGCCAGAGTGAACATAGCCTGGCTTTCCCTACATGCTCTACAGTTGCATCTTTGTGGCAGCGGAGCCATACTCTGAATCCACCTTCTTTGTACAGCATGACACAGTCCAAGCAAATATATAATTGCTAAAAAAAAGGTTTTTTTATTCTTATATTTATTTATCCCACTCCCTGCTCTGAAATACAGAGCTCTTCTTCCACCAGAAGAAACTCATGTGGCAACAGAAAATATGAAATCTTGATTGCCTGATGAGGAATTTGTGTCTGAGTGCACATTCTATGGTATTTCAGGGTAATACAAATAAATATTCACCTACAATATTAAATGGGAATTTGTAACAAAAGAAAAGGAAAAGGTGCGTTTGATCACTGTAATGATAGTGTTCATTTACAGCTGCTTTTGTAAGGGGGAATAATTTAGCAACACTAGAGCTGATGTTGACTTTCTAGTTGGTGGTGAAATTATAAAGTAACTGTTTCCTCCAAAGAGCTCCAGAGCTGTTTATGGGAGTTAGAAGCACACTCCTGAGACAGCAGGCTGGAATCTGATGTGTTGCATTACTTACTGTAAATCAGTGTAGCTTGCCTTCATCCTATGGAAAATAGCATTATAAGAAAAAATGATATGACTTGTCTTTAATTTTTAGGAAAATGAATTAATACAAAAATGTCCATGTCTTCCTGATCTCACATACAACATCAGATCCTATGTGCTTATTTACCACAGAAATACTTCAGTTTTTTCGTACTCCTAATGGGAATTTTTTGCAGAAAGAAAATCCTTAGAAGTGAAAAAAGCCAGAGGCTGGTGCAAGCTAAATGGAAGAAGATTAAAATCAAATACAAAAATATGGCATAAAAAGATAAGAGACAACATAGTTTGAGAATAAAATATTTTGATAAGGATTATTTGGAATGCTGCAGAGAAGAGAAGGGATTAGAACTAAAGAAGTGTGATTTTGTCACACCAAATTCTTCCCCATATTTCCAATTCCTCTTCATCCATCTATATCACATTTGTTTAGACTCCTTATAGCTACACATTGTGCCTGTCACTTAGTAAGTACAGTGCTACAGAAGGTGCCATTGCAAAGAATTCTGACCTAGATTGTTTTTCACAAGAAAAAAGAATTTAAAATGTATGCTCTTTTCCTATAGGGGGAAAATTCTGGTTTAACAACACAGGTTTCATAAATTTATTGTAGAAATACAAAACCAAAAGAGATGAGAATTTGCCATTAGAGCCACTGGGACCAGGCTGCTTTTTAAGCTGTTTTTTAGCCATTACATATTTCATCTTTAATTTCTGGATAGAAGCCAAGACTATTGATTTTGCCTAAGGTTTTTGGTCAAAAGGGACATCTTTTTTTAAGTGCTCAGAAAAGTGATTTCAGGGATAGTACTTTTTAGAAATAATTTGAATGGAATTTGTTAGTCATCGTTGCCAGAAAGAAGTAATCTTATTGTTATTTGGTAGTAAATTGCCACAGGATTTGGGATGCAACATTGCAAGGCATAGGAATTGTTACTTATAAGACACTAATCTGATGGTCCTATTTAAGAGCAAATAGCATTTTTTACAGCTGCAGTATAACATCTTCCAAGAGCCTAGCAATAGCTCTAATACAAGATTAATTTTGATGTAATTGATTGCATATATATAGTACAAATGGGTGTAGCTATTAGAGGTTTTCATCCACTCAACTAGAATAAATTCAAAAAACCTGATGCAAAAATCTTGTTTTATCAGGCATAAATCCAGAGTGTAGTTCAGTGGGTGTAGGTGGGCCTTTGAAGTATTTGCTCCCATTTTAAGCTAATCTTTCCCAAAGACACAGTGTATGAATGTGGCAACTGAGCTCCCAGTGAGTTTTTTACCAGGTTAATTATTTATGGTGGCAAAGCAGTTCACTGCCATAGCCAGAGCTGGTTGCCCTGGGGCACACCTGCATGCCACACACACTAGCACAGGGCAGCTCCTGGCTGTGCGTTAAGGACATCAGTGGGGGATCCTGCAGGTACTGCCCACGCTGTTTTGCTGCCTGGCTGTGCAGGGAAAGAGCACTGGAGACTTTTGTCTGGAGGACAGATTTTGGCAGATCTGGTGGTGGCCATCAGTGGGGTGGTGGGAATGGACAAATCTGTGGTGACCCCAGCAGTGCTGCTGGGCTCCTTGCCTGTACCGGGGGGCAGCAGGAGTAGGCAGCCTCACTGTGAAGGGATTTTCTCTCAGCTTTGCTCTTTATCTCACTCTGTCCCTTTCTTGGTAGGAGAGTCTCAGCTCTGTCCTCTCGGACATAGGAGGTTTTCTTGGTATGCGAAGCTCAGACTGCAGCAGGACACCAGGAACTGCTATAAGTGACGGTGTGAGCTCTTCTAGGCTCTTGTAGAGCACAGGCAAAAAGTTAACTTAAATCATTGCTGCGAGAATGCTTTTCAATCAGCTATCTTTGGGAGTGTAAGAAGATGCTATTCTGTCTTAAATAAAAGTGAAGACTTCCCTGTTCTCAAGGTTGACTTCTTTAAATGATCCAGTATACAACCTTGCATTATCTGAAGATGGTGGGTGCAACAATCAGAATAGAGGAGATAGATATTCCAAATCTGGAGACAGAGCCACCTGATCAGGCAATGGGTGAGATGTGAAGCTCTCAATATCGAGCAGTCAGTATATATACGTGGGATATGAAGGCAACATCTGTTTATTGAAGCACAAGTAAAGTGAAGTTTGGGTATGTACCTGCAGTTTTCTTAGAAAGAGAAAAGGATTTGGGGTAAGAATGGAAACCCAAGGAGCTGCATCTCTCAAGGAGCCAGGGCTTGTAAGCAGTCCCCAAAAGGAGAACTCCCTGAAAGCCAACGATTTCTCATTGTGGTTCAAGTGAAAAAGCCAACAACCCAGCACACTTCAGCCTCCCCAGATTCCTTCTTGTCCTTCTCTTCTCTTAGGTTTCAGCTGTTCTGCTCCCCTCAAACTATATATTTTTTTATTACTTTTTTCCCTCTTATGCCTTTTGCTGAACAAACAACTTTGTTTTGAATATGGTGATCAATTTAGTTAAAACGCCTTTCAGAAAATTTCCTCTATGTTTGATTAAATACTATAAACAGTATTGAAATGTAAAGAAAGCTCTTCCTTTTTCTTGCCTCCATTAATCTATTTCATCTAGAGCTTGTTTCATTTAGTCCTATGGGTGTTCCACGGTAAATTTGTAAAGATTTCTTGTACAGCTCCCTAACTACTTTAATAGCATATTGATCTTTGACTAACGTTGCAGCTGGAACACTTTCCCTTGATCTTGACAAGTTTTGGCATTGTAAGTGTGCTGGTGTTTCTGTTACTCCATGAATGGATCTCCTACAGGATTTGGGAGGGGTCCACCATGGAAAAACCTGGTCTGTGAGAATATTGTCTACCCTTGGCCCATGTGACCAATGGAAGCAGCGGTGGAAAGCAACAAACAAGGAGAATCTGAAATAAAGGAGAATATTTTAACCCAGAATCAAACGAGGAGAGATGGATTCTTAATCAGGTTGGCAAAAAAGTAAAGGAGAAAACATTGAAATCCCCCTTTATATGATATTTTAATCCTTCCTTCAGTTTTTTTAAGGCTTCCTAGTTATATATACTTGTTTTAGATGCCTTTTTTCTAGCGCGCCACTGACAATTGCAACATTTACAGGAGAAAGCTTTGTCCACTTTCAACCATGAAAGTGCCTTTGAGGGGGTTGAATCCACATATAAGGAATATGAGTCTAAATTAATTCCCCCCGGCCAGCACTCAACCCCGGCTGTGCTCTCACAGAAGTACCTAAACCTGGATTCCTGAGATGGACTATTTCCTGACCACATTGTGTCCATGTAAAAGAAAGCAAATAACTGCTGCCCTTTTATTTTTGCAGGTGATGAGCTCCTGTGTGTGGAAGCAGCATCTCCTTCCTTCCTGTCTCTAGAACATGGAACCCTGGCCAGTGTAGGCAGTGAGTAAAATAAGTTTACAAGCAGGAGTTGCCTCCACCATCTCTCTCACCCCAGAGTTCAAGGAGATTTATAAGATGTGGCTAGTGAAAGACTGCAACTAGCACACCCTTCATAGCAGCGGACTCCGTGCTCTGCAATTTGATTGCAGGCTCAAGGGGCTTTCTTTGTAAAACAGCTTGCATATTTATGTCATCTCTCCTACAGTCAAAAACACACTGTGGAGACTGAATAGGGAAAGGAAGGGCTCATTAATACTAGAGCACTGCCTGGCATCTGCGTGGGCTTAACACATAGGAAGAGGTAGGTTTGAATACGAGTTGATGCTGCTGCTGCTGCATGTGAGGCCGAAGAGAACTCAGGCATAGCTGTTGGTTGTGAGGAGCAGCCATGTCAGCAGTGCCAGGGTGTACTTAGAAAGGTTTGTGGGAGCACTTTGAAAACATGCCAGCTGCTGACTTGTAGCACAAAGCGTGTATCGCATTACAGCAATTGCCATGCAAAGAACAAAACTCTAGAGCTTCTTTTGGCCTGCTTGAGGATTCTTGTTGTGTTACTGATTTATCTCTTTTTCCAGAAATTGTGCCAGGTTCTGTTGATCTGTTTTAAAAGATGCTATTTTGCTCATTCACAGAAATCCATCAGTGCTAAAGCTAAGTAAGCTGCTGCAGAGGCAAAAATGTGTTGGGAGATCTTTTGGGGTACAAGCCTGGACTCTTTCTAACAAGAATAAAAAAAGGCAAATCAAGAAAAAAGAGTGGGGAAGCCTATCAAGAAGACAGAAAACCAGAATCAAGAAATACGTGCTGTTTGTATTTGTGTAAGGTCTTGACACTGCAATGTTACCTCTGAAGTATGTATGTGCCCATTCTGTGGGTTACAGATTAACTGCTGTGCTACAGAAACAAGTCTCCCTTCAGTATTCTGACTTCACACAGCACGTATTCTTAATTTGTGTGTTTGCTTGTTCCCCTTTCTTTCCTTTGCCTTAGGTTACTATGAATGACTGCAAGTTTACTGTTATGCCTCAAAAATGCCTGACTGCTTCTATAATATACACATTATCACCACATGATCTTATTACACCAAAAGTTTAAACATTACTAATTGAATTGGAAATAGTCTTTATCTTCTCTGATCATTTTCTCTGCTAAATTCTTAATATAGATTCTAGGCAAGCAGGTTTTTCTCTCACTTCCACCTGGGAAATCCTGCTGCAGTCACTGAGGCATCTGGGGTATAAAAGAAGACAAGCACTGGCCAGTTGTTTTTATCTTTAATGAACTATCATGTCACACCCACAAAAGTCTTGTGAATCAGGATGGGCAGCCCTTCACAGCAAGAATGTTAGGAATGCTAAAAATAAAAGCCTGGGGCCATTTCAGAAAAGAAAATGAAGTTCAATATGGTAATGCTTCAACTGGGTTGGAGCAGAAATGCCACAAATGATCGGTTTTGTCCAGAAGTGTAAAACTTTCAATCAAGTTAGCTTAGGCAACATTTAAAGAAGGTCTGGCATCTGTAGGTTGGAGGTTAACTGCAGGAGATGCTGGAGAGTGTTACGGAGACAGCCACCAGCATGGGATAAACTGGGATTTAAATTGTCTTTCAAATGCATCACAGAAATTTATAAAACAATATTCAGCTCAGGCCTTCATGTTACTGATCATGTCTCTTTCTGCATGAAGAAAAAAGAGATTTTATACAAAATACTTTGTGTTCCTAGTCATGTCACAGCAGAGGGGAAATGGGTTTTAGTGGTCATAAGGTAGGTTTCTGAGGTCAAAAGACAGGTTTTTAGTTTGACTCCATCTCCCAGGGAGAACCCACAAACCAAATGCTAGCCTGGGGCCAGAAACGTCTTATAGCTGCCTCAGGGTGAATTTGTCATGGTGCAGAATCATTCTCTGACATCTGCCTATCAACTTCACCTAGCTTGTTTTTCAAGCCACCAGGAGGATAACTTTCCATCCCTTCCTTCAGCATAGAATTGTGTGTTATTAATTCTGATGAAGATTCAGCAACGTAAGAGGCCAGTTGTGTGTATCCAGCTTTTCATGAAGTTTCAGCTGTCTGTAAAGGCGTACAGAAGAAGACAGCATGGGAAGTTGTGGCCTCTGATGCTCTTTAACCACTGTGTAACTTCAGAAATCCAATTTTTGAACTGTGCATCCCTGTTCCAAGTCAGGCAAATTTTCTGCATTAACACTTCACAAAACAAACAGAGATTAAATGCAGGGAAATTAAAATTTCCACACTGCATGTTAATCCAAGGGGAACATCATCACATTGTCATGGATTTTATGTGAGAATTAAAGCACGGGGAGGAAGAGAAGCGAATGTGTAGAGCTATTTGGGATACTAGGCAGAAAGATTTTCTGCAATGCTGTTACATTACTAGCCAAGGATTATTAATTATTTCACTTCTGTCATTGTCCATTTTGCCATCTAGACAATGCTTTCTTGTTAGTGTTAAGTGTTCTAGAGAGAAGGTACAGGAGTAAAAGCTACCTCAACTGAAAAGAAGTTGCTCTTCAGTAAAGCTGGTTATGAATATATGTGACTCTGCTTTCATTAGATATGTTGAACTGGCTTTTCATGTTCTGCTGCATTAGGTAAAAGTTCTTGGAGGAAAAATAAGTGCCAGGTTACAGTATACCTGGGGCTAGCCGTAGAGCAGCACACATCCGCTGACACAGTAATAATAACCTTCCGAGAAAGAAAATGCTGAACAACTTGTCTGACATCAACACTCCTCTGTTTTCCCATAAGAGCATCAATAATCAGGATTCTTTTCAATGCGCTACTGATGCAGGGTGAGAGTTTTGGAGGTGTTGAGCAACAACTTCTTCCCTGTCTCTCCACCTCCCCTTCAGCATCAGTGATTACTCTTGGCACTTTACAGCTCTGGAATTTAAAAATGCTGTATGCTAAGGAAGAGGAAGGACATAATGCTTAAACCGCATTTTCCTGTTGTATTTTGTTGCAAAACACCTTTAGTGGCTGAAAATGAGTCATGACAGGGACTTGGGGGCTGTGCTGCTCTGCTGGGGAGCAGTGGGTTCCCAGGGAAGCTGTGAGAAACGGTGTTAAGTGGCAGCTGGACTAATCACAGCGTTACCTCTTCACCTCCTCCTGAAACTGAAAACAGCATTCAGAAAAAAAGCCATGCAAGAAGCGTGAGAAATCCCTTCTTGCTCTCTCACAAAGACATTCATTGGAGAAAGGTGATACTGAAGAGTCAAATGCCTTGTTTGAGGCTGACAGACAGACAGACCAACCAAACCCAGTCCTGAAATGTTATGTATTTTCTGCTGAGGTGATGCTATACTTGCTTAAGGTCCACATTATTAGCCAAGAATATAGAACAATGTGTGCCTGTAGCTTGCTCACCTGCTCTGCAGAGGAAAAAAGGAAGGAGCTGGGAACACTGAGGAGGAAAATACATGGGTCATACAGAAAAGCCTGGCACTGCCTTTAAGATTAATTTCTTACCATAGTGGGAAAGTGAAAGAGAAAAGGAGAAGAAAATAAAAGAAAGGATAAAACGGTTAAATTACGTATATGTATTTTTGTTTTATAACAAAATAATAGGATCCTGTGACCAACAGTGAAATATGATTAGTCACAGGTATTTCTGATATTTCCTTGTCATGAACTGCATGTCTGAATACAGAGAAGAATAAACAATGAGATTCTTGACTTGCCCCCTTCCTGTGTTTTAATTGTAAACAAGCAGATGCAATCCATAATGCTAAATAAGATTTCCTCACATTCCCTTCTGAAAATGGTTTTAAGCAAGATAAGGCACTAAAATCTAATCCTTCTAAGAATGTTCAAATACTGAATCCTTGACACAGACACGGTCTTACTATGAATTTATATGGGAGCTTTAATGGTTTTGTAAATTAATCAATAACGTGGGTAAATTATATTTGCTCAGCTAATTATTTTCCATGTCCTGTAAATTAGAACTTCAGTAGTCTCTGAGAAAAATCGGTCCTGCTGCTTGTATGCTTGTATCACATTTGTGTTTACTTACTGATCTGTTATTAAAATGCTTGTTTATTTGTTCTGCTATAGGCTGGTAGCTTTTTCTTTGCTGTTTGAGTGGCAACCATGGGACTGCAAAGCCACGCAATGTTAGTTACATTGTATTTAATATGACATCCGTTTGAGCAGAGAAATACTGTGTATTTATAGCTGCTACTCAAAATCCTCTTTGTCTCACCCTAGGGGGAAACAGGATTTAACCACCCTCGTCTTCCAAGAAATCTTTGGGACATTTTTGATGACTGAAATGGACCTTGATTGAGTTCAGAGCCTTGTGACTTTGAAGGGCACAGCTTCAAAAATGGTTTAGACTAGGTGACATCCAGAGGCTCCTTCTAACTTGAATTATTCTGTGATTTTGTGAATCTAGTTATCCAAGAAATTTTTCCCAAGTCCTGTACCCTGACCCCATCATTTACAGGACTGCATGATGGATTAGTCTGCAGCACACAAAACAGCAAACTGTGATTCCAGCTATACAGATCCAGACTCTCTCATACTGTAGCAGTCTATACAGCTCTTAGTCAATACAGTAAGAGTAAGCATGGCTTCTCCAAATTAGTGCACTGGGAATGCATTCAGAGTCAAGTCATCCTTTGTTATTGTCCAGACACCCTCCACAGAGGTTGCAGAAGAAGAGCTATTACCCTCAGCATGCTTGCACCTGCACTGCACCTCACCTTTGGGAGGAGGGCATTTCCAGCAGAGGCAAGGAGCACAGCAGGGTGCCAGGGCATGGGACTGCAGAGCATGAAGTCCAGAGGCAGTCAGAAATGAGACTGGCCTTCAGCTCACATAGCAGTTGGGATCCCTAACTCTGGAGACTGTGGGGCCCCTCCCCTGCCTTGCTCACAAACATAGCAAAAGAGGCTCAAATGGCCAAGGAAGGCTGACTGATGGCAAGCACGAGCCAAAACTAAAAATACAAATGTGTGGCAGGAGAAATACAGAGCAGCCATTGTAGTTGCAGTGGAATCAGGTACAACTGAGCATCCAAAATACCAGACTCCTGTAGCCTTCTCATTTCTTAAAATGATTTTAGAGATGCCATCACACTAGCTGCACTTTTTGGGGCAAGGCTTTCAGTACCTTTGGATTAGGAAAGGCATTCAGGTTTGATTTCAGAGGTATAAACAAAGCCAAAAGGGCGTAATGGAAAGTAGCCTGACCACAAGTCAGGGCTCAAGGGACCAGAAGCAGAAGAAGAGGCTATCTGCATTCACCATTTTAGCATGCTGCAGAGGTTGGAAAAGCAGGTGGATATGAAAACCAAAATGAATATGGAAAGATTTGTAGAGTACTTCTGACTTGCCTCCTAACCAATGGTTTATGCACACACAGAGAGAAATACACTTAGGGAACATAAAATATTACACCTAAGTGGGACTTTTATCTTTTCCCTATCTTTGATATGCCAAAAAAGCTGGCATATTTAGCACTGCACTGCTCTATTTTTTTGCATTTGCCTTTTGGTTTTGAAGATATATAAATGGCAAGAAAAGAAATAGAGACAAGAAAGTTCAAATGACTAGCAGGAGACCAGTATTTCAATATCTAGGTAATTATAACCAAAATTGATCTTTTACAGTATAACAAATTAGTTCTTGTCATAACATATGGCACACTACTTTGTAACGAAAAATGCTAGTTTGTGCATAAGTTTTTATTTTCCATGTTAAGGCATATGCAGAGATCAGGCTGAATATTCCGTGCATACATTTGTAGCTATATGAATTTGTAAAAAGAATCCACTGTTACATGACTGGTTTTTTTTGGTGGTCTTTGACTATGGTTTCTGTTGCTCTGACTTCATCATATTTCTTCACCTGACACTTTCCAGGATTGTCTGCTGGCCATACCTAGAATGAGCAGTTCACCTCCATGCTCTCCATAATTATTATGTGGTGGGTTTCAGGGTTTTTTGTTTGTTTGTTGGAGTTTTTAAATTATTTTT
The DNA here is from genome assembly GCF_033783945.1 of Neopsephotus bourkii. Taxonomy (NCBI): domain Eukaryota; kingdom Metazoa; phylum Chordata; class Aves; order Psittaciformes; family Psittacidae; genus Neopsephotus; species Neopsephotus bourkii. The sequence continues at coordinate 2,759,704 of NW_026901456.1, read as the reverse complement.
ATTTTTTTTTTTATGAATATGATGTCCTAAACCACTTCAAATTGTTTGTTCATACATGGATAGCTCTAACATAAATCTTTAGTTGGAGAGCCAGTGTTTTCTATTGAACTAGAATTCCATTACAGAGTAATTGCTGGTTCACTTATGCACAGGAAAACAGTTTGCTACATAGCTTACATCACTATTCTGTAGACCTGATTATGCAAACATTTAAGGATGTGGATACCTCTAGAAGCTTACCTGTTCCCATAACACTTTGTAAAGCAACAGAAATGTATAAAGCTATATATGCGTACAGGTATTAGCAGGATTGGGGTCTCTTATTGCTCCTTTCTGCCTTTTAAATGGTCTTTCAGAGCTTTCATTATACTCTGCAGAACTGTTTCAGGTTCAGAGTTACTTTACCCTTTTGATTTGCTTTGTTCCTTGATCCTATCACTGCAGCACTCTCCTTTAAGCTTCAGAACAAAAGTACTTTTGGGAGCAGAGGCCCTGTGGCAGATAGTGGGGCTCTGCTTTCTTTTTGGCAATTCGCCTTCTTGCTGAGGGAGAATATTCTTGCCTGTTAAGTGCAACAACCTCGGTTACTGCACCACTACTTACCTAAGTCTCCCTGCTGGGACCAGTCCACTTCCTTAGCACAGGCAAACCTGTAGTTAATGGCTAGAGTTAAGGGCAGGGCTTTCTCTCTTTTTTTTTTTCTGTTTTAATTTTTTACGTAAATGGCTTCAATGCAAAGCATTTTCCTCAGAAGGTGTATTTATCCTAAGTGGCTCTTGCTGGTTTACACACACCCTGTCCTTTCTCTTGCTTTGAAAGTTGTTCCACTTGATTGCTCAGTTTGCTTCTTTGAGTCAGTGGTGGCAGGGGAATTATAAAGGAGATGAAGGCGCAGCCAAGTCCCAGGTAATGTGTGCAGATTTAAGCCGATTTAAAGTTGTGAAGATTGACTCTGAAACTTTCTTTGCACAAGGGACAACTTTAGGAAAAAGGTGCTGATTTTTTTGCCAGCAGTGTGTGCTTGGCTTGGGAAACCTGCTGAAGTGTGGCTCACCTTGCAAAGGCAACATGGGCAGTGGCGCTTTGAAGATTGCTGGGCTGCTTGTTGGTGGCATTGGCGTGATTGGGACATTTGCTGTCACAGGCATGCCTCAGTGGAGGGTGTCTGCCTTCATTGAGAACAACATCATCGTGTTTGAGACCATTTGGGAAGGTCTGTGGATGCACTGTATCAGGCAAGCCAACATCAGGATGCAGTGCAAGGTCTACGACTCCGTGCTGGCCCTCTCTTCGGACCTGCAGGCATCCAGAGGACTGATGTGTGCTGGGTCGGTGCTCTCGTTCCTCGCTTTCATGGTTGCCATTATTGGGATGAAGTGCATGTGGTGCACGCAGAGCAGCTGGCAAGCCAAGGGCTATATTAGTCTGGTGGCTGGGATCCTCTTCATCCTCTCGGGTATTGTTGAGCTCATTCCAGTCTGCTGGGTTGCCAGTGCCATCATCAGTGACTTCTATAACCCTGTGGTCAACGTTGCACAGAAAAGGGAGCTTGGAGAGGCTCTCTACCTGGGCTGGGCAGCTGCCTTCTGCCTCATTGCTGCTGGAGCCATATTCTGTTGCTTTTGCTGCTGTTGTATGAAAACCAGAAACTACAGGTACTCCACACCAAACCAGTATCCCACTCAGAGCCAGCATATGCACAGGAAGATGGAAAGCTCATACTCCAAAAGTCAGTATGTCTAGATGCTTCCTGCTTTTCCTCTTTTGAAGCATTCAATCTGTCTAAATGGATTTCAGCTTCTGCACAAAAGGGCAGCTAGAATGCTACCTTTGCCTTTTGCTTTGTAACTGCTGTTGTTATAGTTGCATTACCACCGGTGGGCTCTGCTGTTACTAATGCTGCAGCAGGGACAATTTTAATACATGGAAAGGTGAATGTTTAATATTATTTTAGTAGTAACTCAAAATAGCTTTTGTGTTTTGTGGCTTTGCTTTGTGTTGAATTTTATGTGTAAAGCAGTAATAAAAGGCTTAAAGTTCTACTGTGGTGTGAAATTCTGGCCTATTGCAAAAGAAGTGGGGTTAAGCAGCTGTTGGTTTCTATTTATACTTTTTTTTTTTACCTGCTTGGGGAAGAGGATAGCAGTGAATAAGGACAAGATAATAATGGTTTTAAAGAACAGCATTCACTAAGGGATTGATTTATGGAAGGTTTAATGGAAAGTTGCATGAAGAATTTATTCTGCAGAAGAAGGTAAGCTGAAACATATGAAAAATATCCCTTATTTCAGGGAATAAACATAGCTTTGTTCATCCTAAACATCATCTTCTTGGTAGAAGTTAATATTTCTTTTATAATTGATATAGGTCCAACTCATTCACATACTTCTTTTTAGTAGCAGCGGTATTCCCTTGCAAACTCATTGCAGCTTTCAACATTTTTGCAGTATTGTACAGATTACAAACACTTTGTTGGTTTCTTGCAGCAGGACTCTGTGGTATATATTTTTTAAATAAGGGTCTTTTGTACAACCAGGCCAATAGTCTTACTGAGACCCACTCACACAAGCACAGTTTACAGGCATAATGAACATAAACAGTCACAGTATTTTCTCACAGTTGACATCAAAATAAGCTAAACAATATTTTTAATAGTAACTTCGTGCACCCTGATAAGCCACAGTGTAAATAAATCAATCCTATGGGAAAATAAATAGTTATATACAAATTCATTTAATAAATTACCCCAACTAATCAATAATAGTAATATTTTAATAGAATTTTGGAACCAATGAATAAAGTGTAACTCCAAACCCATTCAACGGAATTTTGCCTTTGACTGAACTGAGAAGACAATTCAATTCGTGGTGTTTAATGGAGGACAACATTCTGGTTCTAGAGGTTGGTTGATTAAGTCTTTTACAGAAAGTTCATTTTGTGTTCTGCAGTTCTCTGGTAAATATCTTGGATTATCATATACTTGAAAGTTTAGAAGCAAAATCTTCACTTCATCAGAAGTGACCAAGCTAGGAGAAATCAAAATCTGCTCTAGAACTCTATTCACAGTGATTGTAAGATGTAGTAAGATATGCTTAATTATGCAATTTTATTTTTCCTCCTTTTTTAAAAGCAAATTATTTCTACATATGTCTATGTGCATGACCTTTCTGTAATACAGCAGTGTATGGCTGTATTTACTTTGTATTCTTTCATTAATGTTTATATGTCAGCCCAGCCTCTTTTTCAGAGGGAAGAGAGTTGAGGACAAAACCTGTTGTTAGAGGCACTGTGTGAATATCCTACTCGGAACTCATAGCTAGAACACCCAGATTTATAATGATGTCTATAATAAAGTCGCCTGCATAGTTCATCCCTCTAGAAGGTAAGTACAAGATCTTACTCAGGAAAGTACATGTATATGTTCTGGTGCACTGTTGCTATCTCTGCTGTCAAAACATAGAGTGATTCATACAGTATTCATCTGCAGGTCTGAGACTTGTCTCAGTGAAAAGTGCGATAAGCATGACATCTCTAAAAGCCCTCTGTACATCGATCACTACTGCTGCATCGGATAATATTATCTATTCCTGGTAAAGCACACACTCATCTAGTTGTGCAAGCAAAAGAAGATACAAGAAACCTATAAGAAGACTTCAAAAACTATCCACAGGACTAACAGGAACACGAGTCTAATGGACTGTGAGTGGGACCCTGGAATCTTTTAAAATCTCTGTTAGAGATCCTATATATACTACAGACAGTTGACATTATTATAATATATACATATTCCCCTTAAGTACCTGCTATACACACCCAGCCATTTCCTTTAAATTGTATCTTGCCCATACACAGTATCTTCAAAACAACCAAAATGAAAGCCATGTCAAACAGAGCTGGCCTCCCTCAGCTTTGTGTATTAAATAAACCCTGAGTAGTCTGACCAAAGGGTCCCATCTAAGGGCATATGTCCAAGCACAAACCAACTGCCTGAAGTAGTAATATTTCAAATATTGTATCCTGTAATTTTCATTCTTACAGACAAGAGAATTTATTTAGGAAATAAGTAGTATTGCCTCCATAAATGAAACCAAGTTTGTCCAGCTTGTTCCCCTTTGCCCTGTACTTTAGGCACTTGTATGCATTTCTGCAATGCATACAAGTGCCCAAAAAATGGATGGGGAACCTTTCCAGGTCCACCTGGTGCCTTCTCTGCTGTGTAAATGAATGTACGACTTGCAGGTCAGAGAAGGGTAATTCTCATTTAACTCGGATGAGTGAAGGTTCAAGATTTCAATCACCACTCTGTGATTGAGCAACTGGGCTTTCATTTATAGCGAGCCTCTTCTGAAATTCTCCCACTGCTGCTGCAGCTGCGGTGGAGGTCTCGAGGGTAGATCTGCCACCTGCATTACAAGGCAGTGGTCTCATCAGGGCTAGACAGCAAGGTGGTAAATTCATACGTGGCAGCAGAACTGCAGTTTCAGGAGCTGTTTTGTTCAGACAAGGCATAGCTATAACAGAGCCTGAGTGTGCGTGAGCTCTCATTTTACAATTTTATATGAGAATGAATCATCTGGCACACGAAGTTATCACACATCTGCAAATCCAGTAAGGTCAGCTGCATATAATGGATTTATCTCTCCTTAAGGTGTAGTCCTGGATAGGTGTACTCTGAATACACATGTGCCTATATGTGAGAGTTTATCTGTAGGCTGCTTGCTTTCTGTTCAGCTCTCAAACATGACTAGTAAAGAGTAATAGAAAATGGATCAGGGAGAGACTGGGAGAGGCCATATCTTGGGCCTCACAGCCAGGAAGGCTCATGACTCACGTTATAAGAACAGCCTTTCTGTGTCAGCCTGGAGATGTATAGAGATTTTCTGTTCCCACTGTCACAGGCAAGTGGCTACAGAGCAGCAGGAGACCAGGGTCAGTGGACAGCTGTGTTTGGAGGTACTGTCTCCACTTACAGCCTGCTGTAATCAGGGTATCTTTGTGTTTAACGAAATACCAGGCTTTAAGCCCTTCGCCAAGGGTCACACTCTGACCCCACACAGCAGATACAGTAGGCTTTCTGAGCATGTGGCGTGATGAACATCTCTCCTTTCCTGCTGAGATGGAAGAAGGACAGCGCTGAGTAACAATAGCCCTGTGAAGGTCTTGGTCAGTACTGACAGAGCCATGTCCACTACCCCAGTCTTGTCTTGCAGAGCAGGGTTGAGCCTCTGAACTGAGCCCCTCCACGTTCACCTGCATTTTGGGTGCTTCTAGCCCTTGCACTTTGACTGAGACTCTAACACACATCAACCCCTAATGAGGAAGGCAAGTTGACCTCGAGCTAACCGTGCTGTCCTCCTCATTCATCCACTGCCCGTGGAGCTGGTAGCCACAATAATTTCTGTAAAGTCTCAACAAAGAGCTGACAGCTAAGGGGTGTAGGTCATTGGCAGTTCTAAATATGTGTTGCTTGAGAAATTAGAAGGATGATGTCAACTAGTTTACCTGGGTGCTCTTAAGAATCCAATCAGCACCATCAGGTCCTTTCACTGGCAGGAGGTGGTTAATATAGGGCCAAAAAAACCCCAGACAAATAGGAGAAGACACTATGAGCAGAATTCACTCTGGAAAAGGTGATATCTATTAAGTATTCCATTGCTCTTCTCAATCAATAAATATATCAGAATTATTCCTGAGAGACATTTATGAAATAAAAACTTTCAGAGGTGGCTCCTCTGCAGTGTCCTTTGCAATCTATCCTGGTACTTAATTATAATTTTCATTAAAAAAGGTTTTTGAGAAGCTTAAACTAAATATCCCCACCACAGACTATTATTTCTTGTCCCAGAAGCAGCAGGCATAGAAAACAAACTACTGCTTTCCTTTAAATAGTGTAGCTTTTTCCATATTACAGTACTGTTACCATCTGACCTCTTGAACCTGTCTTACTTAGCTTAATCATCTCTAATTCTTTTCGTACTGGATGCTCATTAAATTTCTCCCCATACTTGTTTACCTCCTCTGTTTTTGGTTGCTGTACTTTCTTTAAGTTTGATGCCCAAAACCAAAGAATCCCAGAAGAAGCCTTACCACTGCATAGCACACTGGATATACTTATTGCAGGTTATCATAGAATGGGGTAAATGATCCACAAAATGAAGCAAATACAGTCCTTGAATATGTTAAATGCGTTGCACTGCTATTATTCTAGGCCTCAAGATTGCCAGCTTTCCTGCTCTGTGGGACTTAACCATTGACGGTACATTGACAAGCTGGGTATCTAATGCAAATTTCCTTGCTGCAGTTTTTCCTTTATTGCTAGATTCCTGAAGGTAATAAGATGATACCCTAGAGAAACCCTTTGCTCCAACAGCAGCAGAAATCAGTGTTTGGAAATAGGAATATAAGAGTTGTCCATCCAGTACATCTTTTTTGTTTTTTACTCACTCACGGATTCTGCTTCCATATTACATTTTTTTCACTCTTCTCCATCCCTTCAGTGTGTCTGTTAATTTTCTACTGCTGTGTTAGATGCTTTAATAAGGTCCAACTGGATTAGATTTTCTTAACTTTTATTTTCTAGAAATGTTACCAAACAAAAACTGAATCTTTTCTTGCTAAGTCTGTGCTGCTTTTAATTTAACATTCCATTTATTTCCTTTGTAATGGATTTAAAATCATCTCATACTATTAGATTCTGACTAGTTTCTAGTTGTGCACAGGATTTTCCACTCTCCACTCATTCCCCTAGTTTCTCTGTTCTCCAGACACATGGATCTGACACATACCCTAACAGTCTTTGCTACCAGATTTAGAATTGCTCATGCTGAATTTCCTTCAGTGGAAATTACTCTCTTTCTTCAAGTTGTTTTCATCAAGACGCAGGAGGTTTTTTACCTGCCTTGGATGCAGTATTGTAATTCGCTCATGCCCTCCTTCTATAGCCTTGTTACTCAATTTTAAAGGGGAGGAGGGCTAACTACCTTTTTTAGACTCATACTTGCAACCTACCTTGCCTCTTCCCTTACCATTCTGTATTTGTATGCCTATAGAACCTTTTTAATTCTATTTTTTGAAAAGCCTAATTCAGATTGACTTTTATGAAGTCTTATTTTCTCCTTACATTTTCGGATCTCTTAGGTATGTTTTGCTGGTTGGTTACCTTTTTTGTCCTACTAAATACCTTCTTTGTTGAGTTGTTTATCTAATTGAGTAACAACCTCATTCCTACAAGTCTTTCTTCTCCTTCTTTATGGACTCACATTCCAGACACTTCCTAAGGAACTTTTAAACCTCATACACACTCACAGCCCTAAATTGTTCACTCTAATTAATAAAGAACACTGTGACCAGTATTCTAATCACATTATCTTTTATTATTTTATTTATTTATTATTTATTCACTGAGGGATTTGCTCTCCCTCAGTGCTTCAGGCACTTTCACCTCACTGGCAATGGCCTTCTCCAGAGGTACATATCCTCTTATTTTAATGATCCTTCTGCCTCACAATGTGAGCCCTGTTCCATTGTAGTACACTGGAATACTGCATACATTTCTCATGTCCTCATCATAAGAAGGACATGGAACTGCTGGAACAAGTCCAGAGTAGGGCCATGAGGATGGTAAGGGGACTTTAGCACCTCCCATATAAAGACAGGCTGAGAAAATTGAGGCTGTTAAGCCTAGAGAAGAGAAGGCTGCGTGGAGACCTCATAGCAGCCTTCCAGTACCTGAAAGGGGCCTACAAGGATGCAGAGAGGGAGAAGTTTTTAACTACACTTGAATCACTGTGATCGTACGCTTATTTTCTTGTTGCCCCACCAGGAAAAATGAACTCCCTGAACTGAATGTAATAAGTTATTTTGACATTAAATTTATAACCCTCCACCAAGGTTTTTTCTGGCACAAAAATAACCAGGCCCAGACTGTAATGCTCGAGATTGTCAGTGTTGCAGTTAATCCAAGGCTGGTTCCTGTTAGAATTTGGCATAATGAACAAATGGCATAATGAACAAATTATGCAGATCAGGATCTTCATCAGGGGCTTAGCAATAAGGCAAGGGATAATGAGCTCAAACTTAAACAAGGGAGATTTAGGTTAGACATAATAATAATTTATTCACTGTGCGAGTGGTGAGGCACTGGAACAGGTTGCCCGAGGAAGTTGTGAGTGCTCCATCCCTGGAATTGTTCAAGGCCAGGTTGGACAGAGCCTTGAGTAACCTGCTCTAGTGTGAGGTGTCCCTGCCCACAACAGGGTGATTGGAACTACAAGACCTTAAGGTCCTTTCCAACCTTAACTATTCTATGAATCTTAAATTATTACCTTAAATATTCTATGAAAGCATCAGATTTGCTGAAGCCTTTCTCTCTGTCCTTTTTGCACTTGTTTTTAAGTCAGTTTGCACATATAAGGCGGTTTTCTAGCTTTTTCCTTTTCCTTTCTGAATTCCAACCCCTTAACTCCCAACTCCTTAACTCCCAACACATGGTTGGTACAAATAGCTATTAGATACTCCTTCTGAAGTATTGTACTCAGTGGTAAACTACACATTTCATATCTGGAATGAAAGCAGTTACTGCTTGATAATGGAGAAAGAAGTTACTATATTGACTGGCTACATAGTATGCTGCAATTAGGAAGAGCGTTGGATTGTCCCTGGGGAAAACACCATGTCCACACTGGTGAATCATCCTTGTAGGCTGTAGGATGTCACTGTGCAGAGACACATCAGTCCCAGGAAGATGCATCAGCATGCAAATTACAGTGACAGTGGTGCATCCTTGGAGCTGCTGTGATTTCACTGGGCTAGAGAGCGTGTTCTGAGAATGACAGAAATTGTTTCCTGTGGAATACTCCTGCTTTAGTCTCTGTGCCAGCACAAATCCAAAGTGATTTATGACTTCCATGAACAGGTTTTTCTGTGTGGGTGCAGGGAGCATTTGGTTGGCTGGGCGAGACTTCCCCTTTCCTCTGCATCCTCTCCCTCTGTTTGAAGGGATGCTGGGTGATGAATTCTGCCAGCTATGCAGATCCAGAGGGCAGGGGCTATTCTGATACTTCCTAGGGGTCCCCCAGCCTGGCAGCCAGGGGAAGTCAGTAAGGGCATCCCAGGGAAGAACTGAACCCTAGTTGCAGAGCAAGAGGAACAATGAAACATCCTGGCCAGAAGCAAGGAAGTTCAGAAGGATTTGGGTAGATAGGAGAGGGTAGGGTTAAAGGGTGACCCAGCCATGTGCCTAGATGACAGGTTTTGGGGTGTCTTGGGTGTGCAAGGTTAAGCCTAATGGTGGTGGAGCTCTTGCTGCTGCAGTTTATTTTGCAGGAGAAAATTAAGTGTAGCTAGTTAGTTACATTCAGGGTGTGGGGTTTGGGAGTGGACAAAAAAGTGACTGGGACAGGACTGGACAGGGAAGAGTCCAAATTTTGACTGAGAAAGATGTAAAAAGACCCTGTTCTACAAAGTTTGAAACTTGCCTGTTTATCTACCTGCACTGCTTGGTTACTGGAAGCTAGCCCAAGGGTGCATTATTATGCTGTGCTCCAAAAGCAATCTTTCTTGGGATTCTGAGCCTAAGAGCTTGTTTCTAACAGTATCAGGTAGTTTAATAAAAGCTATTACCTCTTTCTAAAAACCTTGCCTCTCATCTATCTTTAGGCCATCAGTGCCACAGTATACGCTCTTCTCCTCTTCTATTCCATCACAGTAAATCATGTAAATAAAGAAATTCCTCTGTGCTTCATCCAGTAGCAGCCTAACTGTATACTGTGCTGCTAACCCTTATGAAAGCAATCAATACTACCTTGGGAATTTGCCACTGTTTTATTTCCAACAGCTTAATGTGAACTGTGCAATCAAATGCACTCCCACAAATATCCTTTGAGGTCCTGTCATTAAACAGCAAAGTAAGATAGCATCATTTCTGGCAGGTTCTATTTCTATCAGGATGGCTTCTCCCTGTACGCAAGTGTTGAGGTGACAAATACCTTGTAAAAGCCTGAAGCGGTTTAGATGGATTAAATACTCAAAGGAGTATTTAATATTTTATTACTATAGGGTTTTATTAGACTGAACTCGAGTTCATCCTCCGTGTTCAGGAGACAGGCTTCCTCAGACACGGAATATCATTAAGAGTTTGGCAGTTTTGTCAGGCTGTGACTTTCAGGCATGCTGAGGAAGACGATGGAAAATAAATATTAGCTCTTTTCAATTCAGCTGTCAGTCATGAATTGCCTCAAAGCTAGAGTTAGAGGTCAATGCCCAAGTACGACGCCTGTTATGTGTCTGGGGGTAGTCCCTGTCTAGGTTACGCTGAGCAGATGTTCCTCTCACTCTGAAATGTGCCATACTTGAAGAGAGGGGGCAGATATGCCTTCATCTTTTAACATACGTGCAGTCAGCAATATTAAAATTAGCACAAATAAAAAGGCCTTTTTTGGCTTTGGTCCATTTTCTCCTGAACTAAAATAGAATCAAAGTAACCTTTCAATTCACCAGTAGGTACAAAATACAGTAGTCAATCAAAATATGACAGAAAGTATTGGAGCCATTAACTTGACTATAATTTCATTGACCAGCCCTTGCAGACAGTTGAAGAGGTTAATCCAGCATGTCATGAATGGAATGGTAGAAGCCCCAGGCAGGGTGGAACTGGTGCTCTTCACATGTGTTTCCAAAACAAATGATCTGCAGAAAATCACAGCCCTATTTGTTGTAAGCTTAAAATTAATTTTACATGTAAAGGGTGATCTAGGTCTTACAGCAGCACCTCTGCCCAAGGAGACAGGAGGCAGAGTGACTGCAGATCCATAGCCTGCTGGATTCCCCATTGCCAGACTCTGCAGGTGCTTAGGCAGCTTTCAACATTACTGGGTATCTGCAGCCTTGGGAAGCAAAGAGGATTTACTGTAGCTATAAGTGATCACTAATTTAATGCATGTTTTTGATAAATTTGCATATTTGCCTGTTCAGAAAATGTTACCGAACCTTACATTTGGCTCATTAGCCTGTAGCATAACGAACCTGCCTATTCTTAATGAGAGCTCATAATGAAATGTGTACACTATAGTTATGCATTGGTGCAACTGTAGATTACAACAAGAATACAACAAGATTAAAGTATATTTGTGTATGTATAGGTGCATGTGTATGCATGAGCACTCTAAAATTCAGTGTACATAGAAGATACACAAAGAGGAATGATATATGCTTTCTGGGAGTAAATTGAATGTTTGCATTATTGACACCTATAATTAATCATTGGGGATCATTGACAGGTTCTGTTAATCGTGTGGACTGGAGATGCTCTACTTCCTCCTCTTCAAAGGACACTAGACTTTTTAAAACTAGGGAGGGACCAAAAGATATTGCCAAAAGATTCAAATGAAGATCTTGATTTTAAGGGAATTAAAAACGCAAATGTGAACAGAGATGCATGGAGAGATTAGGGGTAAAGAGTATGCGCTTCCTCAGTTGCCTATTTTCCTCTTTGAAGGCAAATTTTGGGGTGGGCATGTTTGCATAAGAACTGGCATTCTTGCCTTGAGGCCGGTAAGCATCCTAACAGCACAATATATGGATGATACACAGATGAGGGGCCTTCTAAATTCTAGTCAGGTGTAAATGGAGTTTTCCTTTTATTTCTTCTTACCTGACACCAAAGCCATTATCTCTGGTATGCCCACAATGTAAGCATATATTTAACTTTTCCTTTAAGAGCTGTCTACTGTTCAGAGTGATTTTGAAGTAACTCAGTCAACTAAGCACTTATTTCTGAGAGGTGAGGTGAGCCTTAAAATGGAGGTAGATGAGAATGTAAGAGCTTCCTCTGAGCTGATTCAAGAGCAGGACTTTTTTGCAACAGATAATTCTTCCAGAACTTAGCAAAGCCAGGGACTCATTGGCATCTAAGAGGCTGATGAGATTTTCCAGTCCTCATGAGTTTCCAAGGCATTGGTAGGGTTTCTTGACTTTTTTAATAAACCTATCTCCTGCAACTCATTTTCATTTCTGAAGTTTATGTTTAGGTTTCAGATCTGCCATTTACTGGTTTTCTTTTCCTGCTTCCTTCTCGACAGGCGTCAATAACAAGAACATCCTGCCACTGGACCATACATGCTGCAGTATAGCCTGGGTGTTTCTCTCTCAGTCCTACACGTACACGGGATGTCACTCACCATAGGTACAACTTCAGATTAAAGATCAAAAAATCACTCAACCATTTAGCACTGTCTGGAAATATTATTACACAATCAGCATATGATGCATTTTAATAGTATTTCTGTGAGCAGTTTGTCTTCTATAAAAACTATGCCCTGACTGTCACATAGTGTAATTTTATGCATGACCTCAATGGCTGAACCTCCCAGAGTCACGTAAGAAAAAATGACTTCAGAGCAATCCTGCTAGATAAGGTAGTCAGATAAATAGATTCAGGGAATTAGGCATGATCTGTTCTCCAGCTGTGTACACCTTCAAGAGCCAGCTGCCTTAAAATATTACACTGATTTTTTCTGTTGAAAAAACAACATTCAAATGCTAGTTTTGAGAGGGCTTTTTCATAATAAGTTGATTTTTTTTTTCAAGTTAGAATAGCAAATAAAAAAACAGTTTTGAGAATTCAGAGGTAAAAATGCCCTATAGGATGAATGAAACTGTGCTCATGTTGAATAACACAGGTCTTGTATGCAGTCATCTTATAAAGGAGCAGTCTCCTGCCAGAGAAAGTTTCTTTCAGACAGGTAGCCATCTGTGAGTTCTAATTTCATCGCTACCACCTCCTTCCTCATGGTACCAAATGCCTCCACTTTTCTGCATCATGGGATTCTTTTTTATGTCTGCAGAAGAGTGATGCAATATTCATCTCCCTATAAGAACAAATCTGATAATGTATTTAGTTTCTAAAGGTTACATTTTACATCTTAGCTGAAGAGAGTTTTATTCTCCAGATTCCTGCTAGAAGACTTGAAGGCAAAAATGACATGCCCAGATGCCTTGGGAGTATTTTCCACATGGGCATTTAACCTTATACCATATAACTTGCACTATCTGACATACCTTCTTTAGAGAAAGGAAGAAGGAGATTTTGTGGGCTGTGAGTGGTTTAGGTGGGCAATTCATTTTTCATGGGCTCTAGCTTTTGCCTTGTATATGTTATGTAGTCACCTAAGGCTGTAACTAAGTTAATACCATCGAAGGCAATGTCTGATATTTCCAAACACACAAAGCCCACAATGCTACAACCCACAAGCAATTGAAGAATATGTCTTTCTTCAACAGCACTTCTACAGGTCTTTGTGGCCTTTGAGTGCCAAAGCTTTTTTATTTTACTAACCCACATCGATTCAAAGAGCTGGAGTAACCAGAAACACATCCATTTCAACAACACCCAGGAGCTGTCATCATATAGTGATGTCTCAAAGTAGGGAGAAGGAAGTACAAAAACCATAATGCAGCAGTTATTCCTAACTTGCCCAAGGCAAATCAGTCTTTTGCATGCATTTTTGTCCAGGCTTGTAGCGATCTGTGCAGTCTGAGAGATATGCCTGTGGGAGGGATCTCTGACTTCTTTCAAGCTGCATTGTACAGTGAAAGAAAAGCTCATCCTTTTTGCACTAGACAATTGCCCCCAACCCTTCCTAATGTCACCTGGAGAAGACTATTAGTACGAAACATAATGAGAACACTATCCTCCTAACAGGGAGAGCCTCATAGAGGATTGTTTCCTAACAGCGACCTTACTTGTGGATTCAAAAGCAGAAGCTGTGAAACTCTGCCAGCCATTTTCTTTGTCGTCCTTGTGAATTATGCAGCTGGTAAAGCTTTGATGTTGATTGGAATACTTGACTTTCCTGTACCTGTCTAATATCATGATTATACTTTTGTATTTGATCAAAATGAGGAATCTACATTAAAGAGCTATACCAACTACCTCCTAGCTTGATTAAAAAAAATATTCGGATGTGTCTGCAGGGCTGTAACACTTAGAAAGTAAGTCCCACTCCATGTTCAAGTTTAGCTTTTGTCATAAGAACAACTGTAATGGCCTATTTTACATAATATTGTAACAGATGGAAGTTCAGTCTTTCATTCTAGATTTCAACAAAGCTGCAAACTTGCAGTTCAGAAATTATTGTTGCTACAATTAGGTACCTTTAATTGAATCTCTGACACTTAATTATAGCAGCACCACAGACACACTATGAGAAGCAGTAAAATCAACTATGACACACCCCTCCTGGTTTCCCATTGGATGGAAACTTGCTAGGCTTGATGGGTAGGTGCTGTATTCAGAGGGGATTTAAAAGCAAATGAGTATCAGGTCCTCTTAGCCAGTCATAAATGGATTTCTACCTGTTTGAACCTCAGACTGGAGCAAGCTGCTTTTAAAGCACTCTAAGGACCTGCCTTATGAGGAAACTACTGGAGAAAATATTCCCTTTCATACTTCATATTTCTTCTATGAAAAAGTGATTTTGGAAGATCTCCTAGGCCACTTTGCTTGAGGTGTCTTTTTCAGAAGAAGCATGGCTTACTTTGTTTTACAAATCGTTGGTCTAATACTTGGAGGTATCGGCATGGTTGGGACTTTGGCAGCCACATTTATGCCACAGTGGAGAGTTTCTGCCCACATTGACGGAAATATTGTGGTGTTTGAGACCATCTGGGAAGGACTGTGGATGGCCTGCGCCAGTCAGCTGGGCATCAGGCTGCAGTGCAAATTCTATGACTCTATCCTGTCTCTTTCCCCACCCTTGGAGGCATTCAGAGCCCTCATGTGCACTGCAGTGGTCCTGTCAATCATTTCCTTTTTGTTGGCCATTGTTGGTGTGAAGTACACTCGCAAGAACAAGGCCATCAGTATCTTCATATTGGCAGCTGGACTTTCCTTCCTACTGACGGGTATCCTTGTTCTGATCCCCGTGTCCTGGAGTGCAGGTAGCATCATTCGTGACTTCTATGATCCAAATGTCCCTACATCATTGAAACGAGAGCTAGGAGCTGCTCTATATGTGGGGTGGGTGAGCAGTGCACTTCTCATCATTGCAGGAGCTATGTACTCTATCTTCTGGTGCTGGGCTGATGCATCCTTAAAATCCAAGTATCCATCGCTTTCCTGTCACAGCTTGCGCAAACCTAACTTTTCAGGAGGGCCATCCGCAAGTGTGCATGCCTATGTGTAGTTGCTGCATGTAATCTTTCTGCTTAGTATGTCAATATGTACTGGTCGACTTCAGTATCTAATTAAACTGTGAATCTGTAATGGAGGGGCAATTTAGTTCATTTGCTGTTTACTATTGCCATACACATCTGCTCTCTGCCATGAATACAGGGCATGTTTTTACACGGGCATTATGTTAGAGCACAGTCAGAAGAAAAATCTAACGATTTTATGGGAATGAAGAACGGCATGGGAACAGCAGCAGCCAGAAGTCTCTCGGAGAAGACAAACAACATATGGTTGGACTGGAAGGCAGGCAGCTACTGTGGAGTAGCACCATTACCCTCCTCTAAACCCATGATGTATAAAGAGAGCGGTGCATTTTACTCTAAGGTAAAGTCTTTGTAGGGACTGCTTTAGGACAGTAGTGAGCAGAATGGAGTTGGCAGCATGGCTGAAGCAGTTGCTGAATGAACGGAGGAGCTGCCAGCGATCTAACTTCCAATATCGGCACACAAATGATCATGCTTTCCCATGAGAAGCCTGTGTGATTGACTATGGATTTCATTGATGCTTTTGGAGTTGATGTATCCTTGTTATTTCTTCTGAGGGCACAGAATCTAGCACATGAAAAAATAAAAATTTTAATCACTTCACCAGATTTTGCCATGAACGTGTTATCTTCCCGTTGCTTGCGTTGTCTCGGTTTTTATGGCTTCTCCTGTTCTATAGGTAGCATCTACTCTTCTATAAAATTCAGAATAGACCATCTGTCTTTATGCACTTTAAAGCACTGTGCTAATGTAAAGTATAATTAAACAAGCCAGGCAATGTGATTGTGTAATTCCCACTTGCCCATTGGAGGATCAAGTGTTCCTGCTTATATCTTGCATCACACCCACAAAAGCCAAGCCCTGATATTGTTCAGGCTGCTTCATGTTCACAAGACTTATTTGAACATGTAGACTGAGCAGCCTGATGCCTGTCTATTCACTGTGCAGAATTCAATAGTTTTTGCAGCCATGCATTTATTTTTCACTGCTAAAGACCTGGAACCTGCTTTTAACAGTGTGCATGTCACAACACTGATAAGTGACCAAAGAAGAGCTAATTCAGAACACTTTTTCCTGTTTTTTTATACAGTAGTAATGGATAGTATAATTTCACTGATAGTTTCATGACATAAATACTCAGTTTGATCCTTTTTTGTGTCTGAGACTGGTATCTGTAAAAATATTGAGCAGAACCTCTATATGTTTGACTGTTCAGTTGGAAGCAGAACATGGAAAGGTGCATTTAGTTAAATAAACCTTTTATTAACTTGACTTCAGATGAACTTAAATGAAACAGTGCTGTTGAACACAGATATTCATTACGTATATTAACTAATGTGCATTTCCATCTAAGACAACCAGCTTAGATCTTTTAATAGGAATTTTCTAGTCACCGTAAAACAGGTTTAATGTATTCTGCTCATCACTTGAGCAGTCAAATCAGCACTTATTAATTCCAGGTAACCCTTTAAGAGAATGTTTTTAAGTAGGATTTCTAGTACTAAAACATGTATTTTTGAAGTCTGTCACAGCAGCTGTCCTTGGGTCAGACAGCTCATTTCAGTGGAGTCCTTCTGTTGACTTTGGCAATAATTTATACTTCTCTGAGGACCTCCTTCTACTATCTTATTATGTCTTATAAATTTTGTTTAATAAAGAACTATTTGATAAGTAAGTCAGAATTGCACTTTTTGGATTCATTTAGCTATGACATTTGTGATTAACAAAGCAGATGATGAAGACATTTGCAATGCAAATTTGATACATATTTATATGTAGGTAATGGATTTAAATGCTGACATATTCAGTGTAATGCAACTTTATGCAGATTTAAGTGCTTAAGAAGTAATTAAGTACAGTTTTCTATAAAAATAATTAAAGGATCTGGAATGCCTTCACTATCAATGGGTTCATCTAGGAATCAAATTTGAACTGGGTGTGCCCTTTACACTAGTAACTTTATTTTCAAAGAGTTGGAAGATAAAGCTGCTTTATTTGAACATTTAACATGAATTTCAAAGAATACCTAAACTTTTTACATCTAACATGAGCACCTGATGGCTGCATATTGTTCCATTTCTCTCTTTAGCAGTTGATCAAAAGATGAGTTCAAACAAAATCTCTAAGACCATTCAACATTGTGCTTGCATGTGGGTTTGAAGTCTGTCTGTAATTACAAGTGTAAAGAATCATAGAATCATAGAATGGTTTGGGTTGGAAGAGACCTTCAAAGGTTTAGTCTAACCCCCCTGCAATGAGCAGGGACATCATCTAGACCAGGGTGCTCAGAACCACATCCAGCCTGGCCTTGAATGTCTCCAGGGATGACACATCCACCACCTCTCTGGGCAACTTGTTCCAGCATTCTACCATGTTTATTGTAAAAGATTTCTTCCTCATGTCCAGCCTGAATCTCTGCTCTTTTAGATTAAAAACATTACCACTCACCCTATCGTGATAAGCGTTGGTGAAAAGTCTCTCCCCATCTTTCTGATATGCCCTTTTAAAGTACTGAAATGCCTCAATAAGATCTCCCTGGATTCTTCTCTTCTCCAGGCTGAACAACCCTAATTCTCTCAGCCTTTCCTCACAGGAGAGGTACAGCTAGGCTGACCTGCTCTTGGGATGTCTGGGATTTTATTGGTACAAACCTAAATTTCTGGTGATTTAGCACTTCAGACTCACCCGAATATGTTTCAGTCTGTGACACTAAAATTTATGAATTAGATGCAGAAACAAATATCTCATAAGAAGATAATCTGCAAGAGTGTGGTTAAACTTCTGCCTTTAAACAGAACAGAAGAACTATTTCTTTATTTTGGATTCTGGTGGAGAAAACCCTCTGAAGATGACTACTAGATATTTTACCTGTGTATGTGAGGAATGCATTTGGCTGAGTAAACTGTATGGGTGCATTTGTGCCTGTTAAGGGAGACAGTTTTTTCTTCTTTTTCTCCTATTCAAAACCTGTGATGCTCAGAACTGACTAGCTGGTAGCTGCAGCTTGGAGGTGTAAGTAAAAAAATTAAGGTTTAAGGGCTTTAATGAAAAACTGCAGTTGAACTTTGAAAATAAACTGCTGTTCATGACTTTTCTGTGGGTAACAGGAAGAGCTCATCTTGAGGGGAGTGATGGAGGAGCATACACAGATCTCTACTGCCCAAGGCTGCATGTTCTACCCCCAGTATGCTGCTGCAGCAGAGTCCATGTCCCATTTGGATTATATGTACATAGACCTGTTTCAGGTTACCCCAACTGTCTAAGGTGACTCTTGAAACTTATTTAGATGGTTTGACATGACCTTCCTGAGTGAGATGGGTGAGGAGATGATGCTAATAAACATGTAACACAGCAAAGACACTTGAGGAAAGGAAACCTCTACACACACTGTGTGATGGATGACCAAGAGGAAGCAGGGTGTACATAATTGCTACTGACTGTACTTTTATCTCAGAAGAAAAGGCCTGATGTGGGTGTCATCTGATGTGGGTGGGCCAGGGATTACTAAAACATTGTGTTGGGTCTTCGTGTTCTGAAGCTCTGTTTTTATTGAGGGGTGGAGGCTGTAAACTTGCTTTAGGGATGCTGTGTTCACATTCCTTGAGATAAAACTCCCAGGAAATTCAGTCCTGCTGTGTTTGTTAACAACAACTGATTAAATATTGTGGTTAAATATCTAATTTAATATCCTGATGCTATCATATACTTTAATATTTTGCGCTTGCAGGACAAAATGACTTTGGAAATAAGTGTGAATAGCTGAGAATTTGCTATGGATGTGAAATAAATTTTCAAACCCTTCAGTTTTTTGGTTTTTTTTTTTTTTTAAAATGATTGTATCACTGTTTCTTTTTCATATTAAAGTGAATGAATGCATTTCCCTATTGCCTGGGAAAAACAGCTTCAGTATTTTTATAATGTTCTTTTCTGATTCAGTCTTTGTTTTTACATTATGCTTTGGGCTTTGCTAGATAACAAACAAAGTAGATCTGATTCCTTGGGAAATAAAATACACAAAACTGACTCAGTGCTGACTTCCAAGATTTGCGCATAAGAAGTTTCCTGAAGCAAATCAATATTTCAAAAGCTGGTCCCAAAATGTATATTCATCTCTGAGATGAAAAGATCCCATAGCAAATGATCCACCACTAAGATACAGCCAAGGGAATATATTTATGGCAAAAATGATAGCTTAGCAAAACATTTCATTATAACAGAAAGAGGAATCGGACAGATTTTGAGACAAAAGAATGCGTTCAGTCATCAGTCTTGGTATGCAGACACAAAGGTCTGTGTAAGGGACATTAAGGCTAAATGATTTTATGGTAAAAACGTTACAGGTTTTCTGCAAATCAGTGTGAGGACTCATAAAGTCAGAAATGGGAGCTTGATTGTGTCCTTCTGACTGTAACCATCCCTTTGAAAAAGGCACAAGAGGTCTTTTCAGGGGAGTTCTACATTATCTTTGAAAACTGGGGCAGAGCTGACCCACCAAATAAACTATTCCTTTCCTTTGTGTGTGGTATGGAAATGCTCTCTGACTTATACAATTTGCTTTCCCAGTTGAGTCTCAGAGTCTGAGACTAGCTTGACATTTTTTGATTACTTTAGAAAACAAAGAGCAAAAGAAAACAAGAAATGCCCCGGTAAAGGTAGGACATTTTCAGCTGAAAAGGTCTGTGTCAGTGCTTCTTGCGTTCAGTTGCCACTCATAGAAAATGTTCCAGCTGTCAGTGAGGACAAACAAAAAATATTCAAAAGCACAAAGATTCCATTTTTAGCAACAAGGAACAGAACTGACTAGGGAAAGGGTTGTGGTGGCAGTATTAACAGAGTCTGCAACAGAGTTTGCTCAATTCCAGAGATCAGAATGGACTGAAACCACTGTGTCCTCAGTGACAATATAGCCAACTGCATTATTTTTAAAACAGTTAAAGGAAAAAGAGAAAACACTACATGGAACTCATCTGACTGTTTCAGAAGAAAAGCAGGAAAAAAAAGTTACTTGAGATTCTCATCCCTGAACTTCCAGCCCTTTAAAATGAGTGAGTTAATTTTACCATTAAGCTTTTTATCCTTTTATCTAGACATTTGCTTGTGCCTCCAAAAAGGCTTTTTGCTTTAATGTGTCATCACCTCAGTAGTGTGAAATTATGAGGCACTATAGAGCTTTACCGTGCTTTTACATTCTGTTACCAGCCAGTTCAAGTAGTGAGCCCAGCAGTGTGTGTGTGCTGGTGCAGAGACTCTGTATCAAAGTGATGCTGTTCTTCAAAGAACCTCCTTCATGTGAGCCCTGCATAGCAGGACAAATCTTGCTGGTAAGATGAATTTTAAGAAGAAGTGTAATTTTAATCAAGGGTTCTGTATCCGTGTGTTATCTAGGAATGCTCTCTGCTTGAGTTTTAGTGATTGCTGCAGTGACAAAAGAAGCAAAGCTAGAGGATCTGGATGCAGCTCTCTGCTCTGAAGAGGGAACTGGCAAAATTACCCCAAGATGTTTGAACTAGCTATTGTTCATCCTAACGCATGTACATTTCCCTTGCCCCAGTAATTTCCAGGCAAACACTACCTGTTTATCAATCACTAGAGATGAATTTTGCACACAGGTCCCTTCAACATTCCTTTTTTTTTTAAATTTTATTTTAACAGCTTTTCATTTAAACAACACCAGAAAGAGCTCAAAGCAGTGTAACTGACAAACCCGACACCTTTGTGTAAAAAGCACTGCTAAAATAGAAACCACAAACACAAGTTCTGTTCCCTGCACCAGCATCAGTCAAACTGAGTAATACATTAGGCTTGCTAAGTCTCTGCTGCCCACTTCTGCTATGGACCTTAATCTGTGGTCTTTGTCTCAGTTACTGAGAAGTAGTCCCTGATTGACAAATAACAAAGATGATGAGTACATTAGTGTTTCAGCTTCTGTACGATGGATGGGTAACTGACAGAATGATAAGCAATGTCTATTCATTCAGTGTTTTCACACTGTAATGCCAGATGGTGCTGGGAGATAGAAAATAATCTCTAGACCCCAACAAACATTGCCTTGCATACAGTCACATTCATTCTGAATTTAGCAAAAGTTGGTGACATAATCTCCATGTATTGAATAAAAGTGCACTGTTAACTAAGTACTTTCGGCGAGGCCAAGTTTCAAAGGTTAGCCTGAGACCTGGTCTCTGACTGGTCTCTTCTTACACCAACATGCTGGCTTCTGCAGCCACGCAAGGGAAAATATGGGGAAGACCAGTGCTGGTGCTAGTGCTCCTGCCTGCAGCTTCAGAACTGAGGACACATGATTGCAGGCTGCCTTTGCCAGTTTCTGAAGGAGGAGCATGCTCCTTCCTTCATCTGAACCTGTCCTCGAGGCCTTGGTTGGTCTTGGTTGGCTGCCAGATGGCTACCCCTCCTTATACTCTCCCTCCTCATACTCTTCCCATGCTCCAGCATGGTCTCTCCAGAGGCTGCAGGGGATCCGTGATGGGATGTCTAGAGCACCTTCTCTCTTTCTCCTCTTCCCTTGCTGCTCCTAAGGCTCTTTCTCACACATTTCCCCTCATCTCTCACTGCCAGGCAGAATTTTGCCCTCTCTTACAATGACTTTCCCCAGGTGCCACAGTCGTGTCTGTGAGGCTCAGCCATGCCCTGTGGTAGGTCTGCTGGGGACAAAGCTGCAGCTGGGTTCTGTGGCAGCCCCAACTCAGATCCAGCCCTAGGCACTGGCAGCCAGACCCCATGGGGAGTAGAAGAGGTTGCAGAGCCTCCTAGTGCACTGCCCTGACATTTCCTCTCCATAACAGTCTAACCCAGGTGCCTTGTGTTTGGGCCTTAAGATCTCTTGGTGTCCTCCTGCACTCTGGCTCAGCCACAGCCAGCCACAATGGGACCATTGAGGGGTGCTGCACCTGATGGAAGGCTCTGATGGGATGACCAGCTTACACTGTGTATGCGCACATACACTTTTCACACTGTCCCCTCTGCCTGCTAACAGAGGGACTGCACGGGTTTCCAGATATCTGTGCTGCTGAGTTGGGACATGCCTCCTCTCCAATAGAGTTTGCCCCCACTTTCTAAGTCTGCTTTTGTACAAGCCTCTTCAAGCAGGAAAACACAGTGGTTATCAAAGTAATTATCAAGAAGTGAAGTTTGTGAAGTAAGCAGCTCTATTTGTCAAGGGATGTATACCAGGTAATGAAGGTTAACACAGGCAATAAAAAAGCACTGACCTGTCTTGGAGCAGAGCAGCAGTGACTTCCTCTCCCTGGGCTCACCTCACCCATTACCTGGTTTCTGTGCCACCCAAAGAGCTGTTTGACACCCTAAAGTTTGGGAACAGTCCCCTGCCAAGAGCTAATTACATGCTAATCTTTCTTTGAGTGGTGCCTGTGACAAATTATCTTTCAAGAGAGATGGAGCATTCCTATGTAAGGCACTGAACCCATGGTTCACCAGGCCTTACAATGCCAGCACATCATTTCATACCAATACCATTTTACACAGAGAGCCAAAACACTCTTAAAACCGTAAATATATACGGATGTGAGACTTCAGAGATAAATGTTCAAGCTGCTTTAGTAGACTCAGGAGTAAAGAGGGTAGCATTCGAAGTTTGTTGAAACCAATGGAAAGCTTCCTGTTATGACCAATAAGTCTTTTAACCATCAGACATGTCAGCATCAGTTATTCAGGATCGGCTGTCAGTGGTCCTGGAGATACTTGTTCAGTTGCTCAGAGTTTCAAATAGCGATTGGTAACACCCTGCAACTACCTGCTGAAATTCAGTGTAGGGTGTTCTTTCTCCTTTGGCATTTCTGGAACAACCCTCCCAACTCCTCATGCATGCACATGTGCTTGCGTAGACTAGTAGAGCCATGATGGCCATGCACACTGAAACTATTTCCCATATTAAAGTGTTTCCAGGTTACACAATCTGTTTTACCATTGGCAGAGAGAACAGTGCTAAACATGCAGATTTTCTGAAGATTAGATGGACATAATCAAGCACAGTTTACTCACTCTGTATTTACATCCCTAATTAGCAGCTGAAAATCCACTCTCCCTTTAAGATACATTTGGTTTTTTTTTTTATTTAACTAAGTTGTCCTATCAGCAGGGGAGTTAATAAATCCAAGGTTCATCCAGGTTGGCTTACTGTTCCCCTTCTGGCGTCTGGCACTGCGGGGCAGCTGGACATAGGCAGTTCAAGCTGCCAGATACCCTCTCCAGTGGGTAGGAGATATGGATGCAGGGCTGGGAACAGCCATCCCTCAGCAGAGATCTGCTGCACCTGCCTCTTCCTCCATAGCAACTTCTTTTTTTTGACTGTTTTTAAACATTTCCTCTGAAATCTGTAGTAACTGATTCATCTTTGAGGCTTTGACCCTGTGTCAAATGGGATTGAAATTGGCTGACAGGTACTGGAGTTAACTGCGGGAGCTGGACAGACAGACAGAATAACTGCAGAAGATTAATTTTCATGAGAAGGAGAGCTGAAAATGTTTTCTAAATGAGGTTTGACACTACCATATTTTCCTATGTTATATTTATGTGGTAAAATATACAGTTCCTCGCACTTCTATAAGAATAGCCTTAGTTAATTTAAACCTCCAAACCAGAAGACAACAAAAACCAATGTTTTTCACAGGATCTATATTAGTAATGGTTATTGGTGTGTGGTTTCTTCCTTTTCTAAATGATTTAACAAGAATAGATTCTTTTTTAATGCCAGAGTATTGTGGAAATCTTTCCCACAGCATGAGGTAAAACTCCCACATATAGAGTGAGATTTATCTTCCCATCACATTTTAAATAATATGTCAGTGTATTTATTATTAAACTTCCATTTTACATTGTATGCCTGTGAATGTATGCAGTGGGTTGCATAAGAAATCATCAGTTGGCATCAGCAGAACAAAAGAGTGGTATCCACATGTTGAAATGTTGGAATAATGTCATGGTTTTGATTATGCAGCTTGCTTTACTAGCAGAGCATTGCTGCTCCAGGAAATCAATAATAGCACTTTAAAATGTGATTACTAATATTCTATGTGAAGAGAAGTATATACAGAAATAGAAATGGACAGGCTTTTGTTTTATTTGGCATGATCTCTTCAGGAAAAGAAAGAATAAAAAATCATGCCTTTATGAAAACCATAAGGCCGATGATTTGCGTTAGACTTGATGACCTAACACTACCATCAAAGAAGAAAGAAAACAGAAAGATTGAATTATTATCTGTGTTAATAACTAAAAATTCAGTTGAGCTAAAGACTTTAAGTGATTCTACAAGAGCTGGAGTACTGGATTTATGCTGCTCTAGAATGCTTAATTTTTTCCTCAATTCTGCACAAAATTATTAACAGATCTTTAATTAAAGAAGAAAGTTAGCTGACCTTGGGCAAGGGCAGAAAAGCCAATATCTTTTAAATGTTCATAACATTCTACGTAATAGTTTACCTATGAAAAGCTTTTACCTTTTATAACAGACAAATATTAAGTTTTACTATGACATAATTGTTTTATTTTTCCGGATAGTTACAAGAGCGGGGAATCTGTGTGTAGTTGTACATATTCAAATTGCTTTTTATTTTTCCAGAAGCCTGCTTAGCTTTAGCAATAATGCAATAAGGCAATTTCTAGCCACTAGAAGTTTATTGAGGTCTAAATCAATCAATCAATCTTAACAATGACTGAAAACAAACTTCAACTTTCAACATTCAACTTGAGTTCTTGTGAAGAAAAGATTAGTTTCCTGATATTTTTCTAGCTAAAAGCCCACACCATTTTTATTTAAACATTTAAATATTATTTTTTTATGTTTACAATTTTCATTAAGGTTTAATACATCTTGTCTCCCTGTTGTCAAACCATAAATCTTAGTCCGGCAAATTCCCAGGACAACTATTTATTTAGGAAAACCAAGTATTCTTAGATTACTCTTCATTTTTATTTGTGACAGTCTGGGTGATCAGATTAGTTGCACAGAGCAATTTATTTCTGCACAGCATCTTCTAACAGAATATTGGAGGATGCTTTAGACTTCACTGAAATCCGTACATAAAAATAACAGCGGAGTTTGAAGGCTAGATATGTGAAACAGATAGAAGCAATCATTATGAGTGGGTAAGGACAGAGAAGGGCAAAAACATATTCTGAAAGGATCAGAGGGAAGCTGGAAGGTTTTGAGAGCACAGAAAAACAATACTGGTAGCATTTGGAATACTGTAATAAGAATTACAGTACTTGAAATGTCAACACATACATGTTGTTTTCTAGCAAATAGCAGTCAGGTTCAGAAGCACTGCAAGAATCTCAACAAGAAGAGTCTGTGTTTGGAAACATGACCATCCAGGCCACACCAGAAGTAAGACTACTAGAAATTAGTGCTTAGTCATTGGCTTGTGTCTTTCAGTCACTCTCAGTGTATTACGTAATTTCTGTGAGACAAAGAAGATACATGATTCCAGTTTTGTAGATGGAGGAATTTTAAGGCCCTGGTTACACAATACACACAAGCACATGCTTGCCTTTGCTAACTTCTTGAGTGCCTGACTAAATTGATGCCCTGGTGGTTTTTTAGGTTTCAGCAGCCAGGAAGCATAACAGTGTTAGCACTTCCAGGGTCAAATTCCTCACTTGCACCCTGTCAGCTACATCAGCCCAGTGAAGCCTGAACATTGTGTACCACGCAGAGGATGATGCTAAGAAATACCTAATTCCCAGCTAGAATATCAAACCACTTGGCTGTGATCATAATAGGTAACTAGGAAGAATAAACAGTGCGAAAAGCAAAGGTATGAGAAGAGAACTGCTTTCAACAACGAGATAAGCCAATATGATCTAAGAAAAGTTTTCTTGGTGGCTGGGAAGCTGCTAGGCAAAAGGAAATTGAATGGCAGCAAAGTGGATTACAGAAGTAGGAATGATTTAAAATATGCCTGTGGGCTGAGGATTTAAATATATATAGAGATCAGTGATGGTTTTAAGACTTTGTTCAAAATTTAGTGAAGCAAATGCACTCCAATAATATCTGTAGGTGCTGCACAGAGCTTTCATGTCTCTCGTGGGACTGTATGGACTCTGTCAGTGTGGAAATGTTTTCATCAGCATTTTGTTATTTCACATCTTGACCAGCTGCCAATTCCTGATGGAGCTACATGTGGGTATGTGTGAGAGAGCAGCGTAACTGCCTAAGCCAGTAGCTTCCTGTCTGTGATTTTGAAAGGCAGAAACAAATCATAAATGATTGCCTCTCTTGTACATCTGTATTAGCGCAAAGAATTATAATAAACTGGGAAGGACAGGTGTACTTTCACAGTCACAATAGTTTGTCTCCCGCAGAGGATATTCTTGTTAAATAATAAAGTGATAAATCAACACCTTAAGAATATAGGTGGAGAGATAAATAGACCTTTCAGGACTCTCAGCTTAATTATCTAGTCATTAAGTATATCTGATAATGCAGCTATGCCAGCTGGTTTACAATATTCTGGATGAAGGAACACAACTAATCTCCAGTATTTGGGACTACTAGATCCTTTTAGTAACACATTAAGTATTTTTGTTAATGTTCCTGATCCTTCCTTCTTGCCACAGAGCACTTAGGTGAAATCTCTGCTCCTGATGACTTGTCACAGTGTACATGCCAAGTGCAAGGTCCTACACCTGGGTCGGAGCAATCCCAGGCACAGCTACAGGCTGGGCAGAGAAGAGATTCAGAGCAGCCCTGTGGAGGAGGACTTGGGGGTGCTGGTCGATGAGAAAATGAACATGAGCTGGCTTCAGTGTGCACTTGCAGCCCAGAAAGCCAACCGTATCCTGGGCTGCATCAAAAGGAGCGCGACCAGCAGGTCGAAGGAGATGATCCTGCCCCTTTATTCTGCTCTCGTGAGACCTCACTTGGAGTATTGTGTGCTGTTCTGGTGTCCTCAACATAAAAAGGACACAGAACTGTTGGAACAAGTCCAGAGGAGGGCCACGAGGATGATCAGGGGACTGGAGCACCTCCCATATGAAGATCAGCTGAGAAAGTTGGGGCTGCTCAGCCTGGAGAAGAGAAGGCTGCATGGAGACCTCATAGCAGCCTTCCAGTATCTGAAGGGGGCCTATAGGGATGCTGGGGATGGACTCTTCATTAGGGACTGTAGTGATAGCACAAGGGGTAATGGGTTCAAACTTAAAGAGGGGAAGTTTAGATTGGATATAAGGAGGAAATTCTTTCCTGTTAGGGTGGTGAGGCACTGGAATGGGTTGTCCAGAGGAGTTGTGAATACTCCATCCCTGTCAGTGTTCAAGGCCAGGTTGGATGAGGCCTTGGGTAATATGGTTTAGAGCGAGGTGTCCCTGCCCACGGCAGGGGGGTTGGAACTTGATGATCTTGAGGTCCTTTCCAACCCTAACTATTCTATGATTCTATGATTCTAAATGATCACTTCTGCTTCATGTGTTTCCCAAAAGGTTTCTGGCTCTGGCAGAGTCTTAGCCATACTGCCAACTAACAGTAGCTCTGAAGCAAGTTACCTCCCCTATTTGTCCTTCACTAAGTAATTTAACTTTAGTAAGGTTTTGGTTCTCCTTGAATCAGGATATTTATTTGCCAGAAGTGAGATCTTTTACACATTTTCAACTTCTGAGGTGGATAAAGAACTCAACATGGTAGTTTTAATGGCCTTCCATGTATCCATTTTATCTTTTATATCTGCTCAGGCAATGTCTCAAATGGGCAGCCCATACTAAATGCCTACCAAGTTTCTCTTTCTGTAAAACGCTGTAACAGACACAAAACAATTCACTCTTCCTGTACTATTATGCTAGACACTGAAACTTGACTGACAATAATATTCTTTCAGAATATTCAGAGCTTGCTTTGTATATTTCCTAGGATCCCTTTTCTTGCTGTAATTAATTCTCTGCATCTGGCCAAAGATTGCATTTGTTATCTTCCCGAGCATAAAAGGTCTATTAATATGTAAATTAGCAAGTTTAAGCTTTCTTGGAGCAGAACTTTTTAACATTTTAATGGTAAGTTCACAATAATAGTCCCTTTCTATGCTTCAAAAGTATAAATTTTGCTTATACTTCACTACAGAATGACAAAGTAAAAATCAGATTTGGGGGGATTAACATTGGACAGCGTAGTTCTCTGCCAGTGGCTGTGAACAGTTAGCAACAGAAGCAGGCATAAATGTATTGTTAATGAATGAATTTAGGTTGTTAAATCCTGACCTCTATAAAAGCCCAGCAGCTTGTGTTGCAGAAGTTAGAATTATATAAAGACAGAATCACCTCCCTTGGTTATATAATGTACAGAATTTGGCTTTACATATTCATTCTTATCAGTTGTGGCTATCTTGCACACACCACCCCCTGCCCCAAATTACTGGCAGTAGGTGTACAACCCACAGACTAAAACAGAAAACACAGGCTCCATTCAGACCAGGCACTTAGAAGGTGTCTATTGTTTGCAGGGACATAAGTCAATGTAGCTTTATGAAAGTTAGTGGAGTTTAGTATATACCAGCAAAATGTATGGCTTTTGGAGGAAACACTTTCATGAGCTGTGAAAGGATACTTATGGATAAAAGCAGGTCCTCTCTTTGACTGCTCTCAATATAATGGAAAATTTCAAGCATATTATATAGGGAAAAAAAGCTGAAAATTCAAACAGACAGCAGTGCTCAGCCTGGAGTACTCTTTCCTGGGAATTTTTATGATTTCTAAAAGCATGTGTTTCACTCTACTGCATGGACATCCAAATGTGAGTGCAGCTATGGGACACTGTCTTCTCCACTAGTACATGATGAATTAGGAAGTTAGGTTTCCACCTGAGTACACTTTGTGAGGTTTCTGCTCTGGTAATATTTCTATAACTATGTAAACCACACACTAATGGCATATGGTTTGCCTGGTACCACTGTCTTAGTTATGAACTGGCAACACACATGAAAGCACTGCCCTATTAGCAGAAAGATTAAACTGGTACAAGGATGCGTATGAAACACATCCATTAACTCAGCAAAGGACCAAGGGCAAGGGCAGGGGCTGAAACGATGCTTCTATTACCAATGGCAATTAGAGAGGCTGTCAGTGAGACGACTTCCTAGCTAGCTCTGTTGCCACCTATCTGGTGAGGGATGAGCAAAGACTGAGAGAAATTTCTGTAAAGGCAAAGCCAATGTGATTGTAATTGCAGAAGATGCATTTTTTAACCTAAATTTGATAAATGCCTGTTTAGGTAACTGTGCTACTTGCATTCCAGGAAAATCAAAGGGTAGATGCTTTTGTGTGTAAAGCAGTTCTCAGAATCATTTTCTCATGTTTTAAAATTTAGACAAACTTGTTCTCATGACGTCAGGATCTTGTGAAGACAGAAGAATTTGGCCCACTAGGAAAGTTATAATTTAACAAGTTCAATCTAGGCCACAGACATATCCAGCTTTGTTCAGTCTTCATCATTTACCTTGGAAGATGGCTGGTGTAGACTAACATAAATACTGTAGTTATTAGAAACACTGTCGAGCAAAGACACAGATTGCAGTCATGGATTAATAAACATTTTTTCTGGGTATTGCAGTATGATTAAATACCGTTCTGTCTGTTTTGTACATTGCACAAAGATGTGTTCAGGACAATCTTTTCCTTAGGTTACTTTCTTCCTCAAAATAATTTTTTCTAATCTTTAACAAATACTTTGTTCCACCTGTAATTGAAGCCCCACTGACACCATTGAGAATTAACTATTTCTCTGAGTCCTCTGTCCCTGCATGTTGAAGAATCCATGGTGGCAACACTGCTGAGAGAAATAAAATTGAGCACCATAATTTACAATTCTCCCACATGTGGAACAGAAGTCTCTAGAAGTAGTATCTTATCAACGAATGATGCTTGTGCTCAACAGGTCCTGTTATTCATTTTCTGCAACTTGAGACCTGCTACTAGCAGTGAATGTCATGACCCCAGGCAGCCACACTAAACCAAATACTGAATAACCTTAGCAGTAGGAATGCATCCTACTGTGATGAAGGAATTTTTAGGGCAAAGTGTGTGCCCTTTGGCTCTACGCTAAATAACTCTAGAAAGCAAAAGCACAAGGCTTGTGCTAGACATCTCTCATCCAGTGCCCTTTGGCTCTACACTAAATAGCTCTAGAAAGCAAAAGCACAAGGCTTGTGCTAGACATCTCTCATCCAAAGATTCAGAAAGCCTGTGGTATTCTGTACACTTTGATGACTGGAGTCTTGTTACTAGCATTTTCCCTAGACATCTTTCCCTTTATTTCCCTCTTGCAATCTGATTTCCTTTCCAGAATATCTCTGCTTTCAGCCCTTCCTCAAATTTTGTTGTCCCATAATCAGAGATGGTGTGTCCCCCTACAGCTCCCCAGAGAATACTTGCTTTCTGTCTATTGTCACATAGTCTCTAAAGCCCCAGCACTTAAGCATGCTCCTTTACATCTGTGTTGCATGCCTGGCGGTTACCACTGGCTACTGAAAGATGATTCTGATTTTCCTGGACACTGTGATACCAGCTTGCCATTAGGCCCCTGCAGCTCTAATAGGATGCACTTTGCTACACTTTGCATGCTCTGTAGTGTACAGTGGGAAGCTATATGGTGTCCTTTTGCCCTGTTTCCTGGGATGAAAAACATTTGTTTGTTTTTTTTTTAACTCTGTTGCGTTATAAAGAATCATAAGTCAAGTAGGGTAGAGGAAATGTAAACAAATGCATTTATGTATGACATACAGCAGACAACAGTTGCAAGTACTTGTAAAGAACAACAAAAGGAAATATACGGTGTGTTGTGGTAACCAAAATAAACCAGTCATACGGCGAGATGCTGTCAAAAGCTCTTGTGTGGCCCCCGGTGAGCCAGCTCAGGAAGATGACTGAGCTGAAAGCTAATGCTGAAGTTAATCCAGAAAAAACCCCAGAAGCGTCAGTTCAGCCAGATCAGCTGTTTGAAGTGGCTCACCCTATGGTTAAATTTAGTGAATGCTAGCACAAGAGAAGGGTGGAGGTTGGAAGAGACCGAACAGCCCAGATTTCAACATCTGAAGCCACTGAGAGCTGCACCTGCATGTGTCCATGTCACTGTGAAACACCTCTGTCATTTACACAAGTTTGTACAGGTAATGTAGTTAAATAAACATCAACATGGAGTAAAAATATGTAGCTCATCACTAGATTTTTCACTAGGAGAAGATACAGAAGTCATCTACTCTGGGATGACTACAGGTTTCAGGTGGCTGACCCTCAAATTCTTTCTTTTGGGTTTTCATTATTAGGGAGGTGGGGAGCAGTATGTCAAGTAAGTGCCCCACTGTGAAAGTTCTGACATTAAATTGATTTAAAGGAACACAAATTTTAGTACCATTAGGTATGGTAGTTTATGAAGTCTGTCAATCAAAGCTTGGGACCTGATAGAAACATGACAACACCAGAATGTATAGAATTATTTACCACTGTCATGAAATTGTTGAAATTGTCTTGAAATTATATTTTAAAACAAAATGTCTGACAGATTTTTCTGTAGGCCTTCTGGATCTCAAAACTCCTAGATTCTTCTGCATGAGCTCTGCATTGAAATCACCAAAGGTGGAATTGTGTTTTAAGTTACGAAGAACTTCAAAAGTTGGGATTCTTCCATAACCCATTAACTGAAGGGATTTTAAGAACATCAAACAAAACTAGACTTTCAACCAAATCCTAATAGCTGGCATAGTAAATTCATATATATGCATATGTATTTTCCACATAAGCACATAGCTATAATAAAAAGACTTCTTCCCCTTCCTTAGAGGAATTTACAGTTCTTATGAGTTTTATTCCCTGTAGGCAAGTGTGTAATCTCCAGCATAAACAGTCCATGAATATTTGAAAAAAGGTCCTTTGATTATTTCTTGAAATTTTTGTTGATTTTCCATTTGATTTAGTTGTTGGTTTTTTTTGTGTGTCTGACATTGCTCATGTCTAACCAAGAAAACAGGAACTTTAATATTAGTTAATTCTGAAGTGGCTCTGGAGCTGAACAAGCCTTAATGGAAAAGAAGATCCACAGCTGCTGTGGTGCCTGAACAGAAATAAAATAGGAAAAGTTATTTCCCTTGTGTTTGCATCCTGGACCTGCTTAGGCCTGTCAGGGAAATTTTCCTTAATTGTTAATACAGGTGAAATGCCATATCATAAGGCTTAAGCCACCGCAGGAAAGCAGGGAAGAAACAGCTTTGTGTTGCCTGTCTAATGGGCAGTCACCTCTGTCCGTGATGAGTTTTGGGAACATAAATTCTTAGTGAAAGATCTATTTTACAGTTATTGCTACTGGAGCCTAAAATTTTCAAGTTCTGACATCAAAATGTGAAATATTTGGGAAGCATTAAGCAGGTAGAAAGGGGGGTACTAAACCTCAGGAGAAATGATAGATGCACTTGATGTTTTTTCATGTTACAGTGCTTGTTAATAACTCTATTTTTACAGCTGAGGGGACAACCCCATTCTAAAGTTCTCACATTTCCTCAGCTTGCAAGTATCTTCCTGTATTCTGCACGTGGATGGCAGAGTAGTCAGTTACTAGTTTCTAGCAGAGTTTAATTCTCCATGAAAGTGTTGGCTGAAACCTGTGGCTAAGGACATGTTAACAATGCAATGAAGATAAAGAACGGTTTTGCCTTCCTTAGTGACCTCCAAAAACTAGTTGCTTTCTGCAAAATAGAAGGCTCTGTTTTCTCTGTAAGCTCTTTCTTATGCACAAAGAATGTGAATGGTGGTATGAAATAAACACATTTTCAATTAAATTGGGTTACTTTTGCTTAGTTGGAAAGCAGAATGTCACCTATGGTTTGATGCTAAGCTTGCTTTATTAAAAAATGCTTTTCCTTTTCTGTGTGCTGACATAAAAATGCATCGTATTTGTTATGAAATAGTAATTTGTCACTATAAAGTCTTGAGTGAAGCCTTCAGTCGTACCAAAGTGACATGGGACCTGACCTCATTAACAAAAGTGATTTACGAAAGATTTTCAAAGGTACAAATAACACTTGGGACCTAGGTCTCAGACAGATGAGACCTAGGACTGGCCAGGTTCTCTGCCCCTTTGGAGCCAAGTCTGCAGATGGGAATGTGCATGCCTCTCTGGACTACTTGAACTAATTTGGCACCTTTGCTGAAAACAGCAGAACTGGAGCGACTCGGGCACTGAGAATCTCTTGTGTTATGGAGCGGCAATCTGCAGGAGAAAAGCAGCAGCAGCCATGTGTCAGGAGATAACATCTGCACTCTGCTATGAAGCCTGCTGAGGCAGTAATGAAGATCAGAGCCAGCCTCTCCCTGTATGTCAGTGGAAGGGAATTTTTCTTCTAAATGAGAATCTAAGAGTTTGAACCATCTCTGATCCCCAGCTTGTTGCTCCTAGGGCAGTGGTGATGTCAGACTGAACGAAACATCTGGCAAAGAATCATGGCTTGTAGTAGAGATGTTAAACCACAGCTAAGACTGATTTCTAGACCCAGATTGAGGCACTGTGGGACTCAAGATGCATTTGCTCCAGGAAAGGTGAACTGATACGTTGCTTTGGTGCATCTGCTTGCATGAGTTCAGCTACCACCTTGCCCTGGCACCTAAACATTTCAATTTTGATATGATTAAATAGAAATATAATTCCACCAAATGAATAATTCCTTCCCATTGTCTTCAGTCATTTCTGCAGGTAAATATAAAGGCTGAATTTAGCTAGACTGACAAAGTCATAAACAAGAAAATAAAGAAAAATCCTTATTCTAATTGACAGTTCTGCAACCAAATACAGCTGCTGGGAATGAATAGAGAAAAAGGCTGCTTAGCCAGAGTTTCATTTTGAGGCTGGGTGTCAAGAGAGGGTAATTTGATACATCGTGCCAACCTGATGATAATTTGTCAGACGTGTTCCAGACCTGTACTACTGTCTTTGTTTTAGATGATATGTCCTACTTTCCTGATTAAAACGAGCTCCTGGTTTGCAATGCTGCACTGAGATAATTGTTTCAGAGCATTCCAAACTGGGCTACAGTTCTGGAGTAGGCATGCATTAACAGTGGTAATTTAATTTGTGTGTCCATTTGTTACACGACTAGAGTCTTTCAGGCATTACTGTTAGTGATATTTTTGCCTCTAATACATATTGAAGGCTACATTCACAAGACACACTTTCATGAATAAAACATGAGACAACCAATACCTCTGTCTACTGAAATAAACAAAACAAACATTGCCTTTGGGACACTGTAAGCAAACAGATGCATTCAGGCTTGCACAGAGCTGGCTTACCTAAGAAAGGGAGCAGAGGTGCCAGAGACAAGTATTTCATTTTTCTAGAACTGACAGAATTCTGATGGAAAGTGGTCTTGAACATCAGCTAATAGAAATAAGTGCTAACCAGCTCAGGAGTATGTAATTAGCATCATAATGAGACTTGCAGACCAGCCTTCTACTTCCTCTGCTTCTTGGCCTCAAAGGAAGAAATGCTTCCAGTGATCAATGACATCTATTTTTTTTTTAATAGGGATCTTCCAAGGCGCTGAAGGGGATTTCTTCTTCACTTCCACAGAGAATTGCAACGATGGATGGGCATCTGTCTCCCAGAAACAAATGTAATGACTGTTTCCCACAGACCACAGCTTACAAAACTCTTGCTCAATTTCTTCTGAGTCTTCTGGTTTAAGTTGACTGGGAGTTTTATGGTTTCTGAGTTATATAGGGTTTTTTCACCCCAAAATGTATTCTGACATAGCTTTATGTGAAGTGTTCCACAGAGATTTTATAATTGCTTGTTTCAGTGGTCTCATTTCCTGCTCTTCAGCCAGCAGATGCCATCCCAAACAGGCTGTGAATTTGTCCCTCTGACACATTGATATTAATCTGATATAATTCCCTTTAGTCTTTGATATCTAGTTTGCTAAGCGCCTAATTCAGTAGCTTCTGAATTCAGTAGCATTTTGCATAAGGGAAGATCTATGACTATATCTACCTTCACTTGATTCTGATGAAGGTAACCCCTTTGGAGTCTAGGTTTCGGAAGCAAACTTCAACTTAGAGGCAATAAAATAGCCAATGCGTTAATGACTGGCTAAGTTCCCCACTCAAGTGCCTGAAGCAATGAGCCATTAACCCAACCATGTAATTAACTTGGACAAGGGACACATTGCATTTAAACTGATTATGGAAAAAAACCCAACCAACATATGCCAAGTAATAAAAAACTTTCAAGGATCTAGGCAAGGACACAATATGAAATAAAGCAGAATGCAGTACATTTTACCCTGAAGGATACGTAAGTGCTTTGCAAGTGATATACAGGCAGTACTGATGAAATAAATCCACCCGGAGGTGAGATGCGATACTCACCTGTTGAAGATCACATGCTCTACAATATGGGGAAAAGACATAAACCATTATTTTAACTGTAGAATGCATGGAAAAATCTGCATTCTCAAAAGGATCTTCAGAGTAGATGAGGTCTCTGGTTTTTTATGTGTATTTCAGAACATTGCAACTAAAGTATACAATACCTCATATTAAGGGATAGGAGTAGTATTATTACAGGCAGTATGGCCAGTG
The DNA here is from genome assembly GCF_033783945.1 of Neopsephotus bourkii. Classification (NCBI taxonomy): domain Eukaryota; kingdom Metazoa; phylum Chordata; class Aves; order Psittaciformes; family Psittacidae; genus Neopsephotus; species Neopsephotus bourkii. The sequence goes on along the minus strand of NW_026901456.1, from coordinate 2,723,902 downwards.
AAGGTGGCCATGTAGCAACACCAAATTAGAAATTAGTTGCTGCTGGTAGGACCAACACCAGCTGCCTGTGCTGCTTCGTGTCTTTGTGTCTAGCTCCACAGCTAGAATTAAAGAGACTTATAACAGTAAAGTATTTCCTCTAGTAGAATACATTTACCTTTGTCAAATTCATTCTATTTCCAAGGAAAGTACAGAAGGATGTCTCCCCTCAGCCTCCAGGCTTAGTTATGCATCTGTGGTTAGTCTCAGTCCCTCATTCCCTGTCTGTCATAAAAAAACTGCCTTTCTTATTCTAATTGGCCTTTGTGGATATGTGGATGGACCTGAATTGATTATTTCCTACTTTTCTGTAATTTCTTATTGAAAGTCTCACATTGAAGAATAGCATGAATTTCAGAGGAGCATGCTGTCAGGAAGATTCTTCATTCCTCCTTGTGGATGACAGCCAGCTTAGACTCTGCAGGATATCTTAGTCCACTCTTTGAAACACTAGGGTAGTTTAACTGAGCCGGGCACATTTCACCCACTAAGCACAAAAATGCTTTTCTTCATGCCAGATGAGCCCACTGGCTGAGCATATGGGCACCTATGATAGCTCCTGGAGCTCCATGGCCCACTGTGATGCTACATGCATGTGTCTGATGGCAGCTCACCCTCTCCTGGTGCTCAGTCAGGTACCAGAGACCAGCTCTTTTCCTGTTTCCTCTGAGCACCCAGGAAAGGGATGTTCTTTCCTACCTGTGCATTATGCAAGTCTTTGAGTGAGCTATGGAGGAGAAGACAATGAATTCTGATATGCAGAACATCTCTTTCTAGGCTGGGGGATGTGAGCATATTTGTCAATGTTCCACAGCGTTGAGCTTTCAGAAAAGTCAGGAATGCCACCACAATCTCATTTCTCAGAGCTGTGACTATAATACCAGGAAGATAAAATATTCCAATGAAGTGCAAATTCTCTATTCCTGTTTCTAAACCTCACTGCATTACAACTTTTCCCAGTGGTAGAATAACTGGCTCAATTTCCCTTGCTGGGATATGCTATAAGACTTCTTCTTCATAGTTTTGCCACTCTGAAACTGAATTACTGTCTCATTAAAGTGTAAGTATTAGCATTTAAGAGGTATACCAAAAACAAAAATGGCCTTTATAAAAATAGTCCCATTGATAAGCTGAAGCCTTCTTTCCAGTCCTTTCAAAATTAACCAAACTAAAAAGAAGTTTAGTGGGGTCTTGAGTCCTCTACAAGAGCAGAATCACTGTTACCTTAAAGAGTGCAAAAAAAGAATTTTGGGAAAATTGGATGAAGAAATTTTTTTTTATCTAAGAAAACATGAATCAGGGTAAGAGTGGGGTTTGTGAGTGTCGTGGTTTAAGCCCCATTGGCAAGTCAGAACCACGCAGCCACTCTCCCACTCCCCCCCTTACTCCACCCCCTCCACTCCCCCCCCCCTCCTGGAGCGATGGGAAGGAGAATCAAAAGAATGTAACTCCCATGGGTTGAGATAAGAGCAGTCCAGTAACTAAGGTATAACACAAATCACTACTGCTACCACCAATAATAATAATGATAAGGCAAGTAACAAGTGAAGAGAATACAACCGCTTACCACCCACTGACTGATACCCAGCCAGACCGAGCCGTGATCTAGCCCTTCTGGGTAACTGCCCCTTATATAGTGGGCATGATGTGCTGTGGTATGGAATGTCAGGTGTCCTGTCTCTGATTCCTCCCAGCTTCCCCTCTTCCCTGGCAGAGCATGAGACTCACAAAGTCCTTGGTCAGACTAAACATTACTGAGCAGCAACTAAAAACATCGGTGTTATCAGGGCTGTTCCCAGACCGAAAGTCGAAAACAGCACTGCACCAGCTACTAAGGAGAAAAATGACTGCCACTGCTGAACCCAGGACAGTGAGCACCTTAAGGTTGATGTCTGAGTTTTACCACTGTATCCCTGCATCTGTGTTTTGAACAAGCTTAGGGGAGGGGTAGAGGAAATAGGACAATGCCTCCACAAAAAGCAAATTTCTGCCACAGGAATGACATTTATTGGCATTGTATCCATTTAAACCTGGTCACATTCAGATCAGCAGTGAAACTGTCACTCATTTCTACATTTCTCCTTAGGATTAAGTCGGGATGTGAAATGGTGTCTTTTAGAAGTACTGCCTCCAAATCCTAACCCACATACTGTTCACCTTTCTCCACTAAAGCACAACTGCTGGCACTTCCTTTTTTGGTCAAGGTCGGAATAAAGCCCCATGTAATCTTTCTGTCAACATGCAAGGCTTTAGACTAAGCACACACTGTTAAAATTGCATCAGACAAAAGGTGCCAATAAATTCTGCTGTTTGGAGCTACAAAGTAGGGCTGGTGTAAAGAAGGAAAGTAGTTGTTGAATGATGGTCTGATACTATCTATATAATTATTGTCAACTGGCTTTTTTATAGTCATATTATGAACAAAATTAATGAAGACGAGTAAAAATAAATGTGGAAGTCATGTCTCTTAAAATCACAGTCTGATTTTCAGAACATTCCTGGAAAGCTTGTGTACTTGCAGTAGACGAGATAACAGACTTCTGCCAAAGAGCGAAGATATTTTGTTTTGGAATAGGTAGATAATGACAGTTCATACTGGATTAGACTATATAACGCTGTACTGTGCTTGAGTCACCAAAGCAACAATTAAAGATACTCTGGTTTCTAAATCCTAAGTATTACAAATAGTTGCAGGCAATGATTCAGTGCTATCTCTACTGTGACTGACCACTGTGTAAATTACACTTGCTTGATTGCCATAAGAGAAAAACAAAGACCGTTGCTTATGGCTATTGGCAAACTGTGATTTGGACATGCCAAGACACCAGAAAAAAACACATTTAGGAATATTTCTTAATAAAACGCCATATCCTGGGTTCAGCAGTAGCAGTCATTTTTTCTCCTTCTTAGTAGCTGGTGCAGTGCTGTGGTTTTGACTTTCAGCCTGGGAACAGCACCAATCACACCGATGTTTTTAGTTGCTGCTCAGTAATGTTTACTCTGACCAAGGACTTTGTGAGCCTCATGCTCTGCCAGGGAGGAGGGGAAGCTGGGAGGAAGCAGAGACGGGACACCTGACCCAAACTGACCAAAGAGGTATTCCATACCACAGCATGTCATACCCTATATAAACTGGGGGCAGTTACCCAGAAGGGTTAGATCACGGCTTGGCTGGGCTGGGTATTGATTGGTGGGTGGTGAGCTGTTGTATTCTCTTCCCTTGTTATTTGCCTTATTATTATTGGTGGCAGCAGTAGTGATTTGTGTTATACCTTAGTTACTGGGCTGCTCTTATCTCAACCCATGGGAGTTACATTCTTTTGATTCTCCTTCCCATCCCTCCAGGAGTTGGGGGGGGGGAGGGGAGGAAGGTGGGGAGTGAGAGCGCGGCTGCGTGATTCTGAGTTACAGCTGGGCTTAAACCACGACACACCATCACTTGTTTGATGCACTGATGATCCACACATTGATCTGTAGCCATACCTTGATTTCTCTGGCTAAGATGAAGTTGGCACACCCTCCTTTCATAAATATTAGGTTTATTTTCTGTGCTCTGCATTGTACTGAAATTATGGTTCTAACAGAAGAGCCTTAAATAAAATCTTCATTTAAGGAAAGAGGAGTGCAATGGGAGAAGTATTTTATTTTCTCTCTAGAACCATCCTGAACAGAATATTCTAGCCAGAGTAGACACAGTCTCTGCAAAACTCACATAAATTGTTCAAACTGTCGAATAATATTGCCTTCCCATTTGTCACTGTGCTTTTCTCCATAGTACAGTGCTCTGGGCAGTGATATCTTAGAGTGAAATGGGATTTTTGGTGTGTTTCTTAAGGGAAGGCATGTAGTAGGATCATGTTTTGCTAGTGACCCAGTGCTACCCTCCTCCATTAGTAGACCATTAGTGGGGATGCGCTGATTTACAACACTTGTATATAAACCTGAGCTGTTGTGTAGCCAGAAGGTATGTCAGCTGGATCTGGAAACTGGTACCCTTCCTTTAAAAAAATTGTGTGTTTATCAAATATTGGTTAATGTTGGTTTGCTCAGTACTTGTGTTTCTAGGACTAGAAGAAAAGGCAGACAGTTTAATATGGAAACGCTAAAAATACTTCCTTCACTTCTCGTTTGCAAGAGAAATTGTGTTGCTTCTGCCAGGGTAAGAGCTCCTTAATAATCCTGCAATTTTTCACCTCTTGGAGGGATTACTGTAGTTCATTGTATTTCAAAGATGAATGAGAAGACAACACACATACTTTGGGAATCTAGAGGTCAGCTGTCTCCTCCCTCCATGGTTTTGGCATGTTTTGCTGCTTGTCTGGCCTTTTGTTTGAGTGTAATACCAGTTTGCAGTCTTAATCTCCTAGTGTTGCTGGCATATATGTACCAGCAATTGAAATTCAATGCACAGTAGACTTGGCAGGAAGAAGAATTAGCACTCTGGAGGAAACATCCAGCACTGCCCCATCTGCTTTATGCCAAGGCAAGAACTAAGAATTCGCCTTTACAAGAACGGGATCACCTTGAGATCTATTCATGCCCCGAGCTGGGAGTCACAGCTGGTAGACATCAAAACTTCTCAGCTTTGTAAGAACAGACCTACCCCTATTCAGGGTTCATAAAAGCAATAATTACATTTAAAAACAAAACAAAACAAAAAAAAAACAACAACCAACCTACCAACCAAAAAAAATCATCTGGCTGTGATAATGTTTTAAAGTGGTAGTGATAAATTTGCTCCCTACAAAATGAGTGTGAATTAACAGGCAAAGTGTGAGGTCCTTTAAAAAAGTAGATTTTTAATACAGGACTCATGACAACATCTGCAGATACTTGGGAAGGCCAGGAGAAAACTTATGGCAGATAAGATGGAGTGCTCTCACTCAGCCTGATGGAAGTTCCCAAGAAAGAGAGGTTGACCATCTTTAAGCAACACTGTACATTTCTAATTTTCCAAATCTTCTAATTTTGTACTGTAGGTATAACAAACCAAGTATTATGCCCTTTCGCTCCACCAGGAAAATTACCATCAACCTAAATCAAGCACTCTTCAGAAACAAATAAAACTCTGAAAATTATTTGCTATATGAGAATGAAAATATGAAAAATTACCTGCCTCAGTTTAGCCAAAGTAAGCTTTCACCCCAAAGGTGAGAAATTAGAGACTCAGACTCCCTGCTTTAGGAATAATTTCATTGTTACTGTTGATTTAATGTAGGGGGTGCTAGAATATAATAGTTTTGGGTGACAAAGTGGGACAAAGGATGAAGGAAATGCTGTCAATCTACACTTAAAAAAAACATTAGTAGCAAATTACTGGTTATATTAAATTTGCATGAAGTACACTTGATAAAAATCTTTCCCAAATTGCAGGCATCTCAAATAAAACCAAAAAGAAAGCAAGATTTTAGAAATGAGAAACCCATAATCACATTGATGGATTTAAACTTCAGAATGTTTATTTTTTTTTGCCATATTCTCATCAGAAGAAAAATCCAAACTGCTGTTCCGAAAGCACACATGGTAATTGAGAGCTTAACAAAGTCAGTCTTGCAAGCAATAGCAGACATGTTAAAGATACTCTAAGAAGTGCAATATTTTTGAAAGGTTTGGATGCATAGCAAGCAATTATTGACTTCATTGAATGTACAATAAACAGAATACATTAGCAGTGAAAACTGGATGAATATATGCTAAGGCAAACACTGTAACTTCTAAAACCAAAAGTTCAATACTCATTTTCCAAAGGTCATGGTAATCTACAGTGCAGGTACATACTATACTAGAATTGAGGCAAACAGTCCTAACAACTGTCATTGAAATCAATACATTTTCACTGATCCCTGTAAGAGGTGTAGTTCAGAGGCTGGTGGAAAATGTGGGTTTCTGTGCAGAGTAGTAACTAGTGCTGTGTGAATTAGCTAAGCTCTTAATTCCAGCCGAAGACTGGTGGCTGGGATTTGTGTGCTGGACTGCTGAAACCTGGGAACAAATCCTGTTCTAGCATAGGCGCCCTTTAGGTGTGAAAGTTTAGGTCCTGAATTCTCCCAGACTGCATTCCTATGTCTTTCCAGAGGCACACAGCAAGAAAAGAATAAATTAAATGCTCCTACAGCATTTTTCCTAAAAAGAAAATCTCTAAATTTTTGCTGAAAACAAAAGCACTTGTTCATTTGAAATGCCTGTCATTTTATCTCTACTGTTACGAGGAGAATAGAGGTGTGAAAGAAAAGGATGGACCAAGCCAGCAGACTAGTTGATCAGAAGATGATGTAAGCTGCATTAAAAAGGGAATACATGAAGAATCAAATTCTCTATCTGGAGAAGCAGATGGGGTCTAGGCTGGCATAGAGGGAGACATCAGCTGTAACTAATGGTGCTAGGGCCAGCTTATGTGTTGTTATATTGTTATATTATAGCATATTATGATTTCTTAGTTGGAATGCTAAAAAGTACTTAGTCTTTTATGGAACAATGAGCACATAATTAGAGAAACCAGGAACATTAGTAATTAGAAAAGCTTGTTAGAAAGTTCTCAGCAGCACTTCTGTCAAACAGCTGACAACCTCTGGAAATCATTAAATAGTGCTTCTTTAATGCTGCTCTCTAAAACCCTGCTTTGTTTCCTTCAGCCTTTTGCCTGAGCGCAGACTCAATTGAACCTGATTAGACCAGAGGATAACACTGGTTTTTATCTCGGAAGGGTTAGGTGGCCTGGTGGCCTAGTGTCCCTGCCCATGGCAGGGGGGTTGGAAGTAGATGAGCATTAAGGTCCCTTCCAACCCAAACCAGTCTATGATTCTATGTAAAAAACCCCAACTTTGTTACAGGTTTTTTTTTGTTTCCTAAGGTACCTCTTGAAATAACAATATATTTTCCAAGTACATTCTATGAATTTGTTTCAAAGGCCACCTGAACTGCTTAAAAAGGTACCAGTAGAAAGCAAAGTCATACCACAAAGCAAAGGAAGGACCAGATTTTTTAAGCTAAAGCAAATTTTCTAGAGTAGAGCTTGCAACAAGCATTCCTTTTCTACTGTGAGCCCACACGCAACCAATGTTTCTTTAGTCATACTCTCTATTTGATCAGAGACAAAGGGCCAGTTTTTAGGAAGCACATTTGCATATGCTGTATGTTCAAGTGCACTTTAAGCAGCCAGAAAATATTAAACAGGAGTGGAATTGAAAAAAAATTGAACTGAACAGAAACATGTTCTGAATTCTCTCTTGACTTTCTCTGACTGCCATTTCACAGCCAAAAGATGAAATAATATGTTTGTGTATGACCCCCACTGAACGCCAAAAAAGCCCTTATCAGCATTCTTTTTAGGGTAATGAAAAGCAGCACAGGTTTGTCTCTTAGGAATCTACTCTTTTTGTTGCTCCGTTTAACTTTTCAGAGAAGCAATATACAGATTGTCAGTTTGTCTTTAATTCTGTCTACTTCATCTATCAGTTTACTATATAATTGTCTTCAGCACAGACATAGTAAATTTGACATAAAATCAGCCTCTGTGAGACCAGTTACACACTGGAAAATCCAGCGTGGTGCTATTAAGTACTTCAGCAGATGTCTTTTGCATACATAGCTAGAAAAAATAAATCTCAGCAAGAGGAAGTTAGAATGACATCTCAGCAAGAAGTTGAAATGACATAGTTGTAGCCATCTTATAAATGATTTATGTCCCTGTTTTGCCACAGATTTCATTTTTGCTTACATAGAACTTATCAAACACAATATACAAAACCAGCTTTAATGCTAGAATGATTCTCAGTGTGTTCTAGAAAGAATTTTCCCAATTCCACAGAACTGATGAGCCTTCTGGTTTATTCTTTTGTGGTTTACAGCAACCTAAATGCCACTGCCCATCTCTCTGTATATGCTGAAAATGTAACTAAGAGATAGTTTTGGCCCAAAATGTTTATAGAGTTTCAGATGAAGGACATTGAATACAACAGAAAGGGAGCACAAGGTAGCAGGAAGGGAGCAGTTGAGGTAACAGAGATACTTGTGTATCGTATCAAAGTCAAAGCTGTTGTGGCTCAAGGCACAACAGATGCCTAAACGTTATCTGTACCCTGTGACCTGAAGGAGAGGTTAAAGGATAGTGAATGAGGAGGAAAGGCTACTGAGATGCAATTATCTTTACACTAGTTTTAATTTGCATGCTGTAATCTGCATAGGCTTTCTATCTAAGCAGTCCTGCACCACTACTTTGCAAGGCACATCCACTACAGGCAGGCTCAGACTTACTGATTAGGTAACAACTGAATTAAAGAAAAGGGACAGAGAGATTGTGCAGGAGCACAGGCAGTACCTTACCTCCACTGGTTGCCTTCGAGGTATGATTTTTTGTTTTCCCTCTACTCTGGAAGTACCATGACAGGGAGCCTTTGGAGCCCCTGGGCAGCTGCAAGTACACACTTGTCCGCAGGGGCAGAGGAACATTAACAGAGGCCAGACACCAGTGAGTATTAGCCGGGGGGGGGCATTCATGAGGTCAAGACCATTTCAAACAGATCAGATAGCATGGCCACAACCAGGCACAGCTTTGTGGGGGTCTGGAGGTGAGCTGGGTCCTGCAGGTGGGTTGCTCTGTAAGGCCAAGACACTTCGGGCTTTCTGGATGCACCATGAAAATGTGACATGGGAAAAGATTTCTACCTGTTGAAAACCAACGTGCAGATACACTTAACAGCTGCCATAGTTGCCACAGGACTCATCACTTCCTCTGTGTTCCCTCTTTGAAAGATTCTGTTTTCTGACTCCATTCTTAATAGAAATAAGAGCTATGCAGCTGTGCTAAACATATAAACTTATTAGTGTCCCTTAAAAAATATTGAATCTATTAGACAGTTTCAACCAAATCTGACACTGGATTTTTTTCTAAATTTTGTAAATCTCAGTGGTTGGGTAGGGAGAAAAGGTCTTATTAATAATTTTTCTAGTGGGACAAAGGCAGCAGCATAAGATCAATTATATTATTACACAATGGAGAAACCATATTAAAAGAAGTGGCTTTATGAATATCCAATTGCAAGAAGCTTTTTGATGAGAGATGGTACTTTAAGTCCTAGGAAATACAACCACTTCAAAGCAGTTCATCTGGAAGCAGGCTTCATTAAGCTGGCTACTCACAGAACTGCTTCCTTTCTTCACTGACACACTGGTGCTCATAAAATAAGAAGTGTTATGGTTTCAAATGTCCTAGGGCAGCAAAGAATGACTTCTGAGCTCTGGAAAGTTATGAGCTGGACATATTAGGCATTCTGCAAAATTAGCATGAACAAGACAGCCGTGGCTCGCTGGATTGTGAAGTTGTGACTTGATCAGAAAAAAAGAAAGGGTCCTAAACTTTGTCAAGTTGCTTGTAATAGTGCCATAAGGAAGGATAAAGGACATCTTGAAGAATAACTTTCAAAAAGCATAACATTTCTTTTCAGACACATAAGTTGCAGGTTCAGCAAGGCCAGGTGCAGGGTTCCACACCTGGGTAAACCCCAGTACCAGTACAGGCTGGGGGACGGAAGGTATTGAGACTAGTTCCGTGGATAAGGATTTTCGGGGTATTGGTGGATGAAAAGCTGGATATGAACTGGCAGAGTGCGCCTGTGGTGTGGAAGGCCAACTGTATGCTGGGCTGCATCAAAAGAGTCATGTCCAGCAGGTCGAGGGAGGTGATTCTGCCCCTCAACTTTACTCTCATGAGACCCCAGCTGGAGTATTTTGTCTGGCTTGGGAGCCCTTAGCACAGGAAAGGCATGGCCCTGTTGGAGTGAGTCCAGAGGAAGGTCACAGAATTAATTAAAGGGCTGGAACACCTCTCCTATGGAGGAAGACTAAGAGAGCTGGGGTTGTTCAGCCTGGAGAAGAGAAGGCTGTAGGAGACCTTATAGCCTTCCAGTACCTAAATGGGGCTTACAAGAAAGCTGAGGAGAGACTTTGTGCCTAGGTCTGCAGTGACAAGATAAGGGGTAATAGTTTTAAATCAAAAAGTGGTAGATTTAGACTAGATATGAGGAAAAAAATTTTTACAATGAGGGTGGTGAAACACTGGAACATTGCTTGGAGAGGTGGAAACATTGAAGTTCAGGGTGGACAGGGCTCTCGGGAACCTCATCTATTTGAAGATGTCTCTGCTCATTGCAGAAGGGTTGGACAAGATGACCTTTAAAAGTCCCTTCCAGCCCAAATTATTCTATGAGTCTATGACATCTGCCAGAAGATTTGAAGACCTAATAGACAGCAAAGGCATAAAAGGAAAGAATCCTTAAGTAAGATAAGGACAGAGCAGTGAAATTATCTTTCTGCATCTGTTTATCATGGAGAAGCTCAAGGCATTTCCCACACTGTGCGTCTTTACAGTGGATGTGCTAGAGGCTCTGTCTCAAATAAGTGCATTGGACAACAACAGAAATTAACTGGATGAAAAGAGTAAACACAAATCTCTTGGACCAGGTAGAGTTTCTATGGAATTCATGATGAAACTGTGATATGAAACTGCTTGCATGAGACCATCTCCATATCACATAACTGCATGGTGATTAGCATGACCTGGTGTGAGAGAGCATCGTGATGAGAAAGCCTGACATCACCACCAGGCAGCTTGGTCAAGCTAGACTAAGGCAAATCAGTCAAGTATTGGGAAAGCTCAGCAGCACTTTGGCAAAGAGAAGCCAGGCCTTACAAATCTTTTGGATGGAGGACTCAGAAGGAGATGGCGAGCATGTGCTGCTGAGGCTGGCACGGATTTACAACAGGAATAAGATTCCTTGCCATCGGCTCTTCAAAAAACCAAGCAGCAGATGGGAGAAGTTTGCATGCCTAGAGATTGCCTGAAAAGTATAGGAAACAAAAGGTAGGATAAGTTTTACTCTAGCAGAAGGTCATCAATGGAGCTCTTCCTAAATAAGATGGGAAAGAAACTAATAGGCAGATGGAAAAAATCGATGTCAACGTTAGTAGCTAGCTTTATCTTAATGACACGTGTTTGCACCTTCTAGAAATCTGCTCTGCCATATTCTCCCATAATTGCCAAGTTACAGTGGGCATCCTTAAATATTCCCAGAAACAGAAGTCAAAGCAAAGGCTTTTGAGTGTTTTGTCTTTTTTACCAAGGCATAGCACAGTCTCACTCAGAGGAGGACTATACAACAGGAGCTTTGGAAACATAATAAGTAGAGACCTAATGCCCCAGGGTCTAGGGAAGAAGAAATATTGATTTTTAGTATGTGAAAATCCTCAAGGTTATAACATATTGTAAAGACAACTTTTAAATTACAGAATTCTAGGAAGCACAGGCTTGAAGAAACCTCCAGAGGCTACCTAATTCAGCTTCTTGCTCAACCTTGGATCAGGTCAGGTCGCTTTCTTTAACTGTATCTTGAAAGATGGATATTGTACAGCATCTCTGTTTCAGTACTGTGACACTTCTGCCAGGGAGGAGGCATATATAAGTGTATAAAAGAAAAGAAAAATACCTGTATCAAGTTATTTCTATTCACCTTTTGGATTGTGGTCCTTGAAAGATCTTATATTAAAGCATTTTTTTGCAATGTTGAAGGCTAGAATCAGAATTCTTCTTCAGAAAAAAAACCCTTCAGCTATTCCTACAGAGAGGTGACTTCAAACGCTGAGCCTCTGAGAAAAACACTCATGACCATGAAACTCATGAAAAGTTGCAAGACTTTGCAACCCCGCTCCTATCAAACATTATTTTATTCATAGTTAACTGAAGCTACACAAGCCTGGTAGAAGCCTCTGCTGTTCTGAGACAGCTTGAGCTAGAATTTCACCTCTTCAGCTTTACCAGCCAGCCAGATAACAAATGACTAACAGATATTTCATGTCACAAGTATCGCAGTGTGGACACTGTATTAAAATAGTCTTATGAATTTTAAAGAGCCTTTTCTAAGGATCAAGACAGTGGTTTGTAGCTTAAAATGTATCAATACAAATTAAATATTTGCATGACAAAGGTGACTTTAATTGAAAACCTTTGGTATAATTTAGATCACATCCATGAAAATAGTGATTGAAGAATGAAACGTCTTACAGCAATTGACTCTTCTAGTTCAACATGATTGGAAGAGAATGTCTGGGGCATCACTCACCGTGGTGATTTTATACTACCTCTGTAGCAACGCCCAATTGCAAGATTCTTTTAGTAAACAGTAAAATAGCTGAGCCAAAACTGAAAAATAATTCTGAAAAATGATAAACTTACATTGTCTTAAAATTAAAATTATTTTGATATGTTACAGATGGATTTTTTGCCTGTTAATTAAAAAGGCCTCAAGTACCCATGAGGTTTCCAGGAAGTTCAGGAACTCAGCTGGATGAAACTTCTGAATATGCACAAGTTCCATTCTCTCCAGTCACACTCCCCAAGGAAAAGGAATTTAAACATCCCACATTTCCTGTCTCTTCCAGTGTTCTATTTTCTCTGCACTATTGCATTTATAGTTGATATGGTAACGCCTAGGTGTGTGCACAGACTTTTTCTTCTTAGAACTAATCAAGGTCTGTCAGACTTATTCAAGAATGTGGGCAGGGGCAATGATTCTCTATTACATTCAGAGGATGACCTACAGTTGTTTGCCATAATTCTGCTTTATGACTAGCAAGCATCCTCCTGGGAGATAATATATATCCTCCTTTAAATTTGGGGCTAAAGGTCTACATTTTTAAAGCTGTTTTTCTTCAATATAATCCCACACTGCCATTTCCAAAACCTCTGCAGTGAGTGTGCGTGGAATTTAGTAACAGCCATGGAACTACTGTTGTTAAAATCATTATACACACAATTGTAGAATGTATTAGAGGTCTGAAAAGTCCCTGCTCAAGCTCAGTGTGTCTTGAGAATAAATTTGATGACTCTATACTCTTCAGCCAGTCATGAGGAAAATGTTACCCTTTCCTCCTGGCAACCTACTGAATCCTCAGGGAGAAGTAGTCTGTGGAGACCTGGACCATGTACCACCACTACAAAGCAGTGTTTTTTCTTGATCTTCCTTTCTCCCCTTTGCCACAGCATTATCTCTTCATCTCTGGCCTCCAAAAGCTTTAGATTTGATCTGTGCATAATAGTTCAGAGGAACATGCAGCCTGTCACTGGTGATGACAACATAGGAAATACTGCAATACATGGAGTTAGAAAAGAAAGAAAAGCACGTTGCTGTATCCCAGGGAATAACCCAAACTGGTCAGGATGCAGATCAGGGAAGAAAAGGACGATATGTTGCTGTCAGAACTCTTTCTGCAGAATATATCACTGAAAGAGACTATAATTATTTAACATTTTGATTTCAACTTTCCTCAAGCAGTAAAGCCCTTGCTGTCTAACCAGCTGCCATAGCTCCACAGCATATCCACTACAACAAATTTAGATCCAGCAAAAGCTGAGAAGTCACATGGTTATCATAAATTTCATTTGTTTGCAAGTCTCTGCATGAATTCAGAAATATGAGTGTATGATTTATGTGCAGACAGTTAAAATACAAGCACATACATATCCCCATCTTCCAGTTCAGGCAGAGCACAGAGAATCTACACGTGATATTAAAAAGTGAAGAGCAGTCCTCCTTGAAATGTTGATTTCAAACACAGTCATTCAAGCCCTGGAGCACAGTCTGTCTTGCATGGGGGACGACAGTCACTTTAGGACAGCTGCTTTGGACGTGGGGGAAAGATTCAGAGCCCCTGACCTGCTGTTGACTCCTGAGTGATGTTAGGCAGCATCCTGACGTTAGGATATATCCGCAAAAGGGTTCAAGTCCCTAACTTCAAGGGCAAGAAGAGAACCTTGGTTTTGATTTTAGAAGTAGGGATGTTAGTACCACGAGGGTAAAGGCACTGACAAATATGAGGTGCTCAAGTTACGTTGTCACAAGGATAGGATAAATACTTGAAATTGTCTGCATGCTGGTATTTAAAATAGTATTCAATTATTAAGCTCTAGTCTGCAAGTCTCCTTGAGCAGCTGAAGGACACTGTGTCTGATACTAGGTACAAATAAACACAAGCATTCTTTTCATTTAATGAATAAAGGAAATAGCATCAGCTACCTGAAGCAATGATGCAAACAGGACAGCTTAGAAATGCTGAGAGAATCAACAAGTCAATCCTATCAGAAAAACAACTGTACAATCCCAATTAAAAACTCATTTAGGAAGTTGTCTTAGAAAGCCTTACAGTAAAAGCTGGTTGATATGACCTGTAACCTCTGCATTGGTCTACAGTACAATCTCTGGTTTTGGCTGAGCTCTCTTCAGATGCAGTAGCTGACGGGAGGGACTCACAGGATCACTAAAATCGTATTTTCCAGAGCTGCAGGTCAAATAGCCTGTCTGCCTCCTTCAGACAGGGAAAAGTTATGTTTCCCATTTCTGAGAGACATCTAATCACTCAGCTGGGGCAATCCTGGAGTAGATCTCTGTCTTTCTTGGCTTAGATTTTACATTTTTTATAAATATCTTCAACTTTAATTAAGTCAAGAAGTGGGCCTTAGGTCCATGGTTTCATCTCTGAGAATACGTGATCTGCCAAGCAGCACTTTTCATAAGACAGTTTTTCTCAGTTGTTTTACCAGGCAAAATAATGTGAATGTGACTCTCTCTTGCCAGGGCTACTGTAACAGTTCTCAGCAACTGAGGACCCTGGCTGAACAGCATGTATTACTACAGCTGACTCCCTTTAGCTTCTACTAGGCAATGAAGTGGCCCTGCACTGGCAAAGAAGGTCTTGCTTCTGTTGTGTCAGCGACTGCATCTAATGGTGTGTATCTGAGTCCTAAAAGGGAACCCCTGAGATCTTACAGGAAATGCCCCTAACCCTTGGACAGTCCAATGCCAACCCACATACTGCCATTCTCTTTGATGTCCTTCTTAGTTGTGCTGCATCTTCCATAAAATCCAAGGGAAATGAAAAAAAAAAAAAAAAAAAAAAAGCCACCAAAAAACCAGTGCCCAAAATGTGGTAGGTAATAGAAAGCTTCTTCCTAACCTGAACTTTCTTATTTCTTATTTTCCCTCCATACCTATATTTCTTCTTTTCCCTACAATTTAGCTGGGTAGGCTAGAAACAGTTAAAATGCAGAAAAATAGTTGTACCTATTGCACCCACAGTTAATAGCAGTATTAAAATGTCTGATGGACCAGTCTCCTGTTACTAAGCTAATCACCTGTCTCAGTACATGCATTCCTGTTGAATTATGAGTACAGTGTATTTTCAAACAGTATTTCCAGTTAGCCAAATTGCTGCAGCTGCCTCTGCACATTATCCAAGGAGCACCATTAGGTGAAGCCTGCGTGCAACAGCTTCAAGTCAACACTATTTACCATCGTGAGACAGGCTAAGGCCATAAACACAGGCAATTGCTGCATATCAGCTGATGGCTAGCAAGCAGGTAACTGCCATAACACCCGTGGGAGGTATTGCTGTACCTTTGCAATACACAGCGGATTTGGGACTGAAACCCTCCTCGTAACACAATACTGCAAGTACAGGATTTGTGATGCTGCTTCCGTTCAGCCCACTAACTTGTGGGTCACCAGTGGCCCTTCTCACTGGTGCCTATGGAAACCAAGCGTTGCAAACTGTATTGTAACTGCAACTGTGTAGCAGTAGAAATATTTAATTAGCAGCTGCCATGCTTTTGGCCAGTGTTCCCCTTCTATGTGTTCTCACCTGAGAGTGATGTGCTTCTCAGCTGGATTTATACTGAAGGATGAGCTGTGATGATGCTTGATGCAGTTACCTTTACACAGGGAGCTGGAAGATTTTATTTTTCCTTCAAGAACGGAATTTGTTTTTCACGGTATTATGTGTGATTGTGTTGTTTGTTGTTTTTTTTTTAATTTAAATTTCTACATGTTTCTCACATTTCTTTTTAATAAAAAGGGAGTAAAACCTAAAAAAAGGTATCTTCACTTCTGCACAGCTGTCAGCTCCCTTCCAGACCCCCCTGTTACCCACCCACCTTCCCTTCCTGCTCTCTTGACACTTTGACTGCCCTGATTCCTTCTGAGGAGGAATGGGTCAAAGCTGGTACGCTTCACTTCAGGATGTGGCAAGGAGGAAACATAAAAGGAGCATGTACTAAAAGCATGTGCCAAAAGCACTGGCTTTGAAGATGCCAGGAAAACCAATGCTGCCAGATTTTCTTAAAGTGAACAATGTGAATACATTTTTCAGTGAGCATTTCATAACCCTTTTCATTAGAAGAATTCTCCTGCAATTGAAAGCAAAGGCTTATGAAATGGTTTTTACTGCTTTTTACCTTTACAGCACCAGCAGATGGGCAACCTGAGAACCATCTGGGGGCACTGGGTGTTATTGTAACAGAGCTGGTCATACCATCACCAAGGATTCTGTTGTCATGCACATAGTGAAAACACAACCAATTGAATGGTTTAAGTCCCAAAGGAAATTTTATATCCTCTAAACAGCACAAAAAGCTGAAAATCTGACTGGTACCACCTTACCATTTCTTTCTCTAAAATCAGTAGTTTGTGAGTTTATAAGATTATTGCTTTATTTCCTGTGTCCTTCCATCTCTAAATGGACACCCATAGGCACGCCTTTTCCTGGCTGCCCTTGCTGGCCTGAAGGAAGCTTCAGATATGGCTACATTTCACTATTTGGTGATTTATTACTCATGTACCCTACACGAAACTCACAGGCTTGCTGAAGACCTGTTGCTTTCAAAAGAAAGACATGTTTTTCATTTATGCTAGACATTGAGGATTGGACTTGACAAATAATCTTTCCAGAGGGAGTGATTAGTCATTAGGAAAAATCACATTTCCTCTCAATGCTTAAAGAAAGACCAATATAAATTCATATGCAGCTTATGTAGCAGTTCTGGCCAATGTTAGCTTCTAGATTTCCTGACCTTGCTGCCCACTTATTTTAAGTGACATCTAACAATTCTGCAATTTTCCCCACTTTCTTGCTATCTACTTAGATTTTTTTGTGGTACGTGTGACACAAGAAAAAGTACAATGCAGGAAATAAATATGTTTTTGTTGCTTGATTAATTCTACTTTCTTCTGGCTTATGTATAGATGTGCTACAGTTCTGCAATCTTGTTTATGTGAAATGTAAATGCCTGTTTATTAATGGGAAAATCTTGCTAACTTTAGACTGAAAACTCTTGGTATCTCCAGGGTAACCAATACCAAACTAGTCCTGCTTGTTAGAAAGAAACCATGAATATCACCATGAAGAACTGGGTGCTGTCTTGATCCAAAGACATGACGTGTGATGAGTCTATGGTGTTGGCATTCCCTGTCATTCAAATCCAAACAAATACAAGCACACAACCTGAGAAATTGCTTTGCCTCCCGGGCTGAGCTTAGTGACAAACTACCTCAAACTGATGAACTGAAAGACCTGTAAGACCCAGGTGTTTTGCTGCCTGCTGGTGAGCTCGCTATTTCACCGGATTCGTGCAGCTCAACACTGACATCCGATGGCTGGTCCTAACAACCCCAACTGCTGCTGCTCCACAGAAGGACAGTGATCTGCAGCCGCATAGACAGCAAACATAAGCACGAGTGACTTTTTCTGTATGGGTTACTATGGGGTGACTTTTCTGTTCTGGCTGCTATTTGAATAGGCCAGACTCGCTGCTGGGTCAGTAATTTCCCAAGGGTCTCAAGTTATGACATTAGAAATTCAGCCTGTTTAAACAAAGAGGACTTTTACCACTGAAGGACTGAGACCAAGACCATCCTCCTTTCCACATTTCCAGTGTGGTTCTGCCCAGAGGTCAACTGAGTTTGCAGCCATGCAGAAGCGTGATAGCAAGTTTTCCTCAGCATGGCCCAGATCTCTTGGGTGAGTGGTCTCAAACAGAGGTTTGGGGATACAGGACTTGCAGAACGGATACATTTGTGAATATTTTGACAAACATGCAGATTGTTTCACAAAGATATTTACTGTAAGTGCCACCTGTAGGAATCTAAACAACAAATAGAAAACTTTAAAGACCAAAATAAGCTGACTAAAAAGTGATCAACACAAATCAGCTTTCAGAAAAAGCAATATCCTATCATGTTTTTCACTTCCAATCATAGCATAGCAAAGGCTGAACTTACTTTAAATGGAGGTGGGCACTGCCCAGATTTTTGCTTCAGTTTCTCCCTTGCTTGGCTAAGGAATGCTGTGCAGACATAGAAGAGTAAAATGATAATGAGGTGATTTTAGAAAGATCAAAACACAGATGCAGCTGTGAATTAAAAAAAAAATAATAAAATAAATCATGGTCTAATTCAGAGTTTTGGGGGGAAAAAAGGCTATTTTTTTAATTTTTTTTTTTTATTAGGATGTCGCATTTGCAAAAGAATTTGGACAGCAAAAGGATCTGACAACAGACTGTAGATCTGTATCAGCTATCAAGCCAGATTAACTCAGTTTTTCCAGTGGCTAACTGAATATCTACAATAACATGTGCTAGGACACAACTTTGACTCAAGAAATAAGGATGCAAGCTAAAGTAAACTCAATAAAATGGAGGTACAAGTTGGAAAAAAATCCATTTGCATCCTAAAGAAGTTGGAGACATTCAGATGTGGTATCTTGGGCTGATTTCAAGAAACAACTTTTCAGCATTTAACCTGATTTACTAAGGTCATATTTTAAATAGATTTATACTAGACATGTTGAGGGCTGCTGAGCACTGAAATGTATGAGTCTTCAATTTTTATGCATATTGATAACAAGTTAAGGCAACTGTGGCGTTTCAAGCAACAAGGCAGTGCACGCATTTTGGGGATTCTGGTGAGATGTAGGATATTACTTGATATCCACTAATGGGATAACTACAGTGGACCTAGATCTCTCTCAGAATTGCACTCTGGTAATTGTACTATCCAAGCCAGACTGTAGCTTTTATTTTCTGTTTAAAAGTCTGAGATGCAGTTGCAAATACAAGGCCTGACAAATCAGTGCAAATTTGTTATTTCAGAACAGCAGTCATACGATTATGGCTGGGCAAGCAGCCTTTTTTCACTGTGATGGAGATTACTTACACACCATACCTTGAAAGCAGAAAGTATAGCTGGTCCCATTACTGGTGATCTTAGTGAACCTAGTGGGACAAACAGAAATTTTGCATTTCCCTCTTTTCTGTATCTTTTCAGATAAGGAAAGCCAGATATTCTGGGGCACGGAGATCCCAGAGCTGTGCTTAATTCTTTGGATTTTTTAATCTCTCAAAGTCACCTTCTGTCAAAAGACTGGGAATGCAAACCTGAAGTACCTTGTTCAGAGGCCATGTTTGATGACACGGGTCCCAAGAGGAAACATATTTTGACTACAGTACCTTCCATGCTGCATTTCTTTTATGGATTAATGGAAGACTTTTGTCTTCAGGAACTTCTAGCTGACCAGTTTCAACAAGATATGGGTGTCCACTTCTCCCTTCTTTCATGAATTTCCACATTTTTGTTTTTATGTACGTAACAGTATCTGCTATATAATACTGGTATGGCAGATAGGATCAGGGAAAAGTAAATCATGCATCATGCAGAACAGAGCC
Organism: Neopsephotus bourkii; assembly: GCF_033783945.1. Lineage (NCBI taxonomy): Eukaryota > Metazoa > Chordata > Aves > Psittaciformes > Psittacidae > Neopsephotus > Neopsephotus bourkii. Next base: position 2,704,320 of record NW_026901456.1, on the reverse strand, counting down.
CCAGAACTTGGATTTATTTATTTATTTTTTTTTATGATAACAGCTGAAATAAAGGCTCTAAAAGCAACCAGAGAGGCAGTAGGTGTTTTGTGGTTTTTTGTTTTTTTTTTTTCATTTTACCCAAATAAAAAATATGGAAAAATCTAGAGGAGATTTGCTATGCTCAGCGTAAGTGATGCCTGAAAAAATCTGAGCTGCCTAAATGACATTCAGGTCTGCCAAAAAGGAATCAATTGTGTTAACCATTTTGAACAAGTCAATTGATTCCTCTGCGGTTTTGCCTTGGACTGGTCAGGAACACGAAAGTTGCCTCCTGCAGCAAGCTCTTCCTATGGGACATGCTCAAGTAGAGGGAATAGCAACAAATATACTAATCTGAGCTATTTCCAGGGCTCATCCCTTGCTAACCTCGTCATTTGGTCAGAGCCTCTGTGTGTACCAGACATCTCCTGGGTATAAACATTGGGAATCGTGGTAAGCAGCAATGGCTCCCTTCTGAGAACGCTCAGGACTTTACAAGATCAGGCTGCTCTTGCCCTTGATACATTGATAGCTTACATGAGACCCTTGAATCTTATTACAAAGTACAAGACCACTGAAATTAATCTTCTGGAGTGCCTTTTGTTGGGTTTTTTTTGTTGTTTTTTTTTTTAGGTAATACAATCATTTTAGATCTATTTAGCACTGCATGCTTTATGTCAGGGAGAATTTTCTGTCCTACTTGAGTAAAAAGGAATTTAGATAGTTTAAAAGGAATGCTTAAATCAAAGTAAACACTGAATCATTAAAATACTGCAATGGTTCAAGAAATTATTTGCTTAAATATATTGAATTTTGTGGTTTACTAAATCAGAAGTTGTTGAAGTCTCCATGGAAAAGCAATTTCAATTTATTGACCTTTAGGTGCAAAAGCATTAGAAAAGGACCAGAACATTCTCTGCCTGTAATTCAAACTTCTCTCATTTTAAACTTTTACAAATGAAATACATTATTTTGACACCTTTTGTATTTATTGTGGTAATGAGTCCTGCAAATTCCTTATGTGCTCATAAATTCAGGATACAATAGATAAGGGCAAATACATTTCAGACAACTAGTGCTTAAGTTCCTCAGACCTGAAACAAGCAAATATCTGTTCAGGAGAGACCGTGCGTATGCCATGGTCAAAGATATCACAGTATCACAGTATGCTAGAGACTGGATATTGTCATCACCAATTTACTTTGGGAGCTTCTGTTGAAGGAAGCCACTTTTCTTTTTTGGTGGATCTTCTTAACAGACCTACCTAATTAAAGCATTGGCATCCCGCAGGAGCTGTAAGCATACTTTCCCTCGGGGAACATGAGAGAGTTGGCAAGCTGCCCACACATGTGTGGAGGGACAACCCTGTTTTGTACTGCATAATCTTTTCACCAGCATGATTCCTGCCACAGAGGAATTTGGGCTGATGTCTCATTTTAAATCATTCCATCATCCTGAATGTTGATTAGGGCTATTGTTTTTCATCTTCTCCCCATTATTTTTATTTTTCTGTGTTGGTACATGTTTAACTACATCTGTCGTATCAAAGCTGGTCTAGAGGAATTCCTAATGCAGGCTCTGAGACTATTCCTTAAATGTTTGAGTCTGAATTCTGAAATAATGTTGCCTGCATGTACGTATCAGTCTGCTTACAGGTGCAGACTGTGTATTTAATGGTTTTATCCATCACAGCCCTAAACCAAGCAGTCTTCTAGGCAGAAAGGCACTTAGTTCTGCTTTTCTTCTAATGTACTACATAGGGAAATATCCTTTAAACACAAAGTAGAAATGTGATCCAGATACTACTGTTTCAGGTTGTGATGTTTCTTTCTTCTTCCACAGCACTTGTTTCTGATGACTAATTTTTTTTTCTTCTTCTGTTTGCTAAGGAGGCGTATAGCATTCAACAGCAAGCATCAGTGGAAGAGTAACTGAAAATTGTATAATGTGCTTGCTGAGAAATTGAATGGTTGCAAAGCCAAGTATTTCTTCAATGACAAAGCACATTTTCTTCTTACTGCTTTGCTTATGGAGGCATTTTTCTTCCTCAAAGAGGGAAATTTCTCTAATCAGTATCAGTGATTTGTTTCATTTTAGGCTTAGTAGTCAAAATAGGAAAGAGGGAGAGATGTTTATTTACTGCTTTAAAAGTATTGAAAGATCCTTTTGTGCAGGTGATGATGGCACTGTGAGGTGCAGATATAACTAGGCACAGGTCAGTAGTGGAAATACAGAACTGAGAATGATGACAGTGATTTCATCTATGACAAAACAACTGTCTTTGCCTGCACATGGGTATTTGGTAACTAGCACAGAAGAGCTCTCTTTTTATAAATTATAGTGTGTATTGTATTTCTTAAATAATGTGAAATAGAAGAGAGAAAATGCTGGGTTCAAAGTTCATTAGTTTGCTTAATATTGTCAACCTAAAATGTCTCATGTTTAAATTCTAATTTAATGCAGGAGCTTTGGGGAGGGATATAGATATTCTAATTTTAAAATCACATGCTATAACATCCAAAGCAGTAGAAGAAAGGTGACAGTAGGAATGCTGCCTTAATTAAGTAAAGATCGTGTAGACTGCGGGTGAACGGTGGACTAGAGATTTGAAAGGCTTATAAAGTCACCTCAGCCCTTGAGATTTTCTTGGTTGTAATGCTTTTGGGCTGTTTTCAGCATCCTGTACATTTAATGTCTCTTCCTGAAACAAACAAACAAAAAAATCCCCCAAAATCCCTAATGCAAACCTCCAGACATCCAAATACAGAATCTCTGAAAAAGCATACTGGAAGAGTTAGTCTGTGGCTTTCAGAAGGCCGAAAGAAATAAAATCAGCCAGTCAGTTTAGAACTAGCTATAAGTGAAAAAAGCTATGGCAAAGCCAGAAGAGTTCTTTCAGGCATGTTAATAAATAACAGTCGTTCAGCAATAATCCAAGTTAATTCAAAGCGTTGAATGCTCTATTTTCACATTTGCCCACAACTTGCACTATAAAAATGACTAAAAGCCATCATTAGGTTGTTTAGTTTGAGACTGAAAAAGCACGTACTTGTGCTTGACAGAAGTTACAGGATGGCACTCTGGGGAAAACATGTCGTTTGGCACTCTGTGACAGAAACATTAGTATTGTTTGTAGCATAATTGCAAACAAGGGCTGTACCTGGTAGAAATGGTCAGGTTATTAATAAGGAAGTTGAAATCTGTTTCAGAACACAGGCTTTGCTACCTGATAGCCTTAAGGAATTTGGACATCATGCACGAGAATACTTGAGTCAACGCATTGTTATTAATTGCAGCTTTTATATGAACACTTAGAGAATGCATTAAAATAACTAATTTCAGAGAAGCAGCATTTAACATACTTCTCACTTTTGTTTTTGTGCTGGAAGAAGTAACGCAGCTCACCGAGAGCAGGTAATCAGAGCTCTTCATAGCAACATTTCCCTTAAAGCATGCAAAATAGTGGATGAAATTATTTTAAAAAGGGTAGTTAAAGGAGGAAACCGTGCCCATCTTCTGTGATTTGAGGCCCACTTCAGCAAACATTTAACCAGATGCTTAACTTTAAGTACATGCTTGCATGCATTACTGAGCAGGCACAGATTGCTTTTTGAGTGTGAAATGAGCAGTTGGACTCTCAGGTGGTGTAAATCAGTGCATCGCCACTGTCTGCAGTCAAGCTGAGAGCCCACAGCAAGGTAGTTGACAGTGCAAAACTCCACCAGTAAAACTCTGCCTGTAGCCATTTAAGAATATTATTCTCACCAGCTTCAGCAGGGCAAGAGTGTTGTCTGATAGGTCTAAATCTTGAAAGTACCTTAGTCTCAGGGAGACCTCCTACTCAAAACAATAGTTTTTCCTAAATCAAGACTCATGGTAGTGAGATTCTCATGCTAATGAATGTATCATTAAACTATACACATGAGACCCAGACCTAGCTGCACACATGTGAAAGGAATAATTACATGTCATGAGGCATTCAACAAAGTCACCAAATGACATCTGAATTGAAAACAGAAAACAAAAAAATATGTGCTCATCCAAGGCTGCCAAGAAATTTGTCATCAGCTTCATCAACTGGGAATTTCAAATCTTGATTTAAAACTCCAGACTATGAAGAAACAAGCTTTAGGGGCTTATATTTAATGAAACCCTAAATAGATGGCAGTTTAGTTCATTAAAAAAAAGTCAGCAGGAGGAAAGCTCTGTCTGTTGTCATCTGGGATCTCACAAGTGGTTTGTTTTTTCCTCCCAGGGTTATTGTTTTCAGGTTGCCTTTTTTCCTTTCTTGCACTAGGAATTAATATTGGAGTTAATTTGAGCTTCATTACCAGTGAGCGAAGCAGAGCCCTAGTGGCTCTGCTGCCTTATTGACAAGAAACAAATCGTGCTGGCAGCTGCACTGCAGACTTTGGCTTGCAAATGGACACCCTGCCCATCAGAGACCACCATCTGAGCAAGGTGGAGGGAGTTAGCACACATGGCCTCTCCACAATGCCTCCCCAAAACAAGGTGCTGTCATATTTGCAGTCCTTCACTGCTCCTACTACGGTGGATTTATTAACTAACATGCTTTTCAGCAACAACTGATTTAATTCAAAGGCTTTCCCTTAGGCAAAGTGAGCTCTAAGGATGTGCTTGGCAATGCAACTGCTCACTGAACATGTGGCATGAAGGGCACATGTGTAGCAGTGGAGTACTTCTCCAAAGCATTGTGGTGGGTTGACTCTGGCTGGATGCCAGATGCCCACCAATGCCACTATCACTGCCCCTCATCAACAGGACAGCAGAAAGAAAATACAACAAATGTTTCGTGGGTCAAAATAAGGACAGGGAGAGATCATTCACCAGTTACCATCATGGGCAAAACAGACTTGACATGGGGAAATAAGTTTAATCTATTACCAATCAAATCAGAATAGAATAACGAGAAATAAATCCAAATCTTAAGATGTTCCCCCACCCGTCTCTTCTTCCTAGGCTTCACTTCACTCCCAATTTCTCTACTTCGTCCCCTCCAGTGGTGCAGGAGATGGGGAATAAGTGCTGCAGTGAGCTCATCGCACATTGCATCTCCCACTCCTTCCTTCTCAGCTTGAGGTCTCCTCACACTCTTTGCCTGCTCCAGTGTGGGTCCCCTGCAGGGTCATTAGTCCTGCCAGCAAACCTGCTCCAGTGGGGGCTCCTCTCTCCATGGGGACTCAGGTCCTACCAGGAGCCTGCTCCAGCATGGGCTTCCCACGGGGTCACAGCTTCCTTCGGGCATCCCGCTACTCCAGCATGGGGTTCCTTCATAGGCTGCAGGTGGATATCTGCTCCACCATGGACCTCCATGGACTGCAGGGGCACAGCTGCCTCACCATGGTCTGCGCTACAGGCTGCAAGGGAATCTGCTCCAGTGCCTGGATCACCTCCTCTTCTCCTTCTGCACTGATCCTGGTGTCTGCAGAGCTGCTTCTCTCACATATTCTCAAGCCTCTCTCTGGCTGCAATCACTTCTGTGCAGTAACTTCTTCTTTTCTTAACTATGTTATCTCAGAGGCGCTATGGCCATCATTGACAGGCTTGGCCTTGACCAGCAGTGGGTCCATATGGAGCTGGCTGGCGCTGGCTCCAATGGACACAGGGGAAGCTTTTTGCAGCTTCTCACAGAAGCCACCCCTGTAACCCCCCTGCTACGAAAACCTTGCCACACACACCCAATACAAATTTGCTTGTGACTAGGCCTGTCTAATAGTAAGTAGATTCCAATAAGCACAATCTAGCATTTTATGACTAATTTAACAGACTCTTCTAGTCTTATCCTGATGGTTCCTAACATCTCAGGTGAGGTTTCTGTCTCTCCAGCTGTGCACAGGCATTGTCTCTTCTGCTTGTGTAGCTCCTTCATTTTTAACTATTACTCATGTTGTTTCCCAGTTTGACTTCAGTAGTACCTTCCCGGGCAAACTAACAGCTCCAGTTGGCAACTAGTGTAACGGAAAAGCAACTCAATGAATCTTTTACAGCCCAATTTTCTCATTTCCATACTGCGATACAGGTAACAGCTGAAAAACTAAAGCTGTATCTATTTTTTTAAACACAGTGTAAGATTAAAGCTCATTTTCTTTCCTTTTCCATGTACAGAATGTTTAGATGGAATGTTTTATAAACTATAAAAAACCTAGCGGAGTTGATGAATGACAGCCAGAAAAGCAGCATTAGTGCCAGCAATCTCACTGCAGCTGTGAATCTAAACAAGTTGCAAGCCCTTCTCAACTCACAGGTGGCTAAAACTGTTTACTAACTAGATTTACTAGAAGAGCTAAGGAGACTACAACCTTGTTTAGCACCTCAGGGTCTTGCATTAGGAAAGTATTTGTGTGTCTGGATAAACTCATCTGAGTCTGTTAGCGAGGCACTTTTGAGTATCCATAGAAAACTGATGTTAGCAACATGGCTTAAGTCCCAGTTGTGTTGAATTCAGAGGGAATATTGACTCCTAAAAGGGGAAGGTCTGCTCAGTGTGTTCTTACTCGCTTGAGTACAGCTGAGATTTCTCAAAGAACTTGATTCCGGAAAAGAGCAAAATTAAATCTTTAGCATTTCCCCTTTTCAAGGGTATGATGCTCACACCTCTTCATCTCACATTTGTCTAAAGATTGCTCTAAAGGTGGTCTTCATTTAAGCTCTATTTTTTTTCTTAATTTGTATGAAGTATTTCCTTTGAGTGTGTCATGTTTATTGTATTTCATAGACGTTTTAAAGTATATCTTTAAGGAGGTGCAGATACATAAAAAGAAATGTTTTGAATAGATGGCAAGATAGCTCTTCATCCCTGAAATATTCAGGTGTGCTTGTTTTCTAAATGCTCACAAATGACAGAATTCCAGAATTACCAATGTGCTCTGAGGCATGCACAAGAGGTGCTAAGGTGTGCTGGTCATACAAAGAAGTAAGTAGCATCTAATATTAGCTGATGACATTTGCATTGCTTGGGAGACCTAGTAGCCTGCTCCAGCTGCAAATAGCTCCTCCACACTGATAACAACTGGAAGCTGTTGCTCTCACATTGTGCTCAAAACAAAGACAAGCACTGAGAAACGTACACATGGGGAAAATTAGTATACTTCCTTTAGGCTGATGGGGTTGTGCTGATTTACCAGCAAAGTATAGGTATTTTTTCTGATAGAGGAATTTATTTCTTCAACCAATGTCCAAAGACTTTGCCCCCAGATATGGCCATATAAAATGAAAACCTAGCAGCCACAGCTGATATGAGTAACTGTTAACAGAAGCAACCTCTGGTCAAAGCCTCCAAAATGAAGAGAGTTACTGTCATCGTGCTCTTGGACTCCCTATGCAGAGCAGAAAGGGAGATTGAAACTGAAATGGTACCAACAAGTGAATGGGTACAGAGCCCAAAACACTCTTTTACTCCCAGGTGTGATTGTGAGGACAGTCACTAAAAGGAGATGTAGTGACATGACTAAAGAATCTTTCATATGCTCCCCACCTCCTGCTCTATGCCTATTCCTAACTGTATTTTAACTGTTTACATCACATTTTTGCTTTCATTTCTTCACTAATAGCAATTTAATTTTGTAATCATAGAATCATAGGATGGTTAGGGTTTGAAGGGACCTTAAAGATCTGAAAGCCTCTGCCTTTCTGCTCACAGCCTATGGTTTTGGTTTTAATTCCATTCTTCATGAAGCCATGTGATGTTTCCATGCTGCCCCTCAATCTATGAACCCAAATCATTCTAGTGCATTTAAACCTTATTCTACTTCATCTTTGAAGATACCATGGATTACAGGATCACAAACTACTTGAGGTTGGAAGGGACTCTGGATGTCATCTTGTACAAACACACTGCTGATGCTGGGAGCCTAAAGCTGGCTGCCCAGACCATGTCCAGTCAGCTTCTGAACATCTCCAAGGATGAAAAATTCATAGCCTCTCTTCACAACCTGTGCCAGTGCTCAGTCACCCCCACAGTAAAAAAGTGCTTCCTGATGTTTGGATAAAGCCTTCTGTGTTTCAGTTTGTGTCCATTGCCTCTGGTCCTGGGCACTAGTGAAAAGGGCTGTCCTCTTTGCACCATCCTTTCAGGTATTTATGTACACTGACAAGGTCCTCCTGAGCCTTCTCCAGATGGAACAGTCCCAGCTCTCTCAGCCCCTCATCACAAAAGAGATACTTCAGTGCCTTCATCATCTTCGTGACTTTTCACTGGACTTTCTCCAGCATGTCCAGGTCTCTTGTGCTGGAGAGCCCAGAACTGGACACAACAATCCAGGTGTGGTGGCCTCACCACCACTGAGCAGAGGGGAAGGATTACCTCCTTCTGTCTGCTGTCAATGTGTTGTTTAATGAAACCCAGGATACTGGTAGCCTTAGTCACAAAGGCATATAGCTGGCTCATGTTTGATTTTGTGGCCATCAGGACCCCCTAGGTCCGTTTCTGAAAGGTTGAAATGCTCCTGAGCTATTGAACTTCAGAACCCCCTTTCTGTACTGTCAAACTACAATCCATCATAATTCTTCCCTGTTAAACTTAGGAATCCCTTCTTGCTCTACTTTTGAAATATGTAGTATTCTGTAATATACTTTCAGTGTGCAAGATAACTGGTCCTTAGCATGTGGCTTCTCAGAATTCTCTCCACATTCACATGTGCAATAGAAATACAGGCTGCTTGCATGACTGCAACAAGAAATTAATCATGAATATATAAACTCAATTTCAGGTCAGTGCTGAACCATTCCAGGAACACGCTTTTGCTCTATTATTACAAACAACTCCACAAAATACTGTACAGTCATTCATGTCTCTTATTATGCCTTTTTTGTTATTTATGGTTAGAAGTGGGTAGAACACATCATGTTCCTCTTTGTCTCAATTGCAGGTCTGATGATAAATACATTTGGTAGTTGATTGCAAGTATGGTATAATCTTAAATCACTCGGTTCAATCATATAAAATTATGTCTGTGGCAGTGGCATCGACAAGGAAAATATTTACACAAGATATTTCTTCTACATAGAGTATTAGGTCATTTCAAGATGGAAAATACTTTTTTTCATAAAAGCTATAATCCATACAAAGAGTTAGAAGCTTGTTTACTACTTGTGTTTTCATAGAATAATACTGTAGTGTATAGAAAGCAGTAAAAGGAAAACAGTATAACCCTAGTGAGTGCATTTGGAAGGCAGTGTAACAGAGAGATGCCAGGAGCTGAATCCTCATTTTCAACATTCACTATTCTAAATAGCTTTACAATATTTCTGACTATAGAAATCCTACTGTAAGACCTTGCTTTTAAATATTTCTCAATAGAAATCCTACTGTAGGACCTTATAGAACTAACTGGTTCGCATCAGATCAAGAACCTCCCTGCTCCTTCTACTCCTTTTGATGTGACCAGCAGTACACACTCAAGGGAAGAACATCGTAGCAAGTGTAAATAATACATCCTGCAGTTCGACCTTCCAATTTTCCATAATTTTCATTTCAGGGATAATTTTTTAGCCAGAGGTTGTAACTGGAGCCTCATGTTTGCTTCTCAGAGAGGATCTGCTGCCTCCTCTGTGCATTTGCCTAGTCACAACCTGTGAATGAGCTCCTCAGTTCAGTGTTTTGTTAAAAGTGATTCTTTTTGCTTATCTTAATATGCCACCTGATGATTTCCTTTCCAAGTGCTAGTTTTTGTATTTACAGAAGTAGGAAATAATTATCCCTTATTTACCTTCTCCCTGCTATTTGTGGTTTCTGATCTCTTTGCTATTGCCTCTTTTCCAAACTGTCGCCCTCAATTCAGCCTCTCCTTCCCCATAAGTCCTTCCCAGCGCCTCCTCATTTCTTTTCACCTGAAATTGTCTAGTCTTGTTACATACTCCCGAGGAGATGAGGTTGACAGGACTGGCACATGATGTTGGAAGCATCAGGTGAGCTGCTTCTTTCCTCAATGACACAATGATGTCATCTATTTTCTTTCCTCCACTTCTCTCACTTTTTACAATAGTTCCTAAAGAACCTGAGCTGTAGATTGAGTTTTTCAGTACATTTAATGCAGCGATTCCAAGATGATATCCTAGTGCCTTCAGAAGTGATAACTGCACACTTTTGTGTGCAGCCACATAGGCATAGGAAAACAGAATGTAAAAGAAAGATGTCTGTTAAAGTTGCTTTAACCTTGCATTTTCCTTGTTGTTACTGTCATATACCTTTTCAGTATTTGGTCAATAGCTTGAAGGGTTGCAATTATCTGACATACAAATATCTAGTCTTGTGATCTTGTGATGGCATTTAGGTGAAAAGAAGACTTGCTCTGGCCTGTCAAGTGTAAAAGTGGCAGACCTCATGAAGCACATAAATAATCTCTCCAAAAATGAGAAGGATGAATGTCAACAACGCTGTGATGTATGTTGTGGAGACGAATTCTGTGCGTAGGCAGGAAGAGAGGCTCAGGCTTACCAGACCTACATATGGCAGCAGATGGAGAGGCAGGGACTCTATTTCACTGAAAACACAGTCCAGGGAAGGGCAGTTGAGATTTATTACTGTCTGAGGAAGACAGGGTCTGTATTATACACGTTTGAACCTGGCAGCTGAGAAATAAAATTAAAAAGTTATTGGAGACTTTTTAAGCTAAGACTGGAAGAAAGTCAAAACACGCGAATGAGCGCATACTGCTGGATAGTACATTCCATAGGGATAAAGTATAAACCCCCTATATCCTCAAATAGAAGATAGGGTGGAAACATAAAATATGGCAAAGCAACAGCAAAGCACAACTTAACAAGTAAATCCTTATTTCAGCACATACATAAAAATTAGCAGGCAGAGTAAGACCTGTTTGTGCTAGTGCTAGAAATCTGAACCATGCTAAGGACAGAGAAAATGAAATGTTTGGCTTAAAACTGACATAAGGAATAAGTTAATATCTCAGAAATGTGGTAGAAGGTACATAATAGACCAGTTAAATTTCAGGAAGTAAAATAATAATTTAAGGAGCAGCTGGAATCAAATAAAGTAAATATTCTATGTGTACTGGTCTTGGTTGGGATACAGTTAATTTTCATCATGGTATCTGGTATGGGGCCATGCTTTGGATTTGTGCTGGAAACAGTGTTAATGATACAAGGATGTTTTAGTTACTGAGCAGTGTTTACACAGAGCCAAGGCCTCTTCTGCCTCTTACAGCATGCCACCAGTGAGTAGGCTGGGGCTGCATTAGGAGTTGGGAGGGGACACAGTCGGGACAGCTGACCCCAACTGACCCAAGGGATATTCCATACCATATGGCACCATGCGCAGCATATAAAGCTGGAGAAGAAGAAAGAAATGGGGAGACATATTTGGGGTGCTGGTGTTTGTCTTACCAGGTAACTGTTACAGGTGGTGGAGCCCTGCTTTTCTGGAGATGACTGAGCACCTGCCTGCCACAGGTAACAAAGGTAACCACAATAGTAATAGGAGACTTCATGTCTTCCAGATAGACTCATTACCTGCCATGACCAGGCATGTTGCAGACAGTATTATTTTAAACATTGTAAAGGATTGCTTTTTCAATTAATTGGTCAGAAAATCCACAAAGTAAAAGCCATTCTTGATTTAGTGTCAAGCAGAGCATGGACCTGTTTCAAGATGCAGCCACTGAAGTTCTTCGTGGTAAAAGAGGCCATAAAGTATTCAAATTTGACCCTTTTGTAGGGTGAAAAGCCAAAACAAAAATCCACAGTAAGAACATTAAATTTAAGAACTAGAACTATAATAAAGTCAATAATTTTTTTTCTTTTCTCTTTTCTTTTCTTTTAATAGAAACCACTACAAGGTGAAATAATTTCAGGTAACTGAAAGACCACTTCACGATATTAACATATTCCAGGCTGAGAATAAAATTTTAAAATCGTTTTCAGAGGGAAAGAAAAAAAAAAGCCCAACAGACAAACAAACTGAATATCCCAAGCAAGAATAATTAACAGTTCAGTGAAAGACTAAAAAAAAATGTTTTCAGAAGTGGGAGTTGTATCAGGATTTGGGAAATAGACCAATTCATTCTTGGCATCCAGCTTTTCATATTCTAAAGAAGCTTTCAGAGTTTTGTAACCTTCCCATGAGGGCCACTGTGTGAGCATTCTGAGGCACTAAAAGGCTTCAGATGTGAGAAAAAGATGCTAAAGGGATTCAGATATGCAGCTGCTAATCTGCTAGCTGTGCTGGTAACCTGTTCCCTAAAGTAACCTTGAGGATAGTGGAAGAGGCAGTGATACATGTAAAGAAAATTGTTTAAAAGAAATCATGGACAGGAGAAACTCAGGAATTACAAAATGGTAACTCCAATTTCTGCATGGGTAAATTAGTCAGAACAACCGTAAAATCCAAGTTAGCACATGCATAACTAGATAATGGGTATGTATCCCCATGACTTCTGTGGAGAGAAGAAACAGCTTGTGAATCTGTTAGATTCTTTTCAAATGAGAAATGACACTAATACCAGATCATAAAGGATGATTTTTTGTCTTTTGTTTTTAATTGGCTTTCAGAGAAGCTGAATATCTGTCTATCTCTGATTTAATTTGGAACTCTTTCTAAAACAGCTCAGCATTTTAGAACTGCCCCAGACTACATCAAGTTGGCAACAAAAACCTGACACATCACAAGCGAACATATGTCTTCTCTGAAAAACTGCATCTGAATGTCTAGATACAGCCTACATCTCCTAAAATGCAACACTGAAGTGATGTTAATGTCTATTGGGAAACACAAAGAACAAGAAAAATACACTTCAGTGCTTTCAATTTTTGAAGATAGTTTTGTGATAAACTTAGAATTCATCATCAATTTTAACCTCTTTGTTTCTTGGGTTTTGATTTTTTTTTTTTTTCACCAACTACACTTGCACTGTTTTCTATTGTAGACTTTGATTTTATTTTCTTTTTATGACTGAAGCTATCTTCTGGCCTTCATTTAGACCAAGACTTGGAAAAATCCCCATCGTTGAACTTTCCTGATTCTTTTTTATTTCCCCAAGAAGACTACAGATTGTTACTCATTGTTTTAATTTGCAGTTCCTGTAATTTCAAATCAAACCTAACTAGGCTATTTCATCAAGGAAAAACAAGAACATTACTCAAAAAGTAAAAAGAATAATGGCAAAACCATCAAATTGTTTCATAAGGGGTTTTAAATGTTTATTCCAATGTATGCTGATTGTGCCTAAGAGCAGCAAAATGTAAATTAAATTAGTACTCAAGCTTATCATTAAGAAACAATCTTTTTTAAAAAAAAATTTGAAAGTCCCACAAATTAAGCCCAATGTGGGTTAGGCCCACCCGTTACGTAAGCCACTAATCCACACTGAAACCCTTTTAGTAACATATGGGCTATAATAATTTCCGGTGCTCTTTACTCCTTAAGTATAACAAGCTGATAACTGAGAGGGATTTACATTTACATTGGTAGTTACTAAAGAGATCAAAACTGGAATTTCCCCACAAGGATCATTAGAGCCCATTAAAAAGTCTGAGATTCATGGTTAATGATATTATTTAGGAAAGAATAGCGTTAGGCACCAGAATAAGCAATCAAAATCATACTCCTTGACGGAAATGCAATGGCAGAGGTACAGTTTCTGCACAGGATGTTCTGGGAGCTCTTGAAAAGTACACACAGGTTGTCTGCATTAACATCTTCCTAAGAAGTGCAGTGGGGTTCTTGTTTTTAAAATGAGACCACATTACTCAAGGGTATTTTTGTACCATCTAGGAGCAAATTTAGATTTATTTTCTTTAGAATACAACCTTAGAATACAACTACAAACAGTGCCTGATAATAGAGTATCCAATTAAATGCTAGCTTTGTATGCATACAGCATATAATGAAGTTACAAGAGTGTAGGAAAACAAAGTGATATTCATCCTTGGTGTAATTCCACTAATTATGGATGCATGCTTCAATTTTCATCTGTTCCATTATTCAGAGCACCCATTTTCCTTCCATTCATTCTTTTGCATCTCTCAAACCTTCTTCCATGGCTATGCTAACCCCTTAAAAAAAAGCCTGTCATTAAGACATAACTAACCTTGTAAGCCAGATGAATGAAGTAACCACTATTCTTCCTGAATGCTTAGGATGTACTTTAAATTGTGAGATATTTGCAAGTACAGTCACTTTTTTTCTCAAGCTGTTCAGAGAACTACAGGGACGTCACTGAAACATACATCCCTTCAAGAAAGATGTATGTGTACAGTGCATCTTTGCTCTTCGTTGTATAATACTGGTCTGAAAATACAGAACTGGAGCTTTAAACTTAAATGGTAAGCTCTGCAGAGAAGAAGACGGTCTTTTAATTTGGCTACAAAAGGCCATGCTTACCTATAAGGCTGCAGAAACCAGAATGATATTCATGATTTAAAATCATAGAATCATAGAAGGCACTAACTAAACTCTAGTAGCTGCTGCATTGATTGCAATCCAGACAAAAGAGATGAAAAGTTATTACCCTAGTGATAAAGGGGAGAGGACTTTCAAGTGCAAAACTGGTTTTTTGCCCTTTATTGGTATTTACCTCATTTAAGGGTAAGCTGAAAATTCAAAAGCCATTTTTTAAAACTGAAAATTATTCCTCCCCCTCCCTCCCCTGCTATGTTCTACTCTTGTTCACTATACTGAAGAACATGGTGACAAATCAGGAGGAATTACGTGGCAAATACTTTCCTGAATGGAAAGGAAATGTCAAACAGGATTGCTCTGTTCAGGTACGCCACAGAGAGGTGGTGGATCAGCCTCTCTGCCCTCCTCCAGCAGGAACAAAAAACTCCCTGGGCCTGCTGGGCTCCTTTAGCATCACCTTGATCAGGGAGCTTGTCTTTTTCCTTTTCAGAGTATAAACAAGCCCCAGCCTCAGCTGATTTGTAATTCTGGCTATGGAGTCTTCTTTATTTATCAGATAGGAATTGCACACAGAAAAAGGTCCTTTTTTTGCCTTATGTTTCACCTCTAATTTAGAGCACCCAGTATCTGTCCTAGCCTCCTGTGTCACCTCAGCACTCCCCTGTGAGAACCACAGCAGTGTCTAAATAAAAAACAGCACAGTACAGTGTGGAAGTTCAGAAAGAAAAAAAGGTTATGTGCAGTCAGAAAGCACACCCATTTTAAAACTCTGCTTAGTTCAGCCAGGTGTTGTCAGTAACGTTTATTTCCTATGAATTCCTCCATGGCTCCTGTCCTTTCTTCCAAGGCAGCACTCATTCTTAAGGAAAACAAATCAAACATTAAAGACTCTTCTTGGTGTCATTTCTCAGAACAGGCAGCATCCTTCTCCAGTCAGAAAGTGTGAAGATTAATGCCTAGACTGAACTAGTTCCTGCAGTGCTGATGGGTAGGATCTCCACAGTCCTTTAACTGATTCTGTCACTGGCATGAGCCAATGCATATTTTATGCAAAAGATGAAGTGTGTGATGGATGAAGAAAAAAAAAGCTTGGTCTGCAGAAACTAAAATCAATAGTGGTGAAACTCAATGTTTTAGTGTACAGGACATTGTCCAGTAACTAAACTACAGTTTCACAGAATGAGCTCTGTACATTAGGAATATGATCTTTCCTTTCCAGGAGTAAAATCACTTAAATGAAACAATACACTAAAACTGAGCAGAATGAACACTTTGCTGACAGAAAATGAGCCAGCGTCTGCTCATGAAAGGGCAGGGAATTGGTACGAGGTTACTGAAGCTGTTATTTTGAAATTTAGGAAGTGCATTCTTGTTTTTACACAAAACTAAGAGAAGTTTGCCTTATAGAGACAGATCTAACAGAGGTGCTGCCAATCTGACTGATTTTCTAGGCCTCAGGGTCCACTGAGCAGTTGCATACTCTGTAAAATGCCTATTTTGCTTTTCCCTCCACCTCTGCTGGTCTCTGAAAGAAACTGAGAAAACTAAACAGAAGGGAAAGTTTTGCTTCCACATGGCCAAGTGATGAGCAGATGCTACAGAAATACAATATCTGAATACAAGGATAAATAGTCATATACAATATCTGAATACAAGGATAAATAGTCATATGCAGTCTTAGGCATGAAAAGTCTTTGACGGGGATAAAAGAAGCATTATCTTTGCTCAAGTGTTTCGTGAGAGCTGCCTTTAGACCAGTAAGCTATGAAACAAATGCCTAGGAAATACTTAATTCTGAAGAAAACTAACAAAATTCAAGCTATCTGACAAATGTATTCTCCCAGGAGAAGGCCATCCCACAGCAGCCAGTTATTCTCCATTTTTGAAGCTATTTACTGAGCACATGCTAAGTCTTCCCCTCGTATATGCTCTCTTGACATATGAAGAAAAGAAACCAGATAGAGCAAAGCAAATATTCTCTGTTCCCTAAATACACACAGTCAGGGAAGCAAGATTCCTAGCCTTGTGTACCTTACTGGTCAGCTCAGGACTGTAGAATTGCATAAGACTTTTGGGCCTGAAAGATTCACAGGAATATATGAATGAGTCAAGAATTGTGTTCTTATTTCAGTTATAGAATATTTTATAGTCTTGGCCCAAACAGATGCTTTATCACCCTTTGGGGAATACTGCTGCTTTCTGCAATGTGTCTTAACAAATTAACACTTGCCAAGTTCTTTGAAAAGACCTCTCTCCCAAGGACTGCCTTGTTTCTTGCTGCTGACACACACTTTATGTCCAATCTCAGGAAATAAAATGGGGAGGAGCATTGTCACATTGCCCTTGTGACTTTTGGTCTTAGCTCCACAGCACCATTTTTGCCATCCAGGAGTGCTGCAGGACAAAAGGTTTGATGGCACAGGTCCAGCTCTTTCAGGAGCTCTCTGCCAATGGCAGTGGTACTGCGCTGGTCAGATGGTTAACCTCTCTCTGCAATGTACATTTCCAAACCACTTGGCCTCAGCTACCAACATATTATCTTGGCCTATATACCCTCTTTTCAAATGGCTTTGGAGTGAATGAATGAAACAATAGGCTGTAAGTGCCCATGGTCTGCTGGGAGCCAGACATATGGATAAGGGCTTTTTCTCTTTTATGTGCTTAAACTGCTGCATACATTGGCTTATGATCCTGCCCTAAAAATATATATAACTATTAAACCAAACTGACTTCATTTGCTATAGACTTCTACATAATTCAAAGAATTACTGGCTTATTAAGAAAAAGGTTTTAATTTCTTCCAGCTAGAAAAAGATAATACATTGATACTATCTAGGTATATTGATGATAACTTCTTCATTTGGAAGGATGACTGCATCAGGAAACAGTTAACACAACTTAATCACTGATCCTAAAATTATTCAGTCAGAGGGTACAGTCATGTATCTCAGCAGATATATATAACAGAGCACCATACAGCCCTACAAGAAGTCAACAATACCAGTTTCATTACAAGCTCGTTTGGGTTTCAAAGTCACAAGCCTAATATTGCACAGGGCACAGCTGCCATTTTAATACATCAGAAGAACATAATTGAAATGAAAGCAAATAATTATGACACACAGATAAAATGTATTTTAATGAATGCAAATCTACTGAAGTTCAGTTTCAGTGTATGTCATTGACTGAAACAAATTCCTAATACCTATCTGTAACACTATTCCCTTCTGCCCTTTCCTCCTGTCTACCACTCTCTCCTTCCCTTGTACACTTCAAACAGCGATAACTGTAATGAGTAAAATGCACCAAATCAGTATGATAACATAGGTCAGCAGGAATAGGATATTTCATTGATTTTTCTGCTTGTACTGAAAGAACCGCTGTGGTCAAGAATTCAGAGGAGCAGAAAACCAAAGGACATGTAAGGAAAATTCCGTGTGCTTCAGATACTTAGTTAATTTTCATTCTCATAATAAATTTATAAGTCCCCTTTTACCCCACTTTCATTTCTCAGCACAGCATTTAACATTTTTCAGTCATTTTAAAATGTCTGGTTTCTTTCTTAACAGTAAAGATGTCAAAGTTGCAATACTGATGCTGTTCATCACCTTATAGCTGAAAAGCTTTAAATGTTTTTGAAATTTGTTTTAAGGACGGACTTTGAAAAGGCAATTAATGTAAATCATATTTTGAGAATAGAGACATATGGTACGACAATAAAGAGTGCTGAGGCCAGGGATATTTGCCTCCCCACATTAAAAAAAGACTATGCAGTGTTTAAAAAGTGTCATTGACCTGACACCAGCTAGTCAGGCATAAGAGAAAGGGCTAAATCACCAATATGAACTTACAAAATTTTTGGTTTGGATTTTGGCTTTGCTGTTGGTCTTTCAATTTGATGCTGGGCATATATACTTAATCCCTGTATGCTTTATATCCTGCTATATAAAACTAAAATAATATCACTTTCTGCCATGATAGGTCTTTCTTATCCTGCTTTGTAAGCTTTTTTGGACAGGTAAAGTCTCTTACTATGTATGGTGCCTAAATGTGGGGGTCTGAATGCGATTGATGCATCTTAATAATAACAAAATCACACTTTCTATCAATGCTTCTATGTAGAGGGTGCTCCTGGAAATGAGATCTGAGGATTTAGTCCAGTCATCCTAATTTACGTAATTCTCTGAGGTATTAGCATAACAATCTGCAGTGGATGGCTTTAAACGTGTTCAGAGGTATTACAATGCATGTACATCCTCTCGAACACTGACTCCCACAAGGACAGATGAACATCATGTACGCACGCTGAAGAGGAATAGGTAAGTTTAATTTGCAACTCTGACTTATTAACGTAAAACAGCTTAAGGCTGATGAAGATCTACTGGATCAAGAGTGTGTGGCTGTGCCTTGTGCAGCTGTTGTTTCCTCTGAACGTCATTTTGATGATGAACTGAAGTAAAATTAAAGGCTTAACTTAAATTGGTGGGCATGCTTGTGACTGCTTGTGACTAACTTTAGGTGCCTAATTACTAAGCTCATTTCCAGGCTCCTTCTATAGTCAGTGCAGAAATAATTCATTGTGAAAGCTGCAATCCTGCCTCAAACTCATAGTGTTGCTTTTTGTTGTTGTTGTTCTGTTCTGTATCAGTCCAGAAATTCATTCTCAGACAAAAAATCTTCATGATGGTAAATCAAATTCTCATTAATTTCAGTATGAAATACGGTGATACTTATTAAAAGACTTAAACACCAGGAAGCTTAATTAGGGTAACTTTTATTTTTTTAATTAAATTAAATTTATAAAAGTAAAATTTTATTTTAAAATTAAAGATGTCACACAATTAAGGTGTGTCATCAGCCTTTCTGGTGTGCTACGGCTATTCTGTGCCAAACACATGATTTTAAAATGCAGGTATTTCCTGCACAGCCAGCTGGTTGTATCAGGAAAGTGGCACAGAGCACAGCTGGCATCCTGAAGCGCATGTTGGTGACCTGCAGCATCCCTGTCCTCCCTTTTGCCATGGCCCTTCAGCCACAGTCAAGGTTGACAGGTATCACTTATGAGACTTGAGTTCTTGTCTCCATATATATGTAGTTTCTGATGTGACTGCTGCTCTCTCATTACTTTTGCTTTCTTGGTAGGACTGGTTTGATGCCATCATTCCGTAGAGTACTACCTACAGCCAGGGTGGTTTTTCTGGCTTTCAGCAAGGCTGTTTTTGTGAGTAACCTGTTCTATGGCACAGGAAAGACTGTTGACATGCACACCTCTTTGTCTAATAGTCTTATTATATTTTATATTTTTCAAGATTATTATTAATTTCACTAAATGTCAATATGGATCTAGTTCCATTTTGGAAGCACTGTTAGAAGGGCCTAATGCTATTTGAACATAATTCATTGTTACAAATGGCCAAGGTCTTCCAATTGAAAAAGTGCAGAATACAACATTTTACTGAGGTTATATAGTAAATGACAAAGTTTCTTCATTATCTTCATTTCTTGCAACGCCAGTTGTCACTGACCTCTACATAGCCTAAAATAAATACTTTAACATAGTACTTTGAACCTTTTCTCCCTGCAATGGGAATTTGACTTGGCTGACAATGCGTGAATTAATCCTTGTCTCTAGTACTTCTATGACATATAGATAGTGAGCACTTCTGAGAAAGAAAAAAATTCTGTTGGCATTTGGTTTAAGCCCAGCTGGTAACTCAGCACCACACAGCTGCTCACTCATCCCTTCCTTCCCCTCACCCTCCTGCTCCAGGCAGGATGGGGAAGAGAATCAAAAGAATGTAAACCCCATACATTCAGATAAGAACAGTTCAATAACTAAAGTACAATATACTGCTAGTACTACTACTGATAAGGGAAATAACAATGGGAGAGAATATAAAATTAGAAGGGAAAGGGAAAAAATAATAAACACATGCAATGCACAATAAGACTGCCAGGCACCCACTGACCAATACCCAGCCTAACCAGAGGAGTGATTGGCCCCTTTAAGGTGACTCCCCCCCCCCCGTTTATATAGTGGGCATGATGTGCTGTGGTGTGGAATACTCCTTTGGCTAGTTTGGGTCAGGTGTCCTGTCTCTGCTCCCTCCCAGTTTTTCGTGACACTCCTCGCTGGCAGAGCATGGGACACTGATGGGTCCTTTGTCAGGGTAAGCACTACTTAGAAATAACTAAAACATCAGTGTGTTATCAGTGTTGTTCTCAGACTCAAGCCAAAACGCAGCACTGCACCAGCTACTAGGAAGGAGAAAAAATATAACTGTTACAGCAAAAACCAGGACAACATTTTAGATTAAAGTAATGCATTCTGTTTTGTTCTACAGGTATTTTGCATAAGGGCAAGATACCTTTATATTCACAAAGACAGAGTTCAATGGGTGTTCAAAAGTACCTTTTATATCTGTGAAGACAGCTGCTTTATTGCAATAGCATCCAGATTCAAAGAGAACAGTCTTGCCATAAGCAAGACTTAGTTTATTTTTCAGTCAGCAGAAAGCTTTGCTTTCTTACATAGCTTGGGATTAAAATAGGCTTATTTATTTAAAAAGTCACAAGCTATTTTTGTTGTCAGGTTATTCAGATAAAACCACTAAGTACCCTGTAGTATTTTCATTGGAAAATGGAAAGGGCTAGTTTTTGAGACAACAGAGCTACCACTCTAAACTTCCCCTAAGATGGACCAAGAGAGTGAAGAATGGGGTTTACAAATGATTGAAGGAAGACCTTCTAACTCTGGTGCCAACAAAAGTAGCTCTCAAGGTGCTATGCATGAATATAATGGGCTTGACACAAGCTAAACTAAAACTCCAGGCATGCTTAGATTCCTTGCATTAAAAAGTCAGGCTGCAAATAATGTTTGACTAGTCATAATGCCATGTCAGAAACAGTATCTGCCTTGGGGGCAAATATGGAGACATTGTGTGGGTGATGCTTCAGAAAACTGATGGCAAAAAATATGGATTCTACTGTTCAGTTCTACAGAAGTGTCACCAAGCTGTGAAACCGAGAGTAGATGAGGATATCAGAACAGTCACAATTTAAGAAAGGAGATTAAATAATAATGCTTTCTTAACAGGAAGCAACACACCTTTAGTAGCCAGATGTAAATATTCCTAGCAACCAGCTCCAGAAAAGACAGAATAATCACATATCCTGCAACAGCACAGCTAAAAATAGGAATCGGGGTGCTCCCACAATATGATGGACAGGGAATGGCAGAGTCTATTAATACATTTACTTGAACTTTGCATTCAGCCAGGCTGCCATGTAAGTAGTCACTGATGCATAGCTATATAACTCTACAACAGTAAATGTCTAAAAAGGTAATATTGAATAGCTGCTGTCTGTGAGCAATAAATGATAAAACAGGGGAAATTGTTAAACTCAGAAAACTGGCTTTTTAGTTAAGTAAACAGAAGGTACTTAATGAACTGGTTTCCCACATACTTCTGTGTCAAACACCATGTGCAGAGCAAGTGAGGCAGAAAAAGAGAGAACTTCATACTTTCTTCAAGGACTGTGGACGACAAGACTGATTGACCTGGAAAACTAGGGATAGGATTTAAAATAAGAGTAGCAGTAAATTTAATTAACCTTTTGGATGTGGTGTTCCTGTCATATACCTGTCTATGGGACAGAAAAAAGCTCCCTGGACAACCCTGACAGGAACCCTGACCCTTAGATAGGTACAAGAATCAGAGAAAACTACAGCATCTTCAGCCAGTGGAGGGAGGTCTGATATGTGATAACTAAAATATAAAAGACTACAGCAATGACATCTCACTAAAAATTTTATCTTATCTTTTATCAGAGGAAAAGCACAAGTTTTAAATCAGTGGTCCATAGATTTAGACAAGCACATTACTTTTCATATGAAAAAGAGTTTCCAATTGCCCAGCAGTTTTGGAGGTCCGTTTCTCTTCTGCTGCTCACCTTAGGGTGGCCCAATGTATTTTTTGTTTTATTTCTCAGATTTTTTTTTTCCCCACCAAAAAATTCTTCCACTTACCTGCAACTTGTTGGTGAAACAGTGACCATTCATACTCTTAAAGTTTGGCCACAGGTATTTAATCATGAGGTCAGGGACAGGACATGGAAAATTAGTGCCTTCCCTCCTTCTCCAGAAAGGTAGTGTACATAGACAGATGAGACTGTTTTATTCTCAGTGCTACAACATTTGTGCTCTGAAACATGAATGAGCTCTTCAAAGAAATATTTGTGAGTTTTGTTTGTTGTTTTAAAACCTTGGGAAAATGCACTTTTTTTTTTTTTTTTTCTCCTGGAAATGGCAAAACTGTTTCTTGCTAACTTTTTAAGAAAGGTGAAGAAAAAAAAGCAACTTTAGTCAAGTCTTAAGAATTTAATGTTAGAGTTTTGCCAGTATCACCGTTACACCGTCATTAGTGACAAAATAAATCTTCTGTGTTCCTGTTAAATTTATGGAAATCTATTTGAAAATATGCATAAGTACTACATAATAAATTATATATTTGAAAAAGGATATGCAAAGACAGGGATCTAAGCAATAATTTTTCATCTTTTCCTTAATTTAATAGAAAGAATCATCACACTGCAATGACTTTTATATATCTTTTTATCTATAATTATTATAATTAGAAAAGATTGGAGGATACAAATATTTTTCCCTTATTTTGTGCATTCTGTGCTATCGTACACAGTGAAGTTCTTTGTTACATGTGTTAACTGACTGTTTTTTTACCTAATTTTTTTGTCAGCCAGTCTGCTTCTCCTTTTCATGTGTTTATAAGGAGGGGAAGCAAGCCTTATGCACCATGAAAAGTACTCTCCACTCTCAGATTGTTCCACTGAGATCAGCTGTCTCCACCACCTACAGCAAATTAAGAGATTCTGAGATTTGTCATAAATACACTGCAGTTATTTTTTATCACCACTGTTTTATTCTGGAACTAGAGTATTAAAAATACTTTCTAAAGCTATGTACAACGTTCTGACAGTCTACTCCCCCAAGGCAGAAAGATGTTTTTCACACCTATAATTTTTCTAGAAAACGTCATAACCCTTCAAACCCTCCTTGACCTGTTTCTGTAGCTGCAGAACATTCTGTGGAACGTGCAACATATCTGTGTGCAGTACATATATATTAATTATGTCAGAGAGCGGGCTTCACATTGAATTAAATCATCCCAACTCCACTGAACTTGGCACTGATGCTTTGAGAAGTCCCTGGGCCACACATGGGAAGACCTGAGGTGGGGGGTGGGATAATGGACCAGACAACATCTTCCTCTTTTGCAGCTCATCTCACACTTGTTCCCTACAGTCCTGCTATTGGTCTTGCTGGAGACAGGATACAGTGCTCATGAACCTTTAGTCCAACCTGTGGTAGATGTTCCCATATTTGTTTCCCTAGTGTGACTTCAAAAGTATGTCAAACTCTCTTGTGTCCACATGTAAAGTCTCTGAATTTGTCTCAGAATACAACTGGGACAGAGAATTACTGTTCCTTGTAGTTCTTTGTAGTAACAGCTAGAGGAACGAAGATTCCTAAAAGTCAGATTTTACACAGGACACTTGTTTGGTAAAGATGGGAATAGACATCATTTCAGCATTGGTCTTTAAATAGAAATGATTTCCACAATGTAGTGTGGTTTGGTTTTTTTCTCTGTCCAACCAAGAGCAATAACCATTCAATATCAATTAATGTTGTTAATAATGTTAAGAGAATCATATAGAATTAACCATTTATGAGTTGCAAGCAAAGGTTTTGAGTTCAGCAAAGAAGAATGTGTGTGTAGGTCATCTCCTGTATGGCTCACACTTTTCCTCCTGAATGAAGCAAGAAGCAACATTTTTTTTACTTTATTTTGCTGTTACACAGAGAAAAACTAAAAAATGCATTTTTATATAAAATGCTTACATTTATATATTTTATTTTTTAATTTATTTTATATAAAATATAAAATATTTTACATTTTATAAATGTAAATGTTTACATTTTTTATAAATGTAATTTTTTTATAAATGTAAATATACATTATATATTTTTAAATATTTTTATAAATGTAAATGTTTACATGTTTACATTTTATAAATGTAAAATAGATTTCGTAGCAGAAATCATTTTCCCCTTTATTGATCCAGCTTCAAATGACTTCTCACTTGGGATCTGACCTCTAAACATACAAAAATACTTTTTTACTATAACAGTCATTAAATACTGGCATGGGTTGCCCAGAAGAGTCTCTATCAAAACCAGACTGGACATGACCCTGAGCAAATGAGTTTGGGTGGCCCTGCTTGAACAGAGGCATTGAACCAGATGACTCCAAGAGATGCCTTCCAGCCTCAGCCATTCTGTGATTCAAGCAGAGATATTGGTTTTGAATGTGGAGCCTACATCCTAGAATTTATTGAAAACTTTTATTAGTTATACAATTAGAAATAAATGCTTCTGAAAGTCAGATGGAAACACAAACATGGAACCACAGAAGTAAGATGGTATGTTCTTTAGGTATTTTATTTTCAATTGATTATATTCACTATATTTGTGAATATAATAATTTCTCTGAAGAAAAGTGAAAACATTTTTCTGAAGAAATTTTTTTTATTAAAAGCTCTAAAAATTCCACATGTGGAAAAGATTGATGCTGGTATGTGGTAAAGGGTACTCAGGATGCAAACAGTCTTAATGATGAAGATAATAGAATCATAGAATCATAGAATAGAGTTGGAAAAGACTTTCAGATCATCTAGTTCCAACCCCCCTGCCGTGAGCAGGGGCATCTCACAGTAGACCATATTGCCCAAGGCTCTATCCAACCTGGCCTTGAACACTGCCAGGGACGGAGCATTTATGTTCTGGGAACACTGGAGAACTTGCAGGTGCTTTCTTGGGGAGGAAGTGCCTTGGGGACTGAAGGGTCTCCAACAATTTCATGTCCTGCACTTTGGTTCCTAAGATGTCCATAAGCAGAGGGTTAGCCTTGATCTATCGCCCTGACCCAGATGTCCCAAAACAGATTCTTCTTCTCCAAGAAATTCCGGGTGATTTTCAGAAGTGTATGCTTGGAGGACATGACAGAATGTCTTAACAATGCCATTCCTTTAATTCCTTTTTCTTGATGTTTTCAATCAGTAATTTTCCATAAAGTATTTACACATGAAGATGGTCAAGCAAGGTTACCAGAAAATTATTAAAGCTAATAAAAGGCCTTGTGCTGGTGCTAATGCAACCATAAGCAATATCAGGGTGTGTGTGCACATTAATCAGCAACTCTCAGAATAAAACCAGCTTCACTGAAGTTGAAATCTGCTTTAGTGAACAGCAACTGGGGATCCTGATAATAAAAATATCAGAAGAATAATTAAAGATGCTTTTCCTACTCATGCTTTCCGTAGTATACCTAATCTGAGATGAAAATGAGATTTTTTGGAGTCCGGTGTCAGCAATTTAATCCCAAAGCCACAAGCCAAATACCTCATTGATCTTCGTGTAGGATGTTTTTACTCAGGCTACTTTATTGTTCCATGGATATCCCAGCTAAACTTTAGTATTGCATTAAGGAGCTTGAAAATACCCTTCACTGCAACAAGGTATAACACCAGCTCTAATGACACTCTTCCAGTAAAAGAGGTTGAATTTTTGGGTCCCTGGACTATACCGCAGTTCAGGATAAGAATCTGACAGATTTCACACCATTATGTCTGGATTTCAAGGTGGTTTGGTGAGTAGCACTGCAGTCTTAAATCACATAGGAAAACTCCATCAATTTGGAAGATTTAATATTGCCTTGCTGTTATTAAAACAGCTCTAGGTACACTCAATTTTAAAATGTAGTAGCATTGTAGCCCAAAAGGATCTGTGCCTTAAGCAGCACAAACTGGCATAGGTCCATGAAAGACAAACGGAGCTATACCGAATTACCTTGCTTTAAGATCTATGTGCAATTTTAATACTGTCAGTATGAATAATCAGGAAGATTTGCATGTGTATTCACTTACGGGCATAAGCTTTCTCTGGTGGTATTATTTTAATGTTTTGTTTATAGTGGTGAAATACCTTTCTATTCTTTCCTCCTGTGTTAAAGACTTCAAGGCAGAAGTAAGTGAAAAAAAATGTATTTATCATGCTGAGAAAATCAGCATTGTATAGATTACATAAGTAGGAAAGAATCAGCAATTAGTGTTGTGAAGGAAGGCTAAAGTAATCCAAAGGAGTAAAAATAAATATGCTGATTAACTTCTCAGCTTGTGAAAGCATTTTTATTCTTTCCTAAAAGACACTGCCCTAAGTATCATCGTCATAGCTATAGAAGCTGCCCTACATAAGCCAGATTGTTTCAATTAACCTGCACTTCAGGATAATTAAGAACCACAACAAGTCAAAAGGTATCTAGGAAGGCTGGCAGGGGGTTTCTCAATTACAACATCATTGTTTAAGATATGATCATCTCCTCCTGATCCTGTCTCTGATTTACATAGCGAATTATTTTGTCATGCTAGAGAGAAAAATAAACAGAGCCAATTTGAGTCTTGTCATATATAATGCTTTCTCCAAAGGGGCATTTTAGCAAATGGTGATGCCAATCCTAATTTTTTGACACAGAAAAATGAGGGATTTTGACTGAGGCATATTATACTCTTCTGTTGACTACAGTAAAGGCAGAAAAATGCTTCTATTGGGTCAAATAATGGGATAGTCATCAGCTAGTTGCAGAGAGCATTCATGCAGCAACACAATAGAGTGGACAGAATGAGAATTAGTTAGGACAAAGCAAAAACCCAGGCAGAAATGGAGAATATGGGGACTATGCTTTCAACTCACAATGTAATGCTAATATCAAGGTCTTTGGAATCATTAGCTACATGAGAGGCAGGAGGAAAACGTGCAGTATGTTGGTTTACAGATGCAGTAGAGCAGCTTAAGTTTGAACACTGCAGAGGAGAGTCACTTCAAATATATATATACAAGTTGCTTACAGAAATGCATTTTTTGTAGGCTTTGGGTTATTAAAACAGCTCTAAAAGAATATCATATTAAGGCATATGCTTTAGGGCAATACAGTTTGCACATAGGAACTCTAGCCTGACTCTGAAAGAACATTTCTCTTTGACTGCATTTAATATATGTGTATTATGTATGTTCTTACGTCATTGCTTTTGCAATTATAGGAAGTGTATTTGATGACAAGCTTGCTTAAGGCATCAGAATATTGAAGAGCTTGATCTAAGCCCTGAAGTCAATGGAATGGACAGCCCCCCAAGGAGTTGAACACAGCTGGAAATTAAATGTTCAATCTCAATCCCAGCAAGACCAACATGATGTTAACGGCAAGGGGAGGACCATCTAAGAGCAAGCTCCAGACACTGCCTGTGCAACTTGTTGTTGAAGTTAGGGTAAATATCTGCACTGCACAATATACCAACATTTGGATACATGGCATGAGCTGGAGCTCATGCACCTCATTATCAGGCATGTGAATAAAAGGTATTGGACATACTTTGCTGTCCAAGCTTTTATGTACTACTAAGAAATACAGTGAATTATCCTGAGCAGAGAACTGTGTTAGTGATGCTAGACAGTAGAATGGCACTTGTATCTTTACATGGGATGGCCTTGGCAACAAAGGAGCCACAGTAGCATGTTACCCTGCTTTATCCATTCATCTTGCCTGCAGATGTGTCCTCCTTATTGGGCTCTGCACCACCAGCACCCTCTGGGGCAGATCATATAGTGTTGAGGGTTGCGAGGCAAGAGCTGTGTTCACCAGCCCTACCAAGGGCTGGCTTGTATGGACCCAAGGCAGTCCAAGGTAGCTGGATGATGGTGTTCTTTGTACTTCTTTGTATATATAAAAGTACATGTACACAAGTACATACTGATGACCCTTGTCTGAAAATGAAGGAGCTCAAAGAAAGAAAGCTTCTTCAAGTTCACCGAGTGATATTGCAGCCAGTGTTGAGATCTGGCCTTGTTGAAAACCCAGCAATGAGCATGGGTTATTTATCAGTACCAATAAAGCTGTCAAGAGCTGTAGCATAGGGAGAGGTTCAGGTGGGTCCTTACATTTCACAAGTAGCACAGTGGAGGGTACAAATAGGATGAAAGATCCCTCTTTATCCCCCAAGGAATAAAATCCTTCTCTTTCCTCTCTGACACATGCCGGCCTCTCAGCACCTAATCAGGCACTATTTGATTCTTTTCATATTTTAGTATTTGTGGATATATAAAATAGATCATACAAGTGCCAAGTAAAAGACAAAACATTGACAAAGCAAACACGGTTTCTGTGATCCTTCAAATACAGAGTTTTAAAACCAAAACCTACAGTTCTCTGTGAATTTAATTTAGCCAGATACTGCATAAATGGTGATGTGATCTATCAAGATGTAAATCATTAATGCTTAAAAAGAAGCTTTCATTGTTATGATACATTTATAGCCTTTACTAAGCAATGTAGAATTTTTTCCAAAACCCTGATTCGCATCTGTGGATGAGTGGAGAAGGGTCCACAGATGCCAAAACCACTCTTGGCACTCTTTACTACAATTCTAGCTGCCTTGGGAGCAGGGTCATTTCAGTCTGGGGTGGACTGAGCTGCACAACACAGGATGAGCTGTAACAAGAAGCAGGGCAGTTCTGAGGGACCTCCAAAGTTTGCACGTACTCCTAGGATCTGCTGCAACAGGGAGGTACTTACCACCACAGAGCTACTCCAGCTGGTAGTAAGAGGTGAGGGCAAGCAGAAGTTCTCCCCACTCTGTGCGCTGCTGACTGCATCAGAGTTGGAAAAGATGTATTTCTGGAGAATCAAGGGAATTAATTCCTTTGATCTTGTCAATCCAAGAAGAGCAGGGCAGAAAATAGCAGGTTCATAACATCCTTTCTCCCTCAGGTCCCACTCAATTTCATCAGTACTGTGGTACTACAATAATAAAGTGAAATACTCTCTTTTTGACATTTAAGTCACTTTTTTGAAATGAGTGTGGAAGGAGAAAAATGAGTTAGGACACATTTAAATAATCCTGGTTAGAGATTTGGAACAGTCGTTAATTTACACCACCAACTTACGCATAATTAATAGTAACTCAATGGCAGAAAAGAGAAATATACACTGGGGAAACAGTGCAGTTTAATAAGAAGCTGGTATTAATGTTTCTCCCCTCTGCATTATCTGCTAAAAGGTTCTGGTTGATTTTTTTCTCTTTTTTTTTTTTTTTTTTTGTCTGCCAAAGGAAATATGACGAGCTTCTCAGGGCAGAAGCATTGCTCTTGGTCAAATGTTTGGAAGCTCACACTGACTTAACTCACGATAGTGGAAATTTCTAGATTTCTAATACTGTGACTAAGCAGAAATTGATACAAGTCATCTCTTTAATGGAAGATGTGCAGGGTATTCTGTGTATCTACAGTAAGTTTTCTTTTTCAGAAAGTCTCTAGTGTATCATACTGGAGAAAAAATATAATGTCTATTTGCCTGGGAGAAGTTTTCAGTGGGTTGCATTTGAGTTGCAGTTTATTTATGTCTTTTAGCCAAATAGTATGGTGGATAAAAGTATCTACTGCTCAGAGAAGCAGTTTTGCAGATTAATGTTAGACCAGTTCAATGGAGTGGATCAGTGCTAGATTGCTAAGAGATTCATTGTAGCATTTTTAGTGAAAAGAGTTTGGAAAGGGGAGAACTGCATTTATGGCTTTGGGAACATAAATAAAGAGAGCCCTTGAACCAAAAAGAGCTTTTTCAAATGTGATGTTTAAACTTGCTGTAATCATGATGCTATTTTCATTGGTGAAAAAAAAGTATATTCACTTTCCTGTGTATTGCAATGCTTTAGTAAAAACACTCGTGTCTTAACATTTTAAACTTTGAAAAATAATTTAATCTCCTCCCATGAGATTTGGTGGTGGTTTGGAAACACGTTGCTAAAGAGAGAAGGAAAAAATTATAAAAATAATCTTTGACTTCAACTGAAGCAAAATTGAAGGCATGTAAGGGAAATCTAGAATAATTCATTTGAAAGAGCTATCTCCTCTCCCCTGCTAATGCCAGCATGGAGCTCCATCACTCACATCCACCAGCTGTGCTCTACAGACCAGATTTCTTGTCTCATCATGTCACCTTCCACAGATCTCGGTAGCTGCTCTCCCAGGGTAGCTGTTCTTCATGGGCAACAGCACCCTCAGAGGCATAAAGGTTATTTGTGTTCCTGTTGACTGCAGGGATGCTTGGGGCTTGCTCCTTGTGTGTTCCCAGTCAGTGAAGTGGATCAGAAGAGAGCCCCTCTGCAGCACTGGCAGAATTTTTCAGGCACATAGTACAGATTCCTGGTGATGACAGTTCTGGGCGAGACAAGGGCTGTTGGAGGGGCAGCACTATGGTCAGGCACATGAGAAGGGTTGAGGAGGAGACACAGTGGAAGGCCAAATGCTGATAGAGCAGCCAAACCCAAGCCTGAAACCAAAGGAACCATTGCAGGTGCCAGGGTGCAGGAGATGAAGAACTCGACAAATCATTTGGGCTCTCAGTTCCTATCTCCTTTGGAGTGATATTGATTTTGCAAATGATCTTGAAAGAAACTGTTTGAGCAAGTGGAAAGAGAAAAGGACAAAAAAGGGATGTTTTTGTCTCTTCTATTACTCTTCAGCTTTTTACAAAGATACATTTGGAGTGAAAGATTTTTTTTAAGATTTGTTGCAAAAGCACAATGCCGATTTGATGAGGTCATTTTTAGGCGATGTGGAAAACACAGCCTTCCCAAACTAATGCTAACTGCAGCCTGTGGTCACAACTCAGTAAGAAAGTAGCTTAGACTGTGTACATATTTTAGCTGTCTTGTGCTGTGTTCAGGACTTTGAGATGTTACACAGCTAAAATTTCTCAGAACTTGATCAAGAAATTGAGAAAATGTTAAGATTTTCTGGAAACTTTCAAATTTTCCTACAAATTGCATATACTTGTCCTTCTCATATTTTGACCACATCCAAACTCAAAACCAGAATCCTGAAATGGATGCAAAATGGGAAGCAGGTGGTTTACATCCCCAGACTCCACTATGAGGCCCTGAGAGTAAGGAAGGTTTTAGCTATTAGCTTAATAGTATTACTTAAACTGCAAATTGCATGGTAGCTATCCATTACAGAATCACAGAATCCCAAGGGTTGGAAGGGACCTCAAAAGATCATGTAGTCCAACCCCCTTGCAAGAGCAGGGTAACCTAGAGTACATCACTAACTGGAATCTGATTTTGTGAAACAAGAATAAAGACTTTAAATTCCTGTGTAAAGGACCCCATCCCCATGTTGCCATTTGTAATATAAATATGCTGTGTGACAAGAACAGACTTTGATTACACACACTACTTTTCATTCCCAAGGTATTCCAACACAACTTACTAATAAATTCATCCAAATATTGGCAATGCAATGAATAAGAAAACGTGACAGCCAGTATGAGCTGAACAACAGCTCACGCGTTAAGGCTCTGGGCATTCAAACCTGCTTAACTGGGAGAAAAAAGATTGGGAAGAGACCTTGGCTTTTTTCCTGCTCCTTCTGAACGAAGTCCAAGAGGAGATTAAGATTTGAGTGTATTGATAACTGGAGACCGGTAAGATGAACTGTACTGAGACTTCTCATGTTAAAATATCAGCCAGAAATAAAACAAGACTTCCTGTAAAGCATGCTATGATTTTGTGGGATACAGCTTACTCAGCGATTTACTATGCTGCAGGCAACAAAAGACCTGTATGGATTAGAGCTTATTGTAAAATTAGAAAGCTGTAGGATACTTCCAGGGAAATTTCAGTCAAAATTTTCTTGTGTTCCTTTAAGTTTCAAAATTTCTAATTTTAAAATATTTTTTCAGAATTATTTTTAGAAGAGGATTTTTTTTTAAATCTCAAGGTAGGTGGTTCAAGATTCTCCCCCCATCTGTCAGTTTTCCTGTGAAAAAACATAAAAACACAACCTTGCACTTACGTGTCTGCTCCGACCAGTACGGGACAGAGGGGTCATACACACAAATAAAACAAGAACTGAGAAAAAAAGATCTTCCACAATAGCCAGTGGACTATTTGCCACTTTATAGTTTGGCTAGTCTTTGCAGCATTACGGACAGTTTGGGGTGTTCCATAACCACTGGTAGTTTTTCAAAAGCCATTGCTCCTTATGTGTGAAGCCATGGAATGCAACTTAGGTAATGCTTAGCCACACCCTGAAGCAGGAGCTAGAACCTCTTTCAAGCTTCCTAAGAGTCACTCCTGCCACAAAGGGTCAGCAGACTTCGAGCTGTTCAGGTTTCTACTATTGGTAGCAAGTGGCTGCAAACCTCTATCACCCTCTCACAGTTATTACTAAGCTCTCGTTTTTTCCCATTCTTTTCAGTCCCTGTTCTTAAGGGCTTCAAAGAAGCAGAAGGCTAAAACCAATGGTATTTTCAAAAGTATAAAGCTCTGATCAACTTCTTATCTCACTGAAATGAATGTCGTGGTGTCTTTGACTTCTGCAGGAACCCGTTTATGTTGAGGACAAGTGGTTCTGAAAACATCAGGAGGTGTATTTTCCTGATGAAATATTTTCCCTTTTTTTTCTTTCAAAATAGTACCATTTCTCAGTCAAGTGGAACTAATATGACTTCCCTTTGGAAAACAGTATTTGCTGTTATATCACTGTTATTTGCCATGCCAGCATGACTGTGAAAATGAAGCGTACCAGTCCAGTCAGAGATACTTCTGCCGCATGGTTTGTACAGTAGATAAATGTGTACCTGAATGGTGGCTGTTATTAGCCTTTGCTCAGTGGCTGAGATTTTCTGGAATTAGGAGGTGCACACCTTCTCTCATTTGATTTGTTATTTGAAAGGTAATGACAGATTATAAAATGGTGCAAAAGTTACTGAGCCATTCAGTCCAGTCTAGGGGGGCCTGACAGGTTCCTTTTCTACCTCCTAAGTGAAAGTGTACATGTAGTTATTAACCACACCAGTGATTTAATATAATTGTAACTTTTAGCTGGTGTGACATGCATGAGACAAGTGAAGGTACACAGTAAGCCTGTCTCTTACCCTCTCTTAGGGCATGTCCCGCAGAGCAAGGGATGGGGGCTGTTGGTCACACAGAGATGTGAAAAGGGGGTGTGGGGCTGGAACAGGGATGCCAACATAGCAGCTGCCACATGAAGCTGTGGAGTGCTGTTGACCCCAGAGAAGGCACAGGCCAAGCTACGCACTGGCACCGTGGTAGGGAGCAGGAGACAAGGCATGAAAGCTAACGGAAAAGTATTTGTGTTACCCTGGGGGCTGGCAGGGAGCTTGTGCCTGCCAGTGAATTGAGCTCTGATCCTTAGGAAAGGGTGCCTCTTAGGTAAACAAACAAAAAAAATAAACATCATGGGCAAAAATCCTCCAAGGTGCAAGTTAAATGTGCTGTAAGACATGTAAAGTGGGGCACTAACTAGTACCATGGATGGGAATCTCAGTAATGAGAACTCCTGAATAGCCTAAATTGCTCTGTAAACAGTATAGGCAGGCTTTTTAGGAAACATTTGAGACTGACTGGGAGACATAATGTAGGTGCTTACATTTCCATTGCACTTCAGCATGTGCTGCGACTGCTCCGAGGAGTTAATTTCTGGAACAATAGTTAGACAGACTGGAGGAGAATACAAAATAAACAGATTTGAATTATTTCAAATTTGGATCTCAGCTATGTAATTTTAGTTCTGTTGCTAGGTGGGAGTCATTCTCTCATTATGTTTTATTCTTTTCCACCTCAGCTCAGGATCCATATATTTACTTTACAGCAAAAACATTGTGAGTTTCACTGAACCTTTTAAACTGAGATTTTAAAAACCACTTGAGAATGTTAAGTCACCGGGGAAAAATGACAGTGATCTGCTGGCCAAGCCAAGGACAGCGAGCGGTCTGACCCCTGTGCTCAGTAGTTCCAAATTGGTCTTGAGATCTCACCACTCAGACTTTGTGAACTACTGACCCCAGGTGAGCAGCCCTGCTGTCCCCTTGCTGAGTTTCCTGACATACATGGGGAAATGCACTGTAGGGACATAGCTCCTGTGTTTCCCCCCCCCGCTGTAGAGGTCCAGACACACTGCAGAAACACTGCCTCTCCCCCAGCTTGTCTACATGGGTGTCCCTCAGCCTCCAGGTATTGTTCACCACAGCCTGATCTCGTGCCTGGCCCCCAGAAGGGGGCTGCGCACATACAGGGATCCCTGCAACAGCTTCGCCTCTTGTCCGTATTTCAACGCCCTATACAACCAGGCGGTAAACAAACAGGAGTTGTGGGGCTGATGGCATAGGGGAGGAAAAGCTTCTCCCAGGCCAAGGGGCCCCATCCTTGCGGGCAGAGACCCGCGGGGCCGGAACAGCACATAGTCCAAAGCAGGGCGCTCGGCTGAAGGGACCGGGGGCATCTCTGGAACTGTCCCTGTCCCTGTTCCCCGTCCCTGTCCCTGCCCCTGCCCTGCACAGGGCGGATCTGTCAGCGCTGCGGAACAGTAGGGCGCTGTTGTGCGTGAGCGAGTCCGTGCGCGTGTCCCTCCGCTTGCGCGATGCCCCGCCACACCGCCCTTCGCGGTCAGCACCCGGAGCCGCCTCGCCCCGCCCGGGGCCGCCCCGCGGGAGGAGCCGCCCCCTCCCGTCCCTCCCTCCGCTCCCGGCGGCGGCGGGGTTCGAGGGCAGCAGCGCAGCGCAGCGCGGTAGCGGCGGGCGCGGAGCCTCCGCGCCATGGGCGGACTGCGCGGAGCGGCGGCGCGCAGACGGCCCCTCCGGGGGTAGCCGCCCGCGCCCCACACTCGCGGAGCCCGGCATGAACTGAGGCGGGCGCGGAGGATGGCGAGTGCCCACAGCCCGCGGTGGCCCCTGCGCCCGGCCCTGGGCGGCAGCGGCTGGGGGCCCTTCTTCGTGCTGCTCTGCGCCTCGGCCGGCCTGCCCCGGAGCGGCCAGCAAGTGCTGCGGATCGGTGAGTGCCTCCCGCGGGCCCTGCGCACTCCGGTCAGCTCCGCGGACACCACCGGCTCCCGCTGCCGGGACTAGGAACGCCGCGGGGGACTTGGCGCCTCTGGGCTCTTCTCCCGCCTGCCCCGGGCGCTGCGCCGGTGCTGTCCAGTGGCAGCGGGACCCGCGTACCTCCCGCGGGACGCGGGGCTGAGCGCAGCCCGCGGGGTCCCGCAGCGCCGGGTCTCGGGCTGCGGGCGGCGCCGCCTGGGCTGTCCCCAGCCCCTGGCTTTCCTCGGCGGGGCGTTTGTTCGGGGAGACGGCCGTAGCTCCCCCGCTTCGCTGCGCTGCCGGGCTCCTCGGGGCGGCTCCCGAAAGTTTGCCTTGGTGCGCGGTGGCGGGACGCGGGAAGTTGGGCGCGGGGATCCCAGCGGAGCGGGTTCGCGAAAAGGTCCAGGGCGAGCATCCCGGGAGCAGCTCCGGGGCTGGGGGCGAGTAGGGTGTCACCGCACAGGCGCTCCGCGGCCGTGGGTGTACAGTGCGCCCAAACCCGGTCAAAGTTGGCTCCCCGCGCCGCGGGGCCGCAGGAATGGGTCAGTGACCTTAAAATGCGTGCCGAAAAGTGCTGAGGTTTCAGGCGCCGGAGGGGAGAGCGAGCGGCTGCAGCATGAGCAGGGCAGCCTTTTGGGATGGGGGACGTGTTGATCTCCTTTGCCCTCGGCCCCCAGCCCTTAGTGGGGGCAGCTCCGCCAGTGCTGTACGTACGCGTAGCCCCAGAAAACAGGAATTTATTTTTAAGTAGAAAACTCCGCACCATGGAAACGGGGCTCAGTGCACAGGAAGCCTCTCTCCCTACAGTGGGTTTCTTGTGTCAGTCAAGTGAGACGGTGAATGCAAAGTATCGAAAGAGTTAGGGGTTAGGAAAAACTGTGGAAAAGACGTAGGCTGAATCTGTCACACTTCTGTTTTCTCTGCCTATCCCTCTTTTGCTTTGACAAACACTGAACATGAAGCAAAAACAGAAGTTCCTGAGCAAAGTAAAAGATTGATGCCTTTTGATCTGGCAAGTATTAACCTTGCTCAGTTTTCCTCACGAGTCTTCCTTTAAACATCACTTGGAAAGCTCCTCACAGGGTTAGAAAGCAAGGGACCCGATGGGTGAAACGTTTAAATAAATGGGGTGCAGTCCCTCAAAGTGCTGAACAAAGGCAAAGGGAGGGAGGGAGGGGGGAAGGAAAACTGAAGGCGCTGAGCACCTTATGGTTGAAAATCTGTAAGTTCGTAACTGTCCATAATCAGTGTATACTCACTCTTTTCTCATGGATGCAGGTGAAGTTTGGTGTTTCTTTGCTCACTCCTACAGTGTAACTGTGCCACATTTGAAGCTGAGGGGAATATCTGTGCACAGGCATGGAGCACATGGAACGTAGAGCTCTTACAGATGGGTAAATTCAGGGCCAACAAAACTTGTGGAAGAAAGTAAACTGCTCAAATAACTTAGCCACACGGTACAGCAGGATGCTTTAGAAATACACAAACATCTTCATTGCTGCTAGGCAGCCTTAACTTGCTTAGCTTCAATGGGAATAGTCTCCGAAGGAAAAATGAGCATGCCAGGGTGTAAAAGGAAACAAATTTGCTTGAATATAGTCTAAATGCTTAGCTCTGTGCAGGATGAAACCTTGGCTTCACCGCTGGCAGCAGCACTGCAGGGACTCAGGGTGTGCACTCCTGATTCTGTCACCTTCCCTGTTTAAGCAAAGCGTAACTTGCTTTGCAGCTTCTGTTTGGTCTAGCAAGACTCCCAGGCAGCTGCCCACGTTGCTTTTCCCTTAAAATTGTTCTGCATGGTTTGTAGACTCTCTGCTGCAAGATCTGTGTGTATCTCTATTTTGCATTCGCTCCATCAGTGCCTGCAGCAATGGTACCTTAGTACTCTTAGTAACTCTGTTACTTCCACCACAATTCCAAAAATGATAAGCATGACAAACTGCCCATCTTTCAAGCACAGCAACCAAATACACATCCGGAACAATGCTGCAGGAGAATAAATGCTCCTTGTCTGTTACATGGGTGTTAATGCATAAAATATTAAATGTATTCTTATTACCATAGTTATCCTGCCTAAAAGGTAATGGTGTTATAAAATATTAATCCTTCACATCTGTTAAGAGCAGCAAGTTTCTCTGTGGAATCTGTCACTCACAAAGTTGACAAACAGAAGTGATGACAGTAACTCTTCCAACACTTATTGATAACATAAAAAATCATCCCAAAGCATTTCTGACAGTGAGGAAAGTGCTATTAAGCCATCGGATTTTCTTCTTCGTATTTTGGTTCATTAAAGAAAGGAAAGCACTGCTGTACAATGGTGCAGCAGTTTGCACCTGAGTAGCTTAATTGCATTTTCCACTGTTAGTGATCTGGCTTTCTTTTTTTTTTTTTTTTAATTATTTTTCTGGCTTATAATGCAAATAAATGGATTATTTTGTTGATATTTAATTAGTTGAGAAAGGACACACAAGCGATAGGAATTCTAGCTATTTCTCAGCATCTAGCTAATGACTACCTTACTAGCCATCTAAACAAGAAAATGACGGATTTCTAGATGGCCAGTAATTTAACTCACTAAAGCAAAAAACATGGTTTTTGAAATCAGAGATAGTTTTCAATTTCATGTACTACAATACTTATATATTGTTGTCTTACTATTTGTTTCATGCTCATGTTAAAAAGCTAGCAACTAATACCATCTTTATCTACGCATAAACCAGGTAGGCTATATCATATAAGGGCATATTTAAAGTTCATGAACCTAATATTTTTTATTTAATACCAACAAATTCCTATTTTTTACACTGCATCAACCTAAACTTCCTATCTATCCTGCTTTTACCGCTTGTATAAATAAACTCAAAGAATAGAAGGAAAAATAGAAATAAAGACAAACAGGTGCTGAGTTGCAGAAACAGCTTCCAAAGCACTGAAATCTTAGCAGCAACAAAATCTATTTGTTAATACTGCAGAGCTTTCTCATATCATACTATATGTCCTTAAGGCCATTTAAACTTCTTAGTGGGTTATAAGAATATACTCCATCGGTATTACATGGAAATTCATAAACGTTAGTCATTCAAGCTACATTCTGGATTAGTACTAACCAATAGTTGAGAAACTACGCAAGCTATTAACATATCACTGGAGTTAATGAAAAAGAGAACGTGCCAGTTTTCAACAAATACCTGTAGGAAGTTATACTTGGATGAATCTTGGAATTAATCTCTAAAATTAACAACTCCTGCAAATGAACAAATGAATAATTTTTAGGTTTCATAGAAATTGCTTTAGGTGATGAAATAGATACCCTTGAGTTCATACCAGAAGTAATTTTCAGTAATTTGTGTATTTCTGTAGTTAAATGGAATATTTAAGCACGGGCTCATGCTCTGCGCTAATTTATTCCTTACTTAAGCAAAAGTCCCCATGGTGTAGTGAATTGCATTTTCACAGATGCAGGATTAGCCCCATAATATTTCTCTCTGACTGAGAAATAAAGGATTCAAACAGACACACATAAGTCAACCTAACTTACAAAATATTATTTTGTAATGAGTTGAAATCTTCAATATACATTTCAAAATACATGTCTGTATTTCCCAAGCAGGGCTAGAGCTGTGAGGTTTTTTCCTGTGTGACATTGCCATTCCCACACTGTGAGAATGACAAAAAAGACAAAAACCTAATTAATTTCACAGCAAATTTGTTACTTTTCGTCAACTCTGAGATTTTGTTTGTGAAGGGAATGATATTAATACACATTTGGGCTTCATCAGTGTGACATGGCAAAACTGTATCTGGAAAGTGTTTATGAAGGCATATGGCTCTGTCTTCACTTAACATCTTTCATTCAGGCCACAAGTACAACCTCAATACTCCTTTTTCATTACAGCCTTTTTTGTATATCCTGGTCAGTAATAATGATTAAATCCTGCTTCCCCCCAATATTTTAAACAACTGTCTCTAATCTTCTTTTCTCAGAAGGGCTTGATTTGACCAACAAGACTGTAGATTGTACTGCAGTAAAAAAAATCCTATCCAAGAACTGATTAGTTTTACTCCACAGCTTTGGATCTGTAACGTGCAAGCCCAGTATGTCCCAGTTTTTGGTTGGCTTCAGATTTTAGTTTGCAGTAATGACTTTATGATTTGGGGAAAGTTTTACAGTGGGAATGTTATTACCCTTCACCCCTCTTTTTCCTTCTTTTTCTGCTGAAGGTAGTATAGTATTACCTAGAAAATAATTAGCTTTCAAATGATGAATTTGCTTTCACTGAGCAAAATCAAAATTCAAAATTAAAACTGCTTCACTATTTCAAATAATCATCTTTTTTCATTTCAGGTTGAGGAATGAGTATTTGATAGGGCTGCTGAAGTTTCTTTCTTTTTTTTATATTCCTCTAATAATGCAGAAGGTTCCTTATATTATCTTTACAGCTTCACCTGTACCAAGACACAAACTAGCAGAAGGATGGCACAGACACTGGGGAATGTGAATCAGTTATATGATCCAGTTAGAAGTGGTCTCTAAGAATCAGTTTTGAGCTTATTTTCTTGAGTCCATCAGGCTCTTTACAGTTACATGTTCGAGTGTTTTTCCCCTTTGGGCTTTCAGACTGCGCCATCAGAAGGTTAAAAGAGGACCATTATAAATTCTGTTAGCATTGAAATTGTTCCCACGTTCTGCCATTGGATCTGCATGTGCAAACCTGGTCTGTTTCAAGGAAAATTATGTTTACAGCACATTGATTCTGGCTGGGGTTCAAGACCAGCCATCCTTCATATTGCTAAGTGACATGGAGGTGCCGGTGCAATGCTGAGTAGTTGGAAGTGACAGAGTGCAGAAGTACCTACAGAAATACAGAGCAGGACTTGTTTTGAGTGAACAAGTATGTGAAACTCCTTGTTCTACGCACATATGAGGGAGTGGCAAAACTTCTCACAGCCATTATGTCCAAGCAACACTTCTGCTAAAAGCATTATCACAGATCCTGAGGCATTGCTTTGGCTCTCAGGTGGAGAATGGACAGTTTGCTCTGAATCCTGTGGTACCTCACTGAGACCTTAAAATCACTGGGATAAAAAAACCAAAACCCACAAAAACCCAATGCTTTTTTTTTTTTCTCTTTTAAAGATCAAGTATGTTAAAATACAGTAAGAGCCATTCACTACGCTGTAGCTAATACAGGCTTTTCAGTTCTAAATGTTTTGGACACAATAAGCAGGAAAAGACACTTGTGTATGCAGTGAATTGAAGGTTTTGGGAAAAAGAAATTGTTATTTTAAGGGAACAACTTTAGGTAGCTATAAGAAAAGAAGAAAAATGTTTGGAAATAAGAATTTATTGTTCCCCTTGGATGAGCAATGGAGAAGAGTCTTGCCAGAGTGTTTATATGGTGCTTGCTGCCACTCACTTCTAGTAAAGATCACCTCCGCTTCCCCTTCCAGGGAGAGATGTGTCATTAATGTCCTCAGCAGGCAAGCTAGATCCCCAGGTGAGTAATTAGGCTTGCCTAATCTGCCACTGCTGTTTCTGCAGTTAACAGCAGTCTGTATGTCAGGCCAACATAGCCTAAGTATCAGTTAGTTGCTTACTTCTTTAATGTTAGGTGTCTTATCCTACCCTAGAGCTTTGGCCTTCTTGGTTCATGACAGTGCATGCAAAAGCTGGTAGGTTTCTAACTCTCTGCTTTCCTGCAATGAATAGCAAGTGGCCCATGCATCTGGGCTTACAGCTGTGTCTCTAAACAGGTAAATCAAATGATACTCCTTCTATTTATAAGTCTTGCCTTGTTATAGCTTTACCTAGCTATAGTAACACTACTTCTGTATTTTGTAATGCAGCAGAATGATTTAGCTACTATGAATCGTGCTGTCTTTAGGGGAAGCTGGATTCTGTAGATTGGTTCTATCATGATTCTGCAAGACTGAAAAGCTGTATGTATTCATACATACAGCTTATATTCATACACATACTTTATATTCTTGGATCCTGTAATTAGAAGGCAAATCCATGGAAATTGGTGCTTTGGGGTCTACCATGTGATGGAAGGTTATACTGCTTTCCTTACTGCTTTGTTTCATGTAGTATGAACTTTCATATTTCAACAAGAATTGTAATTAATACTAACAACACTGATATTCTGAAGCAGTAGAGCTCAGAGTACTTCACAAAGCACATACAGTTAGTTTTATTTTATGACTGGGGAAGCCAAGGCCAGATAACTGAAGTATTTTGCTGGCAAACTTGTGGCAAAGCTGGGAGTGACTCCAGGTCTCTTGAGTGCCATCACCCCAGACCTCTGCCCACTGCATCACAACTTTGACATTTCCTTATACTTTGCAAATTAGGTGAAGATTTGTATTGATCTTTTGGAAATTAGTAGTTTGAAATGCTAAGTGTTGCTGCTACAGAGGCATAGGTGTGTGTAACTAAGCAACTTTTTTGTAGGTGTTTTATGTCCTGAATGGCTTGCACATGCTTGGAGCTCAGCCCTGGATGTGCAGTGCAAAGCAGGTAACGCTGGAGATGTTCCCTGATATTAGAGGATTCTTTGAAGAAGGAGAGCACATGCCTTCCTCTCCTGATTTGGGTAGTGGCCAAATTTTAGGTGCGATATCTGACCTTAGCCAGAAGCCCTTCGGAGCCAACCAACATGTATGGCCCTTGAAAGTGCCTTTTCGCTGCTCAGATTTCTCTGAGCATCTTTTCAGCATGGTTTGCCATGTCCTCTCCAATCTTTGCATCTGCTCAGCAGAGTGCTGTTCTGCTAAAGATCAAACATGGTAAGCCTTAGCAAGGGTAGTACAGAAGAATTTCAATTCCCCCCCCCCCCCCTCCATTTTGCACTCCTACAGACTACTTGACTGTGACACTTACGCCCCTGTAATTATATGTATTTTGAATACAGAAATATTTTGTTATTTGTACCAGTTCTAGAAGGATGTGCACTGTCAAGGTGGTTAAATGTTTTCAGTAGGCTGTAGCTTCCAGGCAAAGGCAGCAACCCCTGCGAATTGGCCTGACTTGTTCTCTTGCATCATGTCTGCTCCAGCATGATGTTTCCCTCTTCCCCGAGGAAGAGTCTAAGCAGTTCGAAAGAGGCTTTCAGATGGTATTAGCTATGAGCAGGGATGTAGAC
Source organism: Neopsephotus bourkii (assembly GCF_033783945.1). NCBI lineage: Eukaryota > Metazoa > Chordata > Aves > Psittaciformes > Psittacidae > Neopsephotus > Neopsephotus bourkii. The sequence continues at coordinate 2,661,769 of NW_026901456.1, read as the reverse complement.
TGTACCATCAAAACAGTTGAAGGCTTTATCAAATATTCAGGTGTCCTTACAAAATTCTACAGCCATGCTAGCTATGAATTAACTCTGGCTTCACAAACTACATGTCTCAGGGCTCAGAGTCCCTTGCTTTCATTGTGTCAGTCTCAAGCCTGATGAAGATATGGAGAAATGAAAATTAGATGCACCAAGATGTAAATATCCAGAGGGGAAAAGAAACCCCAACACAATAAATACAACTTTTGCTTTCACAAAAATCACCTTTTCTCTGCTTACATTCAAGAAAAGATACAAGAGAATCCAAAACCATTTTAATGCTCCTTCCTGCTGTGCAGATGGCTTTCTCCTAAAAGTCTTGGGGGCCCTGTGCCAACCCAGTCATTTCTATAAAGGCTATGGATAGGAAGCCTGGGCCTGATGGAATGTGAAAAGTATTTTATGTGAAATAGTTACTTCATTTTTGAGGAATTGCAAATTAATCGTGATTTCTCTGGAATGCTCCCAAGAGATTAATCTCAAGACATGAAGTCCATATCAAGCTTAAAGGCTTCCTATCAGTAGTCAGAGAGGAGGCCAGGTAGCTGCAGCAACAGAGTGACATATGTAAAACACTGTTTGATTATGCCAGTATCACAGAGAAAGCTGTTTAAAAGTTAGGTCAGGTTTTTTAGCTGTATTACACTTTTTCAGAGACTGTTAGTCACTGTCAGATTGGCCGGTGAGTCAAAATGCATGATGGATAACTTCAGCAATCTCATGTGGTATAGTAAGAAGCTGTTGAGAACTATTGAAAGAACTAATAGTGAGCCACTTAAGAATTCTTCCCTACAATTTGGAACGAAATAAAATTTAAATTTCTGATTAAAATATGTCCATGCTTTGGTTTTGAATTATTTTATTCATCTTTTGATTCAGAAGGAGTATAGGAAGGTATTTAAAAATCAAACAACATCTTTGTTAGCCTGTTTGAATGGAAGATGAATGAGTAAATACCTTGCACAGGGTGCAGGAAGGACATGGAGTCACTGCTATACTGTTTTCCCTTATGACTGCTCAGACGAATTTGTACAATAGACTGTGCTCATGCTAAACAAAATGGCTTTGTTAATACAATGCTATATCCCAGATTTATTTGCCTATACTTAAAAATATTAAAAGCAAAAGACTATATCAAAAGAGTGCAGTAGATGAGGCAGAAATCCTGAAGAATAATGTATGCACTTGGGTAAGAAAAGATGGGATTTTTAAGTTGCTCAGTTAGCACCAGTTTCATATTTCCCATCTTCTGGGATTTCACTTTTTAAATCTTACATGTTTATGTAAAAAGCTTTTGGTATAATTCTATATCATTGGGTAAAAGCCAATCAGAAATGCAGGAATGTTCCTCTCCTGCCATACAGGCATGGCAAGGATCACTAGTGCATGCAAGATGGAGACCTGTGCCACCCATCAGCAGTGGATGTGGCTGTTCTTCCAGTGCACCTGGCCCTAGAGAAGAATGAGACACTTTTGTTGGTCTTATTCCAGAGGTATTTGGTGATGGAACACTTTATGGCAGCACAGCAAAGGGGCAGTGCATGCTTCTAGCTCGTACATATGCAGGAACAAATCCAGGCAAGGGACCAGCTTGTTTCTGCAGCTCTGGGCAACACATGCATCGTGCAAACAGGTATGGTAGGTACTTCTCTGGCTATTCATATAAAGCTGTCAGTGACTGCATCCATAGCACCAGACCATCAAATTTTAAGTCTCTTTGCCTACCCTAATGACAGAAAGTAGAAATACAAGGGTTCCTGCTTCTCCATTTGGAAATGGTTTGCCAAAGGTCCCCCTGAGGACACGCAGCCCTCTTGTCTGTAACACGTTCCCTAAGCCCGGTGTCAGGGATCTGGGCAGAGAGGGAGCTCGCTGCAGAGAATGGCTTAGTATCCCTTGCATGGGTTTACTTTGAAAAGAGATCGCTTGGATTTTGACTGTGCTAACATTCATTGGGGGTGACTTGCTGGTCTGTGATGTGCTGCTAAGCTGTTGCAGTGGTGGTGTCGGGATGACTTCAGCACTCACCTGCAGATTGCTGCTGCACACAAAGCCTCACGGAGCGGAGTCGATGCCATCAAATGTAAAGTTCTATGTGCACTTGGCTATAGATTTTGTCCATCGTTATAAGCCAAATGTTGATGCAGCTCAGTGCATTGAGTGGATTTCTTCTCTGCACAGGAATCTATAAGGTTCCCAGTTTTGCCTCCTCTGTTTCTGCTTCCCCTTTCTCTGAGAATGGAGATGCTCAGCTCATCCAGACACATGCTGTGGCACACAATTCAGTTCTCCCACCAAGGCCACTTTCAGAATTTTGAACTAAAAATGATGTCTCTCTTCTTGCTATCTCTGATCCAACAAGTTATACACAAAAAGCTTTTTATTCTTCCGAAGCTGTTTCCTTTCAGCTATGCCAAACCATCCCAGAAGTGTATCAGTGGGGCACTCCAGCCAAAGTCTAATGTGAGATGATGTTTTCCAACTGTAACTATCTTGAAAATTTTCATTTCACGTCCAAATTGTTTACTTATCTGCTAGAAACATATGTTAAGAGAAGTTAAGGCTCTGTTGCCCAAGGTGCATTTTAATACAGGGGAAGAACTGCTTCAGATATTTCACATTACATCTTCTAGCTCTATCTGGTGCTGTAAATTATAAAGCTGCTCCACTGAACTGAATGAAGATTAAATTTTTGAACACTGTTTTCTGAAGAATGCAGATTTTTCTCTTTGAAATGAAGAATCTGTCGTGAATCAGTGTGGCTCACTGCATACCTTGCTGCCCGAGCCTTTTTTTTTTCTATTAGGGTGCCAAGCTGTTCCCTGGGGACCATGTGCTGTCATTGATCCATGTACTGACATTAAAAAGCATCTGCAGCTGGTCTGAGTGTGGGATGTGCCCTGAACAGCAAGTGGTGTGGGAAACTGTAATTCTGCTGTCATCTTGAAATCAGAACAGGCCAATGAAGGAAAGCTATCAAGAAACATCTTCTCATCTAAAGAGCAGATTTACATTAAATGCACGCTCGCTGTGAAGGCGGTGAGGCGCTGGCACAGGTTGTCCGGAGAAGCTGGGACTCCCCCATCCCTGGCAGTGTTCAAGGCCAGATTGGATGGGTCTTGGAGCAACCTGCTGTAGTGGAAGGTGTCCCTGCCCATAACAGGGGGGCTGGAAGTGAATGATCTTTAAGGTCCCTTCCAACCCAAACCATTCTATGATTCTATGATCTGTGTAGACCTTCTCTTGTGGGTGCCCAATGTACGTATGATACACAGATGTGTTTAAAAAACCCAATCCGATTGTTTGCAGCATCCAAGTGAAATACTTATGCACTGCTGTTTTACTCAGATGCATGCTGCTATCAGGCTGAATTCCTGGCTTCCAGCCTTCTCTTCGCTCTCTCAGTGTGTGGAGATCTCATCTGTGTTTGTTTCCTTCTGTGCCTAACACAGGCCCCTGGGAGGAAGCTGTGTGGGTGCTTCTTTAAAGCAACATAGTACCGAGAGGATCGAGTTTTGCAAACAGTTCTGTGCCTGTCTATAAAAGGATGAATTTAGTCCTGTTTCCTCTTATGAATTGTATTCCATGTATGCACATAAAAGCCAGACACTACAGCTGCCCCGAATGCTGCTTGCTCAAAATTGCAACACAACTCTCTGGTGCAGACAATTCATGGGGCCAGAGGATGTTAACCAGTGTGGGAAGAGCACCAGTGTCAAGGTTCTCCATGGCATCCTCTCTGTGTCATCCTCATCAGCTTCACAGGGGAGGGCAAACAGGGAGATTGGTATCATGGCACCTCATTTCCTTTCCGTGTGGCAGCTACGCTCCCTGTCTTCTGGGAGCAGTACATGGAGGAGCAGCAGCATGTCCTTTACGTTGGAGTGGTGGCAAACATGCCTGGGACTCCTGCAGACAGCATTTTTCTGGGTGAGTGGATCAAGGTCACATCTGCTTTGCCAAATTCTCCATCAGCAGAGACACTCGAGGTGCACAGCACACATCTCAACCTTTTCAGCAGTGCTGGGGTTAGCACGGAATCAGAACATAAAGAAAATATTTTTTGCTAATTAGATGGCTATATGCCTTATGTCCTCTGGTTCTTTGCTTTAAATGGGAATGTTTCTTTGTGTAAGCAGGTTACTTCTGTGTTAATCAGGGTGCTTCATAGCCTATTGTATATAGGCAGAAGTTAGTCCTGTTTTCCACGATGTATTGGAATACTTTGCACTGCAAGATAATGAGAAAGGCTGATGAGGGAAAAGAGAATGGCCCTTTATAAATTCAGAATAATTAATATGACAACTACTGTTTTAAGATGACTTATGTACTAATTTATTTCTGCAAGTCCATAAGCGAAAGGGTGATGAGATCCCACCTCTTCTTCCTTTTCACAAAGGTAATGTCAGGAAGCCATTGTATGAAACTTTGTCCTGAGTATTTCTCTCAGGAGTGCTAAGTTATTATCATGCATTGTCAATAAAAAGGTGAATCTTGTTTCCAAGCAGCTGTACTTATCCTAGTAATTTCCCTCTGTCCTGTGAGAAGCTTCATCAGAGTCAGGCTTGATCTGTTTTCTGTGTAGTTTTTTAGAAGTATCATGTGCAAAAAAAACAAAAACTTTAGCAATAATGTTTATGACTTTCTGAAACTGCACCAAGAAACAAACACAAAACACTGCCCATCAGTGGGGAAAGGTGTCCGAAATAGTCTTGGAAGCACCGGAGGTGGGGAGGAGGTGAGGAGGAGGTGCGCCAGGTGCCTAAGCAGGGATCCTCTGCAGCCTCTGAAGAGACCATGATGGAGCAGACATGCACAGTGCAGCTGTGAAGGACCCCAGGCCAGGGCAAGCGGAAATGCCCTGAAGAAACTGTGACCCATGGAGAGGCTGTGCTGGAGAAGGTTTATACTTGCAGTGCATGGGGAGGAGCCGTGCTGGAGAAGGGCAAAAGTGTGAGGAGGAAGGAGTATCAGAGAGGAGCTGCTATGGACTGACCACAACTCCCCATGTAATGCTTAGGGTGGAGAAGGTAAAGAAGTTGGAATGAAGGTGTGAAGTTGAGCCTAGGGTAAGGGGAAAAGCTGATGTTTTAATTTGTCTTTGTTTCTCACTATCCCAATCTACTTTCATTGGCAATAAATTAATATAATTAATAAAATAATATAATTAATATAGTTAATAAAATAATTTCCCCCAAGTTGAGCCTTTTTTGCCCGTGACAGTGACTGTTATGTGGTCTCACTGTCTTGTCTTTACCTTGAGCCAGGAGCTTTTTAATCTTAATTTCTTACCTCTGTCCTGTTAAGAGGGGGAGTGAGAGAGCATCTGGGTGGGTGTCTGGCAGCCAGTCAAGGTCAACTCACCAACTAGGAAGTGGGAAAATTAAAAAGGATTATGTCCAGGGCTCATCTTTAACACCTTCTGGTAAGAATAGTGTGAAGCTGCTTCTCTCCAAAGGCTTTTAACCGCTGTTGTAAAGGCTGGCATTTCTTAGGTGGGAGGCTGAGCTTCTCAGTGGTATCAGCTGACTATGCATTTGCACAGTAAGAAACTGGATTTTAAAGTAATTTAATTAACTAAGCTTAGAAGGTGCAGAACAAAATTTGATGGGGAGCTTTATTTAATGCTAGAATTCCTGGCTTTTGTATTTGCAACTCAGCTGTTTGCAATACCAAGAACATATTTTATTACAGTTCTTAGAATAATGTAATGATTCATGGTATAAGAAGTAATATGTAACAGTAAATGTAAATTTATGTTAGTAAACTCTCTTCATTGATTATTTGATCCATAATTCTAAATGCACAGGAAAAATCTGAATGAAATGTAGTTACTGCTCGTGCCAAATTGTCAGGTTTTATATCTTGTCATCACTGCTGAATGAAGTCGTATTGGAGAATTAACAAGAATCAAAGAAGTTTTTAAAAGGAATATTCAGTGTATTTAGTTTCACATTTTAGAATTTTAATACGCACAATTTGTTCCTTCATTACTCCTCTAAGTTAAAGCAGAGACAGGTGGGGTAGAAAGAGACGATGGTCAGCCAGACTTCTGATTTAACCTCTTGAAAACAAGGCTTGTAATTAAAATGTTGATTCCTAGTAAGTAAAGTAGGTGTTAATAAGCTCCTTGGGTATGTATCATATTTAAAATCACTTCCTACTTTTGGCAGGGATGAAGGAAGCAGACACAGACTTTTTCAGAGAATAAAAACTCAGTCTTTCTTCCACAGTAGTCAGTTTGTTATGAACCCATGGACAGCCGTTTGATTGACATGAACGTCAAACTGCTCATGTTTAGCAGATTTAAGTGCAAAACTTCTTTGAAAACCCAGTCTTTACTCTTATCTGTGAGTTCTTACAGAAAATCTGTGATAAAATGGGGTACAAAATAATATATTCTGATTCTCTGACCTTTGTTTTAAGTGACAGACTGCTTTTTCTCAGAAAAAAAGATCCAAAGGCTACTTTAGCTCTGCCTTTCCCAGAGTCAATGGAACTACGGCAGTTTATAGTGATGAGGTTCTGGCAAGTGTATTATTCTGACAGAAGAGAACAGTTGGGCAATTTACTGCAGCTCATCCAAACTGCAAATGAAGGTTCTGGATTCCATTACATTGAGGAAATCAACGGTAATAAGCCTCGTCCTACTTCCTTTTTCTCCAGCTGCTGATTTTTCAAGGTCTCCCACTTTTGCAAAGGTTTCCTTCTCTGCCGTGCTTGTTCTCACCAAGCAGAGGCATGTAAAGAATGCCAGAATTCACTAGTTTATAGGAAGAACAGATGCTATCAGGTGTAAGTTGTTCCAGCTACTGATGGTGGTGTAAACAGGCTTGAAACAGAGAGCTGGAACATCTTCTAGCCAGTTTCTAGAAATAGCGTTATTATGCACATACAATCATATGGTTGGAGCTAGCACAGCAAACATTAAAAGCACAAACCCCTGTTTATATAGAAGAATGCCTTGTTAGAAAAGAATCTTCCCTTCCTTTATGCAGCTTAGCATGGATCTTCTGATTCAGTACACGAATATATCAAATAAGGTCAAGTATGATACAATTTTGGTGTCATGCTGAATTCATGGTAGAGCTAATGTTGTTACAATCCTGTTGTGACTGACATAAACCTGTCACATTTTCAATAGGATGATTTGTGAAATATGTAGAAGAATCAGTAGAGATAAAAATATGTAATGCAATAATAGCATCCATCTGGTCATAATTTTGCTTGTATTATACTGAGTAACCTGATTAAAAGGGTCATATTTAAATGTAATCTGGCAAAAATGCTTATAAAAATATGAGTGAGAGGGAAGGAACCCAAACTGTTGAGCTTTGCAGGCAAGTGAGGAGGTAATACACCCATCCACACGGGGCATATTCCCCATCACCAGCAGTGAGCTCCTGGTATGAAGGGGGGGCAGCAGGCAGCTCCCAGCCTTTGTGAAACCTCTTCTCAGTGGGAGAATGGTAGGCAGCCTGGCACATTTGTACTTGATGAGAGCCGAAGTAAAATAAAAAGACCCTGAATGATGTGCTACAAAGTAGAAAATCTCCTTTGTATTCACACTTGGGATGGTACACGGGTCTCAGGGTCCCCACGGCCTGTGATTCTGTCTGACTATTTTGAGGTCATTCAATCACTCCTGTAGCTAGTAGGAATGGTGCACTTTGGGATGGATTAGCTTCTGCCCTTCTTCATTACATGCTCAGTGGACACAGGAGTATGTTACTCAAAGAAAGGAAAGGCAGCTGCGAACATGTAAAACACAGTATCACTATTTGTTAATTTGAATTTTCCCCTTACATTACCAGTCTCTCAATACACAGGAATACTTTGGGTGAGGTCTGATCTAAATCTGAGGTGCTCTCTGACCTCCAAAAAGCCAGATGAACTTAAATCATCCAAGAACGGGATCAATTCAGTTTTTTTGTACTGCCTCCTAAAGAAAACCCCATTGCTGTTAGATCTCTTTTGCTGGATAATGATGATGCATTTATTGTGAGACACAGTAATGCTTATATTGCAAGTGAATGAAGGAAAAAAGGAAGGAAATAGATAGATAGATAGATAGATAGATAGATAGATAGATAAAGGTCGAAGAAACAAACTATTTGCTGAAGACCTGGCCCACTGAAGCCTAGGCTTGTCTTCTGCCTTTTTCCGTCCTACAGTTACTGCAACCTCAGCTGCCTTTCTAGTTCCCTGTTGACCTCCTCCCCACAGAATCACCTGTGATTCTCCCCTTTCTTCAAAGTCCTCCTGCCTATCTCCGAATAGCAAGCAGCAAGAGGCAGAACTGTTGTTCCCAAGACATACACAGCCAGCAGACCAAACCTGCAGGTAATGAGTTTTTCCCTTGGTGAAGCCATTTACTGCATTCCCCAAATAGGTTTTCACAAAATTTGTAGGAATTGCATGACTTTGAGATCTCTACCATTTGTCAAACTTGGCTAAAGGTGGCCAGTGGTTAAATTATTGGTGTTAACAGGACTGAGATGATCAGATAGCATGATTTTGCAAGCTTTGTTTCTTTAGAAAATCCAGATGGAAAAGAGACTTAAGTTTTTGGCTTAAGAAATCAGATGCATCTGTTATTATACAAACTAGATTGTATCTAAGGTAGCAAAATAGTTTTCCCCCATTCTACACTCTCTGAAGATGTATAATCAAAACAAATTAGTTATGGTGAGATTTGTGTTTCTTGTGGGGCAAGAACAGATTAAGATGTGATGCTACTTCCCTTCAAGCCATACAGGCTTGATACCAACAATATCTTTCCTTCCCCTCCAGCCTGGGAGACAGTGCAATCAGGATGTAGACAGACATAAAAGGAAAGATCTTTGATAACAATGTCTAGAATACCAGGCTCATCAGTGTAGCTCAGCTTTCTCTTCATTACAGGGAAATGTGTTTCAAGAATTCAAGGAGCATAAGATGTTCAGAACTACGCTGATGTTTGTTATTCAAAAAGTGTGATCTACATCCTTCACGCGTCTCAAAATTTACACTGCTCTGTTACGTTGTGGAAGATTAGTAAAGCACAAAATCAAAGAGAATTTTTCATCTTAATGTGAAAGTCCTTTGCAACACAGAATATTCATCATAAACATCTATGTATGCATTAGAAGGAAGAAAAAATCCTTGCAAAGAGAGCATACAGCGATCAAGGGGTATGATGTCCTCTCCTACGTAAACTGGTGGAAGAGGAGCTGGGATTTGGAGAGTTGTTTTCTCAATGACTCAGACTGCTGCAATATGAGGAAGGGACATGGGTCCATTAGGAAAGCAAATGATACATTTCTACAGTGATATCTGCATATGGTGATATAGTTTATACATATGGACCACATATGGTAACAGGAACAGCAGACCTGGAGCAGTACTGTGCTGTTTGGCTGTAGTCATTTGCTGGCACACTAAAGTAGGTTATAGTCCTCCAAATTCCTGTCACCGTTTTTCAATCTGTGCTCCTTTCTCCTGCCCTTTCAGCCCTAAAAATGTGAGCTGGAGGTTGCTTCTGAAGCCTGCAAGCTTGCCTTATAGAGGTGATAATTTTTATGAGATTCAGTGATTGGAGTTCTGCTACAATAGCTCTTTACTGCAGTCTTGCTATCTCCTGTCATCAGGAGCTCAAGCACCAGTACACAAGGAGGGTAAAGAAAAGGAAATGGAATGAAAAAACCTTAGATAAGAGCAAATTGGCAGTTTGATGATAATCTTAAGTATGTGGAACTGTGTTTATGCACACTTTCTAGTAAAACTCAAGTGCTTTCCAGCATGCAACATGCTTAAGAGATTATGGAGTGCGGGATTTATTGCAAAAACTCTTACGAAATTCTCAAATACGCTTCTCTTATCCAGGCATATTGTGTTGTGGCCCAGACTTGAAAGAACACTGCAGTGTGCACTTGGGCATCTAGCAAGTCACATGTATGTGCCTGTAAAACTAGCAAGACAGTGTAAGAATGTATTTGCAGCTAATGGGGAACAAAGGATTTATTTATTTTCTTCTCAGTAGGGATATCTTTGTACTCAGTTAAGACCCAAAGATGTTCTGTATTTCTGCCAGGATAAGAAAAAAAATTAGCAAATTGTAAGAAAGGCAGCAAGTTTCCTGGCTTTGTAAGTCTTCAAAATTCAAATAACTGGCAGTGACAAAACAATGACAACTCTGACTTCTACTGACAGTCTGTTGCTTTTACAGTCACCTTCCAGGGCTTTATTGCTTATCATCAGATAGAACAGTTGGCCCTGATGGAAAAGACAGGTTGCTACAGATGACAGGATCTTTACAACAGGCGATCATGATGGCATTAGTGTTTATCCACTGCAGTAAGTATATAAATCACAGGAAATGGGCTTCCCCTTTGAGTCGGAATCTGTTGTGTTATTTTTGCCCAGACACAAATATTTATCCACCAAGGGGTGAAATTGCCAGACGCAGTTCATGCTTAGTCCAGTGAGCATTCCAGAGAATATTGTCCACAGAGCACAAACATGTTTTTAGAATGCTACTTGGAGACACAGATGTTAAATTACAGGTTGTTTGTGTATTTATTAGAGAGTTCTCCCTGCATTCTGTGAGCTAGAGGTATTTTGTAATCTGTAAGTGAAAATGAATAGAAGGTTCAAATGGGTGCTCTTCCTCTTGTGAAGTCTTTGGTGGGAGAGTGAGGTAACATATTGTGGGCATACTGTCACCAGTTCATGTATAAAACTCAGCAGCTTAGAAAAGGTTAATTTTACCTAGGTAAATACTGATATGCAATTTTAGCTGAATAGTTGGGCAGCTCATTTTTATAGAACAGGCACTTCCCAGAAAATGTTACATAAATCAGGGGAATTTACAATATAAGCATCCTCTGGAGCTTTTTCATTCCAGTTTTCAATGTCAGACAGCATTCAGTGTTAGAGGTTTGAAAGGAAGAAATTAGAAACTGTAATGGATTATTATGGCAAAATATCCCTCAAGAAATATCCCTCAAGCTTCTTATCCTTTGGTGTTTTGCCTATTACTAACATGCATGAATTCTGCATTTAATCTTATCCGATATAATCATTGCTGTTCTCATTGTCCCTGTGTCTCATCTTTTCTTGGATCCCATTGAACCCTCAGTTCTCAGTATCATCTTGTAGCAACACATTACCCAAGTTAATTATTCTTTGTATCAAACAGCATTTTCTTTTATCCATTTCAAATTTGGTGCTTTCCTATTTCACTAGCTTCATGTATCCATACAAATGAAAAGGATAAACTGGAGAGGATAATCTTCTGCCTGTATCCTTCTTGCTATGTTTTCTATATCTGCATCACATTTTCTTTGCTCGGCTCCATCTGTTGGCCCCTCCATCCCTAAAGGCAGAGCCTGAGCTGTGAGCTAGTGTTCATTCCCTTTAGTATTAACCAATACAAATAGTTGTTGTGATTAAATAAGGTGCTGTTTCCTTGAAATCAAAAGAAAGAAACAGCTAAGAGAATGAAAGGCAATTACTTTTCCCTCTGGAAGCTTCCTCATGGGAAATTTTGGTCCTGAGAGGAAAATTCCAATGTTAAAGAACAGTAGCAGAAATTTCACAGCTTGCAGCGTGCATCTGTGCTTTCAATTCTGCTCTCTTTCACCTTTGTCAGAAAAGGGTGCCCTGAGAGGAGCAGCATCTTCTGATCTCCCAAAAAAGCCATTCTATTTGCCTAACTGCCCTGCAGAAGTGAGTTCTGTCCCTGCTGTGGCTTTGTAGTTTTTTTGACACGACACTCCAAGGTCACCCAAATGTGCTTTTTTATAGCACTCCTCCCTCTGCCTCTTGAGGGAACTTTCTTGTACACAGCAAAGTTTCACCTCTCTCTTACACAAAGCCTGTGATGTTAGCCGCTAGAGATACAGGCATAAATAGGTATTGACTCCTGTGTAGGCACTGATGTAAAGGAAGTGGTAATTTTCCATATGTAAATTATAACATCAGGCCTTCCATCCAACATAAAGTTAACTTTTCTGGAAGTGGGTTGTGTCACCCCTTAAACAAGGTTTCCTTTGAAAACCATGTCTCACTTTGTATTCAACACCCTATTTTTCTGGAGCTATCTCAATTTCCCTGTTCTGTAGGGTTTTGGTCACTATCTTGCTAGCTGTATTTGTCCACAGGTAATGCTCTAATATGTGTTGTATGCAACAGTGAGATCAGCACCCACATAAGAAAGACACATCAACATGCTGTTTGATCCTGTCTAGAAAGGCTAGGGTGCATCCCCAGGCCTGAGTTCAGCCCTGGAAGTAAAACATGTAATGATGTAAGTGATCCTGTGGAGCTTTTGTAGAGACTTGGCTTACTGCACAAAGAATAAAAGTGGAGGGTTTCCTTAAGTTCACAATTGTATGTGTGTACAAGTCAGAGGCAGGCAGGATCAACCAGCAAAATCAGTTGTCTTTTTCAAAAAGACAAAAGCTAGCTATAAAATCAAGAAGGCAAAGGGTGTACCCTTGACATCTTACACTTGTCATCTAATTTAAGTTCTACAAAAATCAGGGGTCTAATTCCGTGTGTCAACGTTGCTATCACCCTCTTCTGTTCCCATTTGTGCTATGTATCTCATTCCTATGAAATGGGCTTCTGCTTGCTGCAGCAACTGTTTTCAGCTTTCTCTTTAAAACAGATGTTATTCTTCATTATAAACCGGGGAGGCATATTGTAACCAAATCCTTGTATTTTCGGTATGGTATTTACAAAAGTGCTGTAATTTGGCTTGCTTGCACTGAATGTTCTTGATGATAAAACCTCAGGCTTCACTGAAGCGGGGTTAGGCCAATGTCAAGCACTTACGGACATTCCTGTGTGCTAATTTTCTGTCCTTTGTACATCAATAGATGCCAGCCAAGACTGTAGCGGTAAAGTGAGTTTTTCCAGGTATGTGTTGCTGTGGAGGAATCAGATATTTATAATGATTCAACTATAGTGACACATATCCAACTATAATGAAACATATCCAACTAGGTGCTTGGAAATATGCCCAAAGTCTTTTCATGGTTGCCAGCCTTAACAGTGTATACTGCAATATTAATATTTAGTAGTTTAGTAATCCTGTTGCTTACTTCTCATGCAGGGATTCTGGCAACTGTAGAATTGCTGAGAATCCATTTTTGGTAAAAAAAGAAGAGCAATTCTTTAACTACCTAAATCTGCTGAAAGCCACACCAGGAAGAGCTGCTTGGATTTGGTGGTTTGGTTTTTTGTTTTGGTTTTGACTTTTTTTGGTGTGAGGGGAGTAATAACAGGTACTTACACTGAAGGACTCCTAAGATCATGACAATAGGTTATATGCCTACTACCAGAGGAGAACCACCCCTGCAGCAATGGAGTGTCTTTTTAAAATGTACTTTACATCCACACCGAGCCTGCCAGTTCTCCTTCTTTCTTTTCTTAAGAACAAAAGGAAAAGGAAGAGAACTAGTCATAGCCAGGTGCCAGGAGCTGAGTAAGTGGTATTTCCTTTTTTCCCCATGGTGAGCATTGCACATTTCACCAAGAAGCAACCCTGAGGAATAGAAACATACTGAAGAAATTCACTGTTGTATGTCATAGAATCGTAGAATCATTTAGGTTGGAAAGACCTTTAAGATCATCAAGTTCATCCATAAACTGCCAAATCCACCACTAAACCATGTGTGATTGCTTGAATAAAACCACCTTCGCTGTCCCTGCTTTTAACTTTACTGAAAATCTGAAGTGTACAATATTTACCTGTGTACATCCCAAGAGGTTTGTAGGGACAAACTTGCTTGGATGTATACAAGCAGACACAGCCAGATCAGTCAGAAAGAGGTATCAGTGAATCATTGCAGAATGCACCCCAGGGTAGCATGCTGTGTCAAGGGAGCACTAGCATAGTTCCACAGTTTTGACTCTAGTCATTGCTTTTATTCACCCACTTTGGGATGCTGATAAAGATGCTTATTATCTGTGTAGACATGCCCTAACAAGCTATCTGCTGCACAGGGTGCTATACAAGCATGCATTTTCCAAAGAAGCAAATGTGAAATGTAATTTGAAATAGGAATGAAGTTTTACCGCATCAAGCTTATATCCACATAATAGCCTAAAAATTGTGAATCAATAGAAATAGAGAGGCTCCCTATCATTAAGTGGCCTTGACCCATGCTATCACAGAGTAATTTGTAATAGAGGGAACACTGAGGTTGCTTAATTTATACTTTTAGTAAATAGAAATAATGCTTTACTGCCTAGGTCAAAAAATCCATTTTTTATGGAAAAAACCCCACATCCTCATACTGTTTCTGTGATGAGCATCTCATCCTCATAATCAGATGAAAATAATACAGGCCTGAGAACATACACATTTTAGTGCTAGGAGTCTACTCCCTCTTTAGTTACGGTGTCTTCAGCCATGTCTGGACATGAGGCTGTCCTTGCACTAGCAGAAGGCTCTGTAGACCCATCCACCAAAACAGGTGACAGCCCCACTTGAGAAATTGCTGTCATTTGTGGTGGCTGAGCTCTGTTGTGCTCTCACCAGATGCCCACTGGTGGTAGGCTTGCATTAAGTTACGCTTCCAGAGTGCATCTTCCCATTTAGCTTCATCCAGATGAGCAATAGCTTGTGTGCCCCAAGACTGCTCCAGAACATAAGCAGAAATGTGATAACAGGAGGCGATCAGCAGATGAACTTCAAAAACACACTTTGAGCTTTGGCTGAGCTGAAGTGCTATGTGTACTTACTCCATAAGGAGTTTTTCACTCACCTAACAGCAATAGCCATGCCATTGCTACTGAGCAAAGTTTGTATACACACTGTGTGCCCTATATCTTAAAAGGGATATGCTGTATGTTTGAGTGCTCCAAATTTTCACTCTGTACTGGATCTGTCACTCACAGATTTATGTGCCAAATATTTTATTTGGCAGCTGTTCTTCTTTGGTAATGCAACAAACTGTGGTTGTGGTAATAACAGGACAAACCCAAACCGCTGTCAATTGTGACATTTCAAACTACAGCTTTTAATGAAAGCATGGACAAATCTTTATTGGAGTGCAAACATTATCAGCATCATCCTAGCAGTCAGTCCTGCTGAGGAGGATGTGTGACTGTAAACTGGGGACATTGACAAAAGTGACAGTAAGAGCAGTCAAAGGAAGTGTGAAAAATTGCACACTGACTGTGATAAAGTTAGAAAAGGAAACCAGCAAGTGAAGAATCAAATATACTATCAGGAGCATCATGTTGTACACAGTGAAAAACTATAGTTGCCACCACAAAGCAAGCATGAGCTGGAGCCCAGGAAGCGAATCCCCATGGGACTGCAGGCTGATTTCGTAGGTAGGATTTAAATTTAGTTCAGTATTGTTTGTTATAATGGGAACCCATAATAATAAACTGCAATTTCTTAGAAGTTTCTGTTTAATTTGGGAGGAGGTACATGAAGGCTGAAAGAAAAAATGCCACATTTCATATTTTTATAGATTCCTTGAGTCAATTATGACACCATGTAGCAGAAGAATAGTGAGCCAGGGACCAGACTCCGAATCCAACAGAGCTTTCCTTTCTTTAAAATAAAGAGATTTATCATAAATAAGGTGAAAGATACAAATGTGTAACTTAGCTTCAGAACCAATCTGGTTTACAACGATTGCTGTATCACCAGACCCAAATATAATAAGCTGTATGAGTAACAACAATGTGTTTGGCTGTGGACAGGAAACAAATTAAAAAGGAATTCCTGGGCAGAGGCATTCCTATAGATGACCCTGAAAATGCTGGATTTGCTCTCTAAGCTCACTTGTTAAAGCAAATGCAACATCAGATTGCCCCAGGGTGGGCAGAGTTGTCGTGCTCAGCCCTCTGAAATGGGAAATTTCTTGGAAATTTCCAGCCAAACAGGAGGAGCCGGGAGCCCAGCATGCCCTAAGGTTCAGCTGTTGTTTGGTGGTTAGTCACATGTCAGGGCAATTGAAGCAGAGATTGTATTAGAGCATCCATGCTGCCATGCAGCTTCACATTCCTTTTTCCTCCAACCTGCTTCTACAGGGATCACTCAGTGGAAGGGAGACTACAGACCAGTCTGTTTGCACTGATTCACACCACTGGCCCGAGGGGCTTTCCATGGGTTTTCAAGTTTAAGGGATTATAACAAATCCTATTTTGGAGGGGGTTTGGTGGTGGTTTTTTGTTTTGTTTTGTTTTGTTTTTTCTTACCACACAGTGTTAAGAGGCTGGTTTGGAAACTTTGTGCTTCCTTACTCCATATATTTCCTAAAATAAGTTCAGAAACAGCTGGCAACTCTCACATGTTGAAAATCAAGTGAAATGTTAATACCAGGGCAGTTTTTCCTCGGGTGATGTGATCTTAGTTGTCCCAGGAAGCTTACTTTAAGTGCCATCTGCTGACATGCCATTTGCTGCTCCCTATCTGTTTGCTTTGGTTTAGCCATACAGAAGCTAGCAAAATTATCTAGTTGGAAGTTTTGTCCATGCCTAGAAGATTAAACCACTATATATATATTTCAATCCTGTGAGATATAAAGCTCTTTTTAGTTTTTTTTTTTTTTTCTTTTCATCAGCTTTGTTTTTATTCTGCTTTGTGGTGGCAAGTGCAAAGGTTTTTACAAGGTGTCAGTCATTCAGATTTGGGAAGATGTGCAGGAGTTACTTGGTATACAAACAAAACAACTGTGGGAAAAATATGAGATGAGAAACTTCGCACAGAAGCACACTATCAGTGCTTTTGCAGTGTGCAAACGCATTTACCCCCTAACCTGTCTATATATAGAAGAACAAAATAAAAAGTAAATAAGTGAATGGAAAAACAAACGAACTAAAATATTTAGTGAGCCTGTAGAGGATGTCCTTCTCATGAGCCCAGCACTGGATGGCTCAGCACCATCTGGCCTGACATATTTTTAAGTACTGAAATGTCACTTTTTGAAAGTTTAATAATTTTTCAAAGAAAAGATCTGTGGAGCAAAGAGAAGAATGAGCTCACACGAGCGCTGTGTTCCCGTGAGGTAATTTGGTGACTATGGTCCCTGCTCATGGGACTGGGGTAAGGAAGAAGTAGATCCCCAAACAAAATCAGCCTGTGTTGCCCTCTTAGCTGTCTATTTTTATAAAGGTCCTTTGGAGCCATGGGTGACTGTATGTGCCTGGTTTACAAGAGTGAACAGTGGGACATAGTGATTTCCTGAAGGATGGCAACAAAGGTGGGTTGAAAACTGTGATGTTACCAACTGCCTCAGTGCTAAAAATCTGCATGGTTACAGTAATTCACCCTATCTTTTTTTTGTTTTTTTCTTTTCATGCCTCTGCTTAGAGATGAACATAAGTCTACTGTTACCACAGTAAAACTTTTTTTTGTCATAAATACAAATATCTGCCATGGAGCATTCACCTGCTGAAAGCAGGGGTTTATTACATGGTTTATTAACATGGGAATAAATAGTATGTTTTATAGTTGGCTTCCATTTGATCTAATACCTCATATTTTTGATTCATGAATCAAAGGACATTGAAGGAAACTACAGTTTTACCTGATGCAGATAACTGTGAGTTGATGAGGCATTTTCCTAGAGTCTGAATCTGCCTCAAGCTAAATTGATCACAAAGAAAATTCATAGGAAAAAAAGCAAATTTGACAGGATTCATTTGTCAAGATCAATGATCTGCAACCCTGATGAAAAAATAGTACCTGTATATTGTCCATGTGGAATTGTAGTAATTTTTTTTTACTGCTCTCCTAAGAAATATGAAGAGTGCCACCAGTACCTATCCAGGCTGAGTTATTTTAAGTGTCAAATAAAACTTAATTCTCTGAAGAGGTTTTTGTTCTAAGTATGTATTTGACTAAATATCTCAAACATTGGAAAATTACTTCAAATTGCATTTTGTGCTAATATTCCAGTCTAGATCTTTCTAGATGTAGTGTTCAAGCAAATATTAAGCTGTTTAGTCTTTGCTGTGTTTATTTTGTGTTGTTGCTTTTTGGATACATACACTGTTAGACAGAGCTGGCATTTTTGAAATGGATGCAACTTCTTTTCAGATACACAGCAATTTAGACACTTCACTCCAAGCAAAAAGAATATAAGGCTGCTGCTAGAGGATGTAGGAAAGCTGCTAGGATGACTAAGGCCTCCTTGGAATTAAAGCTGGCGAGAGGGGTCAAGGACAGCAGAAAGAGCTTTTTCAAATACATGGCAGGTAAAACTAACACCAGAGGCAATGTAGGCCCGCTGATGAACGGGACGGGTGCCCTGGTGACAGAAGATACAGAGATGGCAGAGTTACTGAATGACTTCTTTGTCTCTGTCTACTCTGCCGGAGGCAGTCCTGAAGAGCCCTGTACCGCTGAGACCTCGGATGAAGATAGGTCAACGGAGCGGTCTGCCTTAGTCGATGAGGAATGGGTTAAAGACCAGTTGAGCAATCTGGATATCCATAAATCCATGGGTCCAGATGGGATGCACCCGCGGGTGCTGAGGGAACTGGCTGAGGTCATTGCTAGACCGCTCTCCATCATCTTTACCAAGTCTTGGGAAACGGGAGAGGTGCCTGAGGACTGGAGGAAAGCAAATGTCACTCCTGTCTTCAAAAAGGGCAAGAAGGAGGACCCGGGTAACTATAGACCGGTTAGCCTCACCTCCATTCCTGGGAAAGTGATGGAACACCTTATCCTTGGTGCCATCTTAAGGCATATCAAGGATAAGAGGGTTATGAGGGGCAGTCAACATGGCTTCACCAAGGGGAAGTCGTGCTTGACCAATCTCGTAGCCTTTTATGAGGAAATAACACGGTGGATGGATGATGGTAGAGCGGTGGATGTGGTCTACCTCGACTTCAGCAAAGCGTTTGACACGGTCTCCCACAGCATCCTTGCGGCTAAATTGAGGAAGTGTGGTCTGGATGATCGGGTAGTGAGGTGGACTGTGAACTGGCTGAAGGAGAGAAGCCAGAGAGTTGTAGTCTATGGGGCGGAGTCTAGTTGGAGGCCTGTATCTAGTGGAGTGCCTCAAGGGTCGGTACTGGGACCAGTATTATTTAATATATTCATCAACGATTTAGATGAGGGAATTGAGTGTACTATCAGCAAGTTTGCTGATGACACTAAGCTGGGAGGAGTGGCCGACACGCCAGAAGGCTGTGCTGCCATCCAGCGAGACCTGGACAGGCTGGAGAGCTGGGCGGGGAATAACTTGATGAAATATAACAAGGGAAAGTGTAGAGTCCTGCATCTGGGCAGGAACAACCCCAGGTTCCAGTATAGGCTGGGGAACGACCTGTTAGAGAGCAGTGTAGGGGAGAGGGACCTGGGGGTCCTGGTGGATGACAGGGTGACCATGAGCCGACACTGTGCCCTTGTGGCCAAGAAGGCCAATGGCATCCTGGGGTGTATTAGAAGGGGGGTGGTTAGTAGGTCGAGAGAGGTCCTCCTTCCCCTCTACTCTGCCCTGGTGAGACCTCATCTGGAATATTGTGTCCAGTTCTGGGCCCCTCAGTTTAAGAAGGACAGGGACCTGCTGGAGAGAGTCCAGCGCAGGGCAACTAAGATGATTAAGGGAGTGGAGCATCTCCCTTATGAGGAAAGACTGAGGGAGCTGGGTCTCTATAGTTTGGAGAAGAGGAGATTGAGGGGTGACCTTATTAGTGTATATAAATATATAAAGGGGGAGTGTCACGAGGATGGAGCCAGGCTCTTCTCAGTGGCAAACAATGAAAGGACAAGGGGTAATGGGTACAAATTGGAGCACAAGAGGTTCCACTTAAACCTGAGAAGAAACTTCTTCTCAGTGAGGGTGACGGAACACTGGAACAGGCTGCCCAGGGAGGTTGTGGAATCTCCTTCTTTGGAGACATTCAAAACCCGCCTGGACACGTTCCTGTGTAACCTTATCTAGGTGTTCCTGCTCCGGCAGGGGGATTGGACTAGATGATCTTTTGAGGTCCCTTCCAATCTCTAACATACTGTGATACTGTGATACTGTGATAATCTTGGTGTAGAATCTTAGGGTGAACAAAATCAGCCCCTGGCACACGAATCTTTTTGCTTCCTTTATGGGTGAGCAGAATGTCATTGGAAAGGGGGCTTGGTAACATTGCTGGTTTCCAGATTTTTTCACATTTGGAAGAGCCAAATATCATCAGAAAGAAGCTGATTGGCCATAATGGGTTGTACAATGTCCTGAGCCCATTCAGGGATGTTGGTTATTCCCAGAGTCTCCTCCAGCAGTTGCACTTGCACTGTCTCTGGAGAGGACATGTCTGACATATGGGAAGAGTGAGTCCCTTGGAAGCGTTGTCTAAGCAAAAGCAGTGGAGTAATATTGTGGGTTACTGCAACAGCATTTTTGAGACCCTTCATATGTATAATAAATAGCTGTTGAGTGTTTGTGGTGTGCTCACAAACAGGGCAATGTAGGAAGAAGGAGTGGATTTATTTATGTATTTCTTAGTCAGGAATAATACATTCTGTGGCTGCATTTGGAGCTGCCAAACGTGCTACTGTGGGAAAGGAAATTTTCTGTCTAGTTTGGGATTTAAATGGCCTTGACATCATGATGGGATTTCAGAGGGGTGCATTGTTTTTTCTTGGGGTTACAGAGTTACAGTCTGCTTCTGCTTGCAGTTCTTCTGCTGATCCATAGAGAGATTCTTCCACATAATTTTATGTGCTTTGTATGAGTCTCATATTTCAGATTATGAAAGCTTCAGGCTTCCTTTCGTAGGCAGCAAACCCAAGTAGGATATTCTGCAGGATTGTGTCTATGTATAAATAGCACACAAGAGAAGTTATCAACACTGTATGAAAAGATCTGTTGTCTCCAGTAAGAGAGCTGCTCTACGGGACTGCTCAAGGAGCCCAGACTGTTAAGGAAATTCAGTAGCAGTGAGTTGAGTAACTTCCTAGCTACACCAAAGCCACCTCACTCGCATGCTCCCCTTTTTCCTTGCCTCAGCCCTCCTAGACGCTACAGTATTTTATATCTGCAATGTTATTCAATATATTCTTATCCTCAATTTATATACCATTTTGGTTTTATCTCAGAGAACTGTAGAATAAGTTTGGATATATTTTCCTAATCTTTTCCTTGGGCAGTCTGTAAAACTGGTAGCTTACTTAACGATCAGTTGGGGTAATGGCATCATTGACATAACCTGTGATGTGTGTCCAGTTTTTTCCAAAGGTGCAATCTATTTTAAGAAATTAATTTTCCTTTGGGAGAGTCAGTAGATTTTTAGTGTTCTTTAATTACATCTACTTGTCTTTTAGGCAATGTTCTGTGATCTCTGTAGCACTGTCCTTTGTATAAGAATTAGGTGTGCTGCTTAGAGAGAGAATTTAATATCCTTTTCCTAATTTCACTTCTGTATCTTCCTCTCACTTGCTTTTGTTTCTTCTATCATGCCTATCATTACACTTTCATTGTACTGGCTCTTTGCTGTTGTATCCATTTGATCGTTTTCCAAGTTTTGCTGAATTCTACTTCCTCCAGCACAATTGTACAACAGATCCTTTTCTTCCTGTTCAGTTTGTTGGCTCGCAAGTGCCATTTAATAAAGTCCTGACCACTGTGCTAAGTGCTTGAGATAATAAATTTCCTTTACCTGCCACAACGGTCTCTGCAGAGCAGAGAGGTGAATAAGACGCACTAAACCTTACAGCTGCAGTCCTCCTGCCCCGTACCACCGCCTCTGCAGAACTCAGATCTGGACTGCCCTTCACGGAAATGACTCCTCAGGTACAACATGGAGGAGGACGGAGCTGTGAGAGTGGTTGCACCACCCCTATCCTTTGCCGGTGCATAAAGCAGGCTGACGTCCCTCACAAAGCATTTTTCCAAAGGTATTTTGTAACATTTAGTAGTTACCAGCATGGAGCTGGTGAACAACTTGAAGAACTTGGGAAAAAGCTTGAATCCAGAGTATAATTATATAGATGAATATCTAACATAAAAAAAAAAGGAGCCGCTCTGAGAAATCAGACTTTTCTTCAGTACCAGTGTGACTGCTTGCAGAAATGTGAAAATTACTGTATTAGAGTACCTGGACACACATAAAACAACTCTTATTTTTCTTCCCAGAGATGTAATATTATTAACTCAGGGAAAACTCGACTAATAGCATAGCTAAGAAATAATTATGCAGTGATAAGATCCGTGCTTATTCTGTCTACATTGCTCAAACTTCTTTCAAAATGGGCTCTTCTACCTGTTCCTGAATTTCTTCTGAGTCCAAATATGGGGAAGTATGGTTAATCCTATAAAACAACCCTCCTCAAGGGTTACCCCCATGCACTTCTGCACCAGGTTGCTTTGAGCCTTGTGCAGAAGTACAGGAAATAAATAGCACGCAGGTCTTCCTCTCAATTGGGCCATGGTTTTGTCATTACTGGCAAGGCAAGGTGCCTATATCTGCGTTGCCTGCCAAATGCATTTGCAGGGACATTCTGATAGTGCATCCATGGGAGACACCCTCTAAAATGTGGATGGACAGACCGTGAACTGCCTGCAGGCTCAGGTTTAGGCTCAGTAAAACAAAAACACATGTAGGGTCTCTCTGGGATAAGTGAGGGCCATGGTGTATGCTTCCAACATGCCTTTTTTGGACTCGACTCACCATCTTCCTGTGATAAGTTGGGATTTGATTACACTGCTGTGTCTCACTGGAAAAATATTCTGTGGAACACTTTTGACCAGCTCTGCCTGCGACATAGAATTGAAAATTGTAATCCTTTTGGTAGGTATCGTTCATTTACCCAGTAACATCCAGTCAAGCAATGACTGCTGCAGAAAACTTTGATAAAATTAAATATTATTATAACTGTTCCTTAAAATATTATCCTATAGTATTTTGCCATGATTGCTGCTTAGAGAGCTGGAATATTCACACTAGTTAACTTTGGGCACCTAATGTTGGTGACTAAAGTAGGAACCGAAGGGACGCATTGGCAATGGAGACGTTTCTCCATAAGGCACCTCCAATTAGGTACTAACTTCTTTTCCACTGATTTTATTACACTGCTAATTTAAACACCTTAAGTGGAT
The DNA here is from genome assembly GCF_033783945.1 of Neopsephotus bourkii. Taxonomy (NCBI): domain Eukaryota; kingdom Metazoa; phylum Chordata; class Aves; order Psittaciformes; family Psittacidae; genus Neopsephotus; species Neopsephotus bourkii. The sequence continues at coordinate 2,638,688 of NW_026901456.1, read as the reverse complement.
ATCTAGAATGCAGTAGTGTGAATTCTCCACTTGCTTGATGTGATTCTGTTTCTGCATGTACCAGTTTAGCCGATGCTGCCATCCTGATCTGGTTTAGTAGAGTCTATAGGCAGAAATTTAACATCACAAGGAGCCTGCTTTGTACGTTTTTGAAGGAAAATGAAAATAGTGACTAAAAGATTATTTTTCTTGCACTGTTTTCTTATCTGATTTTATTCCTTTCTCTAAAGAACATGAAAAAATGAATAAGCCACAAATTCAATCTCTTATGTTCTTATTACAGACATCTTCATGTGGTGCTTTTTCTCACCTTGTGTTTACTATAAAACTGGAAAATTGAAAAGTACAAATATCAGATTTGCCTGTACTCAAAAATTCTTTTGACCTCAAAAATACAAATTTAACCTATAAAATTGATTATTTTCTGTTGTGGCAAGGTAAGGATTTTCTTGTGTACGAGTTAATAAATCCATAAATTTGCATTATAGTTAATAACAAGACAAAATAAAAGTTCCCAAATTAGCAAAATTAATTAAAATGTAATTATGTGTGAACTACCCTGAACTGATGTTCCTGATGAGCTGAGCTAATCCTGTGCCACTTTCAACCTGAGTGGAATTGAAATGTAAAAGTCAGAACTTTAGGATGCTGAACACTTGGAGAATTTTGAGTAGAAGTAAACACTGAAATGCTGAAACATTTCCCGGAGTGATGTAGGCCTAACCAGAAGGCCACAGAAATCTTTGTGCCTTATAACCCCAGTGTAGTTTTTGAACATTTAAAAATGCACATAATTTTTGTTCTGAAACTAAGTGTGACTTTGTTAGGCGGCATACTTCAGAAGGACTTGGGTATGGATCTGAGGGTCTTGCTGTGGAATTGTCACTGAGCTTCCATGGACAATTCTCCAAGGTACGGGAATTGGCAATTGCTCTTTGCATCCTTTCCTGGTGCCTGTGAAAATCTTAGTGGACATACACAGAATGTATATGTATGAGTATATACAGAATACAGATTCTGTTTCCAGAATCAGTTTGATTTTCCTCACAATCCTGGAAGGAGTAGAAGAGCTGAAGGTCAGAGTCCAGGCCAAGGTAATTAATGCTGTCCTTAAACAGTGCTGGATTGATAGCCTAATGCAGCAGATGCTTTTTTTTCCCCTTCTGTATAGGAAGTCCTCTTAAACCTTTGTGTTTCTTTATCCTGATTGTCAGACAGCTCCACTTTTAGGGGTATTGATAGAAGAAAATTGATCGTTAATCCTGGCTTAACGTCTCATCCAGGTGTTTTTGCCAGCATGCCTGATACGTGTTTTGGATCCTTTCTTGAGTGTGGAGGTGAAGCCAAGCTGAGAGATGTAACATCCTGTGGCAAAAAGAAAAAAAAAAGGGGCGAATTATTTTTCAGTGCCTATTCTTTTCTGAAAAACAATGCCTTGTGTTACAGGCACATAATGACACTGTCGATGTGCAACATTTCTGTTCTCATTAATTTACTGCATGGATGAAATCATTCTGTATTGCAAGATGTCTTAAGTGATGGTTTTGAATGTTTGGCAGGGCTGTTATAGAACATTGTTCTGGAAAGCAGTATATTCAAAATTCACAACATGGGTTTTTTTTTTTTTCACTCTTGCTAGACCATATGCAAGTAGACAGTTTGCATCAGGCCCCCAGTGCCTACTTCTGAATTACTGCCTAAATAGGGAATATTTTGATGAAAGAAAAAAAGCTTTCTGATGGCATTTCATGCCCCATTAGAAACTCGAGGACCAATCTCTAATAAGGTTATACCAAATGTGTACTTATTCATGTTCTTTATTTCTCACTGTGCAAATATTTCCAGCCTTCACCTATTATGAACGTTGCAGTGTATGATGTGCGAATCAATCCTATCTGTGCAGACACAGCAGAATGAAAGGTATAATGATGTGGGTGTGAAGTGTCAATGCATAATTCATATCTGACTCTGTGGAGTGCTATCCGGCAGCCTTCCATGGCAGACAGGTCCTCACGCGCTTGGGAAATTCATCTGCATCAGCTCATTGTGTTTCTGCATGGGTGGCAAGCTCATCATTTAGGATGAGTGAAGTGCCATTCAGAGGCACTGCTGTAGTGGAGAATAAGGACAACATAGTTCTGCACTACCCTGTTGAGATCTTTTAGCCCCCAAAACTTGTCTGGTGGAGAGTTTCTCCTGTAGTTCAAAAACCCCCCACCTCCAGCAAAAATTTGAACCCCTCTGACACAGTAATTTAGTGTTACCAAGTTACAGAATAGAATAGAATATTTCAGTTGAAGAGACCTACAACCATCACCTAATCCAACTGCCTGACCACTGCATGACTGACCAATTAAGGATATTTTCCAAATGCCTCTTAATAGTGACAGGTTTTGAGCATTGACCACCTTTCTAGAAAGCCTGTTCCAGGGTTTGACCACCCTTCCAGTAAAGAAATACTTCTTAATGTCAAGTCCAAAAACGCATTAGTAATACCCTTGCAGCTCCATCCTACAAGTGCTAGCACCCTGAGCTAACCGGAGTCAAGGGGCTATCACGGTGAGGATGAGCAGTTGGCACTGTAGGTGGTTCCTGCCTGAAGCCAGCCGCGAAGCAGAAAACTCATGAGCTGAAGTTCTTTCCCCAGTTCACCTGAGCATGTTCATATATTATAAAACTTAGGGCCACCAGATTGCCAGTGCATTTACATCAACACCATGCACCAAAGCTAGTGAAGCTCAGCAGTAATCTCCCATACAGTCATTACATGTTGGCATAAGATAAGGACCCAGAGCTTGGTCTCACACTAGGAGGCAGTGGGAACAGATCCTGATTTTGACCCTGAAGATTCAGTTGCAGTTGAATGCACTTTGTGAGTCTTTTTGAGTTTGGAGTTTCATTTTATCTGTGGGCTTTTTTTTTTAAGTTCACTTTTCTGAATGAGTGCTTCTGTATACCATGCTTAGTGATTCCTCACTATTCCAGGATCATAATAACAAGGTTTATTATGTTCTAACCCAGTGTGCTGTGACAATATTGCAAAATTATTGTTTTGTTTCTCCTAAACTTAAGATTTTTTGTCACAGTAATAATAATAAAAGACATACAGGCCTATGAATTATCTACCACATCAGACGGCAGCTCAGTGGTGTCTGAAATAGCTGTGAGATTAAAACTGAAAAATACCCCAATTTACAAGTGAAACACTAACACACACTAAACTCTTGCTGCAGTATTCTTCATCTGATTTTTAGTTTTGTCTGTGCAAGCAGACAAGACTCACACTTCTCAGGTGATAAATTTTAAGCAGATTACAGGGATATTCAGTGCAGGCTTTCTCTGGAACACGTAAATTGTGTTCTTTGTGCAGGTTCAGGCTCAGAGAAAAGCAGTACTTCTCAGTCTGATAAGAAATGCATTTCCAAATGAATAAATAATCACTATTGGTGCACAGTTAGATAATAGCTAACTTCTTGTATAATATATCAGGTAGAATAATTTGAAATGGAATTTCTGCTTCTGACTATGTGCAGTCAATGTTTTTCAATATATAATTCTTGCAAGTCTTACGACTTCAGCCGCGAGAGTTGAGGGAGCTGTAATTTGTTTCAGTTTACACCAGTGGGTAGCTGGGTCATCTGAAGGCATAGCAAGAAATATACACTAGTGTCTGTTTTACACCAGAGTTAAAGCTTGAGTCCTCCTGAGATTTTAGGAAGGAGGAACAGTGGTATGAGAGAAAGAGAGGTGCAGTGTTTCAGGCCTGGACCTGCTCTAGTTGAATGGATCTGAATGCTGCCACATCTATTCTACTATGACCTCTCTTGAGTGAAATTACCCAACAGGGATCCCAATATATAGTGGGCAGGAACCCCAGCTGTTCTGGGATTTTTTGTAAGTGGAAACCGTCAGCTGTGCAGTTTTGAGGGATGGCTAATCTCAAACCCTTGTTATCCTTCCTGCTAGTGAGAGGGTTTAAATCTGAGTCTCCATCTCATCCCCTGTGGTGTAGCATATTATCTGCCTTCCCCCTCTGAAATAAAATTCTCATGCCATGAGGGGAGCATGGGTAAGTAATAGTTATTTGAAGAAATTCCTAGGTTAAGGTAGTGATATTCATTCTCTGTCACTGTAGCAAGTATTTATATCTTACAAAAGGTTCTATCTATTCTGGGAGATAGATAGGGCATGCTATTTAATATCTGTTACTACTTGTTAATATCTGGACTACTTTGTACTAAACTTCAACATACCGTTTAAATTTCACCAGTTCTAGGTCAAGTTAAAGATAAAATGCCTTATCTGCCCTACATTTGGAGGCAGTTGGCATACTCATGCATCCTGTGCTATTTGAAATCATGTTCATAACAAAACATGAAGCCTCCAAATAGGACCCTCATGGGATTTTAGATTTGTGTGTGTCCTTCACTGGCTCTCTCTGTGGAGATGAACTGCAAGCAAAGCCCAGGCTGGGTGGCTACCTACCTCTCGGCTCCTCACAAACCAGTGTGTCAGCAAAGTGGGCTTTTAATACTAGGCTCTGATTTCCATTTCAGGAAGCCAATATATGGGAAATAGCATTCAGTACATTGTAAGTGAAAAAGAAATTGAGGGATTGTTCTGCATTTTGTAGAGAAAGTGTTGCACTACTGAAGGTTTGAGATGTTCTGTAAAGGCTGGTCATTTAGCTTTGTTACTCACTTTTGTCTAGTCAGGCTACAAGTCTGGAGGCAGAAATCATTTCCCTGCATGTGCTCGTACAACATAAAGGAAGTGCTGATTTTTCCTGTACCTCTGACTGACCTTCAAAAGTGCCCAAACTACTTGATTGGTTTAAGTGAAAAAAATCTTTTCATGGGAGCTGAGTAAAAAGAGAGACTGAATGAGGGTAAGTGTGCTTTGGATGTTGGACCATGGTGCAGGACCTTTGAGCTAGAGAGGTAGTTTTTGAGGAGCTGGAGCTAAATTATGATTAAAGCTCTTTGTAGCTCAAACTGTCTCCTAAAGAATGATGCACATCTACAGATTGTGCCACCTATGTACACGGGAAAATAAAAAAGGGCAGGGCTGGGGGAGCAGTGTGGCATAGCAGCGAGAGCAGGTTTCGCAGGAGAAACCCCATAAAAGTGTGTCATGGTTTAACCCCAGCTGGCAACTAAGCCCCACACAGCCACTCGCTCACTCCCCCCTGGTGGGATGGGGAGAGAATTGGAAGAGTAAAGGTGAGAAAGCTTGTAGGTTGAAATAACGACAGTTTAATAAGTAAAGCAAAAGCTGTGCATGCTAACAGAGCAAAACAACAAATCCATTCAATGCTTCTCGTTGGCAGGCAGGTACTCAGTCGGCTCCAGGAAAGCAGGGCTCCATCATGCATAGTGGTTACTTGGGAAGACAAACATAGTAACTGATCATCCTCTCCTTCCTTCTTCTTCCCTCAGCTTTATATGCCGAGCATGGTGCCATGCAGTGTGGAGTATCTCTTTGCTCAGTTGGGGTCAGCTGTCCTGGCTGTGTCCCCTCTCATTTCCTCGTGTACTTCCAGCCTTCTCGCTGGTGGGGGTAGGTGATAGGCAGAAAAGGCCTTGGCTCTGTGTAAGCACTGCTCAGATGTAAATAAAACATCCCTGTGTTATCAACACTCTTTCCAGCACAAATCCAAAGAATGGCCCCGTACCAGATACTGTGAAGAACATTGACTCTAGTCCAGAGAAATTTAGCCCTGTGATTTCTAGACACCTCAGTGGGAGTCAGCGCCTAGATGGCAAGCACTATTGATAGGGTGCCCATAAAATGACGAATACTCTTTTCAAAGGAGTTCAAATTTTCACTGTTGCACATAGCCCTCACCTAGTATGCTTTCTGAGGAGTGAGCATCTCAGCTCTACTAGCCTTTCTGGGGCCTTCATTTTTTGGGGAGGTGGCTGCCACTAGTTTGTATCAGGCAAAATAAATGCAGAAAGAGAAACATTAAACAGGAAAGGAAAATGACAGCAGAGTTGGTAAAGGGACATTTAAAGAAGCAGCCCCACACCCTGGCCCATAAATAAATAACTTATGCAAATCTGTTTTCCTTACTATTTATCTGCCATATGCTCTGTATCCTCACTGGATTCTTTTCATGCAGAATTAACATGAATCCCCACTTTGTTCTGCAAAATTGCGAAGATAATTTATCTTTGATTAATTCTAGTTGCAAGTGAATGCAAAACTTTCATGAGGGACAGTCACTCTTTAATCCCAAAGGTCCTAATATGGAAATATTAAACATTATCTTCCCAGTTGCATATGATAAAATGCATCACTCACTGATTGGGGGGAAATAATTTTATCAGTTGCAGTCGGGAAAAAAATGCTTAATGTCTTGAGGATGTCTACAATGAAAAGATACGTTTCCGTGCAACACCATTGAGCAATATAAGACAAAAAGGGCAGGAAAACCTGCAGGATTCTTGTTCCATTCATCCTCTCCTCTTTCCACCTTACTTGGTGTCACAGAAGGCAGTGTAGAGATGGTATCTTTGATTACCTGATATTCCTTGGGAAAAAAAAGGTCAAGCTCTTCCATGCATAGTCAGCTCCACATGATGTCAGCGTGAACATCTCTGCTGCGCCTCCACACATCCTTCTGAGTTTCAGCAATAAGGCACCCTGCCAGTTGGTTTCTTTCCTTAATAAAGATTATTGCGGTTAATATGATTATGAAATAAAATGTTATTAATTTTCTGATAATGAAGTTTTGCCCAGGAAGATGTGATGTAGAATCATCACAGGGATCCATACTTATCGTGACCCCCTGATCTGTATCAGATTTACACTGAATAAAACAGCATTTTCCTGTCCTAACCTCCTAGTTCTCCATGGATTCTAAGGCTCAAGGGGGTTTCTTCCCTGTTGATCATCACATTATAAGCAGCCAAATTATGCCTCAGGTCACTTTGTGCAACCCTATTACCTTCAAGTGAAACTGGTGATGTACAGCCTCATAAAATTTGAGGGCGTTTGCATAGGTTTCTCCAAAGGCAAAGTCTGAAAGTAATGGAGTTATAGAATATTACATTAGCTGCAGAATATCTTTCTGCTGGTGCTGGGAAGGACTCATATCTACTAGCAAAGCCTTGGTTAAACTTTCAAGGAGGGAGAAGATATTTGGAAGCAAAATACAATATGAAGTAAGTGGGACACAGTAATTACATGTTTGTGGTCCATTTTCACAGCCCATTTAAAGCTGATTCACATTTAGTTATCAACATTTCTATTAAGCTAAGGTCTCAGTAAAATAAGGATTTGAGTTACTAAAGCTTCTGGTGATTTACATTTGCATGGTGCATCTTTTATTCGTCTCTGCTAAAGAAGGCATTTTTGAAGTACAGAATCCCAAATTATTCAGGCATCAAGTTAAAGAGCTATTCAGAAGCACTGAGCAAAAGTAAACATCAGAAATCACATGTCACAGTCAGAGGAAAATGAAGGATATATTAGAGGCAGCTTACTTTTTAATGAGAGTTCTAATTACTTTTTCTTACGTTGTGTCAACATTACCACAGGAAATTGAATGCCTTATCACCTGCGCCCTTTTAAAAAAGGCACCTTTTACTTTGTCTTTTTGAACATTTTCTGGAAGGTAAATGCTCTGTAAGTTGTTCAAGCTGGCAGTGCTGCCATGCCAGTTTTTCTCCATGCTGCCATCACACTACATGACATCATTTTGGGCGTTGGTTTTGAGGAGCTCCAGTTATGACTTTGTGGCCATGAGGTCCAGTGGAACCAGGCACTAGTCACTGCCTCAGGAGAATAGCATACATACCAAGCTGACTGTAACGCCATTTGATTTCAGTAATGTCTTTGGTCTTCAGGTTTTCATTGTTATGTCATACTTCAGTTTTTTCCTCTGATTAGATGTTAAATTCTTTGGTTCCTTTCACATAGATTGTGCAGTGCCTGGTGCAGGGAGATTCCAGGCTTAACTAAAGCAGTAAGGTAAGAGTGATCTTCATTTCAAAGACAAGCACTGGCAGAGTTTAGACTTGACCATAGTTTTACAGACTTAAAATCTTAGTAAATGCTTAAACAGCTTTAATTTGAGCAAACACTCGTGTTTGTTCTGCTGCATCTAATTTCTAAGTAGAATTTAAATGTGCATATCAGTTTGGTTTTGTCCTGTTTTTAACTGAGAGATGCAAAATATGGTATGAACGCAGTAATAGCCTGATAGCTGTGTCTCAGCTTCAATTTAAAAAGAGCCACAAAGAATCATTTTTTTCTTCTGTGAGGATGGAGTAAATACAGATCAAGTTCGGTAAAACTTGCCTCTGATCAGACTGAAATGATTTCTCCAAATGGCTCTATAAATTAAAGTATTTGCTCTGTGTTGAGGACCAGGGGAAGACAGACTGTAGCACATTCACCATAAAAGGTCAGCAGACTCAAATGGAAATGCAGAAACATCAATTGTTTCCATTCACTAATCATATATAATTGGTCTGGCTCACCTGAACTAGAACACATTTGTTATTATAATGCATAATTAAAGTTCTTTTCATTTTGCTGCTTTCCAGTTGCAATTATCTTTCTTTTAACAAATGTATGAGAAGAAAACTTCTTGTAAAAATGAAGACACATTTGACAAATTAGTATAATTAAGAAAATGTCCCTGAAACAGAAAAAAATGTGGAAGTATGAAAGTTTTCAGTTCCAAATTACTTACCGACTGTCCTCTGTGAATTCCACGAGACATAAGAAATTCTGATTTTGGATGCATTCAGTTTCCTATTTAATTTTAGCATGCAGTCAGGCATATTGGGGGATCAACATCATGAATGAAATCATTAAAGACAGGGCTAATTGTGATTTTGACTGAGAAATTTAGCATTACAATGACATATAAAAACAGCAATATAGGGTATAAAGACATAATTCCCTTGAGTAACTTGAGGAGATGCCATAAAGCAGCTGAGCAACAAAGGTTTTTGCGCTCAACAGCATTAAGGAGGTCTATTAAATAATGTGCCATGAATGGGACATTTCATGTTGTCCATTGCTTTGTGACATCTTTCTGAAGCTACATGTCTTCTCACAGGAGAAAGAAGACAGTCAGGTTTTTGTTTGTTTGTTTGTTTGTTTTTTCCCCGGCAGATGATTGTGAGAATTAAAACTTTTCTGTGGTTCCACTCGCACAGCAGAGTGACAAAATTGCATGTGAGCAGTGAAATTGTACAAATCAGACCGGCTGAAACGTGTCATCTTTATTTTGCTTTTAAATCTGCTCGTGTTGCTTTTGTTCTTTGGAAACTGAATTTCTCCCCTTCTTCTCTCCACTCGTCTTGAACCAAAATGCCCCTCAAACACACAGCATCCTCTGCCTCTCCTGAATTTTCCCGGTTCCACCTCCTCCTTTCCAGTCCCCTGACTGAGCCACGTGTGCAGTGCCTGGGGCTACCTTCTCATACATCATACTTAGACAAAATGGGTTAAAGTAAAACATCAGGTAATGCACCTTGGGAAACCAGAAGAAAAAGAAATCCTTACATATTGAATCTCTAAAGTGACATAGTAGCCAGTGAGTGATACTGAATTTTACCCTTGGAGACACAACTCTTAAGAACAGTCCAAACCCATCACAATATTGCATGCTCCCCAGCATGTCTCCCAGCTGCCTTGCACTTCAGGATTAATAAGATCAGGGCAGGCAATCTTACATCTTGGACTGCAGCTTTCAAAGGCAGGTGAGACTGGTCAGTGTCACCTGTTAGTAACAGCTTTTAAGCCTGCTCAGGGTGGGTTGGGCTTCAACTACTGAACTGGAGGCTTTTGGTTTGAATCAAACACCCCAAGGTATTTAGCTCTTCTGCAGTAGTAGCCTTCTGGAGCCTTGTATGGGCTTTGTATACAACAGATTTAATAATCTGCCATGTACAAATCTTAGGCTATGGGTGCAGATAAGCTAGAACAAGCCAGTGATCCTTCATTGCTGCAGTGCTCCTATAGTGAGATCTGAAGTGAAACTCTGAGATCTTCTTCCAAAACACAGTTGTTTCTTAAAGGTGGAAGGAAGCTCAGATGTGTCCCTCTGAAAGTAAGTGGTAAGGGGAATGGCAATATGGACAGCTTTTTCCAAAAGCTGACTGTGGAGACCAAAGGTGATGATGTCTGATTTACTCAGGCCTTGCTAGTCTCAGTCTGTGAGAAACAACTAATAACTGGTACTTCCATACCCATTGTCCCGTACTCCTTGCGCCACTTCAGACCTACCCTTTCTGTGCATGAACAAAGAAATCCCACCCTCAAAATGGTGGCCATGTGCCAATTGCAAGCTCTGCCACTTGAATGGAGTTTCTACCTGAAGTCTTACTCAACCTGTTTTGTTTATTACCATGACATACTTATTTCAAGGCACCATTTCCTGTGGCTATGAAATGATGACATGGCCCCTAACTGCTACCTGAGTCTGCCAAGCCCATCTCCAGAGGAGAATAAGGTAAATTTGAACAAAGCAGCCTCTCTTAAGCTAAATCAAAAGAAACCACTGCAGCTGGTCCTAGTTAACCATTAACGCAAAATAGGCAGGCTATTACCACAACAGTTTAAGCAAAAACTTGCATTCTGAATTATCTGTATTTAGTCTTTTTCTGGTGTATAGCTACTTCCTGTAACTTAAAGCTAAATTTAAAATTTTAGAAGTGAATATAATTTTAAATAATGATGTTAAAGTCAGTGATGGGTTAGAGAATTATTAGGATCTTCAGGGATCTAAGATTAAAGATTATAATATTAAGAAAATGTATACAGTCATTAATGTAATTTTGAAGTGTAAAGCCTGTCTAATCTAATTTACTATATAACAGCATGATATATAATTTTAAGTAATTAAATGTCTCTAATCTTTTTACAATCTTAAGCTTCAATTAACCAATATTTACTTTATTAGAATAAGATTAAATACCTCAGTTTCCTAGACAAATCTTTAAAAAGCTTAGCGTCCCAATTTCAACTGAAGCAATGCAGTGCAGGGATACCAAGAGCCATTTTAGAGAAAGGAAATTCATTCAATAACTGAGTACAACATTTACATAAGAAGGACTATTAAACTGGTAAAATGAATTTAATAGAATGCTTTAAGTGCAATACTCTGGCAGCATTGTTATCTAGAATTTAGGATGTAGAAAAAGAATATTACATTATTCTTGTCTGTTTGTGCAGCACACAATGTAAGGCAGGTCTAAGCTCATAAGCAAGATGCTTTAAGGTTCACCTTCCGTAGCTTCTCACTTAAAAACAGAATGTGTAATAACTATTTCTGTGTGCAAAAGAGGAGACACTGCAGAAGGAAAATGCAGCATGACTGGAGGGCAATCTATTAAAATTCTCAATACTGTTAACTGCAGAATGAAAGTTGCATTTACAGACCGTAGAATGCATCAAGCAAGACAAGATATAATAATGATAAACAAACTAGAAAGCAGAAAACTTCTTAGCAGAAACAAGCAGGGGCATTGCAGCACAGCAGTGTTTAAAAATGCACCTGCTATCAGATATTTCATACAGCACAGCAGCAATTCATATTTAAGACTTGTCAAATATACCTGTTCTCTGTGTAATAAAATACCCCCAAACTAACACAAACAGTTTTTAAACAGTCACCAAAAGGAGAGGCAAGAGCCTGGAAATCATTGCCTGTCATTTACAGCTGAATGATGAGACCATATAAATGCAGCTTCTCTTCCCCTGAAGAGTGGCCAGGAATCCTGAGTACTCTCTCCTTTCTGTTCTCCTTCTCCCTTACCCCTGTCTTAACCAGCACCATGTTTTTTTTAGGAAGGGGAAGAGGCAGGGGGTAAGAGAGGGTTGTTTTTTCCCCCCTCACTCTGCTCTAAGAACTTATCTTTTAATCTGTGAGCAAGAGAGAGCCTCTTGGGATGGGAGGCTGCTCCAGAACCTTGTTTTCATTACTGTCTTTGATTTATCTGTGACTACTTCATATCCACATCTCCGTGTGCCAGGCGTGATTTTCAGGCTTTCCCTCCTTATATATCAGAACCCTCTATGCCATCAAAAATTGGTTGCAGAAGGAGAAATCTGGTTCTCTTGCAGCCTTTACTTTGCTCTGTGATCAAGCCTTTATCATCAATTCCTCACTCAGAAGATGGATTTTCCACCTGCTGAGCATCGTGGCAGGCCAACTCGCACACCTTTTTGGAACACACAGGTGATGAAGACTGCCTGTTGTCCTCCTGGTGAGCTCTTCCCAATACCTAGTGCAGTCACACCAGTGTTTTATTCTCTGTAGGGGACAGAGTTTAATAGAGGCATCTAAATATTTAATTTTCCTTGGTCATGGAAGCACAGTCAAATGAGAAAATAAATTTCTGTGCTAACACCAGTCTGCTGCAATTCTGCCACTTCACTGTAAGCCCCAGAAACTGCTCTTCTTTCAAAATGGAACATTCCCTTCCAGAAGCAGCTGTGGAAGTTCAGTATCACTCCGAGGTAAATCAGGCTGCTTCTTGTCCAGTCACCATCTGGCTACTGATTGCATAAAACAGAATCGGAGATTCATTTTGGGATAGCTACAGACAAAAGACAAGCTTGTCAGGAGGAACGGAAGGGAGGATGACTCACTTGCTCATTGAAAAACAAGATTCCAGAAAAGCCAAATTTGTGAGTATTTCAGGTCGGTGGTTCTGAGGAGTGTTCATTTTATTACTTTCAAATTAGGGGTAGATTCATAAACTATGACGCTGCTGACAGCAGAGGAAGGCAGGTGCTCTCCCCAGGCTCTCTGCAGCTTGCATGTAGGGTAGGGTGCTGCGCCAGGTCCGAGCTCTATCCTCACAGGAAGGGTCTAAGCTTCCCTGTCCCTGTCCAACCCCAGCATCTCCAACAGGACTGCTCAGGAGCAACCCCTGAACAGTTGCTCTTGATTCTCATATACCTCCTGTTAAAAAGCAAACACTTCTGGTGTATCAGTCAAATCCTGGGTTTCCAAAGATACTTTGCTTTTATTTAAAAAGTGTTTGAAAATGCTCCAGAATATTTTTTATTTTGTTTTGGTTTGGTTTGTTTGCTTCAAAGATGTTTGGTTTCAAATCTGCCCTTCCAGGATTTGTTTTGTTTTGGTGTTCTTTGCAGGCAGTCCTAGCCCCAAAAGACATATAGTGAGAAGCATTTAAATACAACCTATGTAAATAAACTCCCTTTTGAAGCCTATTATGGAATAACACTTTACTCTTTTGTAAGGCTTACTGATATTATGTATTCCTTACAATACCAAAGCCAGGCCATGAAGCACAAAACAAACAAAACATAAGGAGTATATTTTGCCTCAAAAATAGTGTGGTTTAAAAGCATTTTCTTAACACTTTGCAGAGTAAAATGTGCCATTTCACGTGTGTTTACAATAATTGCTTTTGTTTGGATGCCTGATTTAGTAAGGTGTAACGAATGGTAACATGAAGTAGTAGACTACCTGCTTTGATCACTGCAGCGGCACATAAATGATCAAATTAAATGGATATGATTCGACTAAATATTACTGTGATAGAAATAGAAGCTAGAGCAATTACTGTAAAATGAAATGAAACCAGGAATAGAATAATTTCTTTAGCCTAATTATAAAAAAGATTTCCATGAAGTAACCCAGATCTTACACAGTACTTGTGCATCACTTGCAATGGTTGCACCTTACTGTATGTTTTTTCACTCCAAAGCACTTTGTAAGAATAAAACTCTTTGTTTACTACTGGATTAAAAACAACTTAATGTCATAGTGTACAAGAATTCTTAACAGTGGCTTGGGCTTGGGAGAGAGAAAAGGTGCTGGATCAGATAGAAATGACACAAGAAGATGTAGGTGGAGACAAAACTTCTCCTGTGAATTGGAGCTGGCCATGGCTTTGCATACAATACTCTGACAGAAAAAAAGTGACAAAGAGCTTGTATTCTTCTCGATCAGACAAAAATAGTGTTATTTTCTGTTTAATACAAGAACTAGCACAACAGAGAATTGATTCAGTGCTGAGCGAGAACAAAGTGAGGTCCTGAGTCATCACCGCCTTCTGGGTTTATCCGGGAAATCTGCCAGTCAAGAGGCGGCCAGAACTGACCTGTTTCACCCTGTAGGAAAGTGAGAAAGGTATCAGTCCTTTAAAGTAATCTTTGGAGATTGCATAGACCAAAAGTTTCCTGTGGGAAGAAATCTTACAGGAAATACACTGTCACTGAGAAAGCATTTGGGGAAATTATCACCACCTGACACCAATGCATGAAGAAATAGGTTTGTGTTATCATAATGCTAGGTATATTTATAAATACATTGAAAAAGCAGGAGGGGAAATAGCAGACAGTTTTACTTCCAGAACATGTCAAGTGTGTATTATTACACCTAAATAGACTGGCTTAATCAAATGTCATACTGGCACTTCTAATAATGATTTTACATTGCAAATTCCATTACCTAGCTTTACCAGCCAGGAGAAAAGTTGCAGAGGATCAATTAAACAAACAGCAAATTAACAAACCTTTTTTCTTTTATCGTTCATAACTTCCAGCACTTACAGTGGTGCCAAGGTCCCTGAAAATTAAACAGCCATTTGCATAACATTAATAACTCACTTTCTTCCTACCTAAGTCACTAGCTTATTTAGGACCACGGAGTGATCTAATGTCAACTAGAGAGGCTGGAGATGATAAGAGCAAATTAAAAATGGTTTAATATGTCAGAAGGGATCACAGCCTTTTAGGATGGGGCTCTTACATTAATAAATGCACCTGCAGCATCCCAGAGATTAATGAGTAAGATCTCAGCAGAATTAATTTAAGTAGGACACTGCCTGCATATATTCACCAGTATGTTTTCCTGCCCTGAAGCAGGTCCTGTGAATGTGTGGGAATGATGACTTTAGAAGCAGACACCACACCTGTAAATATGATCCCAGGGTCACATCTAATTTTAAGAGGAACCTGAGACTTACTGGTTTTAGGACAACATACCTTGTACCATCAGCAGGGATCTTCCGTTCAAAGCCCAAACAGCTTAATTAACAAATTAACTGGTACATCTTAAAGTACGACTCATTTTCCTTATTATCTTATGAGTGAGTTTTAAAGGATGCTGTTAGAAAGGATTGCTTCTCCCTACTAGAGGAAAGTGAGGGGTATTGTATGCCTTCTCCCCTCAAGGCGCTGAGGGCAGGCTGGAGTTTCTTGCCACCAGCCACTTGGCACAGGAAGTGGCACTGGGGGTATAGCTGTGATGTACTGAGGGTACAGCTTAGATGTACATCTGAGCCTGCGCAGCTCTGAGTTTGGACCAGGCTGGGTGGGGAGCAGTTTTTAGGATCCCACATGTCTGATTGCTTCACTACCGCATCTGTCCGATGACTGGCTCTATTCATCTGCACAGCTTACAGACCCTTTGAGAATAGGCAGAGATGGTGTTAAGTGGCACGAAACTGATGCTGTTGCAGGCATGAACACTAACTAATAATAATTGCTAAAGGGGAAAGAAAAGGAAAAGAAAATTGATTGGTTTGGCAATTGCAGAAGAGGGAAACAAACATTTCTTGTCACTTATTTGACAGCCCCGGCTGCACGTCCACACCCCAGATGGGGCCAGGGGATCTTGCAGGACCCAGGTTCGCACAGACTGAATAAATGATGTGGTTGTTACTACTTGAGCTGCTTAGCAACGGTTTGGGGGAAGAGAGTACTTCCGCCTCCTTTCAGCGGCTGGCTCCTAACAGGATGTTTAGCCAGATGGTGTACATAAGATTACTGGAAAATGATTTTCAGATAAACCATGAGCCTGAACAAACTAATGTAGTTCCAGGTGCATTATCTGGTAATCCATAGCAGAAGATCATTTCAGAGAAAAGCGCTGCTGAATCTGTTCTTGAAAAACCTGTAAGTTTATTTGTGTATATCTATCTGTATATAGAGCCCCAGCAGCATTCTTATTTCTTTAAAGAGGGGGCAAAAGTTTTCTTTAGTGGCAGTGCTTTGAAAAGAAGCACAGAATGTTGGAATATAGGCTACATGGGGAAGAGGGGATGAGAGCAGCAATCCTCTTTATCCAATCTGAATGAGAATTAAGTTTCAGTTAGGGTGAAGAATTGTGGGTAGCTCCATCAAAAAAAGAAAAAACCCCACCACCCTATCATTCGTTTCAGTACATGAAATGAATATACTTTAAAATAAAAAAAAACAAACAACAAAAACCAAAACAGGATTTGGCAGTTAATTCCTCCATGATTAAAGGATGCAGAAACATATGAGGCAAAAAACAGCTTTTGAGGGTGATTAAATGCTGAAATGAATCCAAAGACACTTGATAACTGCAGAAGCAATTTACTGAGAATGTTCCTTCTATTTTTGACAGTAACCATAGCCTTCACTGAAGGAAAATAGGTTCAAGAAAACACAAAGCGCAGACTATGTATATATATATACATTTATATGTATATAGTACTTATAAAAATAGGAGCTTAAAAGCTTGTATCACTATTGGGATTTGTTTTAGTTTTGTTTATATTCTGTGTGTTTGCCATACTGAGATCGGGCTCAGCTGAGTGTTTTATTTGACTGGAGCCCACCAATTGGGTAACCCTTGAGAGCAGGATTAAAAAGCCAAATAACATTCAAAAAGCGATGTTGGAAATGTGCAAGCAACTGTATTGGCAAGCTACATTTACAAAGGTCATTTGATCCCAGCATGTGCAGAATGTATGCACATACTAATTGAGAGGCATATCTGAAAATCTGACAGCCTGTTATTTGTGAGAGCATTGCTGGTATTTTCAGGAATAGGGGAGGTTCAGACGAGGGCAATAAAAATAGCATGAAACATGACAGGAAAGTTTATAGAGCTGGCATGCAAAGATGGTGAGGCTGAGACAGTGGGCTGTGAAATCACCAAGGCACTGGAGAGAATGAATCAGGAATGAGCTTTCCTCACCTTTCTGAATACAGGGGTAAGGGGCATTAAATGAATCTAGCAAAGGCCACATTTGCAACAGCGAAGTAAACTTGCAGTTAAACTGTGAAACTCTGTGCCACAGGGCACTGAGGAAGCTGGTGACCTTCACGGGTTTGAAAAGACGTTAGAAAATTCCTGATAGAATAATCCAGTGAAGCCTACTAAATACTTAGAAGTCACCTCTGGCTCTGGAGCTGAGACACCCATGCAAACAGAGACTGAGTAATCTGGGCTGCATCAAAAGGAGTGTGACCAGCAGGTTGAAGGAGGTGATCCTGCCCCTCTACTCCACTCTTGTGAGATCCCACTTGGAGTATTGTGTGCTGTTCTGGTGTCCTCAACATAAGAAGGACATGGAACTGTTGGAGCAAGTCCAGAGGAGGGCCACAAGAATGATCAGGGGACTGGAGCACCTCCCGTATGAAGGCAGGCTGAGAAAGTTGGGGCTGTTCATCCTGGAGAAGAGAAGGCTGCGTGGAGACCTCATAGCAGCCTTCCAGTATCTGAAGGGGGCCTATAGGGATGCTGGGGAAGGACTTTTCATTAGGGACTGTAGTGATAGGACAAGGGGTAATGGGTTCAAACTTAAGGGAGATTTAGGTTAGATGTAAGGAAGAAATTCTTTACTGTGAGGGTGCTGAGGCACTGGAACAGGGTGCCCAGTGAAGCTGTGGCTGCCCCATCCCTGGCAGTGTTCAAGGCCAGGTTGGACAGGGCTTTGAGCAATCTGGTCTACTGTGAGGCATCCCTGGCCATGGCAGGGTGATTGGAACTGGGTGTTCTTAAGGTCCTTTCCAACCCAAACCATTCTATGAATTTGCTCAGGGAAAAAAAAACTAGTATATGCTTCCATAACACTCATGCTCTTTCCTAGACATCCATGGTTTGCTGGATACAAGAGCACAGGAAAGCCTGCCCTTTGGTTTGAGCCAGCACAGCTGCCCTGTTTGTCCTTTCTAGGTTGCTCTCATTAGCAATTGACTAACCACCATGAGAGTATTGGGAGGTATAATGGATGGGAGCCTAGCTGAGTATTCCCTCTCATGACTGAAAGCCAGAACAAGGTATGGGTTTCTGTGTCAAAGCATATTTGATAGAGTATATATGTTTATGTTCATTGTGAGTATCTGTTGGAAGAAGGCAGGAAGGCATAGGTGCACAGCTGTTCTTTGACCTTCATACATGGCTGCAGCAGGGCTCCTGGCCAGCGCTCTCAGTGTGGACAACAGAGAGATCATGAGAAACTGCACAGCCCCACAAGTAAACAGCTACAGATCTGACATAAAGCTGGTTGTTTTCCTAAGGGTATAAAAGCAGGACACTCTTGTGGCCGAATCCAAAGCCTCACCTATGAGTGGAAGCACAGCATAGGAATATTCCCAATTGCCTGAGACTCCTGGCATTGGCTACAATGGGGCTTCCCAGCTTGTAGTGTGGGCCTGGATAATGATTCAGTGGTAATTGGTGATGTGTTTCTTCTTGATCTCTGTTCTGTCCATGCAGTGATCATCTCATGCATTGCTAATTTTCCTCTGTGCTATACATATATGTATATCTTTGATTTGCCCTATTGTGCTTGTTTGCTATATATATAGATACCTGATTTGCTTTCGTGTGTTTGTTTGCTTTAGTGTGCTTATTTTCTTTAGTGTGCTTGTTTAATAAATTGTGCATATTATACAGAAAGTGTGTGGTTATTTTGTGGCATACCCTGCATGTCAGCAGAACAGGAGGGTATCAGCATAACTGACTGCAACAAAACCAGATCTCACCTCTGAATTGGACAGGTCCCTTTCATGTGCCCTAGTCGAAGTTGAGGAGAGCTGAGGGCGGCTCGCATGGGCTGCTGTCAACCTCCGTAGAGGCCAAGCAGCATGGACATGGGAAAAGGAGAGGCAGGCTAGGAGGGTGAAAGGTGAAATCTGAAGCATCTCTCCTTGGAATGGAGCAATAGTGTCATCATTAGAAATAAGGCTGTCCTCCTTTTGCTGAAGCTGGGGGTACAGTTAGTAGAGGTAGGGATGCCTATACTCTCTGGGAAAGAGTTACTCCCCATTGGATGATGAACTGAGCATCAGGTGAAGGAGACCTAAAGATACTTAAAGCAATTTAGTAGTGAAGAGATATCAGGCAGGGAAAGTGTATAAAATAATTAATGGGAAGAAGGCCAGTCCAGAGTCCCCATTCATTCTGTTGCATAAAATTCCTTTGAATTTATCATGCTATTGATCAGATCCTAGTGTTAAGTCACAAAACAAAGATCCTGCAGGTCTGCCAGTCTGGTATATGTGTAATCAACACATTGAGGGAGGAGGGTCAGAAACACACTGTATTTCACTAGTAGCTTTCTTAGAGCTAGATTCTCTCCTTGCATTAGTTGTTCTATTATTTGCTCGCTATACTGTAGGATATGTCGAATAATAGAGCACTGTACCCTTGTACAGAAACCATGTTTCTCATAGTCAATTGCATTTTAAGTCTCCCCTACTTTCCTCTGAACCATTTGATATTAGTTAATGTTTGCAAAGGATTTCAGTGCAGGCTAACTGCTCATCGTGTTTGAAACACATTATTACTAATAATATCAGGCCTTCTCTCTCAAAAATTAAACTTAATTTATGCTTCTGTTCTACACAGAACATGCACACTTGAACAGAAACCATTTAGGTTACCACTTATTTCATAGAAGAAAATTTTAAATGCATGGTGTCCTGGTTTTGGCTGGGATAGGTTTAATTCATTTTTCTTAGTAGCTGGTGCAGTGCTGTCTTTTGGCTTTAGTCTGAGAATAATGCTGATAACACACTGGTGTTTTAGTTGTTGCTAAGCAGCACTTACTCTTAATCAAGGACTTTTCAGTTTCCCATGTTTCCCATGCCAGTGAGGAGGGGCACAAGAAGCTGGGAGGAGCACAGCCAGGACAGCTGATCCAAACTAGCCAAAAAGATACTCCATATAGCACCATTTTCAATATATAAGCTGGGGAGAGTTGGTTGGGAGCCTCCAACCACTGCTTGGGGACAAGCTGGACATTGGTCAGCAAGTGGTAAGCGACTGTATTATGCATCATGTGTTTCTTGGGTTTTATTCCCTTCTCTCTTTTTCTCCTTCTTCTTGTTATTCGTATCATAATGTTTTATTTTATTTCAGTTATTAAACTGTTCTCCTCTTAACACATGTGTTTTACCTTTTTCTGGTTCTCCCCATCACACTGGCTGGCACAGTGAACAGCCAGGGTTAAACCCTGACACATGGGTTTGCCTTTATAAAACCTGACTGCAGCAGAAGAACAGTTTGGTTTACCATTATTACTCAGGGAGGCCTTGATGCTTCTGCTCATGTTGGCAAAAGAAAGTTTCAACTGCAGTGGTTCTGGAGTACAAAGCCTATCTATGACCCACCCGCACACTTGATGTCTGGGTGAATAAGAGGTATTTCACCATACAGACTGTGAATGTATTTATATTTTTGGGGTTGTTATTTTGCTTGGAAAAACTTGATGTTATTTTTGAGCTATACAAAAATCAACAAACAACCCCCAAAGACATTTATAAAAACATACACATATGATGTAGTGTTTCACTAAAAAGCCTTATTGAACTACAGTTACTTTGAATAATATCTGCTAATGAGACATCCAAGTACTGCTAGAATAGAACAGATTCTTCATATATTTATATTGGGCACAGTGTGCAAATACTCTGCACACTCTCAAAGCAATTCAGGAGCATATTGACTATTCCACTGGCAAATTAACTAATAAAATAGCAATATTCACATAGGTACTTGAGGGCTTAAGGAAAGTCTTGGTTTGATTGTTCATAGAAGAATTCATTCTATAATTTTTTTTTTAGAAAATGAGGTTATTCTGGGATATTTTGTTGAAGGCTAAATCCACTTGGAAATGAAAGAAACCAGGTTCCAGTTACTTATGTGTGCCTTACAGCTATAAATGACTGCAGACTTTATAAAGTGGTAGCTTCTGTTTAGATAGGAAGCAGATAGGAACCATAGCTCATAATAATTTCCTTCTTTGATAGATGGAAAAGGAAAGGAAAAAAAGAACAACCAAGAAACCCCATCCCCCAACATCAAAACCCTAAACCTGAACTCAGCAAGACAGAAAAATTTCCTTTGAGCTAATTTTAATGAGTAACCTAAATGCTTGGCTTCTACATAAGCTTCTCTCCTTCAGCTCACTCTGCAGCAGTTACTGAGAGCATATAGATTACATTGTGAGCGCTCACCAATGCAAACTGCACAGAGTTGAGATCTGATGTAGATCTCATGTATCAGTACTAGTAACATACAAAACCAAGTGTTACGGAACATATAAGAGCCACTCCTAACATAACATATATGTTGGTAACATGTAAGAACAACTTTACAGGGTTCAGACTGCCATTGATGTTAAGCATTTGGAACATACTGTATTCAGAATTGAAAATGCATTCCAAATGAATCTAAGTGTTCACATTTGGAAATATTCAAATAAGTCTTTCTAATTAACATCTAGTCTCTCTTTAATGATATGTATGCACAATTTTTATGCCATTTTAATACACTTTTGTCCTAGCATCTTCTTGATTTTATTAAAATCTTAATAACTTTTTAAGCAAGGGAATTATGTCTGATATTGATGAAGTTACTGCTAAATTAGAAGCTAGCAATCTACATCAATAGCTGGAATTATGACCCCTTGAAATCTGACAGCTTGTTTAATTCACAGTTCCAGACTAGACTGTCATAGACTGTCTTTGCTCTCCTTAAAGGTTATAAATCTATTTATAGGCTAGAATATATATCTGTAATTGATTTTAAAAATACTATCAAATAAGAATGTCATCTGATTCCAGTTGTGGTTATATTTTCAAGATCTAACACAGGCCTCTAGAAATGGGATTTAAAGCTACTGACATATTTGCAAGTGTAGGATGGAAATAGTGGTGCTGCATCAATTTTAAAGTTATTATTAATATTTTTTTTAAAATCCCCCACAGTGTATTGGTGATAGCAAAGAAACCTGTATTACCTTTGAAATCTCTCAGTGCCATCAGTTTTGACACAGTATTCCTTTCATATAATCTTTATATCTTCATGTGAAAGCCTAAGTCAATTAAGCATGAAAAACAGTGGCTGAGGGTAGCTTTAGAGGTGTAGTCACTTAGCTTCTGATCATCAGGTCATACCAAACTATGTTAATCCAGTATCTAACGGAATACTCTAATGGAAGCAGATAGTTAGCTGCAGTGCTCTCCATGCTGCAATTCCCAGGTGCCATCTAATTGACCTAAGAGATTTCTTTATCAGGCAGCAGTCACTGAGTTTTAATCTGAGACCAAATCAATGTGTTTGCTTCCTTTTCACCAAGAAAAATCAAACAAGCTTCTCTGTAAGTGAGAGACAATTACTGATGGATGTAAGGAGCAAAATGACTGATTACTACAGTTTTGTTTTCCATGTTCGGCTGTGGTTTCACACATGCTAGTAGGTGTTGCTGAAACTGTTCTGAACTACAGAGCACCCTCTTCACTCACTAACGCTACTCCTGCCCTTAGGCTGGCCCATCATTGCTCCAGCACAGTTGTTTGTGTGGCTCCATGCCAAACCAGGTGAGGAACTGATTTGTCCAAAAGGATCTCCGTTTGAAGAAATAGTTTTTTCCAGCTGGATCTGTTTGCTTCTCTGAGTTTTCATATGGCTACACACCCGGCTGTGCTGGGCACAGGACAGTTGGTCAAATGAGCAGCATGGGACAGAGCTTGCTTTGGCACTGAAAATTGCATGGTGAGGCAGGTGGGCACAGTTACTGTCTTGGACAGTAACTTCCCTGTTTTGAATCAGGGCTTCCCAGAAATTCCAGGATTTCCACAGATACTTGTTTACCTTAATTTGAAGCAGTAAATTTTCAGCTGTCTGCACAGAGGCCATCTAGGGGAGGAGTTGTAAAAGATAGAGGAGAAAAGACTTGAAAGATGAGATAAATGCTATATTGTCTCTTATCTCTGTACTATCTTCCAGTCTTGAGCATCTAGTGCTTTGGATACTGTTAGAAGGATTTCTTTACCCAAGTCACAACCAAACTTACCAGGAAAGAAAGAGCCAATACAAAAGAACAAATTAATGGGTTCTCATGAAAAAGACGGGGAGGGAGGTAGAACTGTGACCGGGACTGAGTTAGGAGCGGTTGCGTGGATGAAAAATACAAACTTAAGGGAAAAGTAGTTCGTGGAGAAAAGCGAAAGGCAGGAGGTGAAAGTGAAAAAAAAAAAAGCAGGAGGGAAAGGATGACAGCAGAAGGATGATATGAGTTAGAAACCAAGATGAGGAACAAAGTAGCTGAAAAAGGGTTTGAGAGGAAAGATTATGGCTGTTATTATCTCTTTTGGGGAAAATGGGCTTTTTAGTAGAGAAAACCCAGTTTTATGCAAGAATAAAAACTAAAATGTAAGACTCAAAGTGCTGATTAGTATTGGTTGTGATAGGCTGAAGAAGGGAATAAAGTGATTTAGGAATGAAAATATTGGCAAGGAAAACAAATACTGGCACAGTGTAAAAGAGCAGAAGTGACAGTATTCCTCATGGAGAATGAATAAAAGTAGGGATGAGAAACAAACTATTGCACAGAAGAAATCAAAATGTTTTGTCCTGGAAACAGGGACCATGACAGTGGCAGAAAGGAATGAGAGCACAAAAGGAAAGGAAACAAAGCTAATGACAATAGTTTCAGATATTTTGTTAGTTACTGAAAAAAAAAGTGATGGTATGAAAGGAAAACCAAAGCAGAGCGAGAAGCAGACCAGAGAAGGAGAGGTCTGAGAGGAACCTACATTCAGCTTCCCCAATCATGGTGGTGTTAAGGACAAGGGGAGAGGTGTCTGTGATGTTGCTTACAAAGAGCTATTCAATTCCTGCAAGCACTTGGGTTCCTTCTTTCTCTTGCCTCCTTCCTGAGGAGGACTTCATTCTGAAGATGCTTAAATGGGAAGAGAAGGGCTATTCAAAGAGACCCAGAGAAAGAAAACAGATATCTCAAGGAATACACAGTGTGGGAAAAGAACCTTGTCACTGCTTAAACAAACCCAAGAGACAGCCTGAGGTCCATAAAAACTCACTACTTAATGAAAAGCAGTATGTCATGATGTATCGTGTAAAAGCTGCAGCCTGGACTGAACTGATTTTATGGCTGCCAACCTCCCAGTAGCTGGAAACCATTTGCAGCTCTTGCAAGGTGGGGCAGGATCACACTCATGATTTCTGAGAAAAGGTTCGTTCAATAGCTCATTACCTACGTGAGTTCTTATATTATACCTTTGGGAATAAGGTTGCTTTTCCAGAAAGATAAGGCTTTTAAATGAGCTTCTGACCTCCTTGAAGCTTACATAGACAAGATTATCTACTGCCTGGAAGCAGAAACACAGGGAAAATCGTGATCTGCCACATCTCATAGAAGAGACAACTCCTATTGAATGCAAGTGGCCTTGTATTTAATGTAGCAAATTCTGGTCCATGCACAAGTTCACACAATTATTTTTCCAGGCTTAACATCCACAAACTCTTTCAAGATCCTGTCACTGAACTTTTGTCTTTCTATTCATAATGCTGTAAGTCATACATGAAACTTTAATATGTGAATCTATCTCAGACTGATGAAGGCAACTGTGTTCCACATGGGTAAACTGAAGGATGTGTGCCCTCTTTTTACAAGAGTGTAGTGATGTGATAAAGGGGAATGGTTTTACACTGACAGAGGGTAGATACAGATTAGACATTAGGAAGAAATACTTTACTGTGAGGGTGCTGAGCCACTGGAACAGGTTTCCCAGAGAAGCTGTGGCTGCCCCATCCCTGGAAGTGTTCAAGGCCAGGTTGGACAGGCTTTTGAGCAATCTGGTCTAGTGGAAGGTGTCCATGCCCATGCCAGGGGTCTTGGAATGAGGTGACCTTTAAGATCTTTCACAACCCAAACCATTCTGTGATTCTATGATCCATTACAAGCACTACACAGGAAAGGTAGATGGAGCACATTTATTCCAACATTTGTCCATAGGCTACAGGACACAGCTTTCTTAGTTTCTCCTTCTGTCTATGAAAGCAGAACATGCAGTCAAATGTACTAATTTGATCCCTCTCTTTATAAAAACAATAGTCTCTTGTCACCTATGCTCAGTGTGAGATGTTAGTGTGACCAGCTGTACTGTATGGCAGAGTCTGTGGGGTGACAAGGAGTTTCATTCAGTTCAGGTAGCTTAAACAAACTTGCAAGTGTTAATCTTAGATACTGTAAGAGCAGGTGAGACTTCACCCTCTTATATTTCAGTTGTCCTCCCAGATCTGCTTGAAAAGATCTTTCCACAATTTTCGAACATGTTCACATTCAGGTGTGGAAACCCCTCCATGCAAGCCGTGCACCCTGTTGTACATTGTGCGTGTCACTGCAGGTAGATTTCAGTAAATATTAGTCAAGGGTTAAACTGATTTGGGGGAGATTTTATTTATAATTTTGTCATTTATACCAGTACTTTACTGGCATTCCACTGACACTGGTGGTGTATGTGGTATTTACTGGATTGTTGCCTCCTTGGGACAGGGATGTCTGTGTGTTTGGAGAATATCTGGAAAATGGAAGAAGGTATCAAACTAAAAAATCTGTCTAGGACACTTAGTTTTCTTGGCTTCAGCATAGGAAGTTCTCTGTGATAAAGGGGCTAAGAGACATATTTATGAGAAAATAATCAGCATAGCCAGTTAGAGTAGAAAATGCTCAGCAGAATGTCATTATTATTGTGCATTTAGACATCAATGTAAAACTGTATTACTCAATATCACTCTAATTATACAACACAGAGTCCATAACTAGAACAAACCAAAAAAGCTTCAATTTCCTTCAATTTTTGTCACTAGAATTTTACTGGTTTTTAATATTCCACAGTTTTCTTGGTGTACTTTTCCCATAACTACAGCAGCTGCTCTGTCAGCGAGTGAAAAGCAGGCAATGATTATGTGACAACTTTAGGGTCTTTTCAAAAATAAAATATTTTATAGATGCTTTTATGATCTTTGCAGGGAAAGGCTGAACTCACAAGAATAAAATCTGCTGTTGAAAGCCTTACCCCTTCCCTGCTTCGCAGCAGAAAGCTAGCACCTCCACGCAGCATGCTAAAGCTGTGCAGAAAATAGACCAGTGGCCTCACTGCATGAAGATGTATGCCTGCCACAATTATATTATGGCTATAGACACAGTCTGATGGCATAAAGATGTGTAAGCCATCACCTAGAAACCCAAAGGTTCTCATTCCCTCAGTACTGCCAACCAGCTGTTTTGCCTTGTATCAACTCCATCAGGGGCACCAGGGATAGAGTGGAATTCCTACTTATTTCACACATTTTTAATTTATTACAGAACTATTTCCCACAAGTTTCTCCTGTCTTCAATTCTCTAGAAGTACCAAATGGAGGACGTGGTGAAAAATGTTAGCAAAGTCCTACTCCAAATAATTCCATTGAGATTACATTTAGAATCCATACACTAACTCCTGCGCTGTGATAACCTATCCTAGAAAATGCGTAGTATATTTATGGCATGTGCCATTATGCAAGCTTGTATGTATGTATATTACAGTGTCTTTATCAATACCATGATATTTGCATTAAATTTCATGGTAGCTACAACCACCTCTGGAAAACTAAAAAGTCATCCCAATTTGAAAGCAAAGACAGGGCCAAGTTTCAGAATGGAAGCTCAATAAGAAATAAAATCCTTATATTTATAAGTTAATTAGTCCATAAAGCTGGGCCCTGGTCGTTACGGGTAGTTTGTAGGTGTAAGGAAAGGGGATCTGTCAGAAAATACAAGGTGATTTTGACCAGAGTACCTTTTCCTACAGCTGAATGAATGCTGTGTCACTTAGTGTAGCGAATATCTTCACTCTCAAGTATTTATTAGGAAGCATTCTCTTCCTACCTTAGTAACTTGCTGTTTGCATACTTATTCATCTGGATGATTAAAAATGTAATAATTTACATTTTTAAAAATCACTCTTTATTTTTCTCCAAGAGAATTAACAGCCCTGACAAGTTTTTCTACTTACATGGTATCTCCATAGTGCCAGAAAAAAATCTCCATACTGCTGCTTTGAAGGTGTAGGCTGTCTCTCCTCCTGCTCAGAAAGAAAACATGAGTGTTTCTAT
Organism: Neopsephotus bourkii; assembly: GCF_033783945.1. Classification (NCBI taxonomy): domain Eukaryota; kingdom Metazoa; phylum Chordata; class Aves; order Psittaciformes; family Psittacidae; genus Neopsephotus; species Neopsephotus bourkii. The sequence continues at coordinate 2,611,528 of NW_026901456.1, read as the reverse complement.
GTAAGCAATGTGGTCACAGCTGCAGGCACTAAACCTGGTTGCCCCATAAGATAGAGTGGGAGGTATGATTGCCATAACCACTTACCTGCCACCATCTAATGTTACAAATACAGCCTGCCATGAAATGTCTTTTACCTAATGCTGGAACCAACCAAACACAAAGGGCATATCAATGAGTAGAAGAATTGGGAATAGCCCTGGTCTAGTGAGTCATGAAATCTGAACCTTGTCATTTCTTGAATTGCCAGCTGGTCATAATCTGGGGGGCACTGATAAGTGTTCTGTGTCAGATGTTCCTGACAAAACCTTTCCTTATGAAACTTTATGACAAAACTGGCATCAGCAGAAACATTTACAAGGGGAGTGGTGAATCCAGGCTGGAAGCCTTGCTCTGTCTGTCTAAGACACTAGAACCTCCTGGTGAATGAGCTCTGGGCTACTGGACCCTGTAAGTGTGTTTCTACCCCAGACTTTTCACGGTGCTATCATCCATTAAAGTCTTTGTCAAGCTGAAGGATTTTTTCATTGGCAGAGAGGAATATTTTTCACTAAGACTGGCTTTAGATTGCATGTCAGAAGAATATGCCAGGTTCACATGCTTTGTGCTGCCTAGGCATGTGCATGGCTGCCAGGGTAGAATTAGGTAGTCTCTTGCAGCAGATATTTAACTTCCAGCTCTAGATGGAAAAAAATTCCTCACCAAAGCCATTAGAAACCCAACCAGAACTCACAATTGCAGCCATAGGCTTCTGGAACAAAGATCATGAAACCACTTTTTTTTTCTAAGCAGCAGAAGGGAGAGATAGCACACTAAAATAGTAATAGATAGTAAAAATTATTTTCAGATCTTTAGATATAAAACTCTTAGCTTTATTGGTTCACCAACTGTTCCACAACATACCGAAGTCTGACCGCAACATCTCAGTTCAGCATCTCAACCCACATACCCACTGCTTCCGGAGGGCACACTGTTTTAGCAACGGCTCAGTCTAAGCAGAAATTTGGAATTAATCTAAATAACCTCCTCACCCTAATACGATATTTAGATGTAAGCTGTCTCAAGCTCCTGGAGAAGAGTGGAAATTAAGCCTTATAAAGCTGCTGGTGCTTTACTTCCTCTATTTCTTTTCTTACTGGTAGACCTATTTACATTTTGTAAGTCTACTACTTCAGAAAAAAAAAAGTATCCTACATTTACACTACGCTTCATAAATTCAAATGCTGGAACATGAAAATAATTTTTATAACAACATTAAGGAAGATCTGTCTTTCTTATGTGTACTGAAGGCATCACACTGACATTTTTAGGTGATGGACCGTAAGTTTGCCAGTGCAGCAGACCCCAGGAAAATGATGATAGCAATAAAGCATATGTGTAATGAAAGATTTTTAAAGCTGTGTTGCACAAAGAAACACAGTAACTGTGTAATTATTTTTTAATTTTGGGGCTTTTGAGAGGACTTCAAGTCAGGCTCCAATTTCATGGAAGCAATTTGCCAGAGACAGATTACTCTGGGAACATTTTAGAACACATTGCTGTCTTTCTGTGGGATGATCAGGTAGGCAGATGTCTAAATATTGAAAAAAATGCCCTTGTATCTATTTGCTATAAATTGTACTTGTAATTAGTAGCAAGCACAGAACTGGAGGCTAATTCTGAAAATTGGGGCCTTAGTATCTTCAGTAATTTATAGCAAATGGGTTTGGGTAATTTGCAAGTTGTAAAGCATCATAAAATCTAAGGCATTTCCTATGTCCATCTGGCATATTGCTTAATATGGGCCAACTTATTCAGGGTATAAAAGCAATTTCAACCCTTAAGAGACAAAGAGGCTTTTTCCTATTTGTATCAAACCCACACCAAGCCCCCTAAGTTTGCTTTTCTCTGGAATGGGATATCCATAGCATTTAAATATTGTAATAATGGATGACATGCATAAACATTATTGAAGGTTAGTTAATGCTCTGTGCCTAAAACAATTCTCTTGAGAGCATATATAGCATCCTCTGTATGTGGCCATTCCAGTCAATGTGGTCCAATCCACTGAGTAGTCCATCCACCAGAGATATATCTGTCCAGTTTAGAAACAAGGATGTCATGCAGGACAGTGTTGAAAGCTTTGCACAAGTCCAGATAGACAACATCAACTGCTTTGCCCCTACCTGTCAATTCTGTAGCCCCATCATAGAAGGCCACCAAATTGGTCAGGCAAACTTCAGTCATCAATATTTCCATGCAACTGTAGGCCCTCCAGTGAACACAAACCGGTGTGTATTGGCAGTGGTTCAAATACATAATAGGGAATCACCCATGAATAGACATTAACTAGCTGTGAATAGTTTTATGTAGAAGAGGAGAATAAGGCCTTGAAAGACTTCTGAAACACATACAATGAGTCTGATCTGGGGCAGCCTGTCTGCAGTATACAGATGCGCCATCAGAGCTGATCCAGGACAGTTTGTTGCTATAAAAGCTTAGTTTAGCAACAGCATAGGTTTCTTTTTTTTGATCTCACCACTGTATGGCACAACAAGGCAAGCCTGCCTTATGCATGCAGCTGCATGCACAGTTGATCTGTCTCTCAGTAGCATGACCCTCATCGTTATAGAACCAAAACCCTGTGACTTCAATTCCACACATAGAGCTGCTTGCTTTCCCTCCTCCAAGTCAGAGCAGTGCCTGCAACTCACCTCAAATACTTGTAACCTTTTCATTTGCTGTCTGATCTATCAGGCTGCTTGCCCCACTCCAAGGAAGCTAATGTCTCTCTACCATCCTCCGCATAGCTGGGGAGGAGGGCAGGGAGGCATCAGTGTACTGATCCTCAAACCAGCATCAAAGCACATACCACTTCAGCACACACAGGCAAGGCTTCTTATGACTCCTGATCATCTGTCATGAGCTGAAAAGAAGCATTTGGTCAAATAGTGAGAACCTCCATGCCTAGACCATGAATTGTTTGCAGTTAAGTACTCACAGTGCAGTGTTTAAAGGGCCTGGCACTACAAGGCAGCACTGTCTATCTTGGTTCACTACATTTTTGTTGTTAGCTGTCCTGAAACAGAAACTGTTAAGTCTTACATGTTATGCTATTTGATGCAATTTTCTGCAACCTGTACAACTGTGCTGAACAAATATGCCAGAGACAAATGTCAGATACTTTTCCAGGAGGTGTTATAGTACCTGCCAGGTACTTCTTTCCTCTGTGGTTACCTGCCATAAGAAGGAGCTAGAAAATCCAAAGGGTTTTTTTTTTTATTCCTTATGCTGGGAAGGTTGCAGCATCCACATAGATATAGAGTTCTTTTCTCCAAGAGTACAATGCAAGTGCTTGGAACAGACAAATATGGAGGTCAGTATTTGAATCTGTAAAGGCAAATGACTCACTGCATTGCTGCCCACTTTCATACATCCTTCCTGATATTATAAATGGGAATATCAGCCTTTGTGAAAATCAAAAACTAGCCACAGGGCAAAAGAAAAAGATGGAATAAATAAAATGTGTAAAATCCGTATTCCCTTTTCAGAACTGATCCTCAAAGAATACATTTGCAAGGGATATGCAGAAACTATTCTGCTTTTTCTGTTTAGTCCTTGCTACCACTTATGGGAAGGAGGTGCTGGATGCTGTAGCAAATTGCAGAGCCAGACTCACAGTACAGACCAGCAAAAGTTTGGTATAAGAGATCAATCAAACCAGCACTGTATTTGCTCTGAACCACCAAAGCAGCGCAGAAAGATATTTATGAATGCAAAAAATGGGAGTAAAACCAATATAATACACTAGAAGGGAGTATCACCTTCATTATTTCACCTAACGGCCACTTTTCTGAACTGTGCTGGCTAGCTTCTGTCCCAGAAGAGCTATGCAGCTGTTCACAGATGTGTTGTGTTTGTGTGGCAAGGTTCTGCTGGTAGTGGGGACCTAAGGAATGGCTTCTGCGAGAAACTGCCAGAAGCTTCCCCTATATCTGGGCGCATCAGCAGTGGTGGTAGTGCCTCTGGGATAACAGATTTAAAAAGGGAGAGTTGGGGAAACTGCATAACAGCAACTGCAGCAGAGAGAGGAGTGAAAATGTGTGAGAGAAACAGCTCTGCAGACACCAACAAAGGTCAGTGCAGAAGGAGGGGAGGAGCTGCTCCAGGCACCAGAGCAGAGATACCCCTGCAGCCCATAGTGAAGATCATAGTGAGGTCCTCCAGCCACAAGCTGGGTCTTCATCCACCGGACCCACACCCTGTGGAACCTCATCCCTCTGACACATGGGCTGAGGAGCCGGTGCAGGGTCCCAGCAGTGCTGTGGCAGGACTCATTGTCTTTCTGCATGCGTCTTGTTCGAGTCAGATCCTATCATCCCAGGCAGAAAGAATGCAAAGCCTTAACTGTCTGATTTCCTCTTTGTTTCAAGTCATTCTCTCAGACATGCTTCAACCATGCTGCTGGATGTTGAGTAAGCAACTAGCAAATTCTGGAACACTTAAGAATACATTGATCTGTATTTATAGCAGAGTCCAAAATGTAGGTCTTGAGACCGATTTTTCTATCTCTTTCTGCCAAGTTTGCTATGGAAGAATGCAAAAGCAAACTTCTGAGGATTTTTGAATACTGCCTTGCAATACATTTTAACTTCAATATAAACCTTATAATCATTCCTACGGATTTTCATGAAAATGGTTCTATTTTCGTGAAACTGTTCTATTATCTGCTGTAAACATCCTCCCATAGAGCAGAGATGCTCTCTCCGTATGTCCCCATACTCACTGGAGCTCAAGAGTGACTTTTAATGTTTAAAAATAAGAAAATGAAAGTATCAGACTTGGTGTTGACCTTAGCAAAGCCTGTTGAAGACTTGCCGTATTCCCACATGTTTTTAACTTCTCCTGCAATATTTAATACGGTATTGTCTGGGGCATTTTTCTACGACCTTTTTGAAAAGTCCTCCCACCTTACAACTATAAACTTTGAATTATTTTGGTCCTTTTGTCAAATAAATAAGGTAGTTACCATTGGACAGTGGTGGCAATCAGCCACTACTACCTATTAAAATCTGCTAAACACAAAAGGCTTCCTTCATGCCACTCACACATCCTTGCAGGAAGGGGCAAAGGAACCTTGGTGTGTGGTGCACAGTGTCTCAAAGGCATCTCAGTACAGGGGAAATTTTGCACAAGGTGCACTATATTCTGGATGTTTTGCAATTAATTATCACCAGGTCTGAATAATGCAAAGCAATCACTTTCATAATAGAAATCCCCAGATTTCTTAAAAAAAAAGTATCTTTAATCAAGAAAACCCAGTTGCTTCTAGCAGATGACTTAGACACAAAAAACACCTCCAACACATGCATGATTCAAATGCTCTTTTCAAAGAAAGTCTTTTGATGAAATAAGGGAATTAAACATCAAAACCAGCATCTACCAATTGCAAAAGACAGACCTTGGTGTGACAGCTGGTCAGCTGAAGAGCAGAGAGCTGGCCACTCTATTACCTAGTTCATTACCCAAATGTTTCAGAAAGCGGGGTAATTTTATTAAACAGTGATGACAAAGAGTTATTAAGAAAACCAGCAGAAAATGGTACTTAAAAGAGAATAAGAAAACACAAAAACCATGTTTACCAGTTTGGATGGAGCTTTACCTCCAGCCCACAGGAGCAAAAAGCATCACCCAGATACAGTAGTGAACCACTAAGTACTTTTCATAGATGTCCTCTCAGGCACTGCAAGTAGAACCCTTGCTGTCTGAGGTTCCTGTGGGCTTCTGAAACTCAGTTATCTAATGAAACCTGGTTATCTGCAGGCATGAAGCAGATTTCTCTCAAAGCCCTCCTTTCCCCCACTCTCCACTGCAATATCTTCTGCTCAGCAGGGCTTCCCCAGAGAGAGATGGGCATCTGTCCTCAGCCAGGGCAGGCAGCACTCTGCTTTCCCACACTCCTGGTGCTTAGATCTGCCTGCCCTGCCTGCTTTGCCTGTCTCTGCCTGCCATGGGGCTGCTACTCTTCCCTCCCTGCCGGCTGCTCCTGGCAAAATTCACAGGATTGAGAAAGCAGCTGTTTATTTGTGAGAATGGATGGAAATGGCTGACAGCTGGACAGAGGGCTTGTTCGAGTCTGCTTGCCCTCAGAGAGAAGTCAAGAAGTCTTGATTTCATGTGGCATGTGCAAAGAATATAACTGCAAATGGTATGCTGGTGGAACTGGCATAGTGCATATTGCTCATGCCTATTTACTGTACCACGTTACAGCATGTATTACAGTACCCCACTGTGCTATGCACTCCCCTGCCCTCCAGTCACGGGAAGGAGGTTGAAGAGCCCCCAGAGTGTGTAGTGGCCATTGCCCCTGTGGTGAGATGGCAGAGCCTTCCTATGTTTTGCTCACTCCTGCCATGTAGTAGTTAGAGGGGAAGCTTACAGGGGATTTTCCAACTGAGATGACCTGTGTAGCTCTTAAGACTGTTTGAGGGGTCAGAAATCATGCACAGAGGAAAGCTGCTGCCAGAAATGACATTAATTTACTTTTCCAGACCGTTGACTGACCTTCCTTTGCTATTTGGGTTGGAAGCCTGAACATGAGCGTGTTCTGCTTAAGAAGAGCACACTCTGTGGGATGCACCAGCTGCCCTCTCAGTCAAGCAGATGTGCATGCACTGGGAGAGGAGGCACAAGGGGTGAGATATTCAGGGTGAGAAAGTCATGTAATTAAAAACTCAAGGCTCAGGGAAATCTGCCTGCACAACTTTGGGTCATCACATAAAGGCATATTGGTGCCCCATGGTGCAGTACAGTTCAGCAGTACTAATATGACAAAGCTGGGCTCTGGGTCCGCGTGCAGCAGAGCTGTGTGTGTGACAGAGCCAGAGCTGGTATGCTGCCTAGCTCCTGGCCACCTCTGCAGAGCGGCAAACAGAGCAAAAATCTAACAGAGGTATGGAGCAGGCCTTTACTGTGTTTTAGTGTCATATCTGTATAAAATGGGCTTTATCCAGACCTATCTGCAATTTCTGTCTTTGTTTTGCTGTGGTTGTGTTCTGGGTTTTATTTTTTTTTCCCCTACTGCTTATAATAACATTTCATGTGCTATGGAGGGAAAACAGTCTCAATAAGAGGACATCAAAGCAAACCCAGGCTATGCTGTGTTCTAAATAAAAAGAAAAAACAGTAGTTTCTCCATGTAATTTTCCTCTTTGCTGTGAGTCTGCATCTGCAATATTCAAAAGGTGGGAAACCTGGAAAACTTTTTTTGGCAAATAATGCTGCTATAACGTTATGAAAAATTAGGAGAACCTCAAGAAGACTGAGCCCCTGCTTGCATTCGTAGCAGTGTTACACTACGGTCACAGCAAGAAATGCAACGAATCCATGGAAAGGTGCTATACCCCTTAAAAGCTGTGTGTGGTGTGTTGATCCTGGCTGGAATCCAGGTGCCCACCTCTATCGCTCTACCCCGTGCTCTATCACTCACCTCCTCAGCTGGGCAAGAGAGAGAAAATGCAACAAAAGGCTTGTGAGTCAAGGTAAGGACAGGCAGAGATCACTCACCAATTACCATCACAGGCAAAATAAACTCGATTGGGGAAAACTGGTGTAATTTATTACCAAACAAAAGAGTAGGATAATGAGAAACAAAACCAGATCTTAAATGCACTTTCCCCTCACCTCTCCCTTCTTCTTGAGCTTAACTTTATTCCTGATTTTCTGTACCTGCTTCCCCCCAGTGGTGTAGGGAGATGGGAAATAGAGGTTGTGGGCAGTTCATCCCTCATTGTCTCTGACACTTCTTACTTCTTAGGGGGAAGGTTCCTCTCACTCTCCCCTGCTCCACTGTCAGCTTCTCTTTCACAGCTCCACATTTCCTGCCAGGAGCCTACTCCAGCCTGGGCTTTCCATGGGGTCACATCTGCCTTCAGGCAACCTCCTGCTCCAGTGTGAGGTACTGCATGTGCTGCCAGTAGATACCCGTTCCACTGTGGACCTCCATGGCACAACCTGCCCCACGATGGGCTGCAGGTGAATCTCTGCTCCAGCATCTGGGACACCTCCTCCCCTCCTTCTGCACTGACCTTGGTGTCTGAAGGGATGTTTCTCTTACATTCTCACTCCTCTCTCTGACCACAATGAGCAGTAACTTTTCCCCTTTCTTTAATCTGTTATCCCAGAGGTGATACCACCACTGGTGATGGCCTCAGCCTTGGCCAGCGGTGGGTCCATCTTGGAGCTGTCTGGCATTGGCAGGGGAGGCTTCTGTCAGCTTCCCATAGAAACCACCTTGTAGCCTCACTGCTACCAAAACCTTGTCATGCAAAACTAATGCAACCTCAGTGTAAACCTATTTCCTTACTGCTCTACTTGTCCTGGGTTCAGCAGTAGTAGTCATTTTTTTCTCCTTCTTAATAGCGGGTGCAGTGCTGTGGTTTTGACTTTTGGCCTGGGAACAGCGCTGATAACACTGGTGTTTTTAGATACTGCTCAAATGTTTACCCTGACCAAGGACTTTGTGAGCCTCATGCTCTGCCAGGAAGGAGGGAAAGCTGGGAGGAAGCAGAGACAGGACACCTGACCCAAACTTGCCAAAGGGGTATTCCATACCACAGCATGTCATGCCTGGGATGTAACTGGGAGTTACCCGGAAGGTCTAATGTGCTGCTGGGGGCTGGGTATTATCAGGCAGTTGGTCATGAGGTGTTGTATTCTATTCACTTGTTATTTCCTTTATCATTATTATTATTTGTGGTAGCAGCAGTGATTTGTGTTATACGTTAGTTATTAAAGTGTTCTTATCTCAACCTGTGGGAGTTATATTCTTTCAATTCTCCTTCCCATTCCTCTGGGAGTAGGGAGAAGAAAGGGGAAAGGGCTGAGGGGGGGAGTAGACTGCGTGGTTCTGATTTATGGCCTCGACTTAAACCATGACACTTGTGTTTTCTTCTTAAAGATCTTTATGGTGGCTGTAAATTTCTGCCAAAGCTGCTGCCTTCTTTAGTGACATGAGTTCCTATTTTGTAGAAGGGCCCTTTGATCACTAATGTGTCAAGAGAAAATGTGCAATCAAAAAAATATTTTGCTTGTGATACTAAGAGCTTTGCTATAATTTAAACATGAAAAAAAAAAAAAAAAAGTCAACGGGGCAAATGTTCAGCCTCTGTGCATTTTCTTACAGACAGCAGTGACCCAAAGCTGAGACTCCAGACAAAGTGCAGAGAATAAATTGAAATTCACATACAAGTCAAAGAGGACTGTCTCCAGTCAAACCTATCACTATGTTTTCAGATGTATTTGCAACCTTTATTACTCACTTACCATCTTTATTTGAGATACCTATAGTGTAGGAACTCCAAACCTCTTCTTGTCTCTTTTTGATTCTCTTTTTCTATTTAAAATGAAGTGTTTTATTTATCAATCTCCTTCCTAGTCTACAGTAAGTGCTCTGCAAAGTATCATCTCCTGCAGTGAGACTGTAGTTAGGGCTCGCTTTCTGAGAGTTCAGTTTGTAAGGTAGATTATTTCCATTGAACTGGGGGCTTCATCAGGCTTGTCTAATAGCCCTTTAGAAAAATTTTCTCAGGCACAGACCTGAAAAAGTGAGAAAACTGTCCTGCTACATGGAAAAGAAGTGTCTGTTTTTGCACACACATATAATTTCCGAGGCTTGGAGACCCATGCTGTGCATCTGTCTGCTTAAAATCTGTTCTACCAAGATGAGAATATTTTAACTCTGTAACACCTACCATGCAAAGAAGTGTGCACTGGTCCCATTTTACTTAAGTCCCATTGAGCCCAGTAGGAGCAGTCATGTGCGTAAGTTTAGATATATGAGTCTTAGCGTAGTGAGAGACAAAGAAAACATTTCTTCAGAAACCACATATGAAATTTGTATGCATTTGGATGTCAGTAACAAAACCTCCATGAGCCAGGACTTCAACCATGACTGCTGTGTGATTCAGGCTTACTCTGCAAGGGATTTATAAATGCGTCATCCATATTGTCTTACTAAGAGTTAAATCCAATAATATGAACAGTATCCTAACATTTTTCGGATAGTTCTCATATCTCTCCATTATCAGTGAAAAAGAAAAAAGAAGAAAAAAAAAAAAAGAATTAACTTGTATTTGTGTTGCTTTTGTGCAAAAGCCTGACTTTTAATTTTTAATTTGATGAAAGCCATATAGAAATTGCAGTAAAATTCATGTCACCATTTCCTAAATTCATTTGGCTTTATGTAAAGCATATGGCAAAATTCCTTCCAAGACAAAAACATGATGGAATTAATTTTTACATGTTATTGTAAAAAATTTGCAACCTCCACACACATTTACAAACATTACGTGGAGCTTCAGAGAAAGAGATTACTTTCTATTTTTCCTAAATTGCCAGAAAATGTCTTAACAAGGAACCTGTTCACTATAAGATGCACATGGAAGAGTTAAAAGAGATCACTGCTGAAGTATAGCATTTGACATATTAGGCAAGGAGAGATAGGTTTTCTCACGTCCTGATGAGATGGACATGATTAAACGTGTGGACTCCACATTCAGCTTCCAAAAGGAGGGATTTGCAGTAATAAAAACTCTCAGGCAGCACAAGTGTGATCCATTTACACCCCAAAATAGGAAAGAGGGATCATGCAGCTTTCCCTCCTCAGGAGTCTTCTTCTGAAGACACCTTGTTCTCTGGCATGCTGTCTCCTTGTTCATTTGCTCTAGAGTGAAACCCATCCAAGTGTCTCAGCTGGGAGGCCAGCTGGTCTATAGCTAATGCAGAGAGTTGCAGTGCTGCTCCTTTTCCCTTTCCTTTTTCCTTTTCCCTTTTTTTCTTTTAAAATTTTATTTTCCTTTTCTCTTTTTCCCTTTTCCTTTTCTATTCCCTTTTCTTTTTCCTTTTTATTTTCCTAGAACCATATATTCATAACATGGCTTGGGTTGAAAGGGATCTTTAATAGTCATCTAGTTCAACCCCCTGCCATGGGCAGGGACACCTTCAACTAGATCAGGTTGATCAAAGCCTCATCCAGCCTGGACTTGAATTTTTCCAGGGATAGTTTTCAGGGCATCTGCCCCCTCTCTGAGCAACCTGTTCCAGTGTTTCACAACCCTCAGCATCAGCCTTTTCACCAACTTTTTCCCCTTTTCTCTCTTACTAATTTTCTTTCTTTGTTTTCTCTTACACCTTTTGCACTGCCTTTGGTGAATGGCATGGTAACAGGACATGTGGCTGCAGCACCTCTGCAGCTGGCAGGAAACTTGCTCCTGGCTTTCACCAGATGGCAGGAATTACCACAGCCCCCTAAGGCTCACATATGATACAGAGCTGGAGCTGGTGTCACACTGGTGCAGCCACATGTGCTTCCCTAGTTTCCCTCACCTGCGTTTTTCTCTAGCAGCAGGGATATCGAGCACAATAAAAGAAACCTCCAATATAGTAAGACCCCTATTTTCAAAAACAGGCTAGGGTTTGTTATCTATTTCCAGGTCTGTCTGACAAACGTGGAGGGACTCTCTGCCAAATAAGGACAAACTTTCATCTGGGGGTGTTGGTGAATGAAAAGGTGGACATGACCTGGCAATGTGAGTTCACAGCCCAGAAGCCAACCACATCCGGGGCTGCATCAAAAATAATGTGACCGTCAAGTGAGATGATTCTTCCCCTCTGCTCTCTTGAGGCCTCACCTGCAGTACTATGTTCAGCTCTGGGGCCCCTAACATAAGACAGCCATGGACCTGCTTGACTGGATCCACAAGAGGGCTGCAAAGAAGGCTGGAGCACCTTCAGCATGAGGACAGGCTTTGAGAGCTGGGGTTGTTCAACGTGTAGAGAAGGATCTGTGAAGACCATATAGCAGCATTACAGTACCTAAAGGGCTCCTACAAGAAATTTGGAGAGGGACTTTTTACAGCTGTCTGTAGTGGTAGGACAAAGTGTACTGGTTTAAAACTGAGAGTGTAGGTTTAGATTAGATGTTAGGAAGAAATTCTTTGCTGTAAGGGTGGTGAGACACTGGAAAAGGTTGCCCATAGAAGCTTGAGCACTGCTCCATCCCTGACAGTGTCCAAGGCTAGGTTGGATGGGGCTTTGAGCAACCTTCTCTAGTGGAAGGTGTCCCTGCCCATGGAAGGGGGGCTGGAACTAGATGATCCTTAAGGTCCCTTCCAATCCAAACCATTCTGTTAGTCCATGATTCCATAATTTCTTGCCGCTAAGAGAAGGGATCGAGACATGGCAGCTGAGCCTACAGTACACCTCTGACCCTGGCAAGGCACATGCACTGGCATGCACAGTGGCACCAGGCACTTTGTGTGTCTCTTGCATATAGACAACAGGAAAGCAGTTAGGTTGGAGTTGGTGTCTTGAAACTTGGGACTGCAAAATGTCCTGCTAAGGCAAGTGAGTGTCCCTGCTAAAGAGCAGAAGTGCTGCTGCTCTCGTTCTGGAACTGCCCCAGGCAGCTGGAGCAGGTGTCCTGTGGAAGGGCAGGATGTGATACCAAGGCAGGCTGCAGGACTGACCTCTGCTGCTCCAAGTCACAAATGCGGTTGCTATCTGGTAACAATGCATGAAGTTGAGCTTTAGATACCACAGCTGCCAGAGGGATCTGTCATTGGTGGTTTTGATCTAAAAGATAGGTACCATGGTGTGGATTTGTGCCCTCCTGCTATGATGATGTTGTCTGTTCTGGTCTGTATTGCTTCTCTAAAACTTGCAATGTTATTTGCCTTTTTGACTTTTGCTGCATACTGCACTAAGATTTTCAAGACAAAATTCACAGCAGCTTTGAGGTGTCCTTTTTGAATAGCGAGAGTTAATGTCAGTTTAATTCTTAAATTAATCATTAAATATATAAAACGGGTTATTTTCATCAGCCAATTTATACATTCCATACTGTAATTTATCATATCAATCAATTTCCTGGGTAGTGAATTTGCTGGTAATTTTCAAAATAAGTCCGAAGTACCTTTTTGTAAAAACTAGTACAACAATGTTTGCTACCTCTGAGTCCTGTGGTAATGATTCCTAAACTAATGAGAAATTGCATATTTTGTTAGCAGCTCAGTTACTTTGCTTTTCTGCTGTCTTTTGCCTTCAGATTTCTTGAATAGGTGCCATCTGGACTCATTTGCTATTTAAGAAGTGTCTAGTTACCACAGAAGATTTTAAAGATATACACACCTTTGAAAAGATACAAATTGGGCTCTAGAAGCTAAAGAAATAACACCTGAAAATATAAAACAAAATGTTAAGGGAACACAAATTTGTGAGTCTGAATTTTTTTATGACTTTTATCTTATATTTTCTCCTGCTTTTCATTTTTGTAGATTCTCACACCTTCAATCAAATATAGCAAAGACCAACAACAATTTCTCATATTAATAAGCTTACTCAGTTTACTGCTGAAGCTTTATTGAACAAAAATAAATTCTAAATGCCTAATAACATATTTTGACTGCCTTTTCTAGAATTTGAACCTTCAGTCTACAGCAGCGGTAAACCATCTGTCAGAGCTCATGAAGGACAAATTTCATAGAATCATTTAGGTTGAAAAAGACCTTTAGGATCATTGAGTCCTACTGAAAACCTAGCACTGCAAAGTCTACCACTCAACCATTTCTCTAAGCAACACAGCTTACAGATACCTCCAGGGATGGGGACTCCACCACTTCCCTGTGGTGAGCCTGTTCCAGTGCTTGACAATCTTTTCTATGGGGAATTTTTTTCCTAATATCCAGTCTAAACCTCCTCTGGCACAGCTTGAGGCCATTACCTCTTGTCCTATCACTTGTTACTGGGAGAAGAGACCGACCCTCACATCTCTACAGCCTCCTTTCAAGAAGTTGTAGAGAGCAGTAATGTCCCCCTTGAGCCTTCTCTTCTCCAGACTAAACAACCTCAGTTCACAGCATTCCTCATAAGACTTGTGCTTGACTTGTCATCAGCTTTGTTGCCCTTTTCTATATCCACTCCAGCACCTCAATGTCTCTTTTGCAGTGAGTGGCCCAGAACTGAACACAGAATTTGAGGTGTGGCCTCACCAGTGCGCAGTACAGGGGGATGATCACTGCCCTGGCCCTGCTGGCCACACTGTTGCTGATACAGGCCAAGATGCCATTGGCCTTCTTGGCTGCCTAGGCACAAGCTGCTCATGTTCAGCTTTGTCAATCAGAACCCCCAGGTCCTTTTCCACTGAGCAGCTTTCCAGCCACTCTTCCCCAAGCCTGGAGCATTTCACCGGGTTGTTGTGACTCAAGTGCAAGACCCAGCACTTTGCCATATTGAACCTCATACCGTTGGCCATTGCCCATTAATCCAGCCTGTCCAGATCCCTCTGCAGAGCCTTCATACCATCCAACAGATCAACACTCCTGCTCAGCTTGGTGTTGTCTGCAAATTTACTGAGCGTGCACTTGATCCTAATGTCCTGATCATTGATAAAGGTGTTAAATAGAGCTGGCCCGACTGCTGAGTCTGAGGGAATACCACTTGTGACCAGCCACCAGTGGGATTTAATTCCAGTCATCATCACTCTTTGGGCTCAGTCATCCAGTCAGTTTTTTACCCAGTACACCCGTCCAACCCATGAACAGCCAGTTTCTCCAGGAGAGCGCTGTGGGAAATGGTGTCAAAGGCTTTACTAAATCTAGGTAGACAACACCTACAGCCTTACCCTCATCGCCTAAGCAGGTACCTTGTCATAGAAAGAGATCAGATGGGCGTCACATTTGCTAACTTCCAGTCAACTGGGACCTCCCAGTTAGCCAGGAGTTCTGATAAATGATGGAAAGTGGCTCAGTGAGCACTTCCGCCAGCTCCCTTAGTACCCTGGAGTGGATCCCATCCAGCCCTGTAGACTCATGTGTGTTTAAGTGGGGTAGCAGGTTGCTGATCATTTCCCCTTAAATTATGGGGGTTTCATTCTGCTCCCATCCATGTCTTCCAGCTCAGGGGGCAGGATACCTGCAAAATAATTGATCTTACTATTAAAGACTGAGGCAAAGAAGACATTAAGTACCCCAGCCTTTTCTTAACCCTTTATCACTGTGTTTCCTCCCGCACCCAATAAAGGATGGAGGTTCTTAGTCTTCCTTTCATTGCTGATGTATTTATAGCAACATTTTTTTATTGTGTTTTACAGCAGTAGCCAGAGTAAGTTCTAGGTGGGCTTTGGCCCTTCTATTTTTCTCTCTGCATAACCTCACAACATCCTTGTACTCCTCCTGACTTCCATGCCTCCTCTTCAAAAGATCATAAACTCCCTTTTTTTACCATGAGTTCAAAAAATTATTTAAATTATTTAAGAAATCATTTCTTGGCACATTAAACCCACACGCTGAAATCCTGTCAGGATCAAGTGGTATTCTTTTTGGCAGGATTAACCATATGAAGGCACAGATTAAAAAGTAGGATATTCCATGATTACAAACATTGCATATGCTACCTAAGAAAACAAGTAATGCAACTGAATTCCTGACATGGCAATTTTATGCATTGTGTCCTTCATATAGCAAACAATCTGAAGAGGAGGAATAGTTAAAAAAATACAATGTGGGTTTTGGTTTTTTTTTTTTGTGGTTTTTTGTTTGTTTGTTTGTTTGGGTTTTGGTTTTTTGTTTTTGTTTTTTGTGTGTGTGTGAAAGAAGAATTACAACCATGGCTTTATATCTTCTTTTCAGTCCACATCTGTGCTCAGATCTTAATTTGTAGCTTCTAGGCAAGTCAAACTCAGAACTCCAGCATAAATGGGATTTTCTTACATCCCACCCCAAACCTCTTGTCTGTAGTTTGGTCTTGGTCAATTTTAAGGAGTTAGATTTTGGATCTGACATTTCTGACTTGCATATGTTTTGAATAATACTCTGGAGGCTATATGATTATGGTTTATGTAGTCAGCAAAATGATCTGAGAAATTTATCTTTTTTTTTTTTTTGATAGGATAATTTGTTATACACTAGCTATTTACTTGCAGTTGATACTTCAGTTATACCAATTCTCAATATTATTTCCTGGTACCTCATTTTCTTGGTGCACATTGAAAGTCAGTGGCTATCCCCAGAATTGCAAGTTATTTTTACAGGGCCAGGACTGATCAGAGGATCACCTAAAGAAGTGCCTCCAAACTCCCCAGAAGGAACCCTTCTACCAGTGACAGTCCAGGAGATGCCATAATCTTTTAATTGATGGTTATTACCATAAAACTATAGGCTGTAGTTTAACTGTCTTTAACATTTTAATATTTAAAAGATTTTCTACAGTGACTATAAAACCAAAGGTGTGTCCCAGAAAATAGTCCATGTTTTGTGAAAGGGAGCAAAGAAAAATCAAAAGGAAGGTTTGCAAGATATCCACACACTGAAAAGTGTGAAATTTCACATGCAATGTATGCAAACTTTTCCTGTTTCCTTAAAAATGCTTAGTATTTGCTCTCATCTCAAATTTGTTTAGCTAATTTCTATTTAATAGTCTTAAATCACAGGTGGCTTTCTTTCAGGATTTCACTGAGCATTAAACCTGTATTTTACATCTGCTTTAGCTGAACATACCTTCACTGCCTGCAAGAAATGTAATATACCCAGAAGACAATGTATAATTAGCTTTAAGTCAGCAGAGGAGACATCCTAGTTCTGACTCAGAGCATTTATTGGTACATGGCCTGAGACTGCCATGATGGCTCTAGCAATGGGAATTGCAGTTCTCTGCAATGAGAGATGGTTTCTGTGATGCACAGAGCTTAAGTTAGCTTGCTTCCCCTGAGGGAAGAGCATTTTCAGGATGTTTCTATGCTAGTAATGGGTGCAGGTCTTCTTTGTAGGGGCTGGGTTTGAAAAGGAAAAGGGCACAATCTGATTTAGATGCAAAGTTAGTTCTACAAGCTTCATGGTCATTATTTGGTCAAGACTACATAGGGCAGAAGTTGGAGTTCTATGTTGCATTCTCCCCGTTTGTCGTCACCCTCCCACAACAGGTTCTTTGAATGCAAGCAGCCAACAGTTGGATGGTTTTTCCCACATTCATTAAGGGACTAATTAACATGCAGAAGCGCCCATACTCTCCTTTGGACATTTGGAGAGCCTGCACTAATGGAGTCCTGGAAGAACAACCTGCTCTTTCAAAGGGCTCCTAGAAACCAGAACAGAACAGCCAGCTACCTGACAAATCTGAAGAGCACCATCAGCCATCCAGTGTTCAAACAATAATGAAATAACCATTGCTTCAGTTGCCCTCAGTCTTTTCCAAGCCAGCTGGCATTGTGCTTCTGGGAAATTACACATTCATTCTGATTATTTACTCTTATCTGCACTCTGTATTCCCCACCCTCCTCCTGGATTTAACAATCATTACTGTTAATAAGGACCAGACTAATGAGTGCTGAGGGGCTGATCCAAAGGCCAAAAAAGTTAATGGAATATCTTTACATATTGGATCCAAATCACACTTTTGCACTCAAGCAACCTCACTGAAAGCTGTGTACTCAGTCCCCATGTCTGCCCAGCCAGAGGTGTGCATGTGTGCATCTGCAGATGTTTTATAGAGAATGTATGGTTGCCAAAACACTACTTGGTGGGATTTATCAACATAGCAAGACAATAACACAAGGAAGGTTATTGGTAGCTGTATTCCTCAGATTGAGTTTAAGTTGCCACCAAATTTGATGGTGGCACTTCTGAATCCAGTTTCTTACAATCAGGAGTTTATTGATGAGCAATGATGAAGATACGCAGAATAGTGGAGAGTTTAAAAGCTTCTTAAGGGGCTGGATGACCATTTCTTGCTAATTTCAATGGGAACTAGATATCCAGAACCTGTTGTCAAGGTAAATAGGTGAAAAGGCCTTAAAAATTGAAGACCTAACAAATAAATAAAAAATCAAATATGAGAATACAGCAATTTTGTTCTCTCTGATTGTGTTGGAAACTGATTAAACAGTATGTATGGAGAGAGGAAACTCCGGCAAAAGCCCACAGTTTAGATCCTGCAAGAGATAAATGAAATGTACTCAGAGGATGATCCTTAGCTGAACACAAGCTACAGGGTAGAATGTAAGCTTCAATCAACTCTTGCAAATAATTTGATCCCAATGCCATAAGTGTCTTAAATTAAATCCATCTCAACAGGAGCCAATCTAAATCATTAAACATATGTCACATAGAGAGCTATAATCGCTAGAAGTGTCATCTAAACAGCATTTAATTTGCATATAAAATATATTGAGTTTGTTAATTTGACCATTTTTCAATGTTCAGTGTCACAGAAAACATACATAGCTAGAAGCAATGCTTGTTTTGTCACCAATCGAAAACCACATATGCACATAATTCTGTTACTCATTTTGTTGTGACATCTATAACTGTGAAAGAAAGCTTTCCTGTCACATAGGAGCATCCTCCCTCTTGTTCGAGATCTTTGGTATGATTTATTACTGCCTTTAGAATTTCATAATTTTTCAGACCAGACAGGATCATTAGAGGATCCACACCTATGTTCCATCATAAACAAACAGCAGAATTTCATCCTCTTACCTCAAAAACTGAGACCAATAACTGCTGAGTGACTGTGGCATGTCTTTCAGAAAGGCACTCAGGGTTGATTTGAATAAATGACAACCTGTCAAGGAGTGGCGTACTGGCTTATGGTCTTGAAACCTGTCTCTGTTTTTTAAAATCATACAGCACTCTGTCAAGTGTCACATCCTTGGGGAAGAACTCCCTCCTTCTGTCTGTGTGACTCATGCCTTAAGAATCTTTCTCCAGTCCGTGTGCACCCAGGTCTTTGGAGGCTTGTCCAACCCCAGGTGGCATGCCCACTGGCGATGTTCCAGGTCTGCGTGTTAGGGAAAATAATAACTAGAGACATCTCTGTGTTTGCTTCACTTCCTCTGCCAAGTGGATCTTTTAATACACAAACGTGGTTCCCTTGGTATCTTTAGTGTACGTTACAAGTAAGTCATCTGCGACAGTGAATAGCTGTAGCCTGAGAAACTTCAGTGATACTGAGATCAGAGTCATGATCAGCAGGTGCCAGCATTTTGATTTTGTAGGCACAAAATAACTAGGCAAAACATGAAGGGAAGGAAGAATGTGCTAACACAGTAAACCTGAGGAGCCACATCTGTGCCACTCAGCGAGTGTTTAAATAGCAGGGTTTCACTGTAATATCATATTTCTTGACTTACTGAAACCAGTATGATAATACTATAGACTGTGTCTACAGGGTTAAATGCTAATTTTGTTGAATAAAAAGAGAAAAGTTGCATTCCCATCAGTGGGAAAAGAATCACACACTCGGAGAGAAATAATCTGTTTCTTTCTACATGTGCCTGCCTGAATCTGAACAGTTTATATGATAATCTGAGAGACAAGGGTGCCTCACGCCAGAAGAACTTTTAGTCACCCACTCCTTTATATCCTTCTTTCCTCAAGCTCTGCTGTATTCCCCTTAGAAGGTATTTCTAAGTGACCATGGACATCTGAAAACCTTAGTTGAATATCCCTCCCAGAGCTGCATTTCATGCTTGACATGAACTGGTGAAATTATTCAGGCAGTTGTAGTTCTAGTTCTGTTTCTCCATTTTTCCAAGGCCACAAAACCCAACATCTTCATAAACCTGAAACAAATTCCATCGTCTTGTTATGGTAATTCATCCTGAGGTTTTCAAATGTGTAGACATGAGGAGCTCAATTCAAGCCCTCTTTGATTTTCAGGGGAAGGATAGTCTTGGTGTCACTTTGAAACAGAGTTTCCAAAAACTGTGAGCTTATTTAAATGTAAAAAGCGTCAAGAAAATCCAAAGTGACACAATGTATTATATGTAAAATGTGGATTTTACCCAAAGAAAGGAAAAGTGAGTCACTGAGCAAGGGAAAAATATCTAGTGTGTCCTGAGCTGAATTTTAAATTTTATTTTGAAATTCAAGTTTTTTCTCTCCTGGTTGATGGTGGCACATTGAAATTATAGCTGTTATGGCCATAATTTATTCCATAAACTATGGAATTATTTAATTGAATAAAAGCCATACTTTATGCACTGCACTGATTATAAGTAATTACAGTTTCCTCTTCATGGCAAGGTTATTTTATGGACTTTCGATTGAAATTTCTGGCAATGAAGCTATGAGGCTAAAAAACCCACATAATAACTATACCTAGTAGCATCAACTTTTATACTTTAAAAATCTGAGGAGTGATTTAGTAACTTAGATATTCACCCCCTGGAGCCAAGAGATGTATCCATTGTTTTAGAGAATTGTCTTTTTCTTTCATTATTTACTCTTAATAATTTAATATTAAGCCACAGTTTGCAAAATGAACCCATTTGTAAAATTTTCCACAATCAAAAATTCCTTTTTTTTTTCCAAAAGGAGTAGATATTGAACTTTAATCAATAACTATGATAATTACAACTAAACATAGCTACAATATGATATAGTGCAAGAGCTATAATAGCTAACATTTCTAGCTAGTGTTAATAGTTCCTGATAAAGCTGTTCCCACTTCAGCTGAGTGTTTAGCCATGAGGAGATGCAGTATCTAATGCCATACTACATCCTGTAAGAATTTTTCTTGCAAAATTTGAGCTTGATCCATGGCTTTGAGAAGTCTGGAGGGGGCTTCAATTACATTGGTTACAGGTAAGGCTAGATCAGGAATAAAGAGAAAACAAAAGGGAAGAAAAATAGTTCTGCAGACACACATTGTTGTGAATAGACCAAAGAAGTCTAAAATCTAAAAGCATACCTTCAGTGCAGCATAATTTTAATCATGCATTGTGCAAGTGCTTGAAACAGCTAACATAAGGTGCATAACAGGCAAATCTTCTCAAGAATATAAAATTTGCATGCATATGACATCTTTGTACAGGAAATGGATAATGGCCAGTGTACTTTGCCCATCTTCATATTGCTTCAGCCAAGTCACTGCTACTGAATTTTTTTCAAATGCAAGAACAGACTCCCTAGGCTTCCCAGTAAAAATCCAAGGGTCACTGGGTACAGTCATGATACCATAATTTCATTTGCAACCAAATATAAGATAAAAATATATATAAAAATATATAAGATATACATTTTGAATTCTCACTTCACACTTGCTGATTAACAGGGATATGTACACATTTGTGGGATTTTGTTGGGTTTTAAGAATGTGATGAGTCTTTCACAGACCCCATTAATAGAAATCATATCTGTTGCACGTAGCTCTTGGAGCACACTGAAAAGTGCTATCTGTAAAAAACACTCTGGAGAAGAAATAAAGAAGGAAAAAAGATGTGGCTACTATAGGTTTTTCTACTCAGTTTTATGCTGATTTTATCTTTGCAAATTGGGTAGTAAGTCCCAGCACTGGAATGCTTCAGTCTGAGTGTGATTGCTGGTGAAACAAATGTGTATGTATGCACAGGGTACAAATGTTAAACTTTTCATATTTGGGTTTTATCTGGTTATAATATTGCTAGCTCAGTTATTCTGAGATTTACCTATACAGCATGAAGGTGGTTTACCTAAACTCTACCTCTTTTACAGATTTTGTGACTCACTTAAGTAGGAGCCTCTCAAGTCCCCAGATTTGTGAATGAAAAGTTTGATTCCAAAGAACCTCTAGGGATATTCAGCATCAAGAAATGTGACGATACCACCCAGAAAGTTCCTCCAAATCAAGAGTTTCTGGAGTTAAAGCTCTTACATTCCCTTTTACTTAGACCCCATTATGTGTCGGAACCACGTGGTTCTCCATCAGAGGGTTTAACACTGCTGAGAGGTCTTGTTTTCCCCTGCGCGTTCTAAATATTTTCAAATCAGCCTTGCTATACCATGGGTTTTTGAAGAATATACGTAGGGGGGATGGGGGTGGGGGGGAACACGATGACATGACACACAGAAAAAAAACCAAAACCAAAACACACCCAAACCAAAAAACAGTGTTCCTATGTTTGTTTGGGTTCCTTTCCCAAATTTCTTTTGAAGTCGTATAATTTAACACTTCATGTTAAGTTGTGATTAGGTGCAGATGCATTCTGTTTACACTTGTTACTTTAACATTTGCAAATGTAGGTGCGAATAAGATATTTTTCAGACACAAATGGCCCTCAGCGGATTGAGGAATAGGAATGTTCCAGATTGATAATTACCAAGAAAGCTTTAAATTGCAGGCACCTCAGCTTAATGTCTTTTCAAGAGCCAAGCATCATTATTATAAAGAAATATGGCAACTCAAAGTGCAGATGCTGATTAAACATTACTTGTAAGAGTAATCTGCAATCCCCACCCTTACAAGCATAATCTTAGATGAGCCTACTTAGGAATTATTCTTTCCAAGACTGGAAATGTATCCTGCTATTTTTCTTGAAGGCACCTGCTATGCTGAGACTGCAATATAAATAATACCTTGTTTAGAAAAATGTCAGCTCATTTGCTGTGCATTCCTTTTTGATACTTGAAGATTTGAAGATGAAACTGTTATTACTAGTAAAAGAGGGAAACAATAATCCAGCAGGATGGGAAAAAATATTTCTATAAAACTTAAAGAATAACAGGTGCATTATTCTTTAAAATCCTGAGCAAAACCTACCAATTTTATTGCATCTTACAAACTGTGGAGGACTCTCAGTGAATCACCTTACCCCAGTGTTGTGCTTGGAGTTTCAAAACAAGTGATCCAGTGGGAAACCTGGTAACATTTGGGGTTATGTCCTTTCTCTATACCACTTAATGAAAATCAATTAAATCCCATCTTCTTTAAGTTTCTGTTTTCAAACTTCAGGTTTATACTTCCTTAATTACATACCTGACATGATCCAAGTGGCTTCTGACACTCTTACCTGTATTTTGTAACTGTTTCTACAAGTCTGCTAGTCTTTGTCATGTTGCAACAGGCTCAGCTGTGATCAAGAGCAGTAAAAGAAGCTAGGGAAAATCTTCCACTAGATTAGCTGCCGCATGGACATACTCAAAGGGGCTATGCAGGACGCCAGTCTTTTTGGCTTGGTTTTGGTTTTGATTTTGGTTTTTGGGTTGTTTTTTTTGTCAGAGGAGCTCAATGGTTCTTCCATAGAATAATCTTTTCCTAATAGACATGTTACATAGTTCCCCAGTAAACCAGACAAGCTCAGCAAGCAATATGTCAAACTGCCTATGTTTTATTGATGCACGTGTTCTGGGTTCTGAGCATCCACCTTTATCTAATAGCTATAAAACATAGCTGTGTTACCCTTTGCTGAGGTGTTACAAGAAATGCCATAATTTCATTCTGATGAGGGCGGAAGCGGACTTTGCTCAATGGTCTATTTCAGTAACAGCCATATTTAAATGGTTCTTGGGCCAAACACAGTTTCCATCTAAATGAAGCTGAGCAGACCTGCAGGGAAGAAGGGCAGCAAGGATGGGGCAGCACATTGAGAAGGTGCAAATGAAAGATGATGCTGAGGGAGGAGAAGTGAGGAACAGCAGCTTCCCTGCACTGATTCCCTTCTTCCATGCTCTGCTGGGGGTCTGCATCTGCCAGGATTGTAGATGTGGACAGCAGAGGAATGCATCAAGAAGTTCCCAAGTGTTGACTTTGGTGTACTTCTGAAGCTGAATCCAGAAGACTTCTGATTCAGTTGCTCGGTGTTAAGAGTACAGGACATGTTGCCTCACGCAGGAAAGAAGCAGTGGAAGGCCGCACGTGTTCTGGGCTCAAATTTGTCACAAAAATTTTTATTATGCTTTTCACAGAAACAGACCCAAACTGTCACCGTTTTGTTGACAAAGCTTGTTTGGGTATAAACCGGCATTTCCCTGTAAGGCTGGAGAGAGGGGGCACATATCTCAGGCCACTGTCCTAGCCCTTGGTTTACTGGCTGCCCTGTGCTACACAAGTCTCTCACATTACTGTAGCAACAACAACAAAAAGAAAGATGAGAGAGGTCACATTTCCCTCTTTTTGAGAAAGATATATACACCAGAACTGAAGCAGGTTTCTTGTTTTCTGGCTTAGTTCTTCTCCACTGACCTCATTTAGAGCCTACACCAGGGGGGCAGAGGCTCCAGCCATGAAGTGAGACTTCAGCAGGGTTAGTGAAGAGCCCTGGGGACCTGCAGCCACTGTGGGAGAAGGAAAGGTAGTGACAGTCATGAGTAAAGTCCTGTCCATTTTAGCTGAACAATTCTAAGTCTTTCCTCCAGAGTAAGAGGACCAACTTCAGGCTCAAACAAATCTACCATAAAAACTCTATTGCATATAAAATTCACTATTACTTTATGCACAGAGTATCACAGCAAAAGCAAATGTAATCTTTGTATCCTTAATGTTTAAACTCCTGATTAGGATACTAATGCTTAAAAATGTAAAGTGTCCATAGTAATTTATAAATGAAGATCTTTGCTGTAGCTTGCTAGCTGGGGGCTTCTTGGCATCCACCATGTCAGTCATTCCTGGATTGATAGGCAGCATCGCCTTTAGGGGAATTGTAGCAGCTGGATTTCAGACAGAAAAGAGCAATTGACTTAGAGTTTAAAGTGTCCCCCCTACCAACTTAAACTTCCCTTCACCACCACCTCCTTTCTGCAGAGGATGTACTTTGGAATAGTCTGTGATCTGAGTTTATCCATGCTTTTTCAGGATAAGCTCAGATTTCTTCAGCTTTAATATAGACTTTATGTTTCTAAGCATCTTAGAGATAATAGTGCTTAATGTGTACTCATGAAAAGAAAAAGTATATAATTTTTAAAAATACAATCCTGATGTTTATGCATAAAAATGCTGTTTACGGGGTAATGCACATTTCAAAGTATAGTCTAGGATTTTGAAATGTCTTTCTATTTCTAACAGCTTGAGAAAAATGGTTAATCATGAAGTAGTTTCATTGCATATGCAGTCTCACAGTTGCTTTATAGTAAGGTTATATTCCCACACCTAGGGATAGCTCTCCTGTGTAACCTTTTCAGGACTTCAGTAGAATGAACCTATACATCTTTCTATGGGTCATCTGGTGCCAAAGTGCAGAAAAAAAGGTAAAATGGCTGCACATACTGTACTGCTTGCTGCTTTCTGGAAAGTGTAATATATTGCAACCACTGCAGGGAAGGTGGTAAAGCACGTTTTTTGCACATACATACCTCCTGTTGTAAAGAGGTACCTGCCAGGTGGCAAAACCCCTCCAAATACAATTTTCTTGCTCTTCTGTTTGATAGGGTCTCTATTGCTCTGTTTTGGTCAAGGTTTCCACAATTGTAAGGTACAAATACTTTATATCTGCAACAAATCTTACTATATTTTTAAGCAATCTAATACTTTTGAGATGGAGCCAGATAAAATCAGTAAATAAAACTTTCATGAAGTTCTGCAGCTTGATGCCATTAGTCTTCAATCAACAGCTTTCTTTTCATTCTCCTTGTCTGCTTTTTATTTCAATGAAATTATTTTTCCCTTCCTTTATTCCTTAACATAAATGTTGGGGGGTTATTTCTGTGATTGATCCTTCCTCTCTACTTTCATGTTGCCTTTCCATCCCTTTCCATTTTCAGAAGCAACTTGGAGTCCAGTACATCATCAGCAATTAATACGTCAAGACGTCTGGATGTCTCAGAGATAAACCTTCTGAGTCAGACAGACATGCAGGAAAATGATAGCTGTGAGGTATTGCTCTCAAAGATTTTAAAGGTATCAGGAAGTAAGTTTCTCTTCCAGTGGGACTATTTAAATTGTTACAGCAGGGTGGGAGAAATGCTTAGCCATGAGAGAATTTGATCAAAACCTATTTAAAGGAATAGAAACTTTTAGCCTTATTTCTGCTGAACAAAATGATGGGGAGGGAAGTTTGAAAGCCTTAAAACAAGGGAATGTAACCACTGTTCTGCAGAGTCCTGGAGCGGTTTTGACCCACAAGTGACAGAGCAGGAAGATTACACCAAAAGGCACAGGGCTATCCAGCCCTGGGTGGATCTAGCCACATAGCTGCTGCCAATGTGCGGTTAACAAACACATTCACCAAGAGAATTTCATTAACTAAGAGAGTGACTTTATTACTTTATACTCTAACTATCCTTATGAGCATTTTAGCCATGCTCACACTGAGCCAAAACATACACCTGACACACTTAGCAGAGGCTTCTTTGTGCTGCAACGAATGCATGCCCCAACAGCACTGCCTTGTTTCATGGAGTTACTGGGAAGCTCTGAAGAGAACAGCTCTGTTCATACCACACATCCTGATTAAAACGTGGTTCTGTTGAAGGCTTGATCTGCTTTGTACTTTTGCAAAGAACAGCATACAAGCCATGCTCTGTCAAGCGGGCCAGATCATATATATTGGCAGAGGGGAAGTGGGGTGCTGAAATTCTCTGTGTGCTGCTTTAGCCAGTATCCTCCTTCTGGGGAAAACATCTCACACAAAACCTAACCCTTGTCTCTGCAAGGCTCATCTCTTTATTTCTAGCTCCAAGAAGCAAATGGAAACAATTCTTATTCTCTTCTTGCTGCATGGATGGAAATAGCATCTGATGTGGCCAAATGTTGCATGTGTAACTGGATAATTAGAACCATTCTTTCCCCTCTCAAAACCAGGTTTTTGTCTCGTTTGAAATTGATGCTGCAATGCATTGATAGCTAGTTTGGCCAAGTGGAGTTATGTGTGGGAAAGAACAACAAACATATAGATATACAAATAACATATGTATTATCTTACATTTTCTGTACCTCCTGACTAGCCTCTGCATCAAATAAAAGCAATACAATAAAGGCAGCAAGACAATTGTTTTTTTAAATTTCTATCAAATAGAGAGTTTGCACCACCGAAATGAGTTTTTGCTTTCCAGATAGTAGTGCCCCTGCATTGCAGGAGATACCTAAATCAGGTCAACCATTTTTTTCCCTGTTAAAGAAAGCTCATTACTTAGAAATTCTATAACATGAATCATGCCAACTGAACCTTTGGGAAATATCTCCAAACTCAAAAGATGAACTGAAATAAATCCCATTGGAAAAGGCAAACCTTTGTATCTTAATAAGATCAAATTTTCATATATGTATATACACACATACATATTTTTATCCCTGCTTTCCAAATGATAAAAGCATCGCTGAATGTAGCACCTTGCTAGAGCACAAATAGTTATAAAAACCTGTCCTTGGCTCTCATAAAGAATGTTTTGGATAGAGAAATGCTTTACCATTTTCTATTTAAGACTTTTCCCCTCATTTGTGCTCTTCATCTTAATCTTTAACTAGGTCTTGTTTGCTGTGAATTATGTATTCAGACCAGATATAAGGGGTTGTAGCTCTTTGGCAGTCACAGACCTTACACCTGTCTGCATGAGATCTGAAACTGAAATGTGATTTCTACCAGTTTCATCGCTGTGTAATTAAGCACTAATCATGCTGCATGAAAGTAACAGAAAGGCTGAGTCCCTGTGATTAGAATTAGACTGCAAAGCATGATTAACAATACCTCACCTCTTGTTAAAGCTAAGCGCAAAATCTTCACAAAAGCGACTGGAATACAGTCATGTCCTAAATACGTGCCCAGTGTTGGATTCCTGATGTGCAGTTTTGAATATATGAGATACTCAATTTGTCAAATAGTCAGTGACTTTTCTGTAAACAAACCTAATCTTCTTAAGAAAACAATCCTCATATTTGCTGTGTTTCATGCCTGGGTTACAGCCCCTTTCATCTT
Source organism: Neopsephotus bourkii (assembly GCF_033783945.1). Taxonomy (NCBI): domain Eukaryota; kingdom Metazoa; phylum Chordata; class Aves; order Psittaciformes; family Psittacidae; genus Neopsephotus; species Neopsephotus bourkii. The sequence continues at coordinate 2,583,893 of NW_026901456.1, read as the reverse complement.
TCTTGGTCAAGTTTCAGGTCATGAACCTGTCCTAGGTTTCAGCTCCCAGTCCTACCTTGCAGACCTGGAACGGAAATGTAACCATGACCCTCAAGGCCAGCCCTGCTCCAGATTATTCTGTTTGGTTGCAAATTTCTTGTAGCCTGGAGGAGCTTGTAATGTACAGAAACAGCAGAACAAATAAATGCAGAGATGGGGATAAGGGAGGCAGAAAATCCAGGTGAGCACCAGAGAGAGGTATTTGCCTTTCTGTGCCCACCATCTCTTATTTTAGATTTAGATGGCTGAAAACAAGGAGGATAGAGTGTAGAAAGGGCAAGGGTGTATTGGCTTTGAGTTTTGAGGAGCCCACAGAAGGATGATGAGTTGCGGAGGAAAAATTATCCACATTCAGGATCTGGCACAGGCAATGAAATGGCAGTGACATTTGGCAGGGTTTAGCAATGAGGAATAAAATTGAAGGCACATTGGACAGGAACCAGGCTGGGTGAATGCAAAGATGGTGAATACCAAGGTAAGGATAGGGGCTTGAAAAAGGGAGGGAATAGTCTGAAACAGAGCACAATGTATGGAAGGTTTCCAAGACATCTTTTGAACAGATTGAAGACAGAGTGATCGTAGGAAGGTGGCTCAAGCTCCCAGTTTCACTGTCTGTAAAATGTGAAAGATAATAACTGCCAAACTCAGAGATGCCTGTTGCAAGGCTAAACTCACCTGTGCAAAGACTGCTAATGATTTCAGTTTGCATTCTGTGAGCCAAATGCAAACCCCATGCATGTAATTCCATGAAAACCTATGGGAGTAAACCCACTTCAGGCTGGATTTGCAAATGTATAATGCAATTACTATTTGCTTTGTGACTGTTAATGATTCTTCCTAAGAAACTTTTTCTTTTAATATACATACACACATGTAACATTGATTTATAGGTCATGTCAAACTCAGAGGCAATGGCCAGTTTCAATCTTACACATTGAGCTAACTTTGAAAAGAAAGATACTGTTAAACTGTCTGCTGGAGGTAAGCCTTTAAGCAATAACTCATTTGATTATTCTTTTCTGGTAAGACAACTGTGCAGACTTAACTCTGTAATGAATGCACATGCACTGACTCTTAGACGCTGTGTGGCATAGGACAGTATGTCCGCTGGTAAGAGGCAAGGATGAGAAAAAGCTTGAAGAGGGTTTCCAGTAGCAAGTGCTTTCACTCCCGGTAGCAAGATCTTTAACTCTGTAAGTGGACGTTATCTAGAGATAAAACCTTCATAAGCACCATTTCATTGTGTCTTGGTCCTTTTTCAGCCAACAGGTATACCCTTGCTGCTCTACCAGCCGAGCTAAAGAAGCGCATGTGAGTCCATAGCTATCCTGGCATCAGAGTGATGTGAGTCATATCTATATAGACAGAGAGCAAGGGCAAACTGCATGCTAATTTGGCTTTATAAATCTCCTACTTGGCATCAGCAACAGCCTCTCTTTTTGGAAAACAGTGACACATGTCTTCACGGTCATTAGGATTGTAACTCTCATTTCTCTTTGGTGCCTGACAGGTGGGTTTTAATTAGGCCTCATGGACCTCCTGTTTTCAGATGGTGCTGTGGAAAGGAGGAGAGGCTTCTCAGAGCATAAATCCCTTCAGGAGATAGATGTTCAGATGTTTCTGGAAATCCTGCTAGCAAATCACCTGCGTGTCATGGCACTGGATTTCCTTTAGAAGCTGTTGGTGGCTCAGAGCTACAGGGATGGAGCAGTGACAACCAGCAGTCCCTGTGGTTACATGTTGCTTATTCAGTGTGTCATCCTGTGCACCAAACACCTCCCCAGGCAGATGAGAAGGTGAACATCTTATGCTATGAAACTAGGACATCCTTAGACAAGAAAAGGAAACCTGGGCATCAGTGATATAGAAATGAGGAGTTTATCATTAACTGGAAGGAGTTATAAATCATAGAAAGTCCCTTTTTTCCTATTCAGTGGAAAAATACCTGTGCCTTTATGAGGAAAATCTTAATTGTTAATCTTAGCTCTATTTTTTTCCTCTACTATCCTTCTGTATGTTTTAATATTTCAAACAGCTTTTACTGCACGGTCAGTATGTTTGTTTTCAGACAGCATTCTTTCGAAGTGTAGAGCCTGAATATGAACATAAACAACATACGGCTTTCAGCTTTATTGGCACCTCCTGTTTCTCACTTTCATTTCTGTCAGAATATCAAAATACTTGGTGTTACTACTAATATGTCTACTCCTGGAGTCACATGCATATATAAGTAGCTGATTTATTGTGGTTAAGTTGCTTGTATTGCTGGCTGAAGGAAAGAGATGGCATGCTGGGAGAGAAAAATCTGGTAGGAAATAAAAATCCCAGAAATGTATCTTTTAAATCTCATTATATCTGGACTTATGGTCCTTGAATATGAAAACATGAACGTGAGCCACTTTCAGTGTGTGCTCCCAGTCCAGAAAGCCAATCGTATCTTGGGCTGCATCAAAAGGAGCGTGACCAGCAGGTCGAAGGAGGTGATCCTGCCCTCATGAGACCTCACCTGGAGTATTGTGTGCAGTTCTGGTGTCCTCAACATAAAAAGGACATAGAACTGTTGGAACAAGTCCAGAGGAGGGCCACGAGGATGATCAGGGGGCTGCAGCACCTCCCATATAAAGACAGGCTGAGAAAGTTGGGGCTGCTCAGCCTGGAGAAGAGAAGGCTGCATGGAGACCTCAGCAGCTTCCAGTATCTGAAGGGCGAATATAGGGATGCTGGGGAGGGACTCTTCATTAGGGACTGTAGTGATAGGACAAGGGGTAATGGGTTAAAACTTAAACAGGGGAAGTTTAGATTGGATATAAGGAGGAAATTCTTTACTGTGAGGGTGGTGAGGCACTGGAATGGGTTGCCCAGGGAAGCTGTGAATGCTCCATCCCTGGCAGTGTTCAAGGCCAGGTTGGACGAGGCCTTGGGTGACATGGTTTAGTGTGAGGTGTCCCTGCCCATGGCAGGGGGGTTGGAACTTGGTGATCTTAAGGTCCTTTCCAACATTAACTATTCTATGATTCTATGACTCTATGATTCTAATACTGTATCTAGTACTCAGCAATACTTTAACTGTACAAGCAATTGAGTTTCCTAAACTGCCAGTATTTTCCACTGGTTAAAAAATAGAGATTATTAATAATAAAGAATATTATAAACAATGTCTGGAGCTCAGTTCAGTAGCTGATACACAGTTGAATCCTGGCAGGAGAAGGTTTACTGCTGTTCCAGTGTGTAAGCGTGGACACAGACCTGCATGGAGCTGCCTCACAGCTATCTATGTACTGGAAAGACTTCTAACAATTTAACTAGGAAACACGGTATTTATCCACCGAGATAATGAACATGAGAATGTCAAAGAGTAAGATCTGAATTTGAAAAACAACCTCTTTTTTGGCATGTCTGTCTGTGGTAACCACTGGGCTGGCTTAAGAGCAGAACACATTTTTTCCCTTTCTGTCTCCTTTATGTGTCAGTAATAGAGACCACCCTAGAAGGGCATTGCATTTTCACAGCTCTGTTTTGCAGGCTATCAGTACTGTCTTTCTCTGCAAGCCTACCTCCATTTCATGTGTCTTTCTATAGTATCTTAGTAGAGAGTAACAACAAGAAAAAAACCCAACTAAAGCAGTAAGATTCTGTTCTTATATTTGCTGTGGAGTAGGTAAGGAAAATCTCCCTGCAAGAGGGATATAGATTTTTTAAGTATTTTGAAAAGTTATCACTTTGAAAGCATCAAAGTGATACCACTGACAAATCACAGAAAGTCCCTCAAGGCTACTCAGGTAGTTCCGCATATATGCAGCTAAAAACCACAATACGTCTGCTGTATTAGGACTGAAATATGTTGGTGAGATATTTTGCTTTGAGGAAACCTGACCAAAGAAGCTTAGGGAGGTGGGTTGATAACTGCCATCAGAAAAGTCAACAATTTTTAGCTGTTGTTGTTTATGACTGTTTTTAAAACAGGGACAAATAATTTTCCCAATAGCAAGGTTTTGCATTTTGCCTTGTCTTGAAGCGAAATGTTGAGACCCATTGAGAGGTATGGAAATTGATTCAGCCATAACCTTTTCTAAAACACTCTCGGTCCATGATGACCCCTGTAAGTGGAAACATTTGCTTGCTCAGGAGGAGTAGAACTGCTTTTTCAGGTGTGCCTTTATATATTTGACATTTTACTTGCCGTAGATTTTTTTTTCCTTCAGAGGATGAATGGGGCTGATGCTTTATCATATTTGTCAGTTTGACTCGCATCCCTTGATCCTCTTTGAAGAGCAGTCACTCATGTGGCTCAGCCCTCATTTCTGTCAAAGCAACATTAACCAAGTAGTCATTTTCCTCTTACTTTCCACAGCTAAATTCAAAGTAGGGGCATATACAGCTTTTTTTCCTTCAACCTCACAGACATCACTTTATGAAGTGAAAGGTTTCCTCACACATGTGCGCTGAAGCAGGATTACTGGTTAAGTGAATCTAATGCGAATGTTGGGTTCTGCTACTGATGTTCTCACATGTGCTGGCAGAGTTACTCTCTGCACTCAGTAGGATCAGGTAACCTACATTTGGAACTGCTTATCAGCTGTATCAGAGGGGACAGCCCCTGGGAGGTGTTGACATCCATGTGAAGCAGAGCAACCCCTATAGCTCTGTCACTTCCCTGGTTTCTTGTAGGCAGCTTCCTGATGACTCAGGTGGCCAATCCCACTCATCATGGGGGGCAGACATAGCACCTATGCAGAAGAAAGGCCAGGTCTGCCACTGACCAGGATTAAGCAGCCTTTGGTCGGCTGAAGCTCCTGCAGCAGATTCACTATCTGATCAAATAACTGAGGAGGAGGTGAAAGGGAGGGCTCAAAAATTTAAGCTTTGTCCCATATGTGTGCTACTAGCAGCCTATTTTGAAAACCAGTGCTTGGTTTTTGTGCTTAGCATTAATAGCCTCATATATCTTGAGTTAATATAAATTATTTTTTCTTTCCTTGTAGAATCCTGTGGTTAATTTGTTTTTAAAGTGTTGTACAGTAATTACTTTTTTTTTAATGAATCATCTGACAAACTGGTTCATCAAACTTGTCACTTACTCTGCTATTTCTCTTTTAACCCGGACCTTACAATAAATTCTAATCTTGACTGTCAGTCATCAGCAGAACACGAGAGAAGTGAAACTTTACTAAATTGCTAGATTTCATTAAGGATACGTGCATGAAACACTTCTACATAGGACAGACAGATTTTATCTGCTGGCTTGTTTGTGATGCAGATTTATGGACTTTTCAACTCTTCTACACATATATGTGCCAACAGAAAAATCAAGCTCAAATAGGTAGTAATTCAAACTTTTCACAATGCATATTTTCCAGACTTCACTCACAGTAAGCAACGATTTCCTCCATAAACTATCTCATGGACTTTGTTCATGGGCAGCAAGGCATTACTTGGTGCTTATTTTAGGGTTTAATTAGGAGAACGTTCAGTCAAGTAAATATTTGTTGACTTGGAAGAATGACTTTTGTGGTCTTGGGACTTCCCCATCCTACTGGGGAGGGAAAGCACTAGCTTTCTGAGATTTTAAATGGCATCCTATTCATCACCTCCAGTTCAGCTGACCAAAATTTCCTGTGTTTAAACTATGAACTTCTTGACTGTCTGTCCCATTCTTACTCAGACCTATCCCAGGCACCTTACCATCAAATTAAAGTGTGCAGCCAACATTCTGTCTAAGTGCTTTACTGCTATGTTAGCAAGTACAAAAGGAACCTGGAAAATATGTTGAAGGTGTACCAACATATTGATTACCCAGCTGACTTCCAAAGAGACCTCTCTGAAGATCTGAAGTGTATGTGATAGTGCATATATAGCTTTGGTTAGTTTGCTTAGGAAACACATCCATGCAAACTTTGACTCTTTCCATCATTCCTTTCCTTCCACTCATTCCTCTGCCCCGTAAGCTTCTACTCTTTTTTAAAGGGGATCAAGCAAAAATTTGCAAAATTCTGCCAATGAAGTATAAATAGTTCATACATATACGTTGATTAAAATTAATGTCTATTAAATAGGAAACGGATTAGAGGTCTGGAAAAAGTTCTGGTCCTAGAATGAAAAAGTTCTTGTGTATGTATAGGTATGAAAGTTACCTCAAGGTGGTTAAATCATAGAACCATAGAATAGTTAGGGTTGGAAAGAACCTTAAGATCATCTAGTTCCAACACCCCTGAAATGAAGTTGTTTTAATTAAAAAAAAAAAAATAAAAATACAGGCATAGCATAATAATGATTTCCAAGATAGAGAATATTTTTTGCCACAATCAAATGCTAAGAGATTTCTCTTATTGAAAGTTAGGAGAGATGGTGTTTGCCCTGTCTTATGAAATAATTGTCTCAGGCTGTCCATTATACTCAGTGACATCAACCAAAGCCTTATGAAGCAACGTTCTTCCAATTATTGTAGGGGTCCAAGCAAAACACAGCAGTTGTATCTTGATGAGAGATATCATCTCATGAGACCTCATTTGGAGTATTGTGTGCAGTTCTGGTGTCCTCAACATAAAAAGGACATGGATCTGTTGGAACAAGTCCAGAGGAGGGCCATGAGAATGATCAGGGGGCTGCAGCACCTCCCATATGAAGATTGGCTGAGAAAGTTGGGACTGTTCATCCTGGAGAAGAGAAGGCTGCGTGGAGACCTCATAGCAGCCTTCCAGTATCTGAAGGGGGCCTATAGAGATGCTGGGGAGGGACTCTTCGTTAAGGACTGTAGAGATAGGACAAGGGGTAATGGGTTAAAACTTAAACAGGGGAAGTTTAGATTGGATATAAGGAGGAAATTCTTTCCTGTTAGGGTGGTGAGGCACTAGAATAGGTTGCCCAAGGAGGTTGTGAATGCTCCATCACTGGCAGTGTTCAAGGCCAGGTTGGACGAGGCCTTGGGTGATATGGTTTAGAGTGAGGTGTCCCTGCCCATGGCAGGGGGGTTGGAACTTGTCTTAAGGTCCTTTCCAACCCTAACCATTCTATGATTCTATGATGGCCTAAGACGAAGCTGGCATTATAGCTCACTGAAAATACTTGTCTTTCTCAGGTGAAAGGCAGGAAAGCAAATTTTGTTTAACTAGAAAATTAAAAAAGTTGTTGATATCATTATTGAAATGAGGAAGTATAGGATCTGAAAGAAAATACTTTAGATTTTTTTCCTTCTGGTGATCCTATAGTTTGCAAATCTCAAAAATCCTGCTGCATCTTTGCATTCCACATGAGGTTTTACATTTGGTTCCAAAAGCAGCACTTAAACTTTTTCCATTTATTTCTGTGTGTCACAATCTCCTGTAATCACCTTGTATGTTTTACGAGAAAGGAAAAAATGAGAAAGTCTTTAAGGTTCTAATACATGTGTATTGTAAATGAGAAGGACATATAGTGAGCAAGAAAACTGCTTAAGTTGGCAAATTGCTTAGGTCATGTTAAGGTGTTGTTATATATGGGCTTGAGAGATAATATAATATAATATAATGCTGCATATTCAAGAGTACCTAGAGATTACATTGCCAGCTTAGGTTTGATAGCCTCCAGTGTTTTCATTGCTAAGTTAAAATTCGAAACAGGTTTTAATTCCACTGTGTTCCATTTCCTGATTGTCAGCTAATGACTGCACTATTCCTACGCTGGTGACATCAAAATTGCAAGAGATTGCAGCACATTAGCTGAATACATTCTGGTGCTCCGAAAATATAAAGCAATATCTAGGGCTCCAATTTCACGTGGGGAAGTATAAAAATATGTTACTGAGAAATACAAAGTATTCTCTAGTGACTTGCACTAAATGAGTAAATTATACTTGCAAAATCAAGTACTGAAACTGGAGATTGGTGTTTAAAGGAGCTTTCTTTTTCAAATTAGCTGTGTTTATTATGCATTCATCAAATCCCAATGCTCCCAGACAGTCTGAATGTGTTGTTGGCATAATAAAGTCTCTAGAGGCTAGAGGGAGTAGACAGCCCAGTATAAGTGGGACTGCCTGTTGACTTGAAACACAGCCACCTTTCCCATCTCAGAATATATGCCAAAGAAGTCCATTATGCTTCCAAAATTCAGATTAGATATTTACAGTCAAATTCAGATTGGTTATTTGCAGGTTCTGTTCTAGAGGAATTATAGGAAGTTGGGAGCAGTTGTGCTATATCCAGCACTGTCCTTGCGAGGAGACATTTAAACCAGGGCCATGATGGTGCTGGTGGATACAGATACTACACCACTGGAGATACCATTCAATACTTCAGTGCAGAGGTGAAATCTTCTATCTGAACAAGTTCAGTTCATCCAGCAATGAGCTTTGAAAAAGTAAAAATATTCACCTGTCCCTGAGCAAACTGAGAAATAACCAACAGTGTTGCCTGAGGTTTAGAAAAAACCAAAGCCCTACTAAGACACAGATCTCAAGTGGAAACTTGAAGTCCATTTTTACTCGAGCTCCTAACACACTTCTGAATATGGATCTTGTACTGCCAGGATTTGCACTTCAAAAAATATCTCCAACACGTCCAAGTTTCATCTCCTAATATAGGTTAGATTGGAGCAGGAGGAACAAGACCTATGAATGTCACTACTTTAGTTAAGAACTTGATAGAAGCTTTCACAAGCATTTACAAATTTTCCTTTGAAAGGTCTGAATAATAAACCTGCATCATCTTTCATAGATGTTAGTCTAAGCAACATTCATAATACTGTGTTAATCTACGGTGATGTTCTAGATAATAACTAATGGTTGAATATGTTTTTGCTGCAGTGCTTTGAACAGCAGTTTTATGGACACTCAAGATTATTATTGTTCGTAATTTATTTTTCTCTTTTTATGTACAGCGATGAAGAGGTGGATAATACTTATCATTTATCTCTGTTTCAACAGGAGGGATATTTGAAACTGTGGAAAATGAACCTGTTAATACTGAAGAACTGGCTTTCAAGTTTGCAGTCACCAACATTAATAGAAACAGAACACTGATGCCTAATACCACATTAACCTATGACATCCAGAGAATTAACCTTTTTGATAGTTTTGAAGCCTCGAGAAGAGGTAGTTATCTCAATTACTGTTCTCTACTACCTTTCCCCAGCCTGGTCTCCTTTTTTTGTTCCAATTGTAATATGTGTGTATGAATGGTAACATAAAATTCATCTTTCAAAGTTATTTGAATTAAGAATCAAGCTTGACTTGGACCTGTCATCTAGTTTCTGATAAAACACCTACATCCTCTCTGCATGCTAAGAGCCCCAGATGGAAGGTGACAAGTCCAACCCATTTTCCTTTCCAAAAAATAGATTTGCCACCTGGAATTCTGCAGAAAATGATCACAGACTAACAGGGAGCACAGTGGGATGTCACAACCCATAATTAGAACACATACACAGATATCCATCATACTTTAAAAAATTATATCTATTGTACTTTAAAGAACAGAGGCCAGTTGTCTCCCTGTCCTGAAATGTTAACACTTCAGTGGTTTAGAGATAGAAGTAAATTTCTCTGTCATGAACAACTAGAAGAATTGGAGTCGACAAATTTGGATTTTTTTTTTCTATTTTGTTCTCAAAAGGAAGATTATGGCCTAATTTGCTTTCATTTAAATTGCTTGCAGACCAAAATAGAAAGGGGAAAAAAAATTACAACTTTCCTTGAGCACCATATATTCCTTTGCCTCTAGGAGGCAACCTTGAAGTTTGATAGAATTTTATAGAGAACAATCTAGTTCCTGGAATTTGGTGGTGTGCACACAACCTCATGCAAACAAGTCTGACAAAAGACCCGTAAGTCACTAAGACTTTACAGATGTGATTTGCAGTTCACTGGGGTATCTGTCACTGTATGTGGCATAAGATATTCTTGTTATAAGGCAAAAGATATGTCTGCTATGAAGGCAATTGAAGGCTGCAAAATAAACATGCTTCACATCATGGATCGTTCTAGAATGCTGATGATCCATCACCTTTCAAACATCTAAGTTACTAAATTCTTCTTATGGTACTTCGATTTCTTACTAAAGATTGGAAAAATGGAGAATGCTTTCAAAAAAAACATCAAAAATAGCTTTAAATTGTGTTTATTGCATTTTTTTTTTCAAGTATCAGGTATATGCTGGAACAATACATGATCAAAAATCAAGTATGCTGGATTTACAATCCATATAATTGAGACTGAGACAGGACTCTGGATTCCCTGTAGAGCGAGAATCTCTTCTGTGACTATTGTGGAAGTATGTTCACCATTTAATCTGTAGGAAGGAGTTAACTTCAAATATTTTTATAAATTTATGTGCAAGGAATCCATGCTGACAGTAGTAATTTCTTCACATCAGGAATTACTGATATTATTTATGCAATTTATACATTAAAACCCGTGATCCTTTAGGAAGGCTTCTGAATTAAACCTTGAAATCACATGATTTTATGCTGTTTGTAAAACACTCAATTGTAGAGGGAAAAGAGAAAAAAATTGATTTTCTGTCATATTGTATTATCAGAGAGACAGATACTAATTTAAAAAATCTCTTTTTGTGGATGTTGGTATACTCAATATTTCACCCAAGCAGACTAATTTATAAATTTCCCATGAAGAACTCCCTTACAAAGAGTACAGCACTGCAACTAAGCACAGGGCTTGTCCCCAACCCATAAACCTTATTAGAAACATTTGCAATGAATTTTTCTAATGGAGAAAAATAATTAGTATTACTTTGCCTTCTGTCTGTTAGCCTAAAAACACAGGGGAGGGAAAGTGAAAAGACACCTACAAGAGGGATCCTTTTCTCTGAGATATAGGCACCAGGAGAAACAATTTTTTGTTGACACTAGCATTTCACTGATTTGGAAGGGTATTAAAATGTTAGTGTGTGTTGGCTCTTTATTTCCTTTGTCATTGCTGAGGGCTTTAGGCTTTACTGCCTGTTTTGTAAACACAGATTATGGAGCGCCATTAATCATAGCGCTCTTTACTGTTTATGTTCCTGCAGTAGCCTGAAATTAAAGCAACTCGCATTGGTAGAAGCTTGTCAGTCATGGAGGGAATCCATATAGTGCTTTTTGTGGTTCCATAAAAGTATTTCCAGACACACTGCCATGAAACTTAATTCATGTGACATCCTTTTGGCAAGCCCATAGAAGGAAAACTCCTGGTTTCTCCAGAATAATGCCATTCTGAGAAAAACAGTTTAGGAATCACTGTGATCTGAAGGTAATGAGCAGAGAAGTTGGGGTCTTTGTATTGAGGAGGTTCTATGATATAATGCTGATCAGTAAAGCTGTTTTCAGGAACCATTTACAAATCTCTTAATAATCTGGGGAGAAACATGGCTACCCATTCTCACTTTGAAGTGATGGGGATGGATGAAGAATAATTATCTCAGTAAACATCACACAATTTCCTTTCTTTTGCCAACTAACATCTTTTTCCTCTCCCTTCCTCTCCCCTTCAGCATGCGACCAGCTTGCTCTTGGTGTAGCTGCTCTGTTCGGACCTTCACACAGCTCCTCTGTCAGTGCAGTGCAGTCCATTTGCAATGCACTTGAAGTCCCACATATTCAAACCCGATGGAAGCACCCTACGGTGGACAACAAAGATGCATTTTACATCAACCTCTACCCAGACTATGCAGCCATCAGCAGGGCAGTTTTGGACCTTGTACTGTACTACAACTGGAAAATAGTAACAGTAGTATATGAAGACAGCACAGGTAAGTAGTACTGGTGCACTGCTGGTCATGTACTTCTGTTAACACATGTATATGAGTAAGTTCTGTGAGAGAGAGAGCCTGTGATCGTTTGGCATATTTAGAGCATTTTTCCCCAGAGTATAGAAGAAAAACATCTAGTAAGTTGCAACTATTCTTCTGCTGCTGTGGCTTTGGAAAGCTGTTCACTTCATTAGACCTTAAAATGCCGTATTTTGCTTCCTATTTGTGGAACCAGTGAGGGGTTGATCTTAAGAGGGACACATCTACAATGCAAAAGTTCAAGCTGCAACATTTTTAATGGAGTGACTACCTTGTTCCTTGAAAGTAGAGTCAATCCAACTTGTCAGATGGATACTGAAGCCTGAAACTGAGTTACAGTTTGTGTAAATGTTCCCAGTCTGGAACTCTTAACTGAGAGAAAATCATTGTTTTGTGACAAGACCCTCCCTCTGGGGTACACCAGTGGTGTATCATAGACAATCAATACCTACAGCACATCCCTTTTTGTTCACAGAAAAGTAACAACAAAAATATAATAAAAACTTGTTCCTGGGAACAGTGATTTAAAGGCTTATCAGAGACTAGAACTTTTTTTTTTTTTAACACATAGCAACTGTGGAAGAGAGTCAATGTATAAGGAACTCCAAGCTGCAGTTGCATGTCTTTACATATCTAGGCCTTAACGTACCTGCCTCTGTAGCTGATAGCGTGTATTGTGCCAACAGCCACAATATTTCAGGCAGTGTCATTTCCCTCACTGGAGTGGGAATATATTGTTTCTGTGAAATGTGTTAGCTGCTTTAGTCACTGAGATTACTGCACACCTAAACTGCCCTCAGGAGTCCTGTCCGGCAGGACTACACACCAGAATTTATTCCAAGCATGACTGCAGAGAGCATAATCTCTCCTACAGTTTAGACTTGGTCATGGATTAAGGGTCCATAAATTTGGCTTTACAAGAAAAGGTTTGCATGTAAACAAACCATTAAAAGCTCAGAGAGGTCTATAGACCTCCTGTCAACACAAAAAAACCCACTAAGTAGAGCCTTCCCGGGCACAAAATTACAGATGAGGGAATATTCTAAACTGCAGAAAAGATTTTCTTGGAGACACTGTATCTTTAAAGATGAAGAAAATAAAGCCAACAAAATAAGACACTGACACTTGTTAAGTTCACACCACTGTGAGCTCTCATCAGCATCCTTCAGTGCTATCTTTATGTAGTAAAAAAAATAAATATATAAAAATGTGTAGCTGAACCATTTGGATTTCTGGAAAATCCTGTTGTGCATTAGCAGTTATTGGTGCAAATTAAGCATTTCACTGTCAAACCCACTCTGAGGTTTGCATTCCCTTTTCTTTTTCCATTGCCCACAGAAGTAGTACACTTCCTAGAGCTCCTCAGATGTGCAAGTAATATTTAAATTCTTTGATGGCATAAAACAAACCTGGATGAACCATAAGCTCAGGCATCTGCCTAAGGCTTTAAAGGGAGTATGAAAAAAAAATAAATCAAACCTTGTAAAATCATGTTGTAAAAACATGTCTGAAAGATCAAATTCTGCTTAAAAAAAGTATAAATTAAAAAAAAAAAAAGGCTATCAATTATAAGGCTAAAAGTTCTTGGTACACTGTTGACAGCCCAAAAGAAGCAAATTTCCTCCTGGGTCCAAGAGGTGGGTCTCAGTGACAATGTTCTGCTCTCATTGGACTCAGAGAGTACACCAGAAGGCTGGAGGTAGAAGAGAAAGAACAAGACAGGCTGGGCTTACTGCAATGGTCTTCTTGCATTTCCATTAGAATGATCTAGCTCAGCAGGATTTCTGCTGCACTCCAAAAATATACTAAATATAGGTAAAAAAGTAGAGGTCCTTTCCACCCTGCCCTATTATCATTATCAAATTAGCATTCTAGAACACTAAGCGCTGTGTATGTGTTCAGTTACAGAAATGACTGATATTAAAGAGATTTCATTTGCAGAGAGATTTACAACTTTGAGTCAGGAAAGTAAACAGGTCAACTTTGATCAATATAAATACTTTTGGATTTTGGGTTAGAGTGATGCCATTTAGCTCAACTTGTTTTTACTTCTTATCTCTTATGTCTGACACTGTTGCACCACAAGGAGAAAAAAGATATTAACCTATTTTTATCTTAGAGATCAGCTTCATTCCTAAACAATGAAATCACAGCTCTAACAGTGAACTTCCAATGATGCATACCCAGACTATTCAGATTGAGATTAGCCGTGCTCAAGGTTAAGAGTCTATTTTGAGGTTTAAGTGTGGAAAATCCTGTTTCATCCTTCACATTACATCATTGCTCCAAGCCCACAGCCAGCTCCAGCACAGAGGCCACATACTGTGACAGTTTACCAAGCCATAGTTGCCCACCTCCTGTAGTTACAGTTTTCACTACTGATGGACACATCCGTCAACAGAAATGTAGTTACAAGTCTGGACTGGGCAATGTTAAAAAAAAACCCAGTTCATCTGAGTGAGTTCGTGTTTCCAAATTACTTGTGCCCACCCTTCTTATCTCAAACACTATTTACCATGATTCCAGTTTTTATCATTCAAATGTTTTTCAGCAATAACCTTTTTCCAGTCAATGATTTTTGAGTTCAGACAGAGACAAGAGCACTACAAGTGTCTGAACAGCTTAGCTCCAGTGTAGACAGTTTTCTCAGTAACATATGTCTTTTGAGATTTGGCAAATGATTATTATATAGTCCCACATTGTTCATGAGCAGGTTGTATGACATATGAAGACAGACATGTCTCAGGGACAAGTGCTTTACATCTAGGAAGCTACCTGTGTCAATAGCGCTTGTTACACCAAAGAAAAGCAGAGCTGTCTTCATTTGACAGCTGTTAACTGTAGTCCCAAATTTTCATTCTTCAGCATTTTACCACCATACCAGCTTTACTCTTTGCTTGCCTACTGCCGACACTGGGGTTAAGCCATTCTATGCTATCTCACATACCTTCTCTGATGTCAATGAAACATCAGCACTTTTCCCAGTCTTCTAGAATTCATTCAGGGCTCCAATATTTATCACATCATTTGCTGAGTTTAGTAATCTACTGAGTGGACTCTATAGGATTGTCAATGATAAGTAAATTTTATGTAAGCAGGTCTAGAAAACTGGCAACCAATAGTACTAAAAATTAAACTTGAATAGGAAGTACTCATCCTGTTTCTTATAAAATATTTTAACGATACCAAATGCACCATGTTAAACAACTTTACTGTCTCCTCCAAAGGAACCTATGGCAGTTATAAAGCTCTCGTTTTGCTGCTAAAATACATTTACAAAAATTTTTTATGTTTCCTGAGTCTCTTAGACTATAGTATAAATATGAAACAAAGCAGGCTACAGCTGGTTTTTTTTCTAATTGCTGTCCTCATAGTAGTGCCATTGAAAGATGGACTTCCAGTCAAAGTCATCTTTCTTGATAGCAAATTAATGGCTTCTGGTTATAGAATAAGTATTTATTCAAACATCTCATAGTTTGCCTGAAACTCCCATCCTGCTCCCTAATGCCTATAGCTTTGCAGTGCTAGGAAAAAATGGGACTCATAAGCAAGCATATTTATTTTTCAAGTTGACACGGTGCTCTTTTTTTCTATATTAAGCATAATCTATTATGTTCAGAGTCCCCAGACCATCATCAGCCTTTTTCTGATTATTAACTTGTCTTTATTTTTCATCAAGGTGTTAAAAAAAGAGTTCATTTATATCAAGTGTGATGCCTTTGTGTAAGGCAAAAAATTGCCTCCTGAAGTTTAAAGATGATCTGACTAAGCCTTGCAAGAGACTGCATGATACATCAAGCATGCATTTCCCAAACTTAGGTACCATAAATTATGGTTTATCTTTCCACATGCTAGAACTGAGTAGACATGCTGTTCCCTGACTGAATTTAGTCATTTGTAGTAGAACCCTTGCAATATCCCATTTCTGCACTTTTTTGTTTGGTACATTGATCTGTAATAGACACAGGACAGTCTGTTATCAACAACTCCATCAAAACGAATAACATTGCCTTCAGCACAGGTTTGACTCTGCTTTTGATTTATCTTCCTTGAATTCAATAATTTTAACCTACCAGGATCTGAGAAGAGCAACTACATCAAATTCCTCACCTTCTGTAAGAATCTTTGACTTTCCCCACTTGTTAGACTGCTCTCCCGGCATTTGTTTAAGGCTCAGAGGAATGAGTTTTTTTCATCATATCAGTTCTATCAGTTTGCACAAAGCAGAATTTGAGTTCTTACTGAATTTGCTTTCTTTGAACTTGCTGTTACAAGAGACATTTAACTTGCTAGCCCTAAAACGGTTTTATAATAAAAGGGAGTTCTTGCAAAGCTTTTTTTTTCAATTTTAAGTCAGGATGGATCACATATACTTTTCTTAATTAAAAAAAAAAAAAAAAAAAAAAAAAGAAAAAGACAATACAGAAAATTCCCAACCCTGTTTCTGAAGGAAAAGGGGAGAGTGTTTAGATGTCTGGGTACAAGGCAGCAGAATATAGACAGTAGATCAAGACAGTCAATGAAACAAGTCTGGTTTCTGGCCTTATAGGTTTTGTTTGAAAGCCATAAGTTGAACATTTCTTCTCAACAATACTGGCTAACACTGTCTCCAGGCCCTCCACGGTTCATGCTCAGCCACCACACCTTCTACTCAGATGGACTCTATATCTTTCCTACTCACCTTCCTGCTCCAGCACAGTCCTGAGTCGCTGCTCACAACACCTACTTTGCAGAGAGGATGCCAATGTCCATGATATGTCATTTCTGTGCTGCTACTTCCTTTCCAATCTCATTGGCAGTCTGTGCTGCCTCCTGTCTGTTGCAGGCTGGGCTCCAGATGGTCTCACTAAGTGCGAGAAAAGGGGCTGCCCTAAGCACTGCACTTCCCCACTCCCACCAGGAGTCAAGCTAAACAATTCATGCAGAAGATTTGTCCCATGTCAAGACTTGGTGACACCATGTTCAGGAGTTTGGGTTTGTTGAGCAAGAGGAAGGAGAGTACTGACGGTTATTAACCCTGTGCTATTAATGAGTTAGTTGATTCAGGTGTTTGCCTGGTCCTCTATATTAATAACTGCAGTTCTTTTCACTGTTTCTCTGTTCTTTTCACTGCTTCTTTGTTTTCTTCAGTATACTATACCTAGGCTTTATCTTCAGTTCATGTGGCAATAGAAAGTGATGGGAAGAGTAAGGTCTAAGTCTTATGTAACCGAAGTCGACATATTAAGGCACGCAGCATTTTCCTTCCCCCCAAAAGGAAATGGAGGCAGGCAGGCAAATTCTTTCCCTTTGCTTTTCACCACACTTGCTCTTAAGTACTTTTTGTTGCTGGAAAGAGTAAAACAGTACTCAAGCCTGAGGCTCTATAAGATGCAGATTCCTTGCATGCTGAACTCCTCCTCCCAAATCTCAATTTTCCTTTTCCGTAGGCTCACCATTCATTATAGTGGCCAAAACACTGCAGTCAAGGGCTGAACACAGATTACATAGACTCCCCTTTTTATTAGTCAGTGTTGGAATATGTGCCCCATTCTCATAATAATAAGCTCAAATTGTTTCATATTTACACAGGCTGGCTTCCAGCCAGGCTCCGATCTCACAGCCTGTGCAGCAATTTACATTTGAATACTCATAGTGCTTAATATTTTGTATTGATTGTTGATACTTGAAAACCTGCAAAGAGCAGACCAAGCATTGCAGGCGGAGGGGAAAGATTAGTTTTTTTCAAAACACATTGCCAACACTTGAGTGAAAGCCAAAAGTCCTCAACATAGCAATCACTCACTAACTTCAGAAGAAACAGGGATGCTTCATCTTGCCTTATATGTACCATTGGACCAAGGTAATTTACACACAAGACAAATATATACCCGCTCCCAGCAGGAGAGTGATGAGTTTTCTAATATTAATAATTTGTTTGATTTTGTTCAAGAAGTGCTTCTTGCCTGTATCCTCTCTCTGTCTGTTCGTATTTATAAGGCATCATTTTGCTTTAACTCAGTGGAAGATCAGAGTTTTTTTGCAGGTAAATTGCATTCATGGATAATGAGAAAGAGACTGTAATCACACACCTCAAAAAATTCTTCGGTATCTGACTTACCTTTTGGAGGCAGTACAAATGACATAGGAGTGCTGAATTAGCTAGTAGAATTGCACTGTGTTTACATGCTTGGACAAATCTTCAAGTGTTGAGGTCCACTGACTTCAAATAGGCTGTGTAAATCTGTAGACCCGAAGACGTAGTCTTAGAAATCTTGTTCCTGTGCTTATAGATGAAAAGCTGGATCTCAAAGTATTTCAGTTCCTTATAAGATCTCATACTGGCTGATTGACCTTATGCAAGTCACTACGCCTTCTTGCTTCTTGTCCCTAAACTGATGATAATAAAAATCTAAGGCTTCTCCTGTGGGGTATTATAGTGTATGCTGAAATGAGGACATTGAGAGTCATATGGATGGCTGTTAAGAATGAATCCTGGTAAGTGCCGCTCAGGCTAACAACTGGCTTCTAAGTGAGCCACAACAGAGGTGCTGGCTATTGAACATTTTTCTCTCTGTACCTCCCCTCACCTGCTCATACTTGACGTTAGGCAGGAAAGTTAGTAAGGAGGTTTCTTCACTTCTATGTTCTTGTTGTTTAATATCAAAATAATAATTAACTGCGAAGTGAGAAGCATCATATTCTTTCTGCAATAAACTATCAATATAGCATTCATTCAAACTTATCTTTTAGTCAACCATTTAAAAATATATTTCAGAATATTTAGGTACTGAAGCCAAGTATAACCATGAAAAGGAAAATCTGTAATGATATCATTTTGGAGGCTGGCAAATATGAAGCTAACAACTACCCTTTGGGCATTTGAAATATGTTGGGACTGATAAGAGACCCTGTTTAAGTGACAGTAAATACTCATTGCACAGAATAGTTAGTTATATAATTGCACATCATTTTTTTCAGGTCTAATTCGCCTGCAAGAGCTCATCAAAGCCCCTTCTAGATACAACATTAAAATCAAAATCCGCCAACTGCCCTCTGGGAATAAAGATGCCAGGCCTTTACTCAAGGAGATGAAGAAGGGCAAGGAGTTCTACGTGATATTTGATTGCTCACATGAAACGGCAGCAGAAATCCTTAAGCAGGTAAGGAGGAAGGGGTGAAAAAGCATGGCATTCATTTTGTATCCTGAAAGTTGTCACTCCCTCTGGTTTTCATTTCTGGGAAACACTAAAAATGAAAGCATTTGCCAGTTAGGCCAAAGGCTTGTTAACGCCAGGTACAGAGTTGTTACAAAACGTGCAGCATCATCTCAGCGCTCCACAAGACTACATGGCTTCACAGAGCCATGAGGACCAGCAGCAGAAGAGAAACCCCTAGATATCCTGCAGAAGGAAATATGCATTTCCTTTTAATCCTTCAGTTTCTACTTGACTAGGAAAGTTGTCGCGTTTATTTTAGCTTCTTGTGGTTTAATCAATAGGGCTTTTATGTCTTCCCCATAAGAAAATGAAAGAACGCATTTTGGAGTGCTTAGTGAGCAGCTCGCATTGAGTTATTGCCTCAGAGGCTGCACATCAGGCTGAATGTTGGCTATAGTAACAGCAGGGCACTGATCCATCACATACAAGAGCATAACTCTGCATTCACATTTCTGTAACAAAGCAAGATTTGGTCTGCTGGCACCACCTCACTGAATTTTGAAGTGTGGTACAGCACAAGGGTGGAACGGAGACAGTATAGGAAGGAAAATATATATACTTTAAAACAGGAGGAAAGGCTATTGCACAAGGGCCAGCATAGCCCTGACCTAAGCGTGAGAGTTGGACAGCCACAAAAGGCAAGGACGAGCACCACAAAGCCTGATGTTAACGGGCCGGGACATTACCAGGGGCACACACACAGAGGTGTAAATTAGAATTTACTCTTGTCTCTTGTAATATATTTCTAGACAATCAAAGTGTAAAGCATTGTCTTCTGCAGTTCGTAGAAAGAAAGACAATAATTTTGAGCAAGTAGTATAATGTGAATGTCATTTCCCTTTTTACTACGATTTTAAGTATGAGGGGTTGTTGTTTTTACTGTAAATTTGCCTGATGGGAAACACTGATCCCTGAAGACCACCAGAGAGCTTCCACTGATCTAAATGCACTGATATGGGCTGTCCCATAAAGGTTAAAACCTATGCTGTCATCCCAGAATGTTTTGCTGAAATATTAAAGCTACACAGAGTAGCAGTCTGTGATAACTAAGTAACTAAGATAACTTCCTGGTCCCATTAGTCTGCAGAGTCTGAAACCATCCTCTCCAGAACAGAGAATCTTGATCCTGTGAATATAGACTTGCGGGGTGATGTCCTAAATCACGTGCACTACAGCTGAGAGCAGCACAAGTTCCCATGGGCTAGTAGGGTTAGATTTACTGCTGTCAGGAAAGTTGGTCTGTACTAAATTGTAGTATTTTCTTGGTGCAAGTGGTGTATTTAAGCTACAGCAGATCCAGATGCAAGCATGATGTTGGGAATATGAAGGAAGAGCAAGGGGAGAGTGCACAAACACACCTTGCGTGATAGGGAACACCCTGTAGCAAGCAGCATTAACTGGACATGGGGTGGACAGGAGAGCTGCTATCCTCTCACATTGCACCCCTGTAGGGCTGTCCAAAGGTGCTAACATTACAGCAGGAATGAGCTGCTCCAAAATGAAATTTGTGGGGAAAGAGCTAAACTGACAGCACAAATTTGGAAGGATGTGCAAGAGGGAAGTACGGATGTCTGGCACACTGCAGGAGGCACAAAGCTTCATATATGCAAGGCTGAGTATGAAAAAATCAATAAACAAAATAACCTTAGTGCCAAAGAAAGAAGAGGAAGTGCTAAAAGATGCTCTGCTAAGACAGGGCAAAGTAGCAGAACAGTTTGTGTGGAAAATGGATCAGGGAGACAACTGACAAGCTGCAGATACAGATAATGCTCTCCAGTGCTTTAAGAACCCAGGGAATGATGGTGAATGGCAGTGTGGGAGAAAACAGGAAAATTAAGAGAGACATACAGAGCTATGGAAAAGGAAGCAACATAAATATAGGCTAGAAAGAAAGGGAAAATCGCTTTCATAAGAGACAGTTCTGTGGCTAAATCTAGATGCTGGCAGCAGTAACTCAGGTGTTGAAGTTCCTCACTGACAAAGGCAGCTGTGAAATGTGGAGGCATAGAGGGCTCTGAATTCATGTGGGACTCATCTGATTGTAGGTTAGCTACATGAAGTACCGTGGTTCACATTCTTACCACTGCACACACAAATCCCTATATAATTTTAAACTGAATGAAAACAAGGTATTAAAAAGAATACTGTGGAAATTATTGTAAGAAAACTGCAATATTTGTAGAGAATATTTTTGACATTGTAAATGATCCAATAGATATCTCAGGACAAATACATATCATTGTTAATTTATACAAGATTTCTAATAGGAGTAGGAATCAGAGCCAATAGTCACCTAACCCTAACCCTAACCCTAACCCTAACCCTAACCCTAACCTGTTCCCAAAGCAACAATTCCTTGTCTGCCTACGGTATTTATAATAATCTAGTAGATGCTTAGTAACCTATGCAGAAGAAGGTAAAGGAAGTGGAGATTTGTAGCAGGTTGGGTTCAGTGGTATTTTACAGATTAAAAATGCAGCACAGTCACACAGGGACATACCCACAGTTGCTTATGCTCAGTTCTTGTGTCCTGCTCCTCCTCCAAGCCTGCCCTTCTTCCAGCGTTCCTGTGCCACTGGGGCTGTCAGCAGCAGCAATGGCTCTGCAAGCAGGATCCACTGGCGCCAGCACTTAGGGGACACTGGCTGTGGCACGGCTTGTTTCCTAGGAAGGGAGGGCAAGGATGCCCAAAGGCTCTTTCTTGGAGCAAAAAGATTAGCCCATCCAGAATTATGTCCTGAAAGAGTTGGCATATGGAGCTGTAATTGGCAGTATGGAGCTACCTGACCCAGCCATGTTACGAGACTGTGGAACCAGGGGAGGTGACCTCTTCACTTGCCTCCTTCAACCTTTTGTTTATAAATTCACACAAAAGATTTCTTCTCTTAAATGGGACTGTCTTGCTTATTTATAGCTTCAGCTAAAGCACCACTGAGCCACACTTCTTCATTGTGCACAAGAAAAAGCAAATCAATAACCTAATTTAAGCAATATACAAAGTCTTCACAAAGCTGAATAATCTATTCCCTAAAATCACACATTTCCCCTTCTCTGTGACATGCTGCACAGGCTTTCACAGTCCCCAACCAATTTGGCTGCGAGGGCAGCACAAGATGTGGTGCCAGCAGCGTGTGTCGAGGGCTGCCTGCTTCAGGAGGGGTCTGCAGCAGCTCCGCACCTTGAACTCGCGTGTCCCTGCCTGCATTTGCACGCACGTCATGCACGCAGCAGCTCCCCCTGCACCCCACTGCCATTCTCCTGCTGGCAGCTCCCCCTCCCTGCCCGCTTGCAGGACCCCACATGACAGCACCGGCACGTGACCCTGGCTCCAGCTGCAGCCGCCAACATCTGGTACCCAAACCAGCTCCAGCCCCAGCCCCTCTTCCCACCCTGTGAGATGGGGACCAAGGGACTCAGTGGGAGGGAGTAAAAGGCTTGGTTTGGGCAGCAGGATCCAACGGGATGCCGGGTGCAGGCTGCTCCCCGCAGTGCCCTGAGCCTGGGCACGCTGTGATTCTGTGCTTCCATGACTGATTCCTTGTACGTGGCCGTGTTTCCCCCAGCTTGGGGAGCAGCCCGAGAAGCCTTGGTCAGCGCTGGCACAGGCTGTGCCCGCTGGCAGCACCAGACCAGGTGCCCCGCAGGCACCGAGGGGTCAGAGTGAGTGCCCAGAGCTTTGGTGCCGAGCCCGAGCCCGAGCCCGAGCCCATCCCTGCCCAGAGCTGCAGAGAGCCTGAAAGAGCTGCTCTGCCAGGGCAGGGAGCCCACATGAGGACAGTTGGGGTGCCCCAGCACCCAGCGCCAGCCCCACGGCCCCTCCAGCTCTGCAAGCTCAGAGCAAGTGGGAACCGCCTGGCTGCCACAGCCACGTGTGATCGCAGTGAATACAAAGAGAGACTGGGCCAGTAAAACGTCAAGAAATGTATTTACAAAACAAAAAAAAAATAAACTAAACAACGAAGAACAACTGTTCTCATCAAAAATACAGCTCTTCTACCTAAAACTACACCTGCACTACCTAAAAGTACTACTCTTATTCTTAAAACTACACCTATTCTATCTAAAACTATAACTCCTATGGAAAACCGAACAATCTTCAACAAAAACAGGAACTCTTCTAAACAAACCTTCAAACTCCAGAAACCTTCCCTCTCCACGAGCCCTGGAAAGAAGCAGCACAAGGTCATTTCAGTGAGGCTCCTGATGGTCACTGTGGTTGCCACATGCTGGGGAGAGCGGGACTCTGCCGCGGGGCACAGCCCTGGCTGGGGCTGGGAGCTGGACTCTACGCGATCAGACTCGGCTCGCGTGTCCCAAAGGCAGCGCAGGGCAGCGCGGTGGTGGCGCTTGTGCCGCCAGGATGAGGCCACCGGGCACCGTGTCCCTGCAGCGGGGCCGTCACACACAGCCCCAGCCCCAGCGTGGCAGCAGCCGACCCCCCCTGACTGCCAGCAGTGGATGGGGGGCACGTGCTGCCTTACCACAGCTCAGTCCAAATCCATGGCATCATCTTCCTCCACCTCCACCTCCACCTCCGTTGGCTCCCCCTGCAGCCCCAGTTGGGTCCTGCTGGCGGCCTCCTCCTCCAGGTCCCGCATGAGTTGGAAAAGCCTAAGGCAAAAGCCAAGCAGAAAAGTGCATTGGTGCTGCCCGGACCAGCAAAGCGCAGCTGTGGGACAGGGGTCTGGGCACCCCGGTCCCCTCTCGCTGCCCAGGCAGAGCCGTAGGGCACTGGGGACCCGGGCACTTCCCCTGCAGGAGCTGGTGGGAGGCCGGGGGCTCCTTGTCCAGCAGCACCCACCAGCTCTGACAGGCTGGCTCCTGCAGCTGGAGGATCCTCTGCTTCCTGCGCTTCAGCGCCTTGCGGGGCGGTAAGGGCTTCAGGACCTGCCAGAGCAGAGAGGACAGGGGTGAGCGGCCGTGCTCCCTGCCTGCGGGGCCAGGGCACAGACCCGGGCCCGCACCTGCCTCCACACCCACTGCCTCCTTACTCTGCGAAGGCAGCCCTTTGCGTCCTCTCCTCCACAAGGGCTGAGCCCGGCCACCAGCAGGACAAAGGTGGACTTCTTTTGGGGCTGCATTTCGGGTTCCAAGGTGGTGTCCAATCAGCAGGGAACAAGGAAATGGGACTGGGAACAAGTGGAAAGGGCTGGGAGTAGGGCAGAAGGGCAGAACAGGAACAGGGCAGGAGGGACAGTTGGGTGCAGGGTGTGTGTCCAGGGGCAAGGCCTGTGCTGTTGCCTGGGTACGGGCAGTTGGCGCTGTAACGCGGGTGGTGACATCACCCCAGAGTTCCAGAACTGCTGCCAGCAGGGTGTGGGGAGAGCCCTGAAGGGGCTGCAGCTCCATGGGGGACACTGGGCAATCATTACATGACCCCCTGAGACAACAGAGACACGCTTTATAGAATCATAGAATAGTTAGGGTTGCACAGCACTCAATCCCGCTGTCCATGTCACCGACAAAGATGTTGAACAAGACTGGTCCCAACACCAATCCCACTCATTACTGGTCTCCAGCTGGACACTGAGCCATTGACCACAACTCTTTGCATTAAGCCATCCAGCCAATTCTTTATGCACCGAGTGGTCCATCCATCAAATTGATGTCTCTCCAATTTAGAGACAAGGATGTCGTGTGGGACAGTGTCGAACGCTTTGCACAAGTCCAGGTAGATGACATCAACTGCTCTACCGCTGTCCATCAGTTCTGTAGCCCCATCATAGAAGGCTACCAAATTGGTCAGGCAGGATTTCCCGTTAGTGAAGCCATGCTGGCTGTCACCAAGCACCTTGTTGTTTTTCATGTGCCTTAGCATGCCTTCTAGGAGAATCTGCTCCAAGATTTTGCCAGGCACAGAGGTGAGACTGACTGGTCTGTAATTCCCCGGGTCACCCATTTTCCCCTTCTTGAAAATGGGGGTTATATTTCCCTTTTTCCAGTCCTCGGGAACTTCACCTGACTGCCATGATTTTTCAAATATGATGGCCAGCAGCTTAGCAACTTTGTTTGCCAGCTCCTTCAGGACTCTTGGATGGATTTCATCAGGTCCCATGGACTTGTGCATGTTCAGGTTCTTAAGATGGTCTTGAACCAGATCCTCTCCTATAGTGGGCCTGAGGTCTTCATCTTCACAGTCCCTGTGTCTGCCTTCCAAGACTTCATACTGAACACTTGATAGGCAAGGAGGCAAGAGGGGCTTTTATGCATTATGGTATATCTTGCTGATTTTAAAAAACAGTTGTAGTGCAAATGAATTGAGTAATGAAATGCATTCATTTAATGGTCATGGAATTAAATGATAGCATGAGTGAGGAAAATAAAAAGTTAAAGCAAGCAGAGTATTTGATGCATTTCCTACTAATATGCTTTGCCATCATTCAGGTTTCAATCTGCCTTGGAGGAAGACTGACACTAGCTCTAAATGAGGCAGTGATCTTTTTACAAGATGAACAAATGCAGGCTGAAGCTGGGTTATGATGCAATCCAGGATCAGGGCACCCAAAGAGGTTTGCATACATAAGAGAGAATATTTTTATCCAGTTTCTGTCATCTTAACATATACAATTTGACCACTGATACTTTTTCAGGTTTACACTGCAGTTCATGACCCACTGCTAAATGTAAACATCAGCAAAAGGCCCAGGCTTCTGATCTAAAATGCATAATTAGAGGTGGAAGTCTCTTTATCTTATTTGCCAAGATAATCTATAATCCAAGCATATCTGAATGTGGCTGAAGAACAGATTTTATACAAGATAGGATGGGTAGATCTGCAAGGAGGATGGAAAATATTTTAGCTTGGTTTCACTAGTTTGCATTCATCTAAGTTCCACAGTAAGTAAAAGGTATTATTATTTAAATAGGACATTTATCTCAGATGTATAATTATTTGAATAATTACATGCAGAGTTGTTTAAATAGGAATGGATAATGAAATCTCATTCTAATTTCTTATAGGTGGCTATATATTCATAAACCAGTCTTCCCTTCTCTGTTCTGGGCTGCTGTGCTCATTTTCTGTGGTGGGGAGGACTTTTGCTCTGTTGGAAGAGCCTGTACAGTGTACAGGAATCCCAGAATGAAAGGAATCTTTGCTCTTAACATGCTTTATCATTTTCTCACTCCTGGTAGTTGCTAGAAGCTGCTTTCCCTCTACCTGCTGTGTTGCAAACATACAGAAGAGAAATCCTTACAGCTGGCATGCTAATAGGATCATCCAAGTCATTAAGGTTTGGGAATCATTAATGCTTTGGTGTCTCCAGCATAACACTTAGCATTCCTCCTGCTTTTGCTTTAACTTGTCTGCATCTCCTGTTTTCCTAATACTATCCATTAGAGTGGGCATTTGGTACTATCATGAAATCATCATTCATTGGTAATTTTACTTAGTGACCGTATTGCCCTAAAACATAAGTTATTATTACAAAGCCTTTACAGTCCATGAATAAAAAGCAGCCTATTTAGATCAGTCTGCAGACAGAACTCACAGTGATGTCACAGTGATGTCTAAGTGCTATATAGCTGTTAACTAATTGTCATCCTTAATGACTGTTAAAAGGGAGGACAAGCAGTTAAGGCTGTGCTTGTAACCAATGCTAAGGGACAGGGCAGAGCTCAGTGGCAGATCAGGGCCCAGCCTGGGACACATACATTAATTTTTATTCCTTAACGAAACAAGGCTATTCTTAACATGTGTGTGCACTTACAAGCTCCCTTCCAGCTGTTTGTATCTTCATATTTTAATTGAGTCATTGTTGATGTAGAAAATACAAAAGTGATGTGTTAATTAAGTTTTCCTGGGCTGCTGAAATATTTCTTTGGAAGAATTTCAGTAAGCATCTTTCATGCAGCCCATAGGTGCCAACTGCTATCATGAACCTGTGTCTTGGTTATGGCAGATAACGTTGCTGACTAAACCTTACTTTTTACATGCAATTGCCACTGGTTTTCAAGGGTTTGCTTTGCTAAGGTTTTCCAAGGTTCTTGGGGGCAGATTGGTTTTTTTGTGTCTTTTTTGTTGTAGATCTGGTGTTTTTTTTCCCCAAAGACAATCCTGTAGCATGACTTCTGAAATGATTATTATTCACAGGTTTCTGTGTGTTCTGTTTATAACACATTTGTTTATAAGATAGTTGGAATACAAGTATGTTTATAACATGCTTGAAAATTAATACTCACATAAAAAGTTTTAATCAAAAATGTGTCCAGGAGACAAATACTCCTCACAGGCTACTACCCTTGGATTTGTGAGGAAATAAATAGCTAGATTACCTTAGGTTAACTATCTGGGCTGGCTACCCAGTGTAGATGCAGCAGCACAAGCTGGGTAACAATTCCCGAACATACAGGCTACAGGCTTTATAATTATTCTAGTTAGTGTGTCTAATTATTGCCTAATTAATGTAAAGTTGTATTTTAAGGCATTATATGGCTTAACATTTTCCTGGCTTTCCATCATCTTACTATTTCTGTGCAGGCAGATCGCAGTTTATATCTTCTGGTAACAGAAGCACAATGACTTGATGTTAGCTCTTCTATCTCAAGCTAGAATCAAAACTGTAATGAATCAATAATGTAAACCTGGGTAGTTGTATCCTCCTATTTACACTTCTTAGTATGAATTTGCTTTTATAATAAAGTAACACCACGGACTAAGTGCAAACTTCCTCTAGAGGACCAAATAAATTTAGGTATGCAGAGGGTTATCTGAGTTCAAACCACACTTACAACTGGTCTGTGGCGCATATGAAGGAAATGGTATTTTCAATATAGTATAAGCTCAAAAGAGACCTGCATAGTAAAAATCCTGGCTGGCACCTCCTTCCTACAACAGGTACCTTAGACACAGAAATCCAGCTCCAGGAAGTAGAACTGAGTCCAGCCAGGTCAGTTGAGAAACACAGCATGCAAAAGTTTCCATTGATATTACCATATATCATTTTCTGTGTGTAAGTAGGGAAGGCGTATCAGTCTCCAGGACTGCTAGATTGCTTATTTCTGTAAGTAATAAAACAACTCTAAGAAATTTAATAGAAGATTAATAAAGTAAGAAAAAAAACCACAATTTTGACATGTATATTCACTGAAGCATTTCAATAAAATATTTGCCTTCTGTCTTGGTTTTTAGTGGCTGGAAATGGATTGGTTGGTTGTGATTAACACTAAGCTATTTTTATCATCTATTGCATCTTAGAAACTTCAAGTTGCTTCTTTTTTTGGGGGGGGGATGTTGGTTTTTTTTGATTGGTTGGTTGGTTTGGTTTTTTTTGTGTGTGGAGAATTGCTATACACAATCACACAACTGATTTTCAGAGGCTTTTGCCATGAAAGAGAATTTTGGCAAGCAAATCACACTATATCCACCTTTCTTTCAAACAGCTATTCGGGTACTGCTGAGTATCCTAAAATACTACTAATAGCAGCTGCTTACGTTACTGTAATCAAAACTGAATAACATTTAACCTTTGTCTGTTTTATTGGCATGGTGATGAATTCTTCCGTAGTTTCCTAGCTTGTAGTTCCTCCTCCTCTTCACAAGATCCCAGAGAGGGCAAGATAAAAACGCTTGCATCATGGTAATAAAGTGTGTGGACACAGCAACAAACGTAGGATGCTGGGCTGAAACTGCAGAGCATCATGTTATACACCATCAGGGGTGTTTTATGTAAGCATTCCCAATGATTTTTGGAGAGGGGCTGAGGGAAAAAATGCATCCCTCTAGAAGTCTCCTGCAATGTGAGGACTGGAAAGGAAAACTTCATCCTCTTCTGCCCAAAGTGACCATTCAATATGCATTTAAATGCCATCTGTACTTCACAGACCTTCATAAGGTCTGGAAAATTAATCCAGACCAGAAATCCTTTCATTGTTGTTTCAACAACCTCCTGCAGACCTGCATTTCCCAGGTAGAACAAGAGGTATTTATAGAAGCTTTCTTCTTTTTGTTTGTTTTTTTTTTTTTCTTGCTTGCTTCTGTGAGCACTCACCAATCTTGCTCTCACACGGTAACGCAGCATGAAACAACCTGCACCTAAGCATTTTTCCTTACAAATTCTGGTTCCTGCTAGTAAATTCCTTTTTAATATTTCTAAACTGCAGACTAAAGGATTTCACTTTTTAAAAATCAGCTTTTTGTTATTGCTAGTAATTCTTCTTGTCCTAGAACTTTTTCAATTTTTAACCTCTTTCCAGAGGTGATAAAAACATAATCTAATAACTTTCTTTTTTGCACCTGAAGAAAAATGTATGTTTTATTGTGATCAAATTTTCATGACCTGCACCATATTGTTCCAGATTAACCCATGCTTTTCAAAAGACTGCGCGGTACACTGGAAGCATCCAGACTAAAGTACATTCACCTTTCAATCTCTTTCAACAGGTTCTCTCCATGGGAATGATGACTGAATACTACCACTACTTTTTTACAACTCTGGTAAGGAACACGAAAGATTTGGAGTGATTTAGGTGTTGTTGTTGCAGAAAAGACAGCTTAAAATTTCCAATTTTTCTAGATCTTTCTTGCCATTATTCAAGGAATACCCTGGACAATGGGTACTAACACTCATTAGTAATGCCAGGACTCACAGTTGTGTAAGGAAGCTGTTTTGCAGTATCTGTGGGGCTGGCTAACACTTTAATACAATGAAAATGAATTGGAGTACTGTGCTTAAGGAGGAGCCATTGGTACAGGTGGATCAGAGTGAAATAAAATAATGAGTCAATGACTTTGCAATGGATCCAAGATCAAGCATCACAGGTGGTGTTGCTCATGTCTAAAATTACTGACTCATAGAATGGTTTCAGTTGGAAGTGACCTTAAGGAACATCTGGTTCCAACCCCCCTGCCATGGGCTGGGACACTTTTCAGTAGACCACGTTGCTCCAAGCCCCATCCAACCTGGCCTTGAGCACTGCCAGGGATGGGGCAGCCACAGCTTCTCTGGCAGCCTGTTCCAGTGTTCACTCTTTGTTCTGATTAACACGCTTCTATAAGAACACAAAATTACATAGGTATAAAATCACCTGGGAAATTTTACACCAAAAGAAAAACCCTACATTTCTTTTGTGGTACAAATCTATATATGGTACCAATACTCTAGAAATACTTGTTTCAGCACATTTTTCCTATATTTTAACTTACATGTTACATATAAATATAACTTAATCGATGCTTGAAGTCCATTTGCATTGTAGACTAAAAAGACAGCAAAGAACCAATATTTCTAGGACAGTTCTAGAGAACTGGATTATATCACGTGCATCTGCCTATTCTTTATTTTCTTTCCATATAAAATTTTATGTGGGAGTGAAAAATCATTTTGAATCCAATGGTCAATTCATTAGTTAGAAAAGACTCTCCAGTTGTTTGGAACTTAAAGTAGTAGCTTGCAATAGTTCTCTTTGAGACCATTTTAACATCAAGAAAAATGTGAAAATGATTACGGAACTTACAGTTTTATACAATAAACAATAAAATAAACATTCTTACATAAAATGATAACCACTGCCAACAATATGCATGAGATAGAACTGAGCACATATTAGAGCAAGGAATAAGCAGTGCTGGTGTTACCTCTGCATTGTGGTATTGTAAATGTTGACATTTTGATGGTTACTGTGATAGTAAACCATGACCAACACATTTGTCATTTTACTGGCCCACTGGAATCAGCAGAAAGTCATTTTGAAAAACAGCCTTCAGGCTTTGAGAAGCAGTTATAGTATTTCCACTGCCTGATAAATACAGCTGTGGAGTGTGCCACACAATTATATCACTTAGAATACCCATTATTTTCCTGCCCTGTAAATGCTGAGCACTGAAGCGCATGGGCTTACTGCACTAGCCTGATACATCCATTAGACATACCGGCAGCAAGTCACCTGAAGGAGGCAAGGCAGGAGAAAAATGGGATTCATAAATAGCAAAAGTTTATTGTTCTCGATACCTATTGGAATTTTCTTTCCCCAGGCTGAGAAATAAGCTTGACACTGGCCAGCTAGTTCCTCGTGTTGGTTTGTCAGAGCTCCAGCACTGTTAAAGGACTGCTATAAATTAAAATTAGATACTGCTGTGCAGGTTTTTTGCAAAATAGTGCTGTCCTGGAGAAATTATTCTTTATGTTCCATGGTTTATGACATGGCTTGTCATAAATTTCACATAGCTTTAGTTTATTCCTATTTAAATCCTAAGTGGTCATGACTAGGTTTTGAAGGCAAATAGAGTGTTCACAGGGAAAAAAAAAACAAACATCAGCACTTGAGCTTTGGGTTGAAAATCAAATGCAATTTTGGCCTAATTTTGCCTTCTGAACATTCTGCTTTAAAAGTACTACATCTGTTTTTGTTTGTTTTCTTAATGGTGATTTAGGATCTATTTGCATTAGACCTCGAACCCTACAGATACAGTGGAGTAAATATGACAGGGTTTCGCCTGCTCAACATCGAGAACCCCCACGTTTCGTCGATCATTGAGAAATGGTCAATGGAGCGTCTGCAGGCACCACCGAAACCAGAGACTGGCCTCCTCGATGGCATGATGACAGTAAGTAAATAGCCACAGTGATGCGGGGGGGGCATCTACCACACATTTCATAATGCTGTTCTATCATATGTGAACCGATCCCATTACTGCTTTATTTTACAATGCAAATGCTGAAGTAGCATCCCCAAAATAGACTTCCTTTTACCTGCTTCTACACAGAAGTGCATTGGCCTCATGAACCAATGTTATACTCATCTGTGTGGCAAACCACTCCCAGAATGTTCTAGAGATGAGTGGCAATACTCCATCATAGTGTCTTCCAGCTAACATCATACATCTTATTGTTGTCAAATGTATATACTGCTGCCTCATTTTTCTCATAATGTCCAACATGGAGTGAAGAACATAAAAATGTTCATAGCACGTGTACAATTTGTAACCTGCAGGGAAAGGTATTGTACATGTGGAAAGGTAATAGCATTTTTAAATTGAAAAAGTGCCCTTTCTCTTCATTTCCATCATCTACAGCAACTCTGTCTTTTAAGGTATAATTCACAGATAAATGAAAGCTATCACCAAGCCAGGAAATTAGGATTTCCTCCCTACCACTACCCCAAGAAGTAAAGTCAAAAATAGGAACAATTACTTGGGCAGTGTGACTCCATTCAGTGTTGCAGGGTGAAGGGTTGCCATCTTTTTGCAATATAAGATAATGTATCTTATGTACTGAGTGCAGTTTGAAGTGTTATGAAATAGACTTTATTGCAGATGATTGATGGGAAAATTTTGAAACATTATAGCATCCTGAAGAGAAATGCATTATGTGTGTTATTACTAGCATTTCAAAAAAGTGTTGCTTGTTTGGGCAGTGCCATTGTGCTCACTCATACACAAAGCAGGGAAGAATTCTGTCCCTGAGAACTTCTGATATGAATGCACAAGATCTACAAGGGTATCTATTCACACATAGCTATTCACCTGCATTCACTCAACTGTCAAACTAAGAAAAGCAAAGTTCCTTCTAGACTTTTAAGCTCTCATTTGTATCTGACTCTTTTCCTCTCCTATTCACCTCTATAATATTTTATTGCCCTTGATGCCCTGAAATAGCATGAGTGCCAGGGAGAGCATCTTCCTAGTTGGCTGTGATCATTTAAATATTCATAGCAAGTTCTGTTTATTCAGTTTGATGGAGAACTGCAATACTGCTGTATTTCATTAGGCAGTAAGGTTATGACAAGCTGTGTAGTATAAGATCAGGATTACATGCCCTGTCGTCAGCTCAGGATTTCTCCCTTCTGTTTCATGCTGTCTGTTTGCCCTGATGTCAGCTTGTGGGAAGTCAGCAGGGCATGACCAAGACAGTATTGAGCTCACATCCCACTTGCCCAAATTGCATACAAAGGCATAGTTGTTCTAATGAGATCTTTTGGTTTCTCTGCAATGATTTAAATAGAACACAACAATCAGAAAAACAAGTTCCAGGACTAAATCTTAGACCCTTTCTTCTTATGCAAAAGTAAGGCATCAGTATAAGGCAATTTGCTTCAGAAAATGAGGTGGGGTGACCTTTGCTTTCTCTGTGTAACCCCAAGCCCTAAAACAGAACAGTGAGTGGAGGAATAAAGGCTGAGGGAGGTAATATAGCCTCCTATCTACTGGATGAAAGGATGGATGAGTAACAAGTTACAAAAACATGAGACTCAAACAGCTGAATCTGAAAGAACATGTCCCCAGTCTAATGTAAAATCTGGTTGTCCATTGTCATTGATGGGAATCTTTCCATTGTTTTTGGATCAGGCTTTTAGTCTCTAGGTCCATTTGGAACAACTATCTGTTTTAAGACACTTGACAGTGAGAGCTGTTATTGTCTCCTCCTCCTTGACTCACCATTTACAATGTTTTCAATTTACTCTGATTGTGGGAGCACTGTTTTGGGCAAACCCTGATGAGTATGTCAAGAGCAATTCCTCATCTGCCATATATTAAGATTAGTTGATAAATTCAGATCACATTTGATTGCCAACAAAAACCTCCAATGCTGATAAGACTGATGCTGTTGTAATTTACTTAGGTAAATGAAACAGACAAAGAATGAAATATATTTATTTCCCAAAGGAATCACATGGGAAATGAATAAAAAATGGATTAGCTTTGCAGTTCATATGAATGAGTCCAGTTTCTCATCTGCTGTTTTTTAAGGTCCCTGTTTAATTATTTAGTAGCTTTACAGGAAAGGTAAGCACTTCATCTTCAGAGCATCCCTGTGCATTAAAACATGATTATTTCCACCTCACACAAGAGAACTGAAACACAGTGCAGATGAAGGCGAGATTTTTCTAAAACTTCTCAGTGATAAAGGTTGACAAGGCATGCAATCTCAGATCGAGGCATCCTTTTAAACCAAGAACCCCATCTCAAAACCCAGAGATGCACAAACAGCATCCAGTAATTACAGTACTATTTAAGATTTAAGAGCTGGATTCATCTGCTCTTAGACAACTACATGTTAGATGGATAAGTCCAACTTCATCACCAAAAAAGACACCTGGAAGAGACAGTTCACCTCTCTTTAAGACAGTATGGGAGGTGTGGCAAGATCTCAATGGGGCCATTTCATATGTTTGTGCCAAAAGCCAATATCCCTGAGGGTAGTAGACACTTAGAGTAGACAACTGCCTGGTGGGATACCTACCAAGTGTTCAGTGGGACTGATTTCCCTGGAAAGCAGGGCCTGCCTACCCTGTGGGTAAGAAAATCCCACAAATGCCATGAGAAGAGTGGCAATGGGGAGCTAGTGTGGGCCCTGCATGGGCAGCTGTCCTACATACCCCCATGCCCTGCCAACCCCCAAGGTGGGCAGACTGGCTTGAGAACCTGAATGGTGCTTTCACCATAATTCATGGAATTGCAAACCTGGAGGTGCTGAGAGTCTTTGGCAAATCCCGTGAGGAAACTATAGAAGACTGATTACTGCTAAGTGCTTGACCCCAAGATGCGTCTGGAGGGTGGGACCTGAGCTGCTGTATCACCTGAGGCTTCTTAAAACCCCAATCTGTGCCACAGAGCCGAGTTACCCATACACTCCTTCCTGTACTGGACCCAGTCTCTTTCTTCCTGCAGCTATCCAATGTAGCTTACTTCCCAATGCTCACCTGAGAATATTCTGAAACTAATATAAGCTTCAAAAAAAAAAACAAAAAAAACTTAGGTTTTCATGGAGAGCCCAGTAGTGGCATTTTCCATAACAGCAGCACAGGAAACTGTTCTCAGTAGAGAAAAGCAGGGTGTCAAAACGTACATTAAAGAAAGCCTTTCTGTTTTTTTTCATGCAGACTGAAGCAGCTCTGATGTACGATGCTGTTTACATGGTAGCAGTGGCCTCCCAGCGTGCCTCCCAAATGACTGTCAGCTCCCTGCAGTGCCACAGACACAAGCCGTGGCGTTTTGGACCCAGATTTATGAATCTGATAAAAGAGGCAAGTGTAGACCATCTGCTTATGGTCAGCATAATCCTTCTTTTCTTTACTGCATTGGCTTGTGTTGTTGCTCCATGCTCTTTGTCATGTGCAATGCTTTGGTTTCTGGCACTCAGATATCCATTTCTTCCTTATCTTTCTAGCTGAGAAACATCAATCTACAGACACTAGGCTGTGGCTTGCATTCTTGCATTCTAGTGGAGACTTTATCTGGTCTTTCAAAAAAAGAGACTGCTAAACCCTAGGAGTGATAAAATCTCAGACTAACACACCAAAGGCTTCCAGTATTTTTTACTCAGTTAATGTCTATTATGTACGTTTATAATTTCCAAAAATACGAAACAACTAAAACAAGCCATTTTAGAAAATGAAAGAAAAGTAAGTCTATAGTTTTGTCCCTGTTTCACCACTTAATTCCAATTGTTTTGCTGATTGCTTGATCAGTAATCAATATCCAGGAAATATTGCAACTAGTATTTCTAAAGATGTAAATAGCTTCATGAAGTAATGCACTATGTTCTAAGAATACATCACTGAGCTATCTTGATCCACAGATGTTCTAAGAAATACACATTTTAGCTGAAATACCTTCACTCTTCCAAAAATTCAGTTTTTATTATGAATTTTAAATGGAAACTTTTACTTTAGGGAAGAGTGTAGAAATGAAAATTGGAAAATTCTGTGGAATATATATATGTTTTTTATCTTTTCCATCAGCTCCTGTCCATGACACAGTGATTCCTATCAAAGCCACCTTCATTCACTTTTGTGTAGGTGGAACAGGATCTGTAGGCTGAGGTACAAGGTAAGAGGTGGCAGCATGTCAGGGCATACACCTGAATCCAGACATATGGTAGGAGCAAACTGAAAGACATGATACATGGTGGTTATAGAACATGTAGAAGAGCTATCATCACCTTCTCCAAACCTTTCCAAGTGAAGTTTTTGGATTTGCCATAGGCAATGCATGGTGATTCACCTACACAGAAAGCATTAAAAGTTTCCGAAACATTACTTTCTACACAGGGTGTTTTATGAATTTTGTTTTCTTGTAAGTTTCTCCCTTTGAAAGTATAAAGAAAATAGTTACTTTAGTACTCAAGGTCCTCACTTTAAGAATTAAGGAAGCTTTGAGATACTTTTTTTACATCAGCACAATCATGGGAATACCCAAAGGAGTCAGGAAAAAAGGACTGGTAAAGATTATTTCTCTCACACTGACATCAGCCATACTGCATCCAGCTTCCCTATTGGGCAGGAGTTGGGAAGATTGTAGCAAGAACAGTAAAAGACAGGAGAAAATTGTCTAAGAAATGTCTGTAATAAAGATGAACTTGTCCCTCCCTCCCTCCCTTCTGAAGTGATCTAAGTGGGAACCTTTGCTGTTCTATTTCTCAACATCAAACTACATGAAGTGCCATTGCCACTCATCCAACTTCTGGTGCGTTTTAAGAATAACTATAATGAGGTTCAAAGTTAGTTAGTTAGTCTGTATCAGTGAATACCCGTGCAGTGGTGACCCACTTATTTTAGGCGATGCTAAGTATATAGCATAAGGATCCTGAATCCTGAGCCAGAATTACTTTTACCAACATCACCAGACCTCAGCAGATCCAATTCAAAGCTTAAAACAGTTAATACATTCACATTTATCATGTACAGTTTGTCTTGTATGGAGTGAGATACGTGGGCTAATTACTGATCATTTTGCAGATAGTGTCTTTCATGATCAGTAAAACACTGATTTAAATGCTCAGAGAGTCTTATCTTTCTGTTGAGGCCAAAAAAGATGTCTGTTAAAAGTAGAAGATAAGGTTTAATAAAACAGCATTACATTTCCCATAAAAGCTATAACAGGTGTTGGAACCTAAACTGCAAATACATTTGGACCTCCTTAGTTCATGTTAGTATCTGGTTTACTCATGAGGGACAGATGAACTTTATAAATTAGAAATCCAACGAGTAGCTGTGGACAAAAAAGTCAAACAAGCAGAATGATAATTTGGGCCCACAAAAATACAATTTAATTTTACTATACTGTGATATGGTACTAACAGTCTGTAAAGGGCTTTTACAGTCTGGTCTGAAGACAAATATTCTATACTGCAGTCTAAACAAACAACTTTCAGACAAAGAGGTTGCCTGCAATGAGTGCTGCAGATGCTAGAGCTTAGCAAGTACTTCAATGGCTCCATGGTGGGCTTTTGCATTTAATTTCAGTGGTGATAAGAACTGCAGTCATCTCATTCGGTTTGTGGGCCAATGTTATAAAATGCCAGGCTGATGATAATAGAAAGGACCTCAGAACCTCCCTGCAGATGAACAGAGGTTAAGATGGAAAGCTTTGTATAGCAAGTCATAGGCTGCTTCTCTCTTCATCAGCAGATGACAGATTTCAGCCTGTCACTGTCCTGCTGGAAAGTCAATGTTCAGGTCATATCTAGTCCTCAGATAAACACAAGTTATGTTCGTCCTGAAAGCAACTGAATACCCTACATCCTCGGGCGAAATATTGCCATCTGATTCAAGCTGATATGAATGTATGCACATTTGAGTTGATTTCTGAATTTTCAGAGTACATGAAAACGAAAGATGCCTAGTTTAATGTGAGAATAATTCTCTCTCAACCTTAAGGCTTCAAGTAGGTGCAACAGGTAACAGCAGTAGCAGATTCACTGCCTGTTTTTCTTAATGACTAAGACGAGGTGCTCCTAGCAAGACTGTAGGAGAAAAGTAAAAATGTCTGAGGCTACAGAATAATAAATTACAGCAACAAAAATGCTCTAAAGATTTCATGAGTTAATGCTGATTGTAGGAAACGTTTGGAAATTTGCAGAGAAAAGCAAGCCTGACCAAAGCCCCCCAGTCCTGAGGATAGCTTTGAGATCAGAAAGGTCATCAGCTAATTCTGAAAAGGAGAATATTATATAAAATAGACTGTCTGGGATCAAAAATCTTCTACGTTAAGATCTTTTTAATGAAAAGTAATTCCTTGCCAGAAGCTTTTGTCTCTCAGTGACCTAATGTCATTCATATATAAATGATATTTTAATCTTTTAGCCCTTTTGGAAGCATTTTGCCCATGCCCAGAAAGAAAAAGGATGTCATTGCCTCTCTTCAGAGAGGGAATAGGCAGAGAAAGGATGATTCCACCTTTCCTGAAAGGAAAAATGTGTGTAAGCATGAAACAGGTGTTTACAATTGAATGATAAAATTTCCTGGTTGTGTCCACTTTAAAGCATGAGATAAGCCCCAAAATAGTGATTGTCTGTCATTCTGTTATCATCTAAACCCATGTGAGCTGTCCTTACTCAAATCCCATAACAAAGAATGACTGCGTAGAGAAGTATTTCAGGAAATAGAGATGCAGACTTTATCTTGAGTGATTTTCTTAAATCTCCTCAAACAGGATCACATGCACAAATCTCAAAGATTAAAAAAAACTAAAGCAGTTTCATCTGCATTTCAGTTTATGCTGTGTTTTTGACAAGATACATTTCAAGCCTGTCTAGTCTGTAGAGACCAGGAGTGAGAGCAATCCATCTAGGATCTGCTTTGCGTGATTCAATACAGCCTTCCTCTCTTAGTGACATTAAAAGCTCTCATGAACCTTCTGAACTAAACCAATTCTTTGTGTAGGCTCATGCAATAATCACAGGAAGCAACAAGATAAGTGGACTGATCATTCAAGCACTACCATGCCTGTCAAACTTTAAAGCCTCTGTCTCAACTTATCTGTAATAATTCTTCTAAGTGAAGATGTTCCAATTAGACTGGAAAGCCAATGTCATTCAAATGCCATCAAGCTCAAGAAACTCCTTAGAACTTATAAAGAGTTTTTTAGCTCTCTGCTGATTCTCATTTCCACAAGTAGTAAGTGATTGCCTCATAGAATGTCTCCAGCCTGTAACAAAGACAAGGATTAGAAAAATCAAGTCACTGAAGAAGCCTGCTTAAATTCTCACATAATTTTTCATTGTTAAAGATTTAAAATGAGACCTTAATCTAGCTTATTTATATACAAGGAAGAATGCTGCAAATGTTGAACCAATTCTACAGTTTTTAAAGCATCCAGCACTGTGTGACTCTGGCCTGTGGATGACACTGCTTCAAAAGTAAAGTAAAAAAACCCACAAATATCCAGTCTGCCCCTGTACAAGAGGACAGTGATTGACTCAGCATCAGGAAATGAAATTATGCAACAAAGACATCCCCATTATCTTAGGTTGTTGTTTTGCCTGCTTTTTGAAACCATTATGATAATTCAGAGTGTGGTACTCTGTATTCTGGTTACATTGGTTATAAAAGATTTTATATCATGTTTCTTCTTTAGAAAAAGGAAAGAGAAGAAAAACCACCGACACCTTGTCCTCTATACAAAACATAATTCCTGGAATCTTTTCTTCCAAACTCAAGGCATTTAAACAAATAATATCTTTGCTCTGTAAAGAAAGATGCCTCTTCATCAGTGTAATTAGGAAGACTGGGAAAAACACTGGGGCATTGTAATTTCCAGTCACCACAAAATGAGCCAGGAAGATCTGCAGTACAGGAAAAGTCTTGACAATTCTCTGAGCTGAACCACTTCTTCACGTAGACTAATAACCATAGAAAACAACAAGATTTGTGGGCTTGGCCATACAGGGACTACTATGACTGTATATCTTTCAAGAATCTAGCTGAACTTATTTGTAATAACTCTTCTGTGTGAAGGTGATTCAGTGTGTTAGTCACTTGCTAGCCCAAAACCAGCAGTACGTATATCTGACCTGTGCTGAGAGTGTACACATGATTTGGAAACTCCTGTCTTTTCTCAGGTATCTGCTATATACAAGCTTATTCAAGACCTGGTTGATCTACAGTAAGAAAGTAGCAGATTTCACTGTTTTCTCACATTTTTTGTGTTGTTTTGCAGCTCTCGGATATAAATAGGTTTTTTTTCAGCACATAAGTCTTTGAAGATTTATATGCTTTAAATCTCTGAACTGTTTGACATACATGCAGCACTTTAGATGGATGGCAAATTCCTACTCTCTAATTCTGATCTACCAGTACAGGCCAGTTTGTTTTGTTCTTGGCACAGAGGAAGCAAGCAACCATCCTTAGGACTGCTAGATTTCCTGGGAAGCTCTGGTGCAGGGAACAGAAGACAGAGCTAATGAGTTGATAGTAGCATGACCACATCCAGTTTAATTTTGTCCAAATTTGACTGACATTTTGATCAAGGTACAGGAATGCATAAAGTCTTAATTAGCTGGTGTCAAATCACAGGATGTAATTTTCAGGTGATTCTTGATTATAACTAAATCTAAAACAAACATAGAACATCATTGGAAAAAAAGGGAACTTAAGATTTTTCATTACAGGAAAAGTACAAGTTTAATTTAAGACAGAAGGGAAAGCAATCCATCTGGGGTGATATTCACCAGCGGGCTTTTTTGGTTAAGATTGGCAGCATCTCCAGACAAAGGAGGGCAAAACATCTTGTAAGAGAACAGAACATTTCTTTTGTTTCATGGGCTTTTATTACTGCCAAAGTCAACATGTAAAAGTATTCTCATTGGACTAAAAGTCTACAGAGTAGAATGAAAAAAAAAAGAAGTGAGTGGTCCAGGGCTGTATGTCAGAAGACCCCAAGAACTCACCATCTCCCCTGCTGCCCGAGGAAAGATCTGCGTGTCAGTCAACTGCTCTTTCTGTGAAAATCTCTATGGATGTGACTGGGGAAATAGGACAATATTTCAGCTCCAAAACAAAAAATAGTATCTATTCTGCTCCATCTTTGCCAATGTGTTTTAGTGTTAATTACAGCATTTATATATAATCCAGTTTTCTCTGGGCTGGCTCTGATGCTGCAGTATTTACGTAATTCAAAGAAACACAGTTACTTACTTTGGTAGCAATTTTGTCAATGGATAAATTGATATTAGGACTTGCTCCATTCTCATTAACCAAACATTTTTCTTTGTTTTACTTTTTAAAAACTTATCTCTTGGCCATGAAGTAACGGATTCTTTTTTGCTATTAGCCTATTACTCTCTGTTACTTTGAACTGAAAACTCTTGCATCCCATCATGTTTTATTAGGAATAAAGGTCAGCTTTCTGAGATGATAATGTATGGCTGAGGTTAATATCAGTAGGGATTCCTATTCTGAAATCAAATTTCAAGTGGAAAAATCACTTAATTTATGGAATGCTGTATACATAGATTGCAAAATAATGATCGTAGAACTTACATGCTAAGAATAAATATATAATGACTTGATAAAAAATTATTTGCAAGGTTCTGATACTGTGATATCTAAAATAAAACCAAGAAATCTGTCAAGAAAATGATATCATTTTTTCCATTCTGTTTTTACTTTCTGAAGTATTACCTGGAAAGTAGATTTGTTTATAAAAAATGAGCAAGAATTACTATAAAGTGATTTTATCTGAATATATGGAGGCTATTTTGATATTTGCTACACAGAACTTTTTCAGAAAATATTTTATATGTCCTGGCTTACTAAAAATGTTCGTCATTTACTTCACACTAATATTTCGATTTAAGTGTTAGTGGATGGCCTAAACTGAATGATGCTTATTTGTACTGGAAAAGCTCCAGGAATCAGAGTCGTATTACCATTGAGCCATTCACTATGTGCAGGCTGAGAGTTTACAGGATAACTGTTATATGCAAGTCATTTAGTTTTTGGAGCAGTGTACTGTCACTGAAACAATCTGTTCCTCAACCACGCAACCTCCTACTCACTTCTTCACAGGTTTGCCAGTGCTTAGGTCCCATTATCTCAGGTAGATATGACACAGTGCTTTGCACTGCAGGAAGCTCCCCCAAGCTTCTTGTCATCCTTGTTGTGCAAGGGGTTGGTGTGACTGTAGCAGGACAGCTCCCCAACAGCTCAGTTGAGGAGAATGCTTCCCACCCAAGATGATGGGCCAGAATTTGCCAGGGCTTTGGCTCCTGGCTCTGCCACACATTCTGTGCAACCATGAGAAATCATTTCAGGTCAGCTCCAAAACCTGTGTCATGGTCAACTGTTAAGGCCAAACCAGTCATTGATTGCTAGGCACTTCCACTGTGTTCCCATGATCAGACTGTTCGCTATCCATGCTTGTAGATACAATATCACTCTAAACCAAAAGCAATGGACCTCAAATCTAGATGAAGGATTCTTGTAGCTGGACTTGCTCCTGTGTAAAAGACAAATGGCAGCTTTTGCCTAGTCTGTGTATTTAGCCTGTTAGCTGTGTGGAACAGGATTTCTTACTGTCTCACCTATGCAACCAGTATCTGTTACAATTGGGATCCCTATTTCCATTAACACAGTAGTGTAGCATTATGTTTTCCAAGTTCATAGTCAACTCTAATCCCATCCACGCATTTCAGTGACAGTCATGTTTGTGCATGGTAAGAAGACTCTATTGTTACTGGGAAGAATACCTGACAAAAGTTTGACCTCTTCCAGTTCTTCATACCCACTTACTCATTTGTGATATTGATATAAAGCAATCTGGTATGTGTAAGCTTTAAAGGAATTTAAAGGCTTTTCAAACATATGCTATGCAATTAATCCATCTAGGCTGTCATCCTCAAATATTTGAAATTCATTTGTCAAATTTGTTGCATCAAAACTCTTTCATATGACTACTCCTGAACGTCATTAAGCTCAACCAGTGCCGTGTAAATGAATGCTCTTGACTGACTCTGTAAACAGCCTGTGACTTTCCTAAGAAATCACGCTACTCTATTTATCCATTTCCCTCTCCTGTTTCAAGGCAGAGGTGGGCTCAGTCTAATAACTGCCCAAATCCCTTCCTAAGAACAAGCCTCCCCCATACCTTGTCTTTTCCATTCCAGCACTGCTTAGTAAAAGCCCAGGACTTTTTGAGTCCTGGACCTCTTCTGAACAAAGAGATGATGAAGCATCATGTTTTTAAGTGGGGAAGATTAAACCCTGTAAAGATGAATGCTAAAATTCTTTTTATTACATGTGTTATGCTAGATTTGGACCAGGATAATGGAAAAGTCATACACTAACTTACTATATCCCATAATCCTCAAGGATCTCTTTTAATAAGAGGATTAACTGTAAGAGCTGATAAGTTGATGTGTGGCTCATACCACATTATATTTTTCACTGTTACTAGAAGCTTAAATCTATCAAATGTCTCTGCAATTCTAGTAAAGCAGGAGCTTGCTCTTTCAAAAGGAAAGAAAACCAAATGAAAATTAAACTTCCTTGACCATTGACATTTTGGTTAGTATATACTGGGATTGTTATTTATGGTGTTGGAAGATTTTGGTGTGGAAAAGTGATCAGTTATATTCTGAAAATGTGGCCAGAGCAGGTTTACATATGCCTATGCTTTATAAATTTTTCAGATATCTGATTTTCTAATCAAGAAGCTCAAGTTTGGAGGGAAAAAAAAAAAAAGAGAAAAAGAGCTCATTCCCTATCTTGTCCCTTGCCATCAAGCAAAGCAACTGATCTCCTCTGTGTATGTATGTTAATCATTGTCAATAATCCTGTAACCATCAGAGTTCTGTTAACAAATCTAAGATAAAATGGAGGAGACATCATCACCCATCTTTGCATTTGGATGTCAGCTAGCAGCACAGCCCTTGTTAGAAATTTTTTTGGATTACCAGTTCAAAACTAAAGTAGATATTCGGCTTTATTATAAGCAGGTAATGCTGACTGAACAGGTCTGCACTCTGATATGCTGTTTGAGAGCCCCATATATATACATCTGCCACCTTTTCTTAGAAGCTAAGGAACGCTTTACTTGAAGTGGTATGGAGACCGTAGTGCGTGTAGAAGTCACTTTGCTGTATTCACTCTAGTTTGCTACTGTTTACCTGAAGTAAAATGTTCTAGTGAGATGCTGGCTTAAAGGAATTATGATGTAAAGTACCTCTTCAGGACAAGACTGGTTTAGTTTCAAATTGCTCTTTTGGTAGACCATCACAGAAGCAGAATCATTTTCCTAATCTCAGTCCAAACATATAATGCATTCTTTTTAGAGGATATATATAGAGGATATCCTCTTTTAGAGGATATATATGCAAAAAGACTATGATATTAGCATGTCTCTGTCACTGTGCAATGGTGAGTGAGCAAACATAATTTGGGGAGTT
Source organism: Neopsephotus bourkii (assembly GCF_033783945.1). NCBI lineage: Eukaryota > Metazoa > Chordata > Aves > Psittaciformes > Psittacidae > Neopsephotus > Neopsephotus bourkii. The sequence goes on along the minus strand of NW_026901456.1, from coordinate 2,539,793 downwards.
GAATACTAATCTTTCTGAATTCCAGGTCAAAAGATTGACAATCATTCTTTTCTATTGTTTCATTCATAATCAAAAAAAAAAAAAAGAAGAGGAAAGAAAAGAAAAAGAACAGCATGGTGGTGGTATAAATTTATATATTTTGCTTCACAATGCTGGATAATTAGAAATGTATTTTAAATCAATAATGTTCAGTTTTGCCTAGTAACTTCTGATAAAACAAACAGATTATAATGCCAAAATTTGAAAATACAAATACACTTTTCTTATATATCCATCATAAACAAGAGAAAACAAAAAAATCAGTCCAGTTACTTGCCTTTGGGAGTTACCTTTAACATGCTTGGGAAAGCAACCTACCATAGGTCAAGATAACGCTATTGACAAACCAGGTAGACAGGAAAATATTCTTATCTTCAATTAGATTTCACTCTAGCTTCTAAAAGTACTCCTCTCATACTGAAGAATCCAGCTGTTTTCTGTTTCAGGCTCCCATTAAAGCTGTAGAAAAACTTTGCTGACTGCATGCCCTTAGGATAAAGTTTGAAAGTGTTCATGTCACACATAAACAGCAAGAGAAAGAAAAAAAAAAAACACCACCAAAACCAAAAAGAGAGAGAAATAAAAAATACAGTGACTGCTTTACAAAATAATCATCTAAATATGGCCCATTGTCTAATTTGGGAATTTCGCAAGTCAATCACAGTAGGGTGGTTTTGTGTGCCCAGATGCATTTGTAAGGCTTTTTTAGCATTACACTTATACCCAAGAATACTCTTCACATAAGATGTTGTTTATCATCAATTTATGATACTTTCATATTAAACAAGCATTCAGGCTTCAGTAGCAGATGCAAAGTGTCTGAATATTCTGCACAAAGTCATTCTTGAATGTGGTTTTGTGCAGGGTTTTGGAACTGAACCACAGAACAGTTCATTTGCTGTCACAATACTGTGCTAAAATTACATCTTGGCTCTTCAATGAGAAGTTTTATCAGCTCTATAGACTTTAATATTTGTTAAGAGTTAGGACAGTTTCTCCTTACACCACTTAAAGCATATTCAATATGTACACATATTTTGTAAGCGATATAGTCACAGTTTTATTTGCATTTGCTGGTGCATATTTGTTTTCTTCTAATGTTGAGTCTGGATATACATTTAAAGTGGTGTGTCTTAGTTTTTGAACAGTGAGAACAAGAAAAGGTTAAAACTTGAATTTGAAATTCTAAAGAGGTCACCTGATATACTCGATACAAGTAGAGGACTAAAGAACAGGTTCAGAAAAACTTATTTCACAGTTTATTGAAATAAGTGGAATATCAATAGAGGAGTGGAAATGTCTATAAATTATGAAACATTATTAAACGTAATAGTTTAAGAAGTTAAAATAAGATTATGCTTTTGCATTCTTGTCTTGCCAGGGCACTTTGAACATTTTTAAAAAGACCTTGAAAAATTTAAAGCTTTCTAATCTCAAACACAGCTGTGCAGTATCTATCACTGCAACATGACTCAAAGGGAGAAAATATGCCATAGGCAAAGAAATGGTGAACTAGAATATATGGATAAGCTTATATTGAGTAAGAAAAAATAAATACATAATAAAACCCAAATCAATTTGTGTGTAAAAGATTGACACTTTTATGTGCAATAGTGCAATACAGTATCTACAAAATTGGTAATATCTTATTAAGGCTGTATTGTAAAGCTGAATACTTAGTCAATGCATTAAATACACTGTGCATTATGAGTTCTTGACCTAGTTGTACGTTGCTAATACAAATCTGGAAATATAAGTGAGGTCCAGTAGAGACAAAAGGAACAGAATATTAAATGTACCTGTGGTTTTACCTTAGTGAGTCTGGTAGCAGCTGAACTAATTAATTCTGTGATTGAACTGTTGATTGGCTTTGGCTGAAATTAAGGCTGCTATAGTAATTGATTCAAGATGAGGAAGTGGAAATTGATATAAAGACCATATGATGGTGATGTGAATTGATAGCAAGCTTCTGGAGTGTTTGCCTTTGGAAGCTGAGTTAGCTTTATTTTCCAGTTGTTATAATTGTCCATTGATATAGACATCAATATTGTAATTTGAATACTAAACACCAGATTTCAGATTGCAGTTTATACAGAATCTTCATTTTTTGAAGTAGTAAAAAATGTCACAGTTTTAATTAGATTGCTTTGGATGGTTTTTTTTTTTTCATTTTTTGCCATATCAGGTACCTGATAGCCTTCAGAGATGACTGAAGAATTATCTGAAATCTGTTCAATCTTAGTAAGAAAGAGCATGAATACCTACTGCTCCTGTATGGTTTGCTTCTCAACTACCAGTTGAAACCAACACATTGTGTTAATTCTCCATCTTGTTTTATAAACAGAAGAAAGTCATCAAATGTTTACATCTTAGAAATAAGAATAATAATTTTCTGATAAAACACAGATCGAAGAATTTGAGGCCTTATTTTGAAACTCAAACACTGCGTTGCCATACTGCTGCAAACCAGAATCCCAAACAACAGCATTTATCTCAGTTCTGTTGTCAGAGGCAGCCTGAAACCTTCCATAAATAAGATCTAAGGCATTACAAACAGAAGCCATGGAAATTCACATTTTTTAATTAAGCTGCAAGCTCTACTCGAAATTATACAAACAAAATTGAAAATACTTTATCTCCCTAAGACCTTCAAATTGTGCTTTTAGTTCCTTTAATATTAAAGCAGGGCAGAGTGCAAAGAAGCTATTTCTTTTGATGAATTACATTGTTAGGTTCTTATTCAACTTTTATTATATCCTGTAACATTTAACATGAGTGTCACTAGAAACATTAAAATTGCTATAAATCTTGTGTATAAAAGCATGAAATCTCATTGCTGTGTTAAGCAGTCATGTGGTTTCTGACTATTCAGAAAGTTCTGCTTCATTTCTGTTTATTAATTGCATTTGAGAACTGTGCAGCTGCTGCCTATTCTGTTTGCCTGAGCACGGTGCCTAATAGGCACTCACATCCTTGATTTACCTGACAAGCATCTAGAAGTGGTGCTATGCAGCTGTGATTTTGGAGCAATGATACATTTCATTGACTGCATGCAGCAGGTAATTGTGCTTTAGAACTCAAAGTGAGAGCTTGGAAGTTTACCATAGACTTCAGGAGGTCTGGGATGAATGGAAGGTTGCTAGCCCATTGCTCTGTTTGTTTTTAAGGAAAACTTTTGTTTCTGATCAGGAAAGAAACATCCCCTGTCTGTCTGGAAGTGCTGCACACAGAGGCACCACAATTGTCTTGAGGTCAGAAACAAAATTATGTTCCCTGGACTCAATCCCAAATGTTTTATTTTTATTTAGAATGAATTAAAAAAAAAATCAGAAATTAAATTTAGAATCCAAGTGGTGTTTGAAGTGTGTACCTCACAATTGGGGTCTGAAAAATCCCATCAACACTTATCTTTTCTGAGGTATACTGCCTGACTTCTGCTTATAATTTAAGTCACATTTGGACCACTATTTAATGGTCTAAATGGGGCTTAAGTTAAACAAAGGCTATATGCACTTCTCTGCTACCTTGAAATGTAAGCATACACTATGGAGCTTGTAACATCTTTTCCTTCCCTTTTTTTTAGTATGGGAGTAGAAGCACCAATGCCTATTTTCAAAAGTGAGCTAGCACTTCACCATGTGCATCTTGTACATGTACATTCACATATACATATGTACATGTACAAGATGTATATGTACATGTACATATGTACAAGAATGGAGATGAAGGCTCCTGATATAATATCAAAAATAACATATTGGTTCCTTTATTCAAGATCGTATCATGTTAGCAGAGAAACTGAGCATCTGATATGAAATCAATAAATGTGAGCATTTCACAGAATCAAATTACTCTCTGAGGAGAAATTGATCTCTAAAGATCATATTTTAAAAAATGTTCCATCTTTATGAATAAGAGATGGGGGTCATGTCAGATTAATAAAGAGACAGACTAGGAAATAGATATCCTATAATGAAATGCATTTGTATGTGTGTGTGTGTGTCCCGCTATCTTAATTATATCAGCATACAAACTTACAAGTGTTTCACTGTTTACAGCTGAGATTTCCATATGTCCCTGCATTGTTAAGATGGAAAGTCTCATAGTAAATTTGATGTATTTGTGCTTTTCCATTCCTATTTTATTTAAGCATGCTTCAAGGTCCTGCTGTATTTCCACAAAATTATAGATGCAGCAAATTTTTCTGAGATACAAAGTGATAACACCCCAGCATCTACAATTTAATCCTGCAGATTCAGAGCTTAGAATTTAGATTTAACAGGAAACACCATTCTGTAAATTTGCTGATTTTTAATGCAGCTTTCCTTATGTCATCTGTCTACAGCAAATTAAATGAAGCAAATAACAATGCACAGTAGAAAAGCTTGTAATTAAAAAATTATATGCTGATGCACATGAAAAAAATATGCCATTATTTATCATCAACTTTTCTTGTATTTTGTCTGCAGTTTGAAATCCATCAAATACTTTTCATAGATAAGCTTCAGTTTGGGGGACAAAATGGGGTGTATATGAGAGACAGATCTCTTTTAAAAGAAAGTGAGTATGCTGGGAGAAAGTTATGGACATTGATCCTGCTGCACTGAAGAAGCTTTCCCCAGCACAGGGAATCATCATTGCTATACAGACTGATGTACAAAGTCCATCACTTTAACTTACTTCTTATGCTAATGAATAAATCCAGGAAAATGTGATTTCACTTAATGATGATAGAACAATGAAATGCTGCCTGGACCAAAACTGATCATATGCAACTCATATGCTGTATTTACTTACATATATGTAAGATTTACATGTACCTTACACTACAAAGTTGTTATTTAGGTCTCTGTGATTGCGTGATTTTTTCCTGAAAGCCTGCTTTTATAGCCATCATCATCCTGCCATCAACGCCTGTGAGCACAGGCAGTGGTAGTGCTTTTGTTAGGAATGATACACCTTGTTTGCTTATCTGTGTCTTCTTCCTTGGGGATGCAAACTGAATAGGGTTCAATGAAACAATTCAGCAAGGTCGAGGACATTAGGAGTCCAATGCTGGTGGGGGATGTTCAACCACAACCTGTCCAAGAAATCAAGCCAGAATGACAAAAGCCCTTCTTCATTTATCTCTTCCTGGAAAAATCTGGATTTCTGGATGCTGAGTAGCAGGGGCAGTATCTATCACATGAGACTAAGAAATGCACAACCGAAGCTTTGTGAAAGCTTTGGTAATTTGGAATGGTTAGATACCTTCCTTCATTAAGGATCTTCTGGGGACTCCCATTCAGCACTGATTGACATCTGTTACCCATTCATCGTGAAGAGCTTAAAAGGTCTTGGCCTGGGTAAAAAGGGTCACTCCAGCCAAGCTGGTGAATTTAGGCTGTTGTACTCCAAGGATCAGACCCGAAGCTTGGACAAAGCAGACTCATTTTTTAATTTCTTAGTGAATTTTTATGAAGTGCAAAACTGTCCTGTCTTTGGGCAGGTATAGGACACACTTTATTCTGTCTTTCTCTCTTTTCAGTATATCTTTTTTATACAGTACTAGACATATGTAAGTCAATGTATATAAAGTGTCACAAAGTTGTGTCTGATTGTAAAATGCAAAGCATACTGAGGGGAAACTAAAGTAAAAAAGTTAAGGAAAGTGATTTTATCAAAGGAGCAAAGCCACATATGTTTAAAAAAATATTTGGAAGTTATCCCATAATACAGTTAATTTAAAATGCAATTTTGTCATGACTTCATTGTTGCTACTAATTGTTACAGGGAAGAGTGATTTTGTGTTCACACAGGCACGGTGGGACGGCCTGACAGGGCGCATAACCTTCAACAAAACGGATGGCTTACGGAAGGATTTTGATTTGGACATTATTAGCCTCAAGGAGGAAGGAACAGAAAAGGTAACTAGATCTTTTGTAAAACAATGACAAAAAGCTAATTTGACAGGGGCATAGGAAAATTCATTCTCCTCTGCTTAAGATTTCTGTGCTTGGGGTAAAAACCACTTTTTCCAAGGTTAAGTCAAAGTGAAAACAGAGCAACTAAGATTGATTTATTATTTTACAATGTATACCTTATATTTTGAGGTGTGGGATAGGAATTTGGGACTGGCAATAATTATATGAATGAAAATAATTATTTTAAGTGGGCATTACATTCAGTCCTCACCACTGCAACTTAGTGTGGTAAACTCGTATAGAGAGGTAAACCCTAATCTTATCTATGACGCTATGATCTTACATGTATTGCTTTTATTAAATGTGACATGAGGGAGAGAGGAAAGAAGGTGATTGAATAGATAACCTCAGCAAGAATTGAGATGTTAAAAATCCAGCATATTTTTCAGATTAGATTAATTCTATTTCTCTTGCCCCGGCTCTCACTCAGCCAGCAAATATGGGCTCTCAATGGGCAGTACCAAGCTCCTTCCACCGCCACTTACGGGGTGGCTGCTCTGAGTGTCTAAAAGTCCCTAACACAGGTATTGCCACCAGCTCATGTCAGCTGGAGACAGCATTGTCCCTTGCTCTGTGTACACTGCCTTGACTCTGAATGATAATTGCTGATGGGTTAATTGAGGCTTTAAATGTAATTACTCCCACACAGCTCTCCAGACTGATTCTCTTTTCATTTTTAATGAAGCACTCTGTTTATTTTTCTCTGTACAAAGGCTGCTGGCGAGGTTTCTAATCATTTATATAAAGTGTGGAAGAAGGTTTGTACACAGACAGGTGGTGCAAAAAACCTTTGGGCTGGGTCTCAAGACTCATCCTTTGGGTTTTGAAAGTGACTTATATTGCAGTTTAGAGACAATAGTCTACCAGAGAGTATGAATTTTTCTGGTAGAATAAGTTTCACCCCAACTTGAGACACTGTAATTCCAAATAGTAAGACTTCGATAGCATTCAGCTTTTGTCACCAAAATATTTTTGTAATTATTATTTTATTTTTGGGGAGCTGTGATTTTTCCCCTCTGACTGGAGGCTCCTCGTTACAGCAAAAGCAGCTCTTTTCTCAGTTGTTACCCTTCCCAATTCACCTAAAATTTACCATGAATGGTAAATTTACATGATTTTGAATGGGTATTAGCATCAGCAGCAAGGACTGTTTTAACATGCAGGACTGGGAGGTTTTTTGCCTCCCACAAAATATGCACTATGCAGGCAATGTTCAAGCATTGTTGACTCAAAATTTTGACAAGTGTGTTATTAGCTTCTTACAGAAAATAATACAGATGATTAAGTGGGTGCTGTCATTCACTAACATATGGAAATTGGAACTAAGCCTGTTTATAAAAGATCTAAATTACCCCAGGAATCTCATCCCTTTTTTAATGTGAAGTTCCTCTGCCTAGTGGAAAAGGCACCAAAGTGGGAGTCAGAGACAAGCTCCATGTGCTGCTCCCCACTGGAACTACAACCCACAATTACCATTCTGTAAGAAGATAACAACCATATTAATCATGCTTAAAGTGTTCTGCAGTCACAAGATAAAAATTATAATGCTTAGAATTATATTTTGTACATATTTCACACAGATCTCATGATTTCCCACCCCTCCTATATACACAGTTAAAAAATATTTTAGTTTGGTGGTGTTTTGGGAGGGATTTTAATGCTACAGAGTAGACCAGTGTAAAACAACCGATAGTACTCTTTGTGTGTTCTTATAAAGCACATACTTAACTTTGTTTTAATATTCAGTGAATAAGGCTAAGGCCACCATTTCCCTCATTACTGGTGAATAGATCATCCTACCTGACATGCAAAACGCTGTTGGACCAATCTCACTTTTGACTCTTGGCATTTTGCGTTACGCTGAATTGATTTAAACCAAATTACAATTGGTTCAAAGCACAGGCCTGCTGAGAAGGGCATATGACACCTCTCAAACTTGTCACTAAACTGCAATAACTTCCCTGGATTCACCATAGCAATGTACTACCTTGACCTCATTCTTCCAGTGCCCCTCCAACCTTCTCCATCACTCTAATCAAGGTTGACCTGCAATGTCATTCTTTTACCCAGACCTAGAGTGGTACCCTGGTGTATTTTGTATGCACTGTGACTGTGTTGCTCCGTGTTCTTCATGGTTGTTCTCCTCTTCCCTGCTGCCAGCCAATGAAAGCATATCAAGTCAGTAACAACGAGCAGAATGGCTTTTGATTAACTCAGCCAACCTGGTGCAAATTCAAGGACACTGGTTGTCTGCTATATTCTTGGCACTCGCTATCATAATACCCAACATCCAGTGTACTTTCTAGATCAGTTTCCCAACATGATCTAGTTTTGGAAACAAAGGGAATGACTGATAAATGCTTGAAAAAATAATTTTTAGAAATGGCATGACAAAAAAAAATGTGAAAGAAGAAAGCAATGGCATCCAAGGACACAAACCCAAAGTTTGTTTGAAATGATACTGTTATTACTCCACATCCACAGTCAGCATGCACATACTAATCTGCTGGGCTTGGTACAAAGGCAGTGCCATCTCTGGCTCAGCTAACAACCAAAGAAAAAGAGTCCAGCCTGTGTCTGAAATAACTGAGCATCTGACAGCAGATAGACCTCCAGTACAGAGAATAAGTGGGTTTTGTCTCAGACTTACTTGGCAGCTTTGGTGACGATCCCAGCAGGGAGGATCTGAAAGCAGATCACTCCTGGGTAGAGCTGAAACATGCTGGCAGAGCTGTGTGGTGAAGTGCTCTGTGGATAGGCAGTGTCAGTCCCCCAAGCCATCCTTCTGGTGCCCTCCACAAATGTCCAATCCAGCCAAATTTCCTGAGCCAGCTCCTTGCCTGGAGTTTTCTCATGTCAGCCCTCAGCCATGCTGTATATGTAAATCCAAATGCACCAAATGCAAAAAAAAACCTGAATATGCTTTCAGACTGTGCTTATGTTAAGTAAATATTTACCTGAACAAATGAACATGGTTATAATTTCTGCCCTGAGGAGTTGTATATCCAAATCCACTGAAATCATGGAGATCTTTCCCTTGAGGCTTTGGATTGAGCATTAAATAATGGAATTCTTCACTACTTCTAAGGCTAGAAAGGAATTTGCCTTTGGCCTTTTATATTTACTGAACAAATATTGGTCAGTGTGTGCAATGGTATCACCTTTGTAGCTCTGGCATATATAGTAGCAGAAATGACAGAATAATCTTTGCTAAACCTGCTGAAGGCACAATGGAAGCAAAAGGCCAGTGCATCCATCAGTCTGCTTTGACGTACTTACTCAAGCTTTTAATCTGTTGGTTGGAAGGGAGAGGTCTTGCCATGTGTTTCAACTCTACCATTTGCAAAATTTAAGCAAAAAAAAAAAAATCATAGAAATCAAGATTTGACATTTTTTAGGATGAAACAAAGCCAATATGTTCCACTTCTGTAGCAAATTGGCTAATACAGCACTGTATTGGCATGCCTTATATTCTTACAGCTCATTTATTCCCACCTGCTTTTGAAAGGGTGGTATGTTCCCTGTGTTTTCTAAAGCAGTCATTTGATGTTTTTGCCTTACTTGGACCTACAGCCGTTTCCCTTCTCTAGCATTTTGTACTGCTGGTATCTCTTTCTGTGGTGGCTAGAGCCAGTGCTTTCTTCCTAGGCGGTGAGCATTTAGGGAAATGTTTTGGCTTGCCATAGCCAGGCAGCCACTTATGCTCCCTCTTGTATGCAGATTGGGGTTTGGAACTCATACAGTGGCCTTAACATGACAGACAGCAACAAGGACCGATCGACCAACATCACGGATTCCTTGGCTAACCGGACACTTATTGTCACCACCATTTTGGTAAGTCTCACTGTGTAGCGGTGCCATTATCACCTACAGCCATATCATAGGATTCAGGTATTGCTGATGATTGCAGGGCTCTCCATGGTTGCCTTTGCCACCTCCGCCCTGCACTCAGTGGCTGTTTTCCTCTGCACTAAACAATGTTTTGTTAAACTATCTGTTTTCAAGCAATTGTTTTGATTTAGAGTCACAATCGACATACACATTCATCTAACCACAAGACTGATTCGAAAATATCCCACTGCCAATGAAAGACTCCTGGGAATCTCTGCTTCCAAAATTGTATAGCTTACTTCAATATTTCAGAGATGAACCCTGTATACTTTTCTTCCCAGAAGCATTAACACACAGTTTTGTTGTCAGTGCTTATACATCCTTCCTTTTTACTGAAAATGAAATGATGAAGACTTACAGAAAGTAGCAAACTGCAGATAGACAGATTATGTCCTTACTATGATAGATGGAAAATATGTATCCACGAGTTGTTTTGCCTTGTGCTGTCTGCCTGGCCAGTAATGCCATTTTGTAAATTATTCTGCCTAATTCCTCAGGAGGAGGGGAAGAGCTTAAAGGCTCCCATTATGCTCCTTTTATATTGCCAGAGGTCTTTTGCTACATTAAACTGTAGAAACCTGCTTGCCCACATTTTCTACCCAAAATGCTTTAAAAATAAAAGCAACAAGGTACTTTGCAATCTACCTATGCTATTCTCCATTCTCTCATGTGAATACGTGCTCATTTTTTTTCCAATAAAGATCTATTTCTCACAGAATATAAAATTTTAGGTTCCTCTTATGGTTATTTTTCTGTTATTTGGGCTTCTCTCTCCTTCAATATCCCTTCCTGTCCCTTAGGGTGAGACAATGTACAGATCTCAGGTCTGATTTTGGAGCTGCTTTAATTAAAGCTCCTGGGAGCTATGAATCATCTGTTCTGCTGAAAATTAGGGGCCTTATGCTTATCATTAACTGATTCAGTCAATTTGTTAACACACCTAAAACAGCTTTTAATGGACACAGTAAATTACTGGTTTTCATCTAATTTCAATCCACTTATAAAATATTCGGATAATTTAGAGAAACTGGTATAATCTGAAACAAACCTAACTTCTATTGCTGCATGTCTACTCTCTTTTTCTATAGGAAGATCCCTATGTTATGTACAAGAAGTCTGACAAACCCTTGTATGGAAATGACAGATTTGAGGGTTATTGCCTGGACTTACTAAAAGAGCTGTCAAATATTTTAGGCTTCATCTATGAGGTCAAACTAGTTTCTGATGGTAAATATGGAGCTCAGAATGACAAAGGAGAGTGGAATGGGATGGTCAAAGAACTCATAGATCATGTAAGATTGAATCCTTCTCTCTTTATTCTTCTTTTGAAATACCTGTTGTGTTTTATGTGAGCCCAGCCCAAACATGTTTGCTTTAGTTTTAGAGCCTTTACTCTTTCCTTATGGCCACTTGTCAGAGTAGGAAGTCACATTAGTACATCTGTACCAACAGTTTGCAGGTGTGTGGGGGGAACCTCCATCTCCAGTGGGGCAGTGGGCACTAGCGTGGGTCCTGCCACCCTTCAGCTACAAATTCGAGCTGCAAAGGCTGAGCTTCCAGCTCACCTCTGCCCAGTGGCTGCCTCTGACCTGTAGATATAGTCCATACCCAGATGCTCTGGCAGTCCTTGCTCACAGTCTTCCCTGTTGCACAGGACCAAGCTTCATGTCCCTGGTCATACCTGTCCTACTCACACAAAAGTCACAAATGTCCCTCTGCCTGCAAAAAGAGGAAACAGAATATCATGTACAAAATAATACCCTAGCAATGTTAAATTTTGTCATACAGATTTATAGTAAAGTTTAGTTTAGTTTTTAATACTTGGGGGGGGGGGGGGGGAATGGGGGAATATTATTGAATTTGCTGAACATGAAAAAGAATGAGTATTTTCCCATTTGTGATTTCAGAAAGCTGATCTGGCCGTTGCTCCTCTCACTATTACCTATGTAAGAGAGAAAGTAATTGATTTTTCCAAGCCCTTCATGACGCTGGGAATCAGTATCTTGTACCGGAAGCCCAATGGAACAAACCCTGGAGTTTTCTCCTTTTTAAACCCTCTTTCTCCTGATATTTGGATGTATGTTCTCCTAGCCTGCCTTGGAGTCAGTTGTGTCCTCTTTGTCATTGCAAGGTAAGCCAAAGACTTAGTTTTAGGTGTATCCACATTAAGTACCTCACCTTCCATAGGTGATGCATGGGCTCTGCAAAACAGATATAATAGTATCCTAAGGGACTTAATCCTATCCTAAAACATAACATTCTAGAAAGTCTCTTGGTATTCTTTCTGCTATCACCTTTATATATTGCAATGTGATGAGATTTTACTTTCCTTAAGGGCTGAATGGAGAGAAATATCCGATGAAATGTGTCAGCTTCTCTTTGTCAGTACGCAACACCTCAGCAGACTACATGTTGAAAAGCAGTTTGTATTACGTACATATAAGCACTTCTCTTTTCCACTAACAGTGCACACAGTTAAAAGGTAAGAAAGAGGATGTGAATATATTTTTGCTGAAGGATGCCAATTAGCTCAGCTAATTTACCCTTGAAAATATGAGATAATGTGACTGGGAACCTGAGGGGACAATTTGCAAGGTGAAGTATAGCCAAAACTCTCTCCCAGCATTGTCCTGAGGTGCACCCTGTCTGTCAATGGCAGGCCTCCAGTGATGTCCCTATTCAAAACCAGAACGAAATAAGCACATACACACCACCTTTCCAAATGAATCTAAAGCTTATAAAGTCCTCAGTGGCAGGTATGCCACAAAGTTTCTGAACAAGTGGACAACACAGCTCCAGAGGGCCGGCAGTGTACTCTATGTACTCAATGTAGTTTTAAGCCTTATCATTAGGCTGATATGGTTTCAAAAACTGGATATAAACTACTTATGGCCTTAGAGACCATGGACCACAATCAGAGTCAGTTGCCCTAGAGCTTTGAACAAGAGCAAACCAAGTGTGAAAGAAAATGAACTTAGAAACTTGTCAGAGTAAATTGGTCATTTGAGGCATACATTTTTCTATAGTCCTGAATAAACCTGGACTCCAAACTGGCTTATTTATTGTCCTTTTCTTCAGCTAGTGGCCTTGGAATTTCATTTCCAACTCTATTTAATCTCATTCTGTCCTTCATTTTTCCATTTTTATGATTTAAAACACATTTTTATTAGTGCCTCACAGAGATTCATGTTTTGGTTTGTTTTACTGAGGATCCCTAATTAACCCTATCCCCACTTCTATTACGTATTGTTTTGCATGTACAAGAATATATTCTGTATTAATAAACTATATGGAAGATAGCCTGAGAAAACATTTCTATTATGGAATAGAAGAACCAAAGTGATGTGTCATTGGAAGTCCACACATTCACATCACTGTAATAGCAACAGGAATGCTGCAGTTTTTATTGCAAGTGATGGCATTCATCTTTAAGACGTCTACATTAATGTATATATTCCAATGTATATATACATATACCTAATTCAAAGGTCATAAAACAATTGTAATCTGAATCATCAATTCTGATAACGTGTTCTTCCTGACTTTCACTTCTGTGAGCCAGGTCAAATTAAGCTCTTACTGCTTTTCCTCCAGTTCACTTGTTTTATTTTAATCAAAAGACACAGTCCTACAAACACTTCAGTCACAGGCAGTTCTGCTGAGAGCGACTGGCCTCAGTCATGCATTTCGCTGTGGTCCACTGAACAACCCTTGTTCCAGGTGGACGATCTGTGTGAATCCTTTGGTTGTTTCCATGTTTCTATACTGGTACCAAAGCACAGAAATCTGTGGAATTTGCTTTTTGCTTTAAATTGATGGAAATGTGAAGAAGAAGGAGAGAATTAGAGGAGAGGTCATGGGTTATTAGTGTTGGCCCTAGGTGAAAGAAAGAGTTTATCCATCCCTTGCAGCTATGGAACAGTATACAATTAGTCATGACTTCCCACAAGCTCTTGCAGTGGCTCGCTGTACCATAAATAATAAGTCTTACTGTAAGCAAATCATGATCTCATTCATGACTAATATTAAATCTGCTCGACTGTGACAGACTGACTTTTCTGCAGTTGTGTGCCAAGACTAAAAACATCCCTCAGTCCCCTCCACCTCAGGACAGGCAGAAGGGAAAACAAAGCATGAGTTACCCTCCGTGCTTCTATTTTTTTAAAATAGCAGCAGCAAGTTTGCAGGAATAATAAGCATCAGGGTCCTCTGCCTGCTCCAGAACACACATAGACACATGGCCAGGAGCAAACCAAAGGGAAATGCACAGTGCTTACAAGTCATCAGCTGTGAAACCTGTTTGCTTTTCTTTCTTGGCTGTTAAATACTGCTCCAAATCCCAGTGTAGCCTTTGGGTAAATCTATAGGTTTGCCCTGTGTAACTGTGTTTTGTTTTGTTTTTGAAATCTTTCTAAAAAGCAGTGATTCCAGGACCAGTGTAACTAATGAAGCCTGATTTCCCTACAGATTTGTGTCTCATGGCGGATTGTGATCGCCAGTTGAAGTTTGTCTGTCTGTTTGCTTTCTGTGCAGCTGAAGGATTTATAGGTGATCTGTCCCACGTGGATTAACTGAAACATAACAAGTTCTGAGCTCATCCTGCAGCTTCTCTCCTAGTGGGGCTACTACTGCAATGTTTCACAACACTTGCAGGAGCATAATAACCTCTAATGCCTTTGCCTATTTATCAAATGTGGCTAAAATTAGCTAAAAAACGTATGTGTCATTAAAGGTCTAGAACCACACACATTCATAACACATAGCACAAAATGTGACTTGTAACAACTTCAATATATCAAGTTTGCATATCATTCTCATAATCCACCTATTTTAGGAAAAGAGGAAAAGAATGCACTAGTTCAGCAAAACAGTTAACATAATTTTCTGAATGTTCAATTATTTTCTGACACATGCTTTTTTGAACTGATGCCTAAAAGCAGCACCTAATTAGGTTGCAACTACATAAGCTGAAGTACACAAAACTGTGTCCACATGTCACCTTAATTTACTTTACACTTTATAAATTTTGATTTATTCTAAGAAGCTAAGCTATTCTTACAGTACACATCTAGACCTGCTCTAAGTATATCAAGATGACTGTAACATTTGCCAAATATTTCAGCAAATATTGTTATATTGGCATTGAGAACCTCAAGAAGCGTCCACTTTCTAACACTGCCACAGTAACTTAAAGAGTTAACAGTATTTTGACATCAGTTCATGGAAAACAAATACTCAGGAATAATTTTCATAGACTGGGATAATCTTCCTGTTAGTTCTTCAGACTTTTCAGCAGCTGAATAATTTCTTATTTGTCTTTGAGCCTTATGTAGCTCTGTCATTGTTATAATAATTTTTAAACTCAAGCAGTGAAGTTTTTATCACTGTGGAGGGTTACAGACTGACAAAGCTCTGTTTACTAAGTACACTGGCAGTGAATGAACAAGGCATTTTTTGCCAAAACTTCCCTTTACTGCTAATGCCATCAGCTATGCTGTTGATGTCAATGATGCTAGAGCTAGGTTGCTGAGGTAACCACCAGTGGTGAATAATGTCACACAGAGCCTATATAAAAAGGTGCTTAGGTGGCTTTGAGCATCTCAACTCTATCAGAAGCCTCAGCACAGCTGCTGCTGAAGGCTGAAAAGAGGAGAAATGGCCAGGAAAACAGAAGGCCTGAGCAGTGGAATAGAGATGAATGGTAAGCCAGCATCTTCTCAGAGCTCAACAAATCAGTAGAAACATAGGAAGAAAATTGGCTTTCGTTTCAAAGAGAAAAATAAATATGTACCTTAGTAGCACATTAAAATACATACCCAGAGCTATAAAAATCTTTCCAGTCTGGCAGAAATAGTTTTTCTGCCAAAGTTTCACTGCCAATTTCTAGCAATGGATGTTTTGCTCTTTTGGTGATGGAGACATGTGCATCCAACCTGCTGAATGTGGTGGCTGTCTCAAACAATGTAAGATCCCAGTCTTGGACTTTCCAGTTAGGTCAGGCAGAGTTATTTGTACATATTCTTACTGTCCTGTGTTAACACTCTGGGATCTTGTGGGTTAATGCTCATCACGGGACCTCTTCACTTTTATGGCAGTTGGCAGCTCAGGCAACGTACAGGTCTTAATTTTGGGTCTCTTGTTAAAGATGTGTTTCCCTCCCTGTGTGTGCATAACTTAGTTGGGAACAATTTTGTTACTATGCAACAGTTGCTTGCATTATTCTAGCACAAATTTAAAGCATATAACTTGATGATTGTATGCAGAACTGTTGTATCTTGCACCTGAAAACTGTCCTTTTTTACGATTTGAATACTGTTGTACTAGAAATGGTAATATTGTGCAGCTAATGACATCCTTAGCTACATACTGTTTCAATTAGTGGGTTCATTATTATCGGAGTTCATTACTTCAGCTAAGCAAGGCACTCTGCTTGCAACCGTGCGTAAATTCAATGCTTAATTATATTGTTGAAGCAGTAATTAAAATATATTGGCCTGGCATTGCCAATTAAAGCTATATTCATAAACTTCATGAGAAAGAATGCAAGCCACACAACAGTGGGAAGCAACAGCAGGCAAGGCACCTTGGGGAGAAATGGTCCTTAATGTAGCTCTGCCAAGTGTTGTGCGGAGCAGAAGGGGCACGGTTTGCAGTTGCAGGACAGTATGTGGGGAATAGAGCAGAGTTCTTCCATTAAGGCAATCCTCCACATAATTTTCTCTCAGAAACACTGACAACATGGCCCTATGGCTTACAGGCACTGCAGTTGCTCCCAAACACCTTCAAATGACTGTCAATCTTCTCTTTCGCTGCCATGACAGCCTCGTGCAGGGAGAGCACATTGAGCATCAAGCATGTCAGTTACAGGCAGCAAATGATGGTTGCTTTTAGAGGGCTTTTACTCCTCCATTATTTTCTAAATTCTATTCCAAGGAGCAGCTGCATGGCTTCGAGTTTCTCCCTGCTCCTGTCAATGTCTGTCTGTCAGCAGTGCAGGCAGGGAAGCTGTGGGGTGTTGCAGCAGCCTCACCCTTGAGGACTCTAAAGCCAAGAGTGGGAGGAGTAAGGGAGTAACCTTTTCCTAGATCTCGGACTGTGAAAACAGCTCTTGGCGTTGCAGCGCTGCTCCACGGCTCGCACAAGGCAGCTGCAGGACATCCCGCAGACAGCCTTTCAGCTGAGGTTTTCTTTTCCTTGCTTCCTTCATTAGCCTCCTCACTTTGTGCGTTGTTCAGCAGGTTTGCTGCCACTGTATGTACTCTATTTGATGTTTACAGATTGTTTCTGTTAACTGCCACAGGTTTACACCATATGAATGGTATAACCCCCACCCGTGCAACCCAGACTCAGATGTGGTGGAAAACAATTTTACTTTACTAAATAGTTTCTGGTTTGGAGTT